>NC_133027.1:99322500-99971785 GCF_048771995.1 Taeniopygia guttata | reverse complement strand
TTCTGAGGCAATTTTTAGCCTTGCAAATAAGGTTGTATGTTCTATTATGATTTTTACTAAGACCATCTTTACATTTCCTTTTCACAGACTGGCCCTCCTTCACAATAGGATGCTAAAGGAGAACAATCACAATTAGAAGCTCTGCCATAGGGAAAAGCTTCTATCCTATATTAACAAGGTGCAAGAAGAAATTCTGTTTGGCTATTCCTACAAGAACTTCCTTTTTTAATAACAAAAACATTTTAATTCTACTTCACAGTAAACTGAAACCTAAGAAATCATTGTCTGAAACCATTCATTCAGCTCTGCCGAACCACATTTTCTTAATTTTGTTTATGACCTTTTACAGAACCCAAGGAATCTGACATGTTTTCACAGGAGGAGTGGAAAATTGGTAACATTCCAGGGTTTCCTCTAACTTGTGCAAGGGTTACTTTCCAATACTACATGCTTCAAGAGGGTTTTTTTCCCTAAAACACAATGCAAAGAATTACTACATATTTTTAAATAACCTATCTTTAACTTTTTTGTCTTCTAAAACATCAAATACTTATAACACATGCATCAACATAAAAGGAGATACAGTATTTTACATGCCAGATTTTGTTCCACTCTATTATTTTATCAAATTTATTGTGAACATAGAAGTGGCTGCTTTATATTTAGAAAGAAAATAGGGTCACATTACAGGCAAAATTTTCTCAGCTGCCTGAAGTCCTCTTGCAGAGCAACCACACAGGTGTCCAGTCATGGAGAACTCCCCCAGGATACTGTGGGCCCAGCTCTGCAACCTTCTGTGCCAGAGGGAAATGCAATCCCACAGCTCCTACCTGCCCAAAGGGCAACCCAGACACCAGCCTGCCACTATCCTATACAGCTGCTGTACATTCATGCACACTTCTCACACTCCAGGGTGCAGGCACTCACACCTTAGTGGGAACCCTCAGAACAGCAGGCCTATGAAATCCATACTAAGGAACAAAAGCATCACAAAAGTTTAGGAATCATAAAGTATCTGGTTTGTAGGAACATATATGGGAACACATGGAAGGTATTTCACATCAACAAATAGCTTCCCAAATCTGAGAGGGGTTAAGGTTCCTACTGTTTCTTCTAATTTATTTAAAATATTTATTTGTTTTTAAATCTAACACTCAAAGAAAAACAATTGTTTCCAATCCCCACCCACCAGCAAGAAACAGCACAGATAATATTTTAAAAATACTCCTTTCACATGCATATGCCAGATGTCATACCAAGTTACCACTAGTGACCTATCCCTGAACTTCTGCATACCCTGAAGGCACTTAAGTGTACATCTCTCATGTTTTGAAGGCACTTGGCTTCATTCCTGAATCATGCAAGAAGTTTGCCAGGAGAATGTCAAAACCTACACTAGTTTTTCCATCCTCTAGCAGCACCCTAGAACAGAGAATTTTGATATTTACTGGAGCCCACTTACATTTAACCTATCATCTGTAAATAAAACTAAACAGGATCAATCCTCAAAAAGGGATAGAAAATAGAATGACTGAATGCAAATAAAACAACTGAGCAACAGAAATATAACATTCTAACCAAATCTAGCAATTTTTTGTTAATTGTTATGCCAAGCTCCAAACCATACACTTTAGCACCGAGTCTACTACCTGTATTGTTAAAAATGTGTTCTATCTTGAATTCAGCAACCATTATGGGAAGCTATCTCACAAACTGCATCAAGAAGTAATTTTGCACAATTTTGGCAATCACAGCAACTTAGTTTCTATCTGCAGCAAAACAGCAGCTCAAGAAAGAAGCATTTTAAGGCTATGAAACTATTCAGGTTACTCCTCCTGCAGCAGTTGAGCACACTGCCATCCCCGAGATGAATCGCATTTCTCTGATGGCAATTGCCTTGTGGGGATGCTGGCAGAAGAGGACTTCCAAACACTGCACTTCAACCAGACTCTGAGCTTCACCTGACAACAGCACAACACAAATCTGCTGCAGGCTCATCCTCTCTGCATTTGGAGGACTGCATTTATTTGGACAGCATGGATGTGTGTGCAAAGCTGCATTTAAAACGGTTGCATCTCCTTTGATTTGAAAGGTGCTTAGGGGGGTGGAGGGGAAGTGTTTCAAGTATGTGACACTACCTTTACATGCAGGTCTGATATAAGTAGACTTTAAAATCTAGGAATTACCTAAAATGTTGTCATATGTAAAAACATACATTATGCCACCCTAATTTTATTATACTTCAAGGCAGCAACAAGAATGAAACTTGCAAAATCCTCATGTGACAAACTTCTATTCAATCCCGAAGGCCATTAACAACTGTAGTATTTCACCTTGAACTCAGTACTGTTTATCTAGGTGCATGAGGAACTGGATGTAAACATGTTTACTTGAAACAACCCATGATCACGAACAAAAAGTCCATAAATCTGGGAAGGTTTCGCTCCGTGTAACCGTAGATTCAATTCAATGCATTTCCACTGCTCCGTTCCAGCTTCAACACTCAGATCCTGAACCACCCTCCCAACTGACCTGATTTATGACCAGCTCTCATAAGGCACAAAGATTCCATACTCCTCTGCACACATCAAAGTGTCTAATTTATTACTCTGGCTACAAACAACAGAACACTAGCTGTAAATAATAATATCTTAAGCTTCTTTTGGAAAAAAAAAGAGAAAAAAAAAAGAAAAAACACACCTGCAGGTGTTTCCTATGCACTTATTTTCCATCCTTTCTTATTTCTCCCTCTCAACAGACTTCATATTAGCCAAATTAACAATGCAAATAAGGATTACCTTTTAGATAAAGGTCACAGAAACAAATTAGTATATTTAATTTGGAAAATTACACCTGTTGCTGAAAATATGTTCATTATATTAAATAATTCCTACAGTTGTGAGAAGGACTAACAAGAAGAGGAATGTCTATTTCCAGGTTTTGCTGGCTGTTGTCACACAATCTGTGCATTATTAACAAAGCCAATGCTAATTAATGAAACAGTGAATGTTCTGAAGAAGGGGCCTCTGATCTTCTAAGTCAACCCAAGTATCCTACCATCATTACAAAGAGTTTGGCAGAAGAATGCAGCATGAGGCAGGAAAGGCTTTGCACTTCAAACCAACCACCTCTGCCTGCAGGTTAAAGCATTTTAACAGCCACCACAGCTTTTAAAAGATAAAAGTGATTGAAAAATATAAATAAACAAAAATCACACACATGGTACACTCTAAATCCTTGAGCAAGTTGTGCCACAAGGTGCTAACAAATGCACTCTAAGAAAAAATTGTGTTAAGTCTTCTGTCTGATGCTGCATAGACAGGGTAGATAGTATGAGAAGGAGATTTTGCCTTTCCTCCATGATGCAGCTATACAGTCCAAGTTATGTCATCAGTTCCAAAGCAAGAATTAAAACCAAAAAATTAGAGCAGGAGAAAACATGGATGCTGGTCAAAACTCAGAGAGAAAAGTATTTAGCAACAGATTCAGCTCCTATTAAAATCAGTTTGGCTATTAAGATTCAAGAGCATTGCATGCATTCCTCATGATTATACACTAGTTCATTTTCCCCCCTTCAAATTATCTCCTAAAAGAATACCTTTAGCAACTTCAAATGCAGTGTGACAAGTTCCCAAGCTAAGTGAGGTCCAAAAATAGAATTAAAAACAACACTCATGCTTCCACACAATTAAGTAACTTGGACTTCTTACTGAAGATGAATCAGTAGGATAGTACCTATTTGTTACTGGAAGAGTATGGTTTCCTGCAATACCAATGATAATTTGTTACACATGTACCAAAACCTTCTTATGTTCATTTATTGATTTCCTTGGTTTGTGTTTTTCTTTTAAGGAAATAAGCATTTTCCATTTTGTTTTTTAATGTTTCTTAGCAATTAAAGTATCCAAAACATTTAATTTTAAAATCTTATTTCTCTGTGGAAACCTGCACTGTAATTGGCCTGAAGATAATTTTTGTTCTTTCATTGAAGATAAAAAAAAACAAACAAACAAAAAAAAAAACCACAAAAAAAAAACCAAACATAAAAACCTGAGAGTTGATACAGCTCCTCATTATTTACCTGAAGAGTAGGAAAATACTACACAACTACCAACAGTTTGCTGGAGGTTCTGGAGGTATTAGATCTACAATCAACACATAAATGTAGCTCAGAAAATGTTTGAACAAAAACCACTGACAGAAACAAGCCAAATTTAATTTTACGCTATTTATGCAGTACTAATCCCCTAAATTCTTATCTATTTCCTTCAAAGTGAAGTTAATGGTTGCCCAAACTTCTAGCCTCTTTATACACTGTGTTAAGTATTTTATTCTTCCAACTTGGGCAATTAAGATAAAACCCTATGTTTTTGTAAGGGCAGTATTTTCCACAAGCACTTAATGAAGCAGGGTAGCCATAAATACTGCAGAAGGTATGTAGGCAAAGTACACAAGCTTTTATTTGTTAAAGCTGTCCACAAGGTCTGCCAGGAGCTGTTTCTCCATAAGTTTCCAAGGGCTTCCTAAGGAAAAATTATAGACATTTCTCTCTTCTTGTCACCAAGGTCTAGGTTAATGTAAACAAGTGGCCAACTGATACCAAGCTGAATCAACATCAGAAACTTGAATTGTTGTGGTTTAGCAAGCCAAAACACCTAGGATCTCTGACATCTGAGTCTATGAAAACTATTACTAATACTGTGTATAAACTTCAGAGAAACAGAAATATGTTCTTGTCAAATGGAGATTTCCCATAGAACATGCTGATGCAATTTAAATGGCATCTGTTCTTGAAATCCCATCAAGAAATCTCAAAGAATTTGTCTAGGTAGGAAGCCTCTAGGTTTATTTAAAGTTGCATGAGGGTAGAGCCTCCATTTTGGTTCACAGCACTCTAGAGAAGAAAACAACTGCTCTTAACTCAAGATCATGTAAAAGACAATTTCATTCACAAGGATATTTCTAGTTTGTTAATTTGTGAACAGTTACTATGATGTTTCACAACTGCAGAAAAACAAAGAAAAACACACCACTTACTATCCAAACAGTTGGGAAAAAACCAAAACAAAGACTATTTTCTGTCTTAGCAACTCTATCATTATTTTGAACTCTATGAAAGGGAAGTTGAATGGAAAAATCAAGTCCCAGCATCTTGCAAGGATTTTCAAAACTTCAGATGATTGTAAGCAAAACTGCAACATGAGCAATTTAAAAAGTGTGTCATCAGACCCATGAAAACATCCAAAGGATTTGGGTTCTCAAAGACACTTCCCTTTCAGCCATCCCGCCAAAAGTATCTAGCCCATTACTAAAAAGCCTTCCCAGTATTGACTTTTCTCAGACTCAGACTGTTCTTTTCAAAGAATATTGGCTTTTAAAAATATCATTATACTTGGTTTCCCGTATAATTGTCTGTATAGTTAATGTATTATTTCTCTCCATTTCCATACTTCTCCCTGCAAATACTTCTCCAGATGTTATTTTTTGGATACTTATCTTGACCAGCAGAGTACTTGCTGGTTAATGTTAAGTACATAAATGAGTAATAAAATTACTTCACTATCATATTTTGACAGTTCAGCACCCCATCATATTTTTTACTGGATCATGTTTCAGGTAAGTATACATCAAATTAAACATACATCAAATTTTAACCCAGGATCCCAGCCACTTCAGGAGACTGCACACTGGAAAAAGAGACTTACTCTCAGTAGTCATGAATGCCTCTCTGCTAGGTGTCACCCTTTATTTCCCATGAATCTGACAGCTCCCTGCAGTTTGAGCATATTTCCTAAACTGCCTCAGACAATCTGCAAACGACTGATGAACACAGTGAAAACTGGAATAAGAAATTAAAAAATACCTAAGGGTTGTTCTTTCCCATCATCACCACTTGGATATGACACATCTGTCTACAGTTTCAGAGGAAAGACAGGGATATAGTAAAGAACATACAAGATGAATAAAGAGTTTTAGTAGATCAGAGGGTCTTGAGCAGCCTACTGCCAATTAAGCCTTTTGCATTCTTCTCTAGCACCACAATATGAACTTAATCAAATTGGAAAAAAATCACAGCCTGTTCACAACTTGTTACTAAAAGGACAAAAAAGACTGAAACTCTTCTTATTAATATCTACAGTGACCCATAAATATTTTTACAGATCAGTATTAATCACTGTGTAATCAGGATTGCACAGACAATAGACTAACTAGAAATGGGAGACTTCCAAGACAGTCACAATTCAATAGTGATAAGCTCAGTGGGGAAATGAATTCCTGTCCTTCCCTCCTTCTCCCCCAGCTATGCAAAATTTCCACTTTAGATGTCAAGCAAGAGATTTACTATAATAAAAATCTAAAAGACAATGTATGCTTTAGAGGTGCACATTGCTTCTTTTCTTGAATGGCTAGACCAGCCCATGTTTTGGGAACCTTGCCCATAATAAAAAGGATACCTGTCATCATCTTGCAATGACTGGCCAGCCCCATGAGCTTCCTCAAGAACAGGGCATTCCAGTGAGTCAGAGCCTGCTCCCAGTCTCACAGGGATTCCATAGAATGCAGTATTTGCAGACAGTTATAATGCTGACCAGTTATGCTAAACAAACATCAGGAACTAAAAAAAAAACCCCAAAACAAATATAAAACCAAAGACTGAGAAGATGTGCAATTGAAAAGGGAAGCCAGGGAGATGCTTTCATAAACAACTGTAATCAAAAACAGCTACTTTAATACAACAAGGCTGCAACAAACAGCTTGTTGTATATTTTAATCTACTATGAAAAGACATTCCCACAAAAGCTCTTTCTTTATCAGACCCCTGGTAAGATTCCCAGTCTTACAGAAATTATTGTTGAAACAAGGGAAGTTTTAATATTAATTCTTCTAGTGCTGCCATGTCACACTAAAACACAGGGGAAAGAGGAGAAAGGCAGAGGAAGTACACTTAGTTAGCACAGTCATCTACCTTGCTTGGCCACGTACCAAAAGATAGCAGTGCTCAGCCTACAGAAAATCAGGTGGCTGCTTTCAAGTCCGATACAGGATGATATACTAAACCCACACACATGAAACAAAACAAACCCCAGCAAATCTGCATTTAAACCTGGATAAACAGCAATTTAAGCTTATAAAAGATATATACATGAATTATTTCCACCAAGCTCGTCTCAAACAAATTGAGGATATCTGGTTACTAGAACTTCACCAATTGCCTGGTTTTTGTGCTTCTCTTCCTATGTAGCCCATATAGACTTTGTCACAAGGCTACAGTGGAACAGAACCATACATCTGACAGACTGGATATAATTAAACATAATCAAACACAACACAGAGCAATCAAACTTATAGCACAACTCAACAAGAGAAACTTTATCATATGGGCAACCTACATGCAAGTAACATTACTGACTGGTAAAAATTCAAATTCACACTTCCTTCTGCAATGTTAATACTGCTACATCTGAGTCCTCTTCCTTAAGAAGTAAGCTCTCTCACATTTATGGAACAGTAAGACACAACTGAAACTCACAGAGAGCCTCAGAATTCATGTTCAGCTGCTCTGCTTGCTAGGAAGCTAAAATAAACCCAGATCAATCTATTTCAAAAACTCATAGGTGATAAGAATTTTCTCTTTCCTTCCCTAAACACTCTATTAGGAATGGCTACAGGTTGTTTTGGTTTTTTGGTTTTTTAAATTAAAAAATGACAATGCTCCATCCCACAGAACATTTTTCCTCACCACACACGGTATTGTTTTCCTTGCATCTTAGTATCCATCATTAACTAACAGTCACAGTGATTATCCTTGTACACCAATGACAAAATCTCAAGTGCAAAATCAAAGCCCTTTCAGTCCAGAGGGGTGGATGGAGAAGGGCAGAAAGGGAAAGAGGACAGCTGTAAAGTGTTTCCATCTGCCACCCTCCCAAGTCCCTGACTGTAAACAGCAGCAGGGCACTTGGGAATTTAGCTCCTCCATTTTGCACAAAGACATTACAGATTACAAAATTCTGCCCAAGAAAACAGTGTCTGTTTCATAACTCTGTTAATTTCATGGGAAGATGTTAACATTTCTTGCAACATAATACACCTAGAAGTAGCACTGCTTTGAAATCTGTTTGCTGAAGTTCTAAAGAGGAAATTTCACGAAGAATTAAGTTTTGTCAAGGGGAAGCCAAGGCACATACATCCAATAAGGTTTTAAAACCTTATACTGTTTGACATTTTAAAGCTAATTTTTAAAAAACTTCCTAAAAGACTACAAAGTCACTTTCTTAAATATAGAGTTACTATTCAATTTTTTTTCAATTTCTGAAAAATTATTCAAGTTAATAAAGCAACACCCATTTTACTCCTTCAGAGCATTCAGCCCAGAACATTTAACAATAAACACACACTCTGTCAGTGCCATGGTACGAGAGGACATAAGGTAACTCAATTCTAGATCATTCTGAAGAGATTACAGGTCTTTGAAAAAGGGAGAGGGAGGCAAAAGGGAGGTTATGTTTTTGTTTCATACTTAAAACATTACCTCCCGATTACCTCCCTTGTTAATCAAAAACATGCTGTACATTCTTTCATCTTAGAAAGTAACCATTAAAACAGACCTATCTAGCTCTTTGAAAAAAATAAAAAGTGAGGTAATAAGTTGTGAATCAAAGTGTTCCCTTCCAAATAAAACATCTGCAGGGGGAAAAATAGCTTAATAGAACTGCAGATAGGTAATCAAATGCCCTACTTCAACAGGGAGTAACAACTATGTGCACAGAGATTGAGATTTGTCCTTGCAGCATTTAATCCTGTTCATATTGTGCAATTCATCTCAGCACGGTCAGAGCAACCACAGCTCTACTCCCACTTAGATGGAAAATTCCACTCAAGCTTAAGTGAAACTCTTCAAAAGCCCAACTTGAATTCTTTCTGCTCAACCCAGTTTTGTTCACAGAACTGCTCACTCCTTGCAAGCACAATATTCTGTTCATCTTCTCAGTGCAACAAGTCAGTGTCACTTCCCTGCGGGCTCAGCCCTGGAAGGGGTATTGAGACCACATACGGGTCACATTCACCTTTCCTCTCTCCTCACTGCATGGCTGACACTGGTACATCATCCTAAACAAAAATCTCATGGTAAGGCATGGCAATTACATGTCATAATTGCACTGGATTACCATGTAATTATATGTACATGCAGATGCTATAGAACACAACATTGCACTGAGAAATTCAAAGAAACAGTTTTTATACACAACTTAATGACTTGATGCACAGGGCCTTTGGCACCAGACCTTCTCTTCGATCCTCTCTAATAGGTTACTTCATTGCCACCTTCTGAAGAACTACCAAATGAATAGGAAAGAATTTTACTTCTGTTCATTTGCTACTGCATAATGAAAAATAGAAAGGGAAATAGATGGGAAAATAGCAACGTATTTGTTTTACCAATATAAATCATCCCTGAATACTCCAACAAATGCAGTCAGAATGAACAGAAACACTTATAGCATTCAAATAACAAGAGTGTAAGAATTGAAGACAGACTTACAGCCAGTAACAACACACTGAGCTATATCATAAATACATTTACCTCTGCAGAATCCTTAGTATTTTCCCCAAGCAATCATAAACATTTCAATACTTTGCTAAGTAACGAGACAGAAAATGCATGTCTGTACACCCACCTACAACTTTTTGCCACAAATACATGGTAATTTTATGTTAGTTTTACACCTGCATCCACAGCATTCACTAGCAAAATCAATGGAAAGGAAATGCAGAAAACAGCGTCTTTATCAGCCATATCATTCCTCTTTAGGAACGCACTTAAAGGAAAGTAGGACCACTACAAAATCACCTTACCTTATAATAAAGGGGACAAATGGTGCTGTGCTGAGTGCTGAGTGAGAGCCATCCATTGGAGATGGATACAGTCTTCCCAGGATTAAGAGCAAAAGAAACAGGCTTGGATGGATTTTCAACTCTTCAGTTTCACTAAATAAAAAGGTGTAAGAAGCATTTGGTGAAAGAAAGCATCCTCCTTCACGCTAGACTTCAGCCTCTTCCCCATGAAATAGCCTTCCTTCTGCATCTCTGGTTCAAGGAGTTATCCTAGGCTAGGCTGATCATTGCATGGGAGTGCAAACCCTGCTGGGACCAAATATGGCATCCAGTTCTACTGCAGGGGACCCCTCTAATGAAGACACTCATGGCTGTATTGCCTTCACTTTCCCACAATATTCCAAGCCTCCTTTATTCCCAAATGTGGTGAGCTGCCTTAATTTTTAAATAGTATTAAAAACCTGCCAGATAAGGTTTCTCTATGAACCAGGAAACAGAGAGCGGAGTTACAAAGAGGTGGTTTAAAAAAAAAGTATTTTTATCAATTTGAAAGGAAATGTGTGTTTAGTAAATAACATGTTTTACTAAAGAATAGTTCTTGTCATTGACACTGAGGGTCTACTATGCATATAGTAAAAACAATCAGAAAACCAAGTTAAAATCAATACTTTCTGATTTATTTAACAATTAATAATAAGATACAAGTCTTAATCCACACTGAAAAAACATTCAAGACCAACATTTCAGACAGCAGTTTTCAATCTTCAACTGCAAAACTTCCCAAAATTTGCCAGTGATGACACTGTCACCTTTTACAACATCAGGTAGGGTTGACTGCTTTGCAGAAAATACACAACCTCTTTTCTTAGAGCAGAGACTGCAAAACATGGAATGACTGGTGAAACTCCTGCTTCCTAGGCCCATTAAATGGTCAGCTGAACCTCACCCATAAATCAGCTGCTCAGCTTCCACAGTTTATATCACAGCATTTTAAGAAAAAACAAAGCCAGCACTAGTTTACTTTAGAAGTTCATGAACCTGGAGGTAACAGCGTCATCCCAAATGGTATCATCTGCATTGATCAAACTGTAGCTCTCAGCCACCATTTGTGGAGTCTTTAAAACAAGATCAAGGACCTTCCCCAGAGTCAGTGTACCACAGGCTGGAAAGTGTTCATGTGGTGTTACTTGAGGCCTATGACCCCCTATCACTTAAACATGCTGGGAAACCTCATTGTTAAATGTGAGACACTCAAATATCTGGGTTCTGCTTCCCTGAAAAACATAAGTTCCTTAACATCTGATCGTAAGAACACAGCAACTCTTAATTAGTCAACAGTAGCTCAATCTTTAGAGACTTAATGCAACGTGCCAAACTTAAAAGAAAAAAGCCGTAGCAAAAACATTAGAACTGTATAATTTCAAGAAGCACTGATGCATACAATGACACTAGGGTGTGTATGTGACATAACTCAGTTGAACCTTTCCACTTCACTTTGTATCTCAAAGTTTTCTCAGACATCATCTTACCTGTTCAAAGTGCTGGTTACAACCTCTAACTGCTTGAGAAGGAAAGGATAAAGGCTTGGAAACCGAGAGAAAAACTCCCTTCCCGTCATTCTGCAGAAACAAATGAAGAGGAGTCATAATTAACATTCTGCAGTAATTAGTTACACTCAAAACATCAGTTTATTTGCTGTATTTCTGATGCTACAGTGAAGCTGGAGAGGCAGAAGAACCACACACACACAATGAACTCTCAAAGCATAATGTTTTCATGAAAAATAATGTTAAGAGTGTAGTCTACACAAGTAACTGTCTCTATGTGTATTCACTAACACTTTTTTGGCTAAACTCATCAGGCCTTTCTGGGGAAAAAGGGATCTTAGCCCTTTATTCACACCAAAAAGAAAAAGATACAACAGTTTAAACTCTGACAGTATTTTAACAATATTCTGGTTGAACAAGAGAAGACAACACTTACTTCAGCATGGCTCATGTCCTAAATAGCTAATAGAATACACTTAATAGACATGAACTAAAAGATAGCTTGCTGATACTAAAATGCACCTCATAATAGTAATTCATGGAAGATTTGTAAAATGCAGTGTCAGAAGAGTCTGAGCTTCATCAGCCCTCTTTCCACAGTGCTGCTTCTAGCACATGGCAGTAGTGACACTGCAGGCCACATTTCTGCTTCCTTAGATGAAGCAACCATGTTCAAACCAGAGCAATGTACAAACACCTCAGGAACTCATCCCTAGCCAGAACCAGAGTAAGGTGGCACAGTTAAAACTGCAACAGCAAATCAATCCAAGCTAAAAAGACGTAAGTAGACATTTTCTATGTTTGTTTTACAATCTTCTCATCAGATAAAGGATGGCTTCATGGTTTATATGAAACTGTTCAGCATCATCGAAGCAAGAACCACTTTAATGTTGCCATGAGGAAGCTTGAATTAGACATAGATGGTATGAAGATTAAAAATACTTCCTTTAAAAATAAATAAATGAAAGGCCATCATTTAGAAAAACAAAGCAAACTGCAGAGTTTGCTTGCCACAAGATCAACAAAGATAAATGTTCCATGTTAGCATGACTCCAATGCAAAGCTTTCAAGAACCAGACAGATCCAGGTTTGGAAAAATAACACAATGAGATGGCAAGACTGAATGTGCATAAAAATAAGCAGACAAAAAAAATCATGCACAAGTAAATGAGCACATGGCAAATATCAGCACAACTCCTTCCAGCACTCAGCTAACATAACATGCCTTAGCCACAGGCCACAGAATAAACACAGCAAAACCAGACTGTTAGGTGCAAACAAATGTTCAAAGAGGGACTTTCCCAAGGCACTTAAAAAAAATTCTGTGAATATATATACTCAATATAGTGAACTGCTAGAACTAAAAAAAGGAATCTGCAGTAGCTCTAATAGCTACAAAGAAGATTTCAGATTAAAAAATTATATGGAAATATTAAAACCAAATTAATAGAAACTGAAGCACTAATGAGGACAATTTAAAGACATCAATATTGAAAATAACTGGTTATTTAAGCAGAAGACACCCATGCAATTTTTTCTAAGTGTCCACAAAACTACTTCAATTTTTTTGTATATAAAGTATATAGCAAACCAAAGATGCAAAGCCAGAGACAGCACAAAGCCTAAGATATATCCGATCAAAGAGCCCATCCTACTGAATTTTCCTATGTAAAACATTAAGAACTCAGAACTTTTTCTTTTTAAATACTATCCAAAAATGCTGTGACATCTCCATATCTTGTGCTACAGAGTGCAACAACCAAAAGCAGGACTATGGTCAAGTTTCCTATGGAGTGGATGGCCACTGCTTAGAAATTTAAGAGAAGACTACATCCAAGTAGCACAAGTACTTTCAACCAAGTCCATTTTTAACATATAAAAAATTCAGTATCCACATTTGAATCAATATTAAATAATGGAACTGAATACCTTTACAAAGCCTCAAAATTCTTTGCAATTAGCATGGTTTCATAGATCTTTTTGACAGGAAAAGAAAATTATAACTACTGAAGTGGGTAACTTACATAACCTACCTAACCTCCTACTTGCTTTACTGCTCCAGAGCTTATTGATAGGAGAAGGCAGCCTAATAAAAACCACTGACAGGCAGTATCTGCAGAGGTGATGTCCACAGGCATTTTCAGAAAAAAGGAGACACAACTGTCTGAGCAGACTGTTAAAGGGCCTCCAGTTCAGAGGGGAAACAAGAAACACCACGCGTTATCAGAAGTGCTGCAAAATTAAAAAGTGTGTTCAAAATACAGAGCATTAAGTTAAGTGTGAATTCACTACTTGGGATGTCAAGGCAAGGAGATGCACAACTGGGAATAAGCAGGAATTAAAACAGCTAGACAGTATGGAACAATACTGAGGAATTTGGTTGTTTCATTTTTTAATGCTGACCATGCTTTTTGCTCCTGGAAACATGTACACAGAACTATTTGTGCCCTGTAATTGAGACTGGAACAACAAGAAGTATAACGGTTCTGCTCTTCAAAACTGTTCATGACACTAAGCCACATATTTTATATTAATTTCATCAAAAATCATACTCCTTCAAAAAACGGGTACTAGCACTTTGAGATATGTCCCATGCATGCTAGTTATATGAACAGATTCATGGATGTACATATGCACACAATGTGAGTTGGGCTTCACAGGTAATAAGCTATCCATATCTTTAAAAGAAGACAAATCCCTGACATAGCTATAAAAGAACATATCAAGTAAATGTGGACTAAAACCACTCCAAAGCCACTGCCAACAGTCTTCATGAAACAAACTTTTTCTTCCTATTCTACAACAGATCTGACAGGGAACAATAGGTTTAAATTAAAAATACAGATAACTACCTTCCCATTAGTCACTGACATAGCTCAAACACAGATTTTTGGCAACAGAGCAACCATAATTAAAGTCTTAAACCAAACATTCTGCAGATCACAAGATTTTACATATACTCCCCTTAAAATGTCTTTATAAGAGAAGTAATTGAGAAGAGCCTTAAGATACTACTATTTTACCCCATGTCCAGCTGAAACTATTTTTATATTGCTTCAGAGATCATCTTCAACAGTATGTTCAACCACAGACTCCGAAATAGTTTTCTTTTTTCCTGTTAGTAACTCTGAGAAGCACAATTTCACAATCCAGTATTTCAAACAGGATAACTGAGACCCAAACAATGAACTGGTGGAAGGTTATTCACAGAGAGGAAATACAGCAATGAAACACAAAAGTTATCAATGGGCTGATGATGCTTACAATAAAATCCCTCTTCTCAAATGTAAAAAGTCATTCAAGTACATAATTAAAATGATGCTTAATGTAGAAAGGCTGAGAGAGAAACTAATGGAAGCACTTATATCCCACTAAATTCACTTGCAAAAATAATTTGAAGAACTGTATACATGCAGAATACTGCAATACTTAAGATGCATTATTTACATCTCACAGAGTTTCCAGTTTAACAATGTAATGTTTTTTTATGCAAGCAATGCTGCACAAAAACCAGATGACAGAGTACAACCCATTCACAAAAGGTTTCATTTTGATGGCTAGACACAGCAGTCAGGGTTTAATACTCAGAAGACTGACTAAGAATGTATACGTAGGCAGACATACAATAGGTTTTTTGCCATTTTCATTCAGTTCTCCCCACCTGAAAAGATGATCCATTAACAATAAACAGTAATACAGAAGTATCTTCTGTACTATGTCATATGGAATCAAGCTACACCCACCACTCCTAACACTTCTGTGTGCCCTTGAGTCAAATTCTGCCTCCTAAATAGATTCTGGAGCAGGCAAAAGGGGGGGAAGAAAAATCTTTCACCGAATATGGAAGTCCCATCAACTGGCAAGAAGTTACTCTGAAGGCATGTGATGATAGGAAGGACAGAATTTAACAGCTAGCAATAAGCACTTGGAAAATAACTGAATCACAGCTAAATTACAAAATCCAACTAATGCTAGGGGTAAAAATGTAAAAAAAAAAAAAAAAAAAAGAAAACTCAAAGCCAACTGTAAGTCTGTAAGACTTCAAGGGAAAGTCTGGTTTAAGCACGATACACACTTCAGAGTGTCGATAGCGCTTCTTCAGAAAAGATGCAAAAACCAGTTTTACTTTTTCTGAAGAAACCTAACCCAGAAGCCCCTATTATACTCCTGAGTATCAACAGTTCTTCCATTCATTTAGCACCAGCTCTTTGGCTTTATCACTTTTCAGAACAGAAGCTGGGGTGGCTTAAATTAAGCTAAGAATCGTATGCTTTACAGTTTTCATGTGCTTTGCTTGTGGCAATGTCAATAACATCAAAGTTCTAGAACCAATTCATAAATGCTGCTAAAAACTGACATCTCCAGTGATTACACAATTGTGTTTGTCTCAGTAGCAACTTGATGCTACAGAACTCCAGGGCTGACATCTATATTTATTTAATTAATGTCTTTCTAACAAAATATTCCACCTTTATACATAACAAGTGGGTGGATTATTTAACTGCATTTAAAAATACATTTAAGAATAAAATCATGGATGTTGCAGTGTTCTTTTTAAAACTGTGCTGTACACCTAAAAGAACACTCCAGGAGATTAAAATTCTGCTGTGACACTGGGGCATACATATCATTTTACTGTGACATGTCAGAGATTACCTGCTTCTGTTCTTTCATTTATTTTTCAGAAGAATGAAGCTTTATAACCTTGTGGGCTGTTTTTAGTAACTGACATGTAAAAGAACATCTGCAGCAAATATGTTCATATTTGAGTATAACATAGGTGAGCTTTAGAGACAATCTTCTGAGGGCAGCAAAGGTCTCTGGTGCTCTTTTTGAAACAAATATTGCTAACATCTCATATCAGCTGGCAAATACATGGTCAGATATTTGACAGGGAAAAATAACACTACATTTAAAAATAAAAAATAGAACTGGAATGTGAAAAAAATATAGACAAGGCACAGTTAGATCAGGACCAAGAATATAATTTTGATGAAATTAGCTTTTTTTTTTTAATTGTCTCCTGTAAAATCTACTTGTGTTGTAACAATCCTTACATTGGAATCATTAACCCCATGTCAGATGATCCTTTATGTTAAAGAGCAGCAATGCAGAAACAGAACCCAACATACTCCTGGCACTGCAAGGACAACTGCTGATGAAAGAACTTGAAAACCAGGACTGACTTTGTCAAAACTGTCATTCAAAATGATAGATTTATGTAGACAATACACATTTTACAAATTTGCTTCTTCTGACATCGTTGATTTATGAAAAAATCCCACAATGCAACTTAACTAGGCTAACCTGACTAGACTAGGTTTTAGTTGCCCATTTTAACATTTGTGTTCTTTCCCTGACCCTTATCACTTATTAAACAGTTAGATGCTGTCTCAAAATATAGGAAGCCTATTTCTCTGCTAACAAAGATAGATTTCAGAGCCTAAACTCAGTAAATGGGAAACTTTTTTTAACTACACAGAAAACACCAAGAAAAATATGTATGGAAGATTGATTTATGCTGAGTTTATGGTAAAGACCAAAGCTGATTTCAGACATGCTTTAAGAATTACATTAATTTTTTTGCTCTTTTAATAGGGCTAAATTATATTACAATCATCTGCATGTCATGACAGGATGAGTAACAGCAATAAAGTTACAGAAAAGCAAAACTCAATGAATTTACTGTATTTGACTCAAAGGGTAATTTTATCTTGTATTTTATTATACAGCAAAACAGCATAATATTATACAACGAAAAAGGCAAATATATAACATTTGAAATTATTCAAAAGTGGTAGTAAGGAGGACAATTCATAAAATTACAGACTTTGCATCTGGGATGAATAATCTTGAGCATCAGCACAGGGTGAAAACCAACTGGCTGAGAAACCAACAACCCCAAGGAAAAAAAATAGGGGTTACAGTGGATGCCAAGGGCACATCCTCACTGCTCCCAGGGCAAACCACACATGGGAATGTGGTCATTAGAACTAATGCAGCAGCAGATCATTGAGGCTGCACGTGGAATCCCCCATCACGTTCTGAGTTGCCAAGTTCAGAAGAGATCAGAACACACAAGAGAGGGTCCAGCAAAGAGATGCTCAGATGGGCATGGCCTACAGAACATGCCCTGTAAAAAGCTGAAGGAGCCAGATTTGTTCTGTTTGACAAAGAGGAGGTCCAGGGTAGACCTAACAGGAGCCTACTACCACTTGAAGGAATCAAAGACTACAGAGCCAATAATCTTCTTGCAGTAGGTGCAGAGCGTACAGGAAGGACCAGTGGTCACAAATCATAGCCTGGAAGTTTTAAATTGTGCAGGGGAATGAAGCACTGTTACTCACAATAGTTATGAAATGTCCTTGAAACTTTGGAGTTTTAACTCATCCAAACACACAACTGACCTGATGGAGCGTTGCTAGCAGTCAAACTCTCAACAGGAATCAAGGAAACAGGACAGAGATCCCTTCACAGTTTGTATGGCTCCACTTAGCTACTTCCCACTCTGCCACCACGGTTTTAACATTGCCTTCTTAAAAGATCTATGTTTCTCTTGTCTTCCTGCATTTGGTGGCCATCACAAGCCACTGCAAGTAAACAACAGATCCTGCTCAGAAAAAAATTCTTGAGATGTAACAGTTTTTATTAAGTTAGTAATTTAGTCTTTAATTTAGCATGAACTATTATTTTTGCCACATTGTACAACAGTATTTAAAACACTAGCTTGATGTAGAAATAAAAATAATCACTTAAAATTTTATTTCAGAAGTATTACATATTTATGAAAGCTCTTGATTAACAGTCCCTCTGAATGACCACCAGAGAACTATCACTATTCTTACTCAGAGAAAGACAATAGCAGCAAACAAGTTCCTTTAGAAATAGAGATTATATACAAATTTTAATTTGCTGCAGATAATTTTATTTAAAAAATATACCTAAGAGTTAAATTCCTGAAATCACATTCTGTCTCAGGATTCATGACAAACTGCTTTCAATAAAACATTTCACACACAAAAAAGAATTTTAGTGCTGCCTTAGAAGGCAAAATGGCCATGTAATTTTGTGGGAGGCCACAATGAAGCCTGGAAAAAACAACTGTAAAAAAAAAATGGTGTAATGCATTGGCTAATAAGCCCAAGAGCAAGGATACAAAAGATTATTGCATACTTGTTTTTCTAGACCTAACATGATACAGGACACCTCCTCCGTGACAAAAAGGCACGATTTTTCTGTAAACTCATCAAATCAGTTGCAAAAAACAATTCAGATTTCATTTCTACCCCAAATGAAATGGAAAACACTGTGAAGGGGAAAGAAGCGCCATCATAAAGATGTGAGGTTTGGACCTTTAATAAAGATCTGGTGACTCTGTACCTTCAGTAAGTCTAACATTTGTTTTGTTAGTAATTAGAAAACACTTAGATCCCAGAACAGTAAGCAAAATAGTTTGAGTTCACTGACTTGAAAAAACATTCTTCTATGCTACACAGACCTAAAATAAATACTTGAAAGGAACTAAGACTATGCTGCTATATCTTGCTTCTCATTTTCCTTCAGACAGAAGTGCTAGAATAAACATTCATACCAGTTTATGCTGCTGTGTTTTTATGAGGTTAATAACTGAACTGTCAATCAAAACCTGTATAAATACAGCAGCTAAATACCTTCTGCTTTAGAGGCACTTTTATTTACAAGAGAGCTAGCCAAGATTTCTAAAGGACTGCATGGTCTGGTTTGCTTTGATCTCTCTTGTTTTGCTATTTATTGCACTCTTTGTGTGAACAGGTATGGAAAGAGCACCTGCATGAGCAAAAAAAAAAAAAAATCAGGAATAGTGTGACTTAAGAGGAATAATTATGCAACACACAGTTCAATAAAGTAACTTGAGAAAAGCACTTCTACAAGAGCACTTTTGCTGTGATGCTACATAGAGAAGTATGCATACAATGGGCTCACAATAAAAACAGGGGACCAGCACTTAAATCGCAGATACAACCGGGCACCTATATCAACACATTAATCACCACTCAACTTTGTTACACATAGAAAAATGTTACCTACATATATATGCATGTATTTAAAACTGTATCTAAAAATGAATTTATTTATTTTCATATAATTACTTTCAACAAACTTTTTTTTAGGACATTCAATTGTGCATATGAGTATATGTACATACAAATGTATGTACCTAATTTTACATATCCCAAAATTAGGATATATGCATATATATATATATATATTTAGAAAGCGTCCAAGAATTCTGTTCAACTAATCAGTTGAGCTAAATCAGTTCAACTACTGCCTATAACACTATTATCTTTAGTCTCCTACCACTAATTTGGCATTGTAAATTTCAGCTCCAATAATCCACAATTTCTCTCTGGCAGTATTCTGTGAGGAGTAGCTGCTTTTTACTTAGCACTGTGGAGTTAATGAATAAAAGATATGTATAATATGCATGGATCAAAACAGAGTAATTACTTCCATTCATACTAATTAAAACTTTTATCACTGCAACAGAAACTAAATTAGCTACTCATGTGACAAGTTTCCATTAATTTTTGTTTTATGGAATGCATTTTATTCACTTGGTAGAAACAAAATTAATATTATGGCCCTAATTTATTTAAAACATATGAATGAACTGGAGTTAACCTGGGCAAGCATATATATTTTAAGGATGTTTCACTTTGGGTAAACTTTCATTCAGGTCATTTTACCACGTTCATGTCTCTATTTTCTGGTGCTGACTTAAGGCAGGATGTTATGAAGATACTCCCTGTCTAGAAGAGCAGAGATACACATTTTCACAGCAATGATTTAACTGTGTTTTAGGCCCCAGAAATGTGACTGGGATTTATGTGGGTTATTGCTTTTCTGACTCTGTATAGACAAGATAAGATCTTGAAGTAAAAATGGTTCTGTAGATTTTAGGTATTTTATCAAAAAAAGAAAGACAAACACTGTGTTCCTAAAACCAGCAGAAATCATACAGACAGAGTATCTTCAGCCTCGAGAAAAAAAGTCCCTATTTTCTGCTACAGGGGATTTCAGAGTTTTAGTTTAGACCTGCAAAACAGAGTAATTAAGATGGTAACAGAGGGAAACAGATTAGTTTAGGAGCTTGTTTTCAATTTCTTTCCGTTTCTGCACAAAACTTTCATAAATTTTACCTTAAGCTTACAAGTTAATAGCACCTCATCATCATTATTCTTGTTATAAAGGCACTTAGGGATCCTGTTCAAAATAATGTTTAAACAAGCATATTGTTATTGAACTATTAATCAGCAAAAGCCGTAACGGTTATCTGAGTCAGCCTGAACTTTTGCATGTTTTCTTGAGACAGTTCTAAGATTAAGTCTTCTAAATCTGTCAAAGTCAATTAAAAAAGAGAGACAGAGTACTAAAAACAAAAAGTTGAACAAAATAAATGCGGCCTATTTTTGGCAGACAGAAGGGCAAGGGGTTTTTTTCCTTAACAAAAACAACCCCCTCACAAGGCAATGTACTGCAACAAATCCTTAGTAACTACTTTGAAAGCATTCACCAGAACGAGTGAGGTGGCACACAGGAATCAGGCTGCAAAAGGTGATACAGAAGGAGCCAAAGGAAAAGCACCAGAGGCACTGAAATGGCACAGTCACCTCACAAAACCTCCCTGTCAGTACACAGTATTTCAACTGAAGAGCTGCAACAGGCCAACACTACCAGAGAAAATCCGCTAGGGAATCACCAACGAGATCCAAGATAAGCAATCCCAAGCCCTGCCCAGCACACAGGCCAAGAGGCACAGAGCTCAGCGAGGCCCTTCTGTGAATGGAGCCGTACGTGCACATCCCTGCATCCCTGCTGGAGCCGGCAGCAGAGGCTCAGCACTCCTGGAGCCACAGCCTGGGCCACCATCCCTCACACGGAGCTGCACCTCAGCTGGCACACAGGGATTCTGCCACTGGTGTGTCTCCAAGTCAGCACCGAGCGTTTAAGGTTGGACTCAAGGTGAGCATCCCCTCCAGGGCACTCACCTGAGAGCTATCCCATTTTACCACACAGCCTGACCACGTTAGTACCACTGAAGTTTCTTTGGTTTACCCCAAAAAAGAACTGGCCACCCCTCTGCAGGCAACCCTGACCCATCCCAGAAGTCCTACAGAGCTTAGTATCATCCACTGAAAATGTCTAATAAGCTTGCTATTAAGGTTGACAAAACATCTTTGATGTCAGACAGACTTTCCAGGTGCTAAGTCAGAAATACTGTGTTTGCCTGCCAGGAGTGGGATCTGTAACAGGAATCGTGTACATACGATGTAGTCTATGTATTTGAAGCTACAACTCAAAAGGAGCTTAGAGAAAAGGAAGACAATATCAGATTCATCTAATTTAGGGATAATGTTATGAAAATAGAGGTTTGCAGGAGAACATTCACTTTTTAGTGTTTCCCTCTAACTTTTCACAGAGTTAAATGTGATTCTTTATGGTATTAAAAACCTTAATGTTAAAGAAAAAGCATATAATTTGTAAGAAAAAATAGACCAACTTAAGTGTTTTTAGAAGTTAATTTGATTTCACTCATTGACCTTCAAGTGTGCAAAGCAAGACTTACTGAGAAGTGCTGAACACTTAACTTTTAATAAAAACAACAAAAGCAGAGGGCAGTCATGCATGCTGACTGCTCATGGCCAGCAGGGCATCTTCATAACCTGTTAACATCTACATAGTTTTCATCTTACTGTAATTAAAAACATAAGTTTCCCCCTTCCAGAGTTTGAAGTCATTAACATCTATTGACAGCTATAAATGACAGCTATAAAGACAACGTAGATGGCAAGAAAAGTCTTCTTTCTTTACAAATAGATCTAAACCAACCCTGCAAACATGGCAACACTCATACTCAAATTTCAGGCATTGTGAGTATTAACTCCACAGAAAATCTGTGTTGACAACAAAGAATTTTCTTGCATATGCATTATCCCTTCACTACATTATAAATACAGAGGAGCTTCCCTCCTCCCAGAATGCAAATATATACATCAGTTATGAAACATAAAAATCATCAGGTTGCACAGTACCATCTCAGCCTTACTTAAAATCCTGTTTTTTAATTAAAGAATTGAAGCTTTCCTTCTTGAAACCTTCTCCACCAAGGTGAGAAGCAGAGGGAACTCTCCCACTTCCCACTCTTTCTTTCAATGCCAGCCTATACCTGAGGCCATTGGTCACTCTTCCTTAGGACTCTGCAACATTTGCATTCCAAATCAAAAAATTCCATTTTCAGATAAACCAAAATGATCCTTTATTATTACCATAAAGACTGAAGCTTGTTCTAAGTCAAATGGTAAATTGCCTCAAAGGCAATTCCTGATCATGCTTAACCTTTGGGATTTTATCCCTTGGGATTTGGGCTAGGCAGGATTATTAAAAAAAAAAAAAAGCCTGAAATACCAAAAATTTTATAAGAAGAGTCTCATCAAATATCTGATGGCAAGTGTCTTGTTCACTAACAAGCAGTAACAGCTTTAATTAGCATTGCACTACAGATCAAAAAGGTATCTGACATATACATATATATATATGGAAGTACCACTATTATTACTGCTACTCTTTTGGAAAGAAAATAATTCCTCTATGATGAGAAATTTAATTGCATTCCAAAATTAATTTCAATTAAGTGGACATAGAAGTTGCTTTCATTTTGAATTTCACATCTGCATTAACTATCATAATATACATATAGCTTCATATCAAGACATTCCAATTTTTATGTGACACTGGAAACTATGATCAACCACAGCAAAAATCTATTTTAGATGATTTGTAATCTGTAGCAACACTAAGATGAAAAAGAAACCACCGCGAAAGAAACGAAAGAAACGGAACTATGAAGCACACAATACATTCCAGCTCCTTTGAAAGTGCATGGAATGAACAAATCTACATTGCAAATTGACTGCACACAAAAAAGAGAAGTGGCTATTTAACAAAAAACATCATTGGCCTACAGAACTCATTGCTGTCCAAAGTCCTATTCAATCAATTCACACTAAGCCAAGCACATTACTCGGGTCTTTAATGTGCCCCTCAGGGTGGTGCCTCCAAGAGAGCTGCAGAGGAACTTTCTACATGGGTGTGTAAGGGATAGGACAAAAGAGAATGGCTTCAAATTGACAGAGGGCAGGATTAGATCAGCTATTAGGAAGAAACTCTTCACTGTGAAGCATTGGAACAGGCTGCCTAGAGAATTTATGGATGTCCTGTTCCTCAAAGTGCTCAAGGCCAGGTTGGATAGGGCTTGGAGCAATCTGGTCTAGTGGAAGGTGTCCTTTTCCAGGGCAGGGGCCTTGGAACCAGCTGTTCTTACAGCTCTCTTCCAATTGATGTCATTCTGTGATGCCAGAGCAGCCAGGAGGATGTGCCTGGAAGCTGGGAGCCTCTCCTGAGTCACTGCCTGGGTGGAGGGCAGATTCCAGGGCCCAGTTCAAGTGCTGAACAGCAGTGGGGCTGGGGGATTAGCTCACAGCTAATCCCACCATAGCCAGGCAAGTTAGGATGCAGGCACAGCAAGGAGTATTTTCTCTAAAGCACACCATGATGTATCTGTGCAGAACACACTCTCTGTAACCAAATATCAATAGGCACAATGCAAAGATTTCTTTCCAACCTTCCTCAGTACTTTGAATTTATGTGGCTAGAATTTCACTCCAAGTCCTGTACATTTTAAGTTATCATTTTAAGAACATTGTATTGCCAAATCAAGTATATAAAATCTAAACTAAACCCTCTACAAGGAAGTGCTAACTGGGCCATTTTACAAATGTAAATTCTCTGAAATTCAGAACATCATTTAGCCAACACACACATACACCTACACACAGAAGCATTAAAAGTTTTGACAGTCTTTCTGAGAAAGAGAAAAGCCAGAGAAGAGTTCTAACTTTATTTTCACTAGAAGAAAAAGCTCAATATCGATAGTTGCTTGGACCACTGAAAAGAGCCTTCACACATCTCCTCTCTACTTGCAAGACTGCACACAGCTGTTATTTTTTCACTATTAATTTTCCAACTCATCTTCTTTTTCATCCATGCTAGAATTAAAAGGAGGCATCAATACTTCATGTTCCAGCAAAGCTTCCTTCTGAAAGTCTACACAAACCACCCCAATTCTATCAGTATTATAGGAACTCTTCTTGAGAAACCAGTCAGCAGGCCCATCTTTAAGAGAGATGCCCAGAACAGCCCAGTAATAACCTAACTCCCTGCTGACACAAAAGTGACAGATTTAACCTCCTAATCTAAAATCAGGTAAACTGGAAACCTAGGCAGGGTCCTAAAGGGAGAGTTGGTCTCTGGACATTCTGTCCCTCAGTGTAAACAGAACATCCTCAACAGAACAAGCAGTCTAAACCCAGGTGACATTCATAAAAGCTCCTATAGATCCAAGTTGCTAAAGTGCTTTGGAAGCAGGGAAAACAATACTTGGTTTTAATACCAAGTATTAATACATGAATTTAACACATGTATTTAATACATGAATTCTGTTTGAGCAAAACACTCCTTGAGTTTAAAGTTCCCGAAGAGAAGCCCAAACAGCTGCACCCAGGGATGAGGCTGCAGGGAGCTGTGCAGTAATGGTGACACCTCGTGGTGCCAAACCACAGAAACACAAAACTCCCTCTTCCTAAACACAGCCCACCTTATACCCACCAGTGGGGTTCTCCTGCAGACACAGGAGCTACAAATCAAATCTCTGCCTGTTTTCACACCTCCTGTATCTCACAGACCTGTCTTTAGAAGTGTCTTCCTAATCCCTGTGTCACAGTTTTGACAAGCACACATGGAAAGCAGCAGAAGTATTTTCATGCAATGTTTAATGCACAACTGCTAAATGAACAGATGAAGAAAATAAAGCCAGCCCAGCTTTAATATCTTTTGGCTAGAATGACTAAAGAAATTATTGTAAATAAAGTTTCAGGGAAGCAATTCAACAGGGCCAGTTACATAAAAATTAACATTGTCATTAATAGATTTAATTCAGTTACAAAAAAGATTCCTTTCCCTCATTCTGGTATCTCTCCACTCCAACAGATACTCAATGCATTACCTTCTGCAGCTTCACAAACAGAAATCTCAGATTTCACAGATCATCACACTGAAGCATTTGAGAAGTCACTTTGCCTCCCCACTGCAGAAGTTAGTGACAAGTTTTTCCCAAAGATACAGCTTTTAAAAAGCAGGGTGTCTACCTCTTTCAGTAAGTGTTCAATACAAAAATTAAAGAAAAAAAAACTAAACAACTTTAAATGCTGTTATAAAACCAAAGTAGGAAGGCAAGAAGTGAAAAGCAGTTTTTATTGCTCTGCTTGGGCTTCAGGAGGGTTACAGGAGTGAATTTAGAAGTGACTTGGGTATGTGACAAAACAAGAATAATTTCATGCAGTAGAGCAGCTAACATTTCAAATTGTTTTGGGGAAAGACTATTTCCTAAGGGAAACCTCCTTCCAGTTTCCCACCTGTATTTCTTGCTCATGTTCATACATGCACAGTAACTAAGTTTTTCAAGTGACACCTGTAATCAACTATTTCATACAGCTAAAATGGCATCTATGTAGCACCTAAAAGATGACAGACCAGTATCATCCCAAGACATTTAGTTTTTCAAAATATGCATGAAAAATTTATTAGTTACACAGATCACCAGTAAGGAACCACTATAAAAAAGGTGGAATTTCTGAAGGCAAATTTTAACAATTGCCTTCTTTCAGAAACTGCATGCCTTGCCTGTGATGTGAAAATCCATTAGGAATTTCTGAAATGGTTACCATAATATCCATACCGTGACCACTCTATGGCCCCACGGGTTTACCCAGGAATATTTTTTAATGAGTTTATTCTACATCCAGGGTTATTTTCACATCCCTCCTAGAGCAGAAACCTCAGTTTCTGCACAGGGCATGGATATGCTTCGTTTGCTGAAAAAGCTAAAGGAAGAGGCCCAAAGAAAACACAGGGGTCCTTGTGCAGTAACTGGAGGGTGCAAAGAAACTGGAATGCTAAGGACTGGGGAGTTTTAAAGAGTCAGAGGAGAACTGTTTTCACATGAAGTGAAATAGTAAGGAATTTGAAGCAGGACTACAAACTCCAAGGCTAGGATCCCTTGAAAGAGAAATGGCTCTGCAAGCTGCAATTTTTAGAGCTTGGAGGAAAGAGATATGATGGTGTTCTAGAGCAGGAAGACTAAAGGGGAAAATTAAATAAGTAGGGGTGAAATTAACTCCAGGCCTGCTCTAGAAGGAAATGAACATATGTGTAACCACTGTACCTCTTCTCTTTCACCCCCTTTCTCTTTGCCCTTAAGAGCAATAGGTCTGTTTTGTGATCATGAGAGCCTCTGGCTTTTGGACGAGCCACTGGTAGCAAAACCTCCCAACAACATTCCACTCCTGTGAAATTGCACCTGAGTACAAATTAACTCTGTGTTTACAACAGATATTTTTGGCCTTATCACTTACTTCTTGGCAGTATGGTTTAAGCAGAGCTAGATGTTCTTGTAACATCGTGATTTAAATATATCCATAAAGTAAGGAACATTTTCAAATTGCTGTTGGCTAAGGTCATGTTTTGCAAACTTCTAACTTCTATGAAATGAAGCTTACCTATTTTTCTTAGAATTTTCATCTTTCCCTCTTTTAACTCCAAAAATTCTTGTGATCAGAGCACTAAAAAGAAGTGTAGATGAATTTCGTACCTAGAGGAAAAATAAGAACTATGCTTGAAAAATCCCTTTGAAATGTATGATTTTTTTTTAAATACAGCCATTAATGTACAGACAAAAAGAACAACACCTGCGTGAAAAGCATGCTACAGGTCAGCACATGGAAACTATGAATTCAGAGCATCCTTCCAATGAAGATGGTACTACTAGAAAGTTCAGGTTCTTTGGAGATCTCTATTATAAGGAATACATCTATATTTTTAGTGATTCAAAGCATTCACCTTAAGCACAGCAGATCATGAAGCATTCTACCTGAACATGGGATCTTTTAATTCAAGAGCAAAGTAACCGGCAGAATGAATGCAAATACACTTCTTACTAGCCAAGTGCACTGACTCAAAATTTAACAGCCAGAGGGACTTTAACCTATAAGGCAATCTTTGTCCCTACTTTTTCTGGATGTCAGCAGTTCACATTAAGAAAAATAAAACAAAACCAAAATTATTACTTTTTTGCAGGTCTACATTATTTTTTACTGCACCTTAAAATATTACATTCCAGAAATTGTGGCAGGGCCATTTATAAACATGACCAAAGCTTCAATGAACAGGACCACTCTATATCCTGTTAAACTAGAGAAGCAAAACGAAGAATTAACTTACTGCCCAGACAGGTGACATAAACCCTAGAACTGATGCTTTTATTCCATCTGCAACATAAGGCATGATGTTTTCACCTAAACGTGTATCCCTATACAGTGCCCGGAGGATATTTAAAGCATGAACCTGTAGTGGGAAAGGAAATATATGAAAAATATAAATTAATTAGTAAATATCTTAAATTTCATTTATGTAATTACAACAGTGAACATGAAAAGCAAAAATAATCTATATACACATTTACAGCACTTTATTTCCATATTAAATACATGAAATACTGCTGCTTAAAAATGCATTAAATTAGTGCTGCAGTAAACAATATTAATAGCAGTTACAGTTTAAAAACATATTCCTCTAACAACTATAGTCCAGGCATTGCAAGTGAAGGCCAACATTCTTTCATCCTTAGCTTATCATGGCTGTAAAAATAACTTTTGAAGTTCAGAATCATCTTTTCCAACATTCTTGACACGCTGCAGATACTGTGAGAAAAAATAAACTACAGCTCATAGGATGGTAATATTAAGCTAAAACTGACAGCCAGGCTTGCTCTACACCATGTGGAGCATTTTCTAATATTTCTCTACCCTCTGTAAGGGAAGGTGGTAATACATGTAGCTTCACAGACTTTGACAAGGCTACATAAATTCATACCAGCAGAAAATCTGGCAGAGTGATTAGGACATCCTTCTGTGTACTGGGAACAAATTATGGCTTGCACTTACAAACAGACAGAAAGTAAATTATAACATTTTGCAGATAAAGGTCATGCCTTTAAAATAAGTATTTTTTAGTATTCCAAATGTATGTACTTATATTTTAGAAGTTACTAAGTATGACTAAAGTCAGTTTTCATATAGTGTTTTACTATGATTCACGCATAAATAACTCATTTATTTACTTTAAATGTAAGCAAGGCTTGCTTGTTCATTTACAAACTTGTAAAAAGGAAGTTACTTATCTATCTGTTTAGAAATATACTCTAGGCAGTAAATTGCTCATATGAGACTTCATTTGCTGTACTAGAAAAACCTATGGAATTATGCCCAATCCATTTTTTAGTATGTTTTACAGTAACTTTGTAACCTCTACACATGCAAACACATTTTAAAATGTAGCTATAGGTAGGAAGAACAGAACACCCTCATTAAAAACACACATTCTCCTTAACTGTTTGAAATAGCATAAACACACTTTTGACATTTGCCTTGTGATGAGAGGCTGAATTTTACCTGTGGAATTACACTTAAAGATTCATTCAAAGGTGCAGCCAGAGATATCAATTCTTTCATTGCCATTTTCAGCAAATCTGTTTTGCCCTTCTTTGGTTCTGATGCCAACAAAGCCTATAGAAAAGAGGAAAAAAATAAAAAATCTGATGTTTCTAGCCATTTTTTAATACTACCAGTTCTGCTCTCATTCCTGCATTTACCATTCCACAGCCTAGCTTCTGACCATACAGAATGACTAAGAAAAATTCGCAAAAAATGAAGTTACGGTTCACCTCAGCCTTGTTCAAAGCTCGTCAGTATAAAAATCACAGCATTTTGGTCAGCAAAAGCATCTGCTATGCTACACATACTTACATTTCCTAGTACTGATATTTTTAAGGTTAGTAACACCTTTTTGAGATGACAAGGGCTGGCCAAATAATAAATTTGGTTGGCAACACAGGATAAAACAAGAAGCACATTTTTGAAATAAGGGGAAAGATGCATCCATCTATATCAGTGGATAGGATATCTAGCTGAGATAAAAATACTCTAAATTACTTCTCTAAAATGCAGGACTAAATTTAGAACAGTCTTTCTCTCTTTATCTAGTAGCTCTTGTTGAATTTTTCCAAGTTAGGACAAATGAATCATCATAAATCATTTATTACCAATAAAAGATTATTATCCATTTGTGCTTTGGGGCCTAGAGTCTGTTCAGCATCAGTAAGAACCAAATGAATTACAGAATTTAGGCAGAAACCCCAGAGTAGTTTCTGTCAGTTTATCAATATATTTAATGATAGGAGAAACAGAGGGCAGGTGGGGAAGAAAAAGTAGTTCATGAAGTATAAAAGACAAGAGAATGACATGAAGACTAAAAGTTTGTCATGTAAAAGCTGAAAATCGTGTTTTCCCACCCACCAACTGGAGCTGCACCTTTGCGCTACTCAGTAATAACATTCCTATTTTAAAGAGGTCATGGAATGGTTACAACCTCAAAAATTACATATTCTCATTAAAATAGATGTATTTTAGGTTAACAAGAACACAGCACAGGATGTAAATAGCAAAGAGACCACACTGCAGTAATAAAACAACCTTCTTTTACTACTGTTAGGATACACAGTACAGCTTATATTTTTATTATCCAAATGCCACATGGCATTGAAGGTTCAACTCATTTTACTGAGTCTATGGACACATTCAAAACCACTTCCAAAGAACACTACCACCTCTCTTTACGATAAAATTTACAATATGAAAATAGTTTATTTCAGACTAATCCACATGTTAATTGACTAAACTTTGTACTCTTCCAGAGCTGTGAAAAAAGAAGCCTCTGGCCTATTTATCCACAGAGTTGAGGCACAGTGCAAGCTTTGCCTTATGGAATCAGTAGGCTGACTGCAGACTACACACGCAGTGGGATATCTGTGGGTCCACCTAGTCCTTACAGTAACCTTTTACATAAAACACTGATTCAAATATGCTTTTTTTCCCCCCACATTGTCAAGATTAAAACTAGATAATATACACCAGATTCAAACGGTGTGGTGTGAGTGGGGAAACCAGAAAACACGAAATCACCAAATTTCTTCTGCTGATAACTTACTCTTAAAAGTGAAAAAGATATTTAACTGCTGAAACTAAACAGGAAAAAACCAGTGCCCTACTTCTGATCTCTGCTGCCTTGCACACACATCTAGCAAAGCCAGGAGCAGCCTGTGACTGACATAAGAGGTCAGACAGAAGCTGGCTGCCTCAACTTTCTCAGGGCAAACTCAGAGTGGAAAACAAGCAAGATGAATTATTCTGGCAGGGAGAGCTTGCTCCCAGCAGTCCCTCAGATCCCTGGAACGTGCCTGAGACTGTACTTCAGAGAGTGGACAAAGTTACAAACCATATTGTTACTCTTGGACTCCTGTCTTAGAAAACTGGTTGAACATCAAGATTATGGAGGTTAATTTAGGGGAAAGCAAATATGGCTGCTTTAAGGAACAAAGGAATGAAAATAGGTACAGTATTAAGAATCTGCAAAACCAACTCTGCAGTGACTGACCCCACAAGGATGTAGATGAGCTGCTGCATACTAATGTGGGATACTCAGCAAGAGGTGACACTTCACACAGAGAAAAACACTGCCATCCTGCCATCAGTCCTGAGCTTGGCTGAAGTCAGAGAGGCTGGGATTAATGGAGCTGAAGGTAACACAGGGAGTGGGAAGAATGTGAGAGCATGGCCCCACGTTCACAGATAGAAGTCTTCAGTAATGTACACCTTCATTGCACTTAAAACTGCCAGTCAACACCAGTCAGTGTGACACTATTACTTGTGCCTTATTGCTGTTGAGTGGCCTTCCCAAGTTCTTTGCAGTATTTAATAGGCCACCATTTTACAATTCTGTGAAGGTCTGTTCATATTCTACCAACCTCCCGCTTTGCACTGAAGTAGCACGTCGTTAACAAAGCCTTACTTAATCTGTGAATTAATCTATGAATTTGCCAGAATTATTACAGTTGTAACACAAAGCCTAAACACAGTCTTTAGAAATCTACCACAAGACAAAATTCTCAAAGAGTCAACAGAACTGAGGTGCCAAATATTGTTCAGTTAAAAACAGCTTCTTGACTGTACAAAGGCAATCAAAGTCTGTATAAAAAACCAAACAACTGTTTGATCAAAAGGGGTTGAAGTGGGAAAAATAAATATGCAATTTCTTTTTTTTTTTTTTAATGCCCTTTCTGGAAAATACATTTTCATCAGAGGCAGTGACATTAGTTGGTACCTGTATGTAGAATGGAATTCCTGCACTCCGCCTGGTTGCACACAGTGTGGAAGAAGGATCACAAGATCTGATTTCTTCTAACACACAGCTTAGCCAGTGTTCTGGCATCTTGTGCAGACTCTCGCTGTTACATCTACATCAAACAGATACATAAGAAATTTAGAAACAAGTGAATAAAACAAGGACAAAGTCAAAGAAAGCATTTAGCAACCTTAAGAAATATTTCTTACAGTATGTTAACATCTCCAAGCACAGACACAGATTTTTATTATGAAATCAGATAAATTTTAAACAAAATTGTAACTTTTTCAAGTGTTGGTACAAGTAATATTAACCCTACTTATTAAGTGCCACTAGCAAAATATATTTAACTGAGCAGAAAACAAGACTCTGTGCTTTGCTGCAACAATTCTCTTCTGCCAAAAATTATTACCATGTTCTGGAGAAACAAGACAAGGACATATGCCCATCAGCCACTGTGTAGGAAGTGACACTTCACAAATTCATATCTTCGTTGCCACACAGCAGCTGCTGTGTGCCCCTTCCACTAATATTGGTGTTTATAACCATACAAACTGAAACTGAAGCCCCTCAAAGTAAGTACATGTTATGTAAATAACCCTGCAAGCCTCAGAGCAATGGAAGGAATGAAAAACAAGACATAGTGCTCTTTTCAATACTAAGTCAGTGAAACTTTTCGCAAAGCATCTAAACTGCTCTCCTATCATCAAATACTCCTCCTCCGCAGTTATAAAACTCAGCATTGCCTGAAAGCAAACGACTTCCAAGGACACGGAAAAATTCAAGTCAATTTCAATTACTGGTGCTGTTCAGTTCAATAAAATGTACCACATTCAGTGTGCAGCATTAGCCCATTAATCTTATGTCAATGTTCCAAAAGGATCATTCATTGTTACAAAAAATTCCTATTAACAGGACATAGTTATTAAAACCTGTCACACTGGTTTGACATGTGATTCAGAGTAGAAGAAATAATTCAACACTATGGGCAATACAACTGCAATTATCTCAACCATGCAGGACTTGCCTTACCTAAAAATATAAACTATAATTAAATTCAAGATTAGGTAGTAAGACCTTAGGGTAAGACTAGAATCAAGTTTTCTATCTGGATGACTGAAATAAAGAATTTAAAAGCAAAGGTAAAAGGCAGCAGATACATGTATAAAAACCAAAATCTAATGGAAGCTCTGCATATATTCCTCCCTTCTTCATCTTCCTCTTATTAAAGCAAGAATTTATATTGGCTAAAAACCTGATCATGAACAAAAAATTAGGCTTTAATCTGCAGTGAAACACTCCTTTCCTTCTTTTAAAAAAACACCCAGAAAATTAGTAATGCAGAAACCTGAGGTCACAGTAGTGTCAGACAGGTCAGCAGAAAACACAGGATGCTCCTTACTCTCTAGTAATTCCTGCAGGATTTCCACATTTCCTACACTGCTGCCAGGCATTCTCCCCATTTTTTAAAGGCAGCACCTCTTCAGAAGGGCAGTCAGAATGCAAACCACCAGTCCAGAGCTCAAGAGAAGCAATGCTTGACAAGTGATTCCTCACTTCCTACCATGGCATAAAAGAAAGGCACTTTCTGTCCCAAGCCTATGGCAGAAGCAATTAGATTAACCTGGAAACTCACAATGAGTTCTCTTTCTTTTGCTGTTAAGTGTTTGTCCTTGCTTACTTACAGGATGCATTCTTTTGCTCACTTTTGGGTACAGAATGAGGATACGACTCTAGGATTGAGACCATACAAAAATTCTCACAGATCTCCTCCATGAGTCTCAGCAGTTAAGACACAACTTTGCCATTCTTTTCATCCAAATCAACACATTCTGCAAAATCTGCTCCTTCTGATCATGGAGACACCTGGTCTTACCTCCCTAGCTAAGCAAAATTTAAATGTCTCCATTCAATCACACAGAGAACAGTGCTCATCTCTCTTCAGATGCTATCCTAGTATTAACACGAACAGCCCATGAGAAATAACTACATCTGCTGGGGTGCAGAGGAGCACAAAGTAAAGCATTAAGGAAATATTCCAAAGTTGCTATGTAGCACACTGAATATTTTAGTCTTAAGTAAACTGAGGGATTTTTCTCCTCTCAGTATTAGTAGAAAGAGGAGAAGCATACTCAAGTCAAATAAACTTTAGACTCCCTTAAAGCCATATTGCTTTGATCTTGCCACAAGTAATTCTACCTTGTTCAGTCACCCACCAATGCACTTTTATTTATTAGAAGGTGAAAGAGTTACTGCTGTAGAGTTAGAAACATTAGAGACTATTGACTTTGCAATGGAGATGACTACTCCCTTCCATTTGGCAGCTCTGTCTCCCTGTGGTCTGGCAAGAAGAATATTGTCATAAGAAGCAGGTGACCCTAAATTTTAAGAATAACAAAGCTTTACAATAAAAAAATTAAAGCCTCAAGATCAAATGTAATTTTCCAGAATGAAATACTCATTATTTTTACCAGATCAAACAAAAATTGTTGATAATGAAAATATAACACAGTAAGTTGATACACAAATTACTTAAGATGCAGTACATTAAGTGTAATGCACAATTTTCTGTCTGTTCATCTCAGAGTTAAAACAATTTCATACATGCCCCAAACCCTTTCTGTGGTCAGTATCAATAAGTACAAAAGCTTGGCAATCCTAAGTTAAACTCCTCTCCCTACGTCACAGATCTCTATTTTCTCCTATCTAAAACAAATGGGGTGTTAACAGTGGGTCAATCTTGAATTTGGCCTTCCTGGATGCGAGTGCCTTGTGGCACAAACATCACATGACCAGAAGCATTTTTCTACACACATATATCCAGAATTCAGTGATTCCAATCACTGTAAGCAGTTCCTATCCAGGCAAAAAGCAGCTATCTTTTACCATTTTTTTCTCTCTCAACAGGTCTGCAGTATTATTCTTTTCCACGTAAGTAATGTGATTCCCATTTTTTACAGACAATACTGCCCCTGGTACTTCTGAGACCAGAATCTAACCTCAAAAACACATTACTATTTAAGTTATAAGTCTGCTTTTAAGAACAACTCTTCTGAAACTACTAAGTCCTTCCACTTGCATCCTCCTTTTCACAGCATTTACTCTATAGGAAACAAAATTTTCTAGATCATATAGGTGCATTGAGAAGGGTTTGAGGTTTCTCCATTGGAAAAGCAGAGCAGAAAGAACCTTGGGTGGCTTCAAAGTTTCAGACAGTATCATTACCTATATCTCTCACACCAAGCAGCAAAATAAATGGGAAGAAAAATATGAACAGTGTTAAAAATTAATACACCTTCAACCTGAGTGGTGCCTTAACATTGTATTTCATACTTCCTTATGTCATGTATTTCCTAATGCTACAAGCACCTCAATATATAAGAGCCATGCTTCTCCCCCACTTTCTTTCTCTCCCTTCAACACTCTTTCCCTTCACATCTGTGATTATACTTTTGCTAAGAAGAATTTACAGTTTTGGTAAGTTTCACTAGAAAGTCCATTAGTGGTATTTCCATTTTACAAGTCTTCCTAGCAGATCACAGCAGGCTAGGAAATCAGTGAATAACAGTCACTTCAGAGCAAAAAAATGAGATAGAAGCAGAGTTTACTGCAAAGAATTAGCATTTCCCAAAAGAAATATTACAGAAGATCAGACACTGACTAGGTACAGATAAGTAATTTTCACTGACATTGACTGATTAAACATTTTTGAAATAAAATCATGATTTTCATATTTTTTTAATAAATTACAACTTTCTAGAAAACTGTTATGAACCTAACTTACTGCAGCTCCTAAAACAGTGCTCACCACTATTTAAGTTCCAATCAAACACTTGAAAGTGTTCAAAATAAAGTATTCCTAAGCAAACACATTGCACAATATGACATTACTCTTCCCAAACCTTACTCTTACATTCTGCAACTTTAGTGAAGCAAAGCACTACCACCATAGCTAAGCAATGCCATTTCAGATTTCCAGAAATCTACCTGATCTCTTGGCAAAGAGATCACCGAGTAAAAGAAATGCAAAGCAGGCGAAATGTCACTTGGGACAGAAGAAATTGCTTGAGTAATAAGGATTACAGAAGATTCAAGTTTGAAACAGAATTTTGACTTTCCTGAGCCACCATGCTATCACAGACCAAATGAGCATTTTTTTAATTTCTCTAGGCCTTTGGCAGGAAATACTCTTTTTTAAAACATATTGCTTATTTCATTGATATGAATGTTGCTTGTTATGTAACTGTATGGGTTTTTTTTTGAAGGTGCAGCTGCAGTCAACATTAAGCAGGCATGACAAAGGGAGCACTACACTCCCAGAAGGAGTATCAACAGGGAAACAGAAGAATGGTAACTTGCATACTAGAGCAGACTCAGCAATTTACATCTGAATTTCAAGACAGATCAATTTCATCAGGTTTGGAAGAAATCTCTGCAGAGGAAATATTTTTCTTTTGCCACTATTTCAAACAGGTCTGAATACCATCATTCTGTCTAGAAAAAAAAGTCTGTTCTTGGTTCTTATAAGGACTGGTGCTTCAGGGTTGGACAGCTAAAAGCAAGCTCAGATAAAAGACACCGCAGCATAAAGTTTAAAAAAAGTGCTTGGCAATAAATAAGTGAAGGATTATGTTCAACTGGATGCCTGGGAAAAGGATCTGGCACAGTCCTAGTGACAGATTTTTCACAGTGCTTTACATAAAGAACAAATTCAATACGTAAAGAACAAATTCAAGTGTCAGGGATGCTTCTGCACATCTAGAGTTCAAGCCCGTTCAACAGGGTCTCATGCTAAGCTGTACATTACTCTAAGTCACCCCAGACAAAAGCTCTCTCCTCTGGCATTTGTGGCCACAGCAGCAAATTAATACAGATTAGGACACACATGCTTCAAGACTGCCCATAAGGCTCTCAGCTATGGAGAGAGGCAGGCCAGCTGAGATTCACTTGCAGAATGGAGCTGCAGCAGGGGACATGGAAATACTCCATGACAATCAACAGACCTGCAAGGCAGCTGTATTCACCAAGACTTAATTCGCCCCTTTTGGAGGAGAGTCTCAAAATATTCCTCATATCCCTGGAGTCCCAAATCAAAGAGTCATTTCCTGTTCTGGTATCAGTCTCCTTTCTCCTTTGTTTTAAATACAAATATAAGCTTTGAGACCTGTAGTTCCTGGAAAATATTGTCTTTCTTTGAAACAAATGTACTTCTACAGAGCTGCTATCCAGTTCTTATAAATCTTTTTTCCCAAAGGAACACTTGCTCTGCTTGAAATATCTTAACTTTAAAAATGCTAGGCAGTATGGATAACCAAAAGAATTGTAACAGACTACTGCTAATTCAGAAAAGGAAACTTCCTTAATTTTGGAGGGCTTTTTTTTGGATGATACATACATATCATTTAATGTTTGAATAATTTTCAGGCAAGTAGAGTTCTCTTGGGCTTGGCTCTTCATTTTTCAACCTGGCAGAAGTCTGCTGTTAAGTGGACTGAGCTCCATTGAATACAATGGCAGAAAGCAGAAGAGGCAACAAACACATCAGCAACTTTTCCAAAGTCTGAGTAGATTTTCTCTACTCTATTTGCCTCAGAAAATTTTAAGAGAAATTTTAAAACTGAAAATCAAAGAAAAATAGTGAGTCTGCTATAAACTGACTGTGTGTTTTATGTTTTCCATTATTCCCTGTTTTTTACTTTGCCTTTGCTACAAGAGAGTCCTGCATATTGACTGAGATCAGACCAGCAGGGCTGTACCTGCTTGGATTACCTCCTTATTCCTCCCAAATAGACTCAAAGGTCTGTTTGTTGGTTGGGGTTTTTTTGCCGTTTTTGGGTTTTTTTTAACTGTACTACTCTGATGGCCAGACTCTCCCTTCACATTGTCAGGAGAAAACTTACATCACCTTAGAACTTCCTGAACCAAGTTTTCATGGTATAGAAGAACACTCCAATGTTTAAACAAGTGTATATAAAATATATGGACAGGCAAGAAGATAAGCAGTAAGTTGCTTTTTTTTTTTTTCTCTTTGAGCAAACAACCAAGTGTAAAGCAAGGTTGTGGGAGTGCTCAACAAACTCCTCAAGCCAATCTGAAATCCCTCAGATTGCTATCACCTGAAAGAAAATCACGTACCTTGGAGAGAGCGATCAGCAAGAGAATCATGGCATGCAGCCTAACATCCCACTGGCACACAGAATCAACACCACCACGTGTTAAATACCTTACTGTAGCAGTGCTGGCACATAGATGCAGCAGCCTCACCCAGCATCCTGTAGCACAGACCAAGCCTCAGCTCTGTTGGGAAGATTTTCTGAGGGGACACCCCATGGTCCTGATCAGCCAGCAGTCTGTACTAAAAGCACCAAACTGTTTCCATTATGAAATAAAGAAGAAAGAGATCTGTACTTCAAACTGGCTGATATGGGGCAAAAGGGGAACATGGCATACTTAACCTAGCATTGGTGTGAAAAACAGGTACTTCAATTTGAAAATCTGACTGGTCTTTCATATTAAAAAAACCCAGCAACAAAAAAACCCACCAGACTCTACCTAGTCAGTAGAAATTTTAATTTGTCTTATTAAAGCATGGATGGGATATAAACTGTATACCACAAAGAAATATAACTACTGATTTCAAGTGCTGGATAAGCATGTAATGGAAATTCCAGTGATCTTGCCCAGACCTCAGGATAATTCTGTTCATTTAGTTCTTCTAGGAAACTATAAAGTTACAAAGGGAAAGAAAAAAGCCAGAGTGCGTATCACACCCTGTGATGCACTGTCAGGTAGTCTTCCAAATGTCACAATAACCAACTCCATGACAGGTAACAGAAGTTTCCAAGAAAATGTCCTGGCTAAAACAAAAAGTCTGGCGTACGCTTTCATAAAAGACCAGAAAAGGGGAGCGAGATGGAAGAACTCTACACTCCTACTTTTCCCAAGAGTTTTTAAGAGCTGTTCAGGAAAATAACATGCCAGAAATGAAGAAAAATGCAGCAAGCATTATATGTCTATATCATTTTTCAATGCCTAAGCAGCACCTCTAACCATAAATATTGTAGTCCAAGTCACAGACAACATGTAACTGTCATAATCATGCCTACACACTTAAATAAAATCCACGTGAAAACAAGGATCTGCCTGCAGAGCCAGCTTCAAGGTCAATGCCAAAATTTGTTAAAACTTGTATTAAAAACATAGGAAGTTGCCCATCTTCTACCTGGAAAGCATTTCTGTAAGTTGCACGAAGCCAGCATATGCCAATTCAAATGCACCCCTGTGCCTTGATTGCAGCAGATGATGTTTAAAGTAATCACCAATATTTTTAACCTAAAAAAGAAAGAAAAAGTTACAAAGTAATTTTAAATTACATACACATAATTTATTTATATATGCAAAATGCTTTGCAGTTCAAAGCAACAATCCTCCCCCTGGTTGGAAGGATCACTGGTACAATCAAAAAGCAACTACAAGTCCTATAATAGACAACCACTTACTTTAATGATAACAACTATTATACTCACTTTTTTTTAGGTTAAGGGGGTATGTCTGTATTCTTTCCAAAAGTCCAAAAATAAAGGACACGAAATTGGTTATTTGTCTGTGACTGACATAGTCAGATTTTAAGAGAAGAAAAGGACAACTCTGATTTTCAGGGGAAACAAATGCAGATTCCTTCTTGTTAGCCTACACTCTTGCCAAAACCCCAAAGAGCATGCCAACTACAACACAACAGCAGAAAAAAAACTCTAAAAAATTTTTAAGATATGAAATTCAAACTCAAAAAATTGTACCAAAGGGAAAAAAAAATCTACTTTAGATCAGGTAATACATATAAATACAAATTTCTAACATCCCAGAATTCTGCATAATTGCTGTTGACTATTAGAAACAATTTTAAAATGAAGATGAAGTTGCAATGTGAGCTATTTTCAAAAGCATTAAAACTGAAAATGTGATACCTAAACTTTCACTTATAGTTATTTTCTAGAGCTCTATTATAACACAAAGCTTTTAAATCTGTTTGGAAGTTTACAGATTCACATAATCTCATTCCAAGAAGGATAGGCTGTCTTGTTTGTTGTTTTTTTTCTTTTGGCTCTCATCAACTTTCAAGTTCTAAATAAAACTTCCTACATAATTTGTTTAAAATGCATAGCACGTACTTAATACCCTTAGGCAAAATTTACTTCAGGAATCTTTCCTAGAAGTTCTCAAGTAAAAGTTTCTTTAAACCTTTTATATAAAAATATGCATAAAATCACATCAAGTTGCTTATAAAATTCTGCTTGTTCTGTTACTTATACAATTACTCTAATACTTTAATAGTCTGACAAGTAATTAAGTTGTCAGGGAAGTTAATGTCATATCTACCTTTATGGTTTTTCAGCTTCCTATTAAGTAATTTGTATCACCCAAGCAATGAGATTGCAATAATAAAAAAATAAAAAAATCTGAGAGCATCTACATATTATTTTCTGCTGCTAAAACTTACCTAATGTGAAACACACAATAATTGGAGATATTTGAGCTAAAAAAGTTATGTCTGAGTGGATTTTAAGGTAGCTTATATAGCTACAGAGTTTCATTTCAGCATTCTAGTCCAAAAAAGAGGAGTAAGTGCCCTTTATTCACAAGAATCTGACCCATGGATGGGGCAGTTCTCCAGGTGTGTAAACAAAACCAAATCAAGAAATCCATACACATGTAAATCAATTTACCAGCTCGTCCCAGCAACCCGCTTACGCTTCTAGAATTCATATGAATTTTTTTTTTTTTTTGGTCACATAACTTCCAACTTTACTATTTATATATCTGAGTTTCTTGCAACAGCCATGTTGACTAGAAACTTGCATCAAACTGAACTCACAGGCTCTAGAAGCAGCACTACCATGACTCTGTTCTTGGTCAGAAATTTAGAATGTAACAGGTGAACCTTACTAATTCAACAATCAACAATGTACAGGGCCACACCTGCTGTTGAGGGCAAGAATCTGGGTATTCAAGGCATAAAGTCTCTCAAAGATATTCCAAAAAGACTATACAAGCCATGGGACAACTCAGTCTTTACTTCTGCTGCCTGTTTCTTTTCACTGTGGCACAGAGCCCTGGCAAGCTTATCTCCTACAATTGTCTTAAAACTTCCCAGATGAGATAAACAGGAGTTTGAGGAAGAGCTAAATGTTCCCCCATACTTGGAGCATTCATGATTTGCATGTCATGTGACAAAAAAACCTACAGAATGTTCATTAGATGTTGTTCTGGTGGTTACATGATACTATTTATATTGATTTTCTAAACAGACATAGTTCTAAGCCTGCCATCTCTGGACTTTGGGGGTCAGATGGAAGATAAAAAGTACAATATGCATTTGAATAAAGAGATTCCTCCAGCTATACTCTGCACTACCTATGTCTATTATTTCTAAAGGCAAGGCCACCATGTAAAATAGCTGATGTTTTGAAGACTGCCACGTAAACCCAATCTCCTACTCAAAAGACAAGGAGAGTGCTAATCTGTCCCAGCTTCCCACAAACAACACAGTATCATGCAGGAGCTGCCTCCCTGCCAACCTGTCCTCCACAGACACAGCACAACAAGCAGCATTACTGCTGCAGAGTAGTCCCCAGCAGCACACTGCCTGCCAGGAAGCAGTTCTGCTGTGCCATCTCCTAATGCCCACCAGCACTGTAAGACACTATTTCCATCTGCATGCTCCATTAAAAAAGCAGGTACAACCAATTAGAAGACTGTGAGCAAATTCAACACTCACTGTGAACTTTTGGGTGAATAAGTTATGACAGCATTAATCCCCTAAGGCACAGTTTAATACAGTTACTGACCTAGATGTGCAGCATGGTACAACAATAAGATTTGCAACACCATGAGACACACTGGCCAAGAAGTGCTGCCATACTTTTCTCAACAATGACTTAGCCTGGCCTAAGGCAAGCTGACCAAGGCTTCTCTCAAAGTTTTCCTTCTCTGTATTCTTAAATCTCTTCCAGTAGTTCTAAGATGAAGAAAAAGAATGAGCAACTTGAAAGAAAAGTTCTACATGCATGAGGTAACAGAATCCAACTTGCTTCTTTGTCAACACTGGTAAGTGTTTAATAAGTCTGAAGCCCTAGCAGTTATGGCATTGACTTTTTTTGTCATTTCTGATGAAACCGTCCTTTTTTTTGTACAACACATGGTAATGACCCAAAGTTACAAAAAGCACAGAGAAAATGCCTGCAGTTTTCTTTGTGTATTTCCTTGCAAGCCTGAGGAAAATCAGGATTTCCAACTGACTTCTCGTCCATTAGCATTCTTCTTATTCTGTTTTACAGGAAGACACCTGAAGCATTAACAAGCTGAAGAGGCATCTATAGGGAAAGAAGGTACCGTTACAGAATCACAGAAAATCCTGAGCTGCAAGGGACCCACAAGATCATAAAAGTCCAACTCCTTCCTTAATAATGTATTATTTCTGAAAGAGCACCCATCAATGTCTGCTTTCCAAAAACAGAGATGCTGCAGTTAGACCTGACTCATTCTGAAACACCAATTCCCCTGACTTGGTGCAAATTAAGGAACATAATGGTGGAAATGCATATCTGCTCTCTCATCTGCCCTCCAGACCCTGGCAACAACACAAGCACAGCTGTTAACCAGATGAAAACATGAGGACTGGAAACAATGCAAGAATAAAGACACCAGTGCTATTTCCATGGCACCACAATATTAGATAAGAAATAAAATCTGGAGTATGTAATACTGTTTGTTATTTTTAAATGTGAAGTTCTAACACCTAAGGAAAAAGTAACTAGTTGCTTTCTGTTGGAAAGAAAAAGGTTAAAGAATAGTTAGTCTTTCATATTTCAGTCTCTGTGCAAACTGGTTTTATTGAAACATATATAAATGAAAAGGTCATCAATTAAAACAGAAACTTAATAAACTGAAAATATTTCCCAAATAAATGCCTGTGGTAATCTAATTTCTTGTAAACACTGAACTCAATGCTCTGCAAGAGACCCAGATGGCATATTAACATTTCTGATCTCTCATATTAAAAAAATCCAAAGAAAAAGATACAATCACATAACATACAAATGATTCATAACAATAGATAAGAAAAAGACAAGACTAGGACTAGTCAGCATGTTTGACTTTCAGAACTCTTGACTCTAACACTAATTAAGGAAGAGCTTTAAACAGAAACTCAATATGTAAAGTTCAAAATTACACAAAAGAGACTTTGAATATGAAGTCAGTTTAGAAGATTCTTAGCAATTCAATTAGTGGCTAATACATCCTGAGAGAGAGACAACAGGAAGGTGGCAGGCAGGCACTGGTACCCCTAAACATATCACACACCTCGTACAACCCAATACAATTAGAATGAATGAGCTTTTTAGTAATATATAATAACTTCTTCATTTATCTGTTTTTACAGATACCACTGGATCTGAATACCACTGGATCAAAACAGCACTGATAATAACCAAGCATAACAAGAAAACCCTTACACCATGGCAATTAAAAGAAATTTGAAACTGACTTTTCCCAAATAGAACACAGATTCAAGGAGAAAAACCTCTAAGAACTGCCTCTGCCACCACTCAAGAAGAAATTGCAGGTTTCATTATAAAAATTATTTACCTGTTCTACAGTAATCAATCCCTCTGAAGGTTGAGATGTAGTCTGTGAGGGCAAAAGTTTACACAGCGTCCCTAAGAGCAGAGATACTTCCTTCATGCTTCTCCAGCAACATACAAGAACCATTTGAGCTGTGACATCACATGCTTGCCTGTCTTTGCCTTAAAAACAAGAAGACAACAAATGCAATAGTGTAACTCAGGGTTCTCAGATGTAGGTGTGTAATTTAAACTTCACTTAGCCTGTCCAACAAAACAGAATTAAGTATGAAAAAAATCTAAACTTGCCTGTCCGAAAGATAGTTTAATCTTGTTGACCCTAATTGCCTCAACAGTTGCTTTAATTTCTCGCACTTGGAAAAAGCAGTAGCATAAACATTTTACCAGAGAAGTGTAAAGAGTAAAGATCTTTTGGTCACAACTCCTATTTTTTCACACACCGAGCAACAGGAACCTGCGCACCTTCCTAGGCAGGCATTCATTCCCAACAGAAACCTGGGCACCTTCCTAGGCAGGCATTGATTCCCAACAGGAACCTGGGCACCTTCCTAGGCAGGCATTGATTCCCAACAGGAACCTGGGCACCTTCCTAGGCAGGCATCCATTCCCAACAGGAACCTGGGCACCTTCCCAGGCATCCATCCATTCCCGCATCCATCCATTCCCGCATCCATCGCTGCCCGGCAGGAAGAAGCGTTTGTGACGCGCCGCCGCCACCTGGTGGCCACTGCGGCTCTTGCACGTGTTTACCCTTGTGAAATAAAACACGCGGCCCCACCAAACTGTTTAAAACGTAAGGAAAAGTAACCGGGGAAAGGAAAATCACAGTAACACTTCTCAACAAGAAATACATTAGAAGCATTGCTTGATAGAAAAGGTGTTCAAGATTACCTGGCCAGTACAGTGAAGGCAACAGAGTGTAGTCCAATATGAAAGTAACTAATTGTCACTTGTGTCTTAAGAGAGATTAACCACAATCTTCCAGAAGCACAGTGAATTAGTCTTTAAAGCCATGTCCATCAATAACTAGCTTCTGACAGGTAAGAACCAAAACATTACACAAGCAATTTCCAACTGATCATCCACATAAAATAATGCCTCTATAAAAAACACCTTGATTTAATTACTTATATAGCCTTGGATTTACCTCTCATTTCCATGCAAATATTTTTTGTTGGCCTCTGGTCAACCAGCTTTTCAGATTCTTCTTTGCAGTGTTCTTTCAGAATTTTTGCTTGCATAAAATAGTCATTTGTGTCTTGTGGTTGTATCTCATGCAGAATCATCTGCAAGCGACCTGCACTTTCTGCATATTAAACAAGAGGGATATTTAAGCTAGTTTTGTCTTCTACTTCCATTCCTTTATACTGACATAATTCATTTGGGGTGTATAGGTACAAAAGAATGCTCTAAGTATTAAAAAAAAAAAAAAACATAAGGTTCTCTGGTGACTAGAACAAGCAAAGAAAAAAACCTGAATTTACAGTGTCCTGTTTTGAAAGAGATGCAACAATACAGTCTGCAAATGTTTCTGGGTTTTCCAGTGAAGAAGTCAAGAAAACTTTATCAGAAATTAAAAGAATGACCAAAATTTATGACATGAAATGAGAAACTGAATGGGAGGGATGCTCAGTCTAGTTCTGAATGACTGCAAGACAAAGAGACCTTCAGGAGCATCAGATTTGAAAATAATTCTTTTGGGATTCTGTTTGGTTCTTTACCTGGATCACTGTCCATTGGAATAAGACCCTCTGGTGATGAGCTCTGTACTACTGGGGATACTACAGCAGAGAGGCTGTATGACATCAGAATGAGCCTGGTCACTATTTCCTTCCATTCCGACACCAGTGCCAAGTTACTTAAGGAAAAAAAAAAAAAATCAAAAACCAAAACAAAACATGGATTAAAAATAATTTCATATTTAAGAACCAAAGTTACAAACACTTTTGCAACAATATTTATGAAAACTATAAATAGGATAGAGATTGAAAAGTCTTAAGGCTGAGTTTAACACATACAAAGGAAATATCAAATACTGCAGCAGCCAGCAAGAGTTCTAAAAGCCACAGGTACTGGATTTTCTTATAAATAATACAGCATGATTTTCTATTCTCCTTAACAACTCTTCCACTGAAATTTAACATGGAGTTACAACTTTCCATTGAGTATGTTTTGCTTGAATATGGAGTTACAACTTACTTAGTATCTTTTACTTACTTGAAGGGTAATTGCTGCAAAGCCCCAGTTATACAGTGCACTCTCCCATACATGGGAAATGACGCTGCTGCTTGAAGCAAAGACTTCTTGGCTTGGAATATTTCTTCTTCCACATTCACCAACAAAAGCTTGATAACTAAAATATTTTAAAGCATGGATTTACATTGAGCATTCATATACTGATCTTCTAAGAAACAAATCTGCTTTAAGAAACAGGAATAAAACCTGTGTATACAACAATTCAATGGAATATGCTCAGCAATTTCCTTTATTATACTTCTCCCTCTTCTGTCATTGAAATATATGTTACCATTGATGTTCAGTTACCTAAACTCCAACAATATTTGTTATAGTCAGTTTTACTTGTCTCTCTGAACCAAATGGCAGCTGTGAAAAGCACAACCTACATCCTATGCTTAGGGATAATCACACAGCTCATGATGAAGTCACAAGGAGTTACCTACTCTATACTGCCAAGTCAGACTTCACCCTTACAGCCACATTAATACAATGATGAGTACAGCAGAATATTAAAGATCAAAAATTCAGAATTATACATTTGAACTTTGTTTTCCACTAAACAACTTGACCAAGTTTCAAGGCTATATGTGCCTATGTTAATTCTATTTATAGCTTGTGACATCTCAGTGCCAGAATTGGAACAAATTACAGATCCTGTCAAGGAACCATGGATCACCACCAGCAGCAGATGCTCCAGAGCAATGAGACATGAGGTTACCCACACATTTTCTTCACCCGTGGCAAACACAGCCATATCTCAAAATTGTTACATCATTGCATATCAAGAAAGAACTAACAGGCATCTGTAGAGAAGCCAAGAATGGCACAAAAATGTATAGAATTGTGAGTTTACTGCAAATTATATAAATTGTTTTATTACAAGTAATGAACTTAAGTATTTTATTACAAATAATGAACTTAAGTATTTTAGTTTCACTGAAGATTACTTAAGGTAGAGAAAGCCTGGTTAACAAATTTGCCGAACCTGCCAGATGTACAGCCCTGTCATCTTTCATCCAGGGGCACTAAACCAAACAAAAATATTCTGTATATCAGCAAAGCCTCATTACTGTGGATGTGTATTCACAGGACTGAAAATCACACAAAAAATGGGGCCAAGTGAACAGAGCTCCAAGGGGCAGCATTGCAAACACTGAATATTGAAACAAAGATGGACTAACTAGAGCTGCCTCCCCCCTGGGTGAGCGAGCTCTTAGGGGAAGCAGAGGGTTCTTCCCTGCCCTTTATGCACTCAGCTTCACCAGGCTCACTGCTTGGGCCTTCACAGCACTTTCAAATGTCACTAGTCAAAATAATGTCAAAAGCCATCTTACAGAATATTCAACAGCCTCAACATGAACAGGACTAGAATAAGATATTGCTAAAGAACATGGCTTCTTATCAGCAAAATACAATATACTTAAAATCCTGTTAGAAATAAGGATCTCTTACTAAGCCTCCTACCAAAAGCCTTATGGAAAAAGCAGCACACTTCCAACAAATATAAAAAACCTTTCCCCCAGAATCTTACCTGCCAAAGTGTTTTTCTCCACTGTACTCACTGATGTGTTTTCCTCCACCTGGGGGTTATGCTCAAGCCATTTTCCTAAAGCAGTGTGCTGCAGTCCTTTGTGATATACTAAAAAGTTCAACAAATATGAAGCAGTGACACAATCATATGGCTTGGTGCTTGTGCTAAGATCAATTGCTGCTTGGAATAGAAGATCTAGATTTTCAGAACCCTGAAAAAAACCACAAAGCAGTAATATTTCTCATTTAATTGAGCTTCCAGATTGATTTAATTTAGCTTCTTACCACCCTGGAATCTGAGAACCTGCTTTTAATTAAGTTTGCTGGTACATATTTCTTCAGAAACACTTATTTTGTGCACTGATGACCTTACATTCAAAACATGCATGTGCATGTATTTAGCAAGGATACAATTACATAGACATTGAGGATGGGGACACCTATTTATAAAGCAGTATTCAATTACAGTGCACCTCACAGGAATTATTTTTTTCAAGTTAATGTGTTTTATCTGCTAATGGACATTAAAGAGAAGCACAGTTTACTTGGTAGCAGTATTTGTTCATCTGTACTAATGAATTTTAAAATAAATTTTCATCAAGTTACTACAGACAAATCAGTATCAATTCAAAAGGCAAAATTTGTGAGAAATCAAAAACCCAATCAGATAATGAAACCTGAGATCAATTAGAAATGAAAGGAAACAGGGAGCTGAATTTCCTAAAAGTACAAGAGTAACCAAGTCAAAATGCCTCAATCATTTACAAAGAGAAGTCACAGCTAAGTCAAGGGCTTGCATTAACTACTCCTCTGATAGTTCACAGTCAAACCCAATGAACTTCCCAAACTCCTTTGTCCATTAGTGAAACAAGCCTCCTTAGGTAAGGGCAGAGGCTGTACAGAAATATACAGAAGGTGTTAGTGATGAACACTATTGCAGGCAACTTGGACAGCCTTCTAAGGTTCAGGCTTCCTGCTCTGTACCTAACAACAGCACCTGGTATACTACAGAACACTCCACAAAATTACTCCCTCTGAACTCTTCAAGTTCATACCTGTAAATTCAATGCAACATCACGTAGTTTCATCAGAAGTCTAAATGCCAGAATTTTTACTTCCTCAAAAGTACTGGCAAAACACTGGATCAAAGCTTGGACACGAGCAGAATCAATCTCCTGATTCAACTGGAAAACTTGTGCCTGGCCTGTTCAAAGAAATTAATGCCTTAGATAGTTGTGCTGTAACTCTTTCCAGAATAAGCACTCTCACCACATTCTGCTTTGCTATAATAAAAGAAGCATTAAATTTTAGCAAAATTATTATTTTAATATTATTTCTCTTAATAGGTCTTAAAATAACGCATTTCCCATTATAAGGAATAAAAAAGGCTTACCTTATTTAAAAAAAAATTACTCTTAGTGATACTCTTAGAAAATAACTTACTACCAAAAACAGAATCCCATTTACTCCCTTTAAATGCAGCATAAAAAAAAAAATCTTTATTTAGTTTTGTTTAAAAACTCTTTTCCTGTAAGTATGTAATAGTAGAAAATATTTCATTTCAAAAAAGATGTTGAAAGCTTCAGTGTGTTTTAGCACTTAGTGTTTTCAGTTATTTTGTCATAGGAATAATCCCTTAAAATGTAAGCCATTACAATTTCTTTCAGTTAAATTTAGATATAAATGAGTTGTAAATTCTGGTGACTTGACTTAAAGAAGGCAGAAATTTGAGGATGTAAACAACTGCACCATAATACAGCACAGAACACAACAGCTGAATTACTTTTACAGAAGTACTGACCAATTTATAAAATTCTCAGCTGATATTATAAACAACTGAGGATAACTTTTTATTTTTTAAAAAAGCAGTAATACGTAATAATAACACTAATGTGTTCCTTTATCAAGGGGTTTTGAGAAATTATTTAGCAAGATGGCAATTTTATTTCCTATCAAAATCAACTTCAATCTTAAACAACTAACTTCTTTAAATGAAGAATATCTTTTGACAGAAACTGACTAGCCAGCATAAAAGACTCTTCTTCAATACCTCCTATTCCTACAGTCTATCAAAGTCTAATTTATAGACTTCATACCTTTTGGAACAGAAAATATTTCTGCTATTGATTCCAAAATACTTAGTGCACAAAACCTGGTTGGGTGTGATGAACCAGGAAATAATACCTCAAAAAGTCTGGCACATACAGATGACATGAAATCCTGGGGGGGAAAAAAAAAAATCATAAGAAAACAATTAAGACCCCGTACTTGCTGCCCAACAAACAAAAGCCTAAGTAACTGAACTCGGGACATTCTGCTTTACCCCAAAAATTATGACCTTACAGTGAATTTTGGAAAAACAGGAGGCCAACATTCACAGTACAGACACTGTTTCTTGTTTCTTAGAGTACAGTGAAGGCTGGACAATCATTTGGGTTTTTAAATACAACCGTTTCCTTTCCCCGAGCCCACAAAAAGGCACCCATTGTATATCTAATCCTGAAAATTAGCTGACAAAGAACAGCAGAACTCAAGGAACAGATTGACACAAAGATACTGATGATATGAGCCTTTAAATAGGATAAAAGACAAATACAATAGAAGTCTTCATGCTAAAACTCTTGTCATTCATTCTCTCACTCACTGATTATTCTGGGGACCTAGAAAAAAACTGAAGCTCAACTGATCACTATTTTAAGTCCAAGTGACACATATCACTTAAAGCTCGCTACTAAATGACCAACAGATTACAAGATGACAGGACAGTTACCCTTTTTTTTGGTTTTTTTTTGGCTTGAGTGTGCATCTCCAGCCATTCCTTCCTTACTGCTGTTTCAATGCACAGACCAATCCCTCATAAAATAACCTTTATTGGTTTAAAGAACATTTATCTTAAAGACACGCTCCAAATACCAATAGGCATTCAGTTCATCAACAACAGCACATTTAGTCAAAATAAACTTGCACAAGTACATCAAAGTGGACAAGCTCCCCAGCACGGTTTGGCTTTACAGGCTTTTTCCTTCTGCACTGCACTATTGCCTAACACACACACAGAGCTTAACTTACCCAGTGGTGTTCAGCAACAATGAACTCTCAGAAATGCTGTACCACCTCTATTACTTGCATCTCTAGCAGTCTACTTACTTTGTATTGCTGCAAAACCCTCAAAGGAGGCATTTTAGTTGACTTCTCGACTAACTCTTGCTTGGTTTTATTTTGCTCCAATTTATAAAGTACTTGAGAACTTTCTTGTATCCTGCAAAATAACTTTTAAAACAAGAGAAAAAAATACGTAAGACAAGAATCATTGACAGTGATATAAGGAAAAGGTCGATTTACAGCTTATTTTCCAAAGCACACTGCTTGTATTTTTAGGAAATTTCCATACAGCATAACACAGAACAGATCCTTCCTTCTCCACTCCAAACCCAAGGTTTTGCTTCCCACCTCTTGTAACCAATTGTTTCTCTCCTCCTTCTACTACATCTCCAAAACCTTCTTCCATCTCCCTCCTTAAATTCATGCCAAGTCTTCTCGTCCTACCTCATTTTCTGTGGAAGTGTGTTCACCTATAAAAAAACTCAATGCAGGTAATTTTTAAAGCCTGTGTCTCTCAGAGTTTGACTCACTTCAGAAGTGCTTCCTCCACCTCTTTTACTACCCATAAGTAGTATTTCCTTTCTTATCACACTCCCATCTAGCACGACTTTTCCATCTCATGCTCCTCAGTCTGCACTAGGTAAGAAAAGATGGGATTTCTCTTTTGTTTTTGCCAAACTGACTGCCTCATTCTTCCCCCGTCTCAAGTTAATTATTTTCTCCTTCCAAACTGCCTTCTTTTGCCATAAACATCTTCCAAGATGTTCTTTACAAATAAATGGTTCCTCATTTTACCCATGAGCTACATGTGACTTTGGCAACTTCTACCGGACGGAGGGGCTCATTCCCTGCAGGCTGTAATGGCACAGCCACATCACAGTGAATATTCTACTTTGTTTTCCAGGTCAGGTTTCTGAGGGTGATGAAGTGACTGAATTTGCCTGAGGTGTGACAAGCCCATGTAAGCACAGCTTTAGGCCTCAGCAAAGGCAACACAAGGTTCACTACTGACTCCAGAGCACATTGCTTTGATATTGGCAAAGTGTGCAGGTGCTGGCAGGTCAAGCAGCACCACGACCCATGAAGTTAACCTGCCTCTGCCACTTAATATTTTGTTTAAGCCATCCTTGCCTGTGATGACTTAACACCATTCAATTGGATAATACATAAAGCATGCTCCTGGTCTTAGAGCTTCTACTCTTTCCAATGAGCAACTTCACAACATAGTTATTATTTCTTTAAAAATGGTGTTATAACTAACATAAGAGGCACATCAGACATGGCTCATGGTTTGAAATTACCTTTCTCAGCAGAGAAACTATCTGTTGCCTTACAGAAGGAGATTGGTTGTTCAAGTTGTACATCATAAAAAATTGAATTAGCTGCATTTCATCCAGAGACACAATTTCTGTAGTACGATGGGTTTCACAAAGTAAACCTAAAGCATCAATGCAAACCTGGAAGACATTTAAAAGTTCACCACAAAAGAGTTATTGACACCTATAATGACACCTTTGTTTTACTACAACACCAACACAGTAATCAGGACAAAAGCAATTATTTTAATTTAAAGGATACATAAATGTTTGTCCCTTTACCTGGCTGTGCTGATGAACTAGGCCCTGTTTGAGACACTCAGTGGATACAAGACCACTGCTCATGATATTTGAAAGTTCCAGATGTCCATGGGCCCTGGCTGTTCTCAAGCATGCCATTAATGCTCCAAGAGCTCCTCTAGTACTGCAAGAACCTAAAGAAAATGAAAACCAGTAATAATTACAGTTTGATTAATACAAGCAAGGTACTATTTGCAGTGCTTGTCAGAAACTCCCAATACTTTCAACATATGACCCACTCCCTTTTATTTGTACTCCATAAATCCCAAAAGACAGGGCTGCTATAGATTAAACCAGTTCTAAATCACCTGATTCCCAAAAAACCTTCATATCAAATGTTTCATATGAAGAAAAGACCTTGTGAGGTCTCACAAGCCAGTATTTTAGAGTCACACTAAATTACTTCAAAACAAAAGAATCATAAATCTTGTATCCACATATTTACAAGAAAAAATAATCTGTTACAGGACACACCCATGTAAGAAAAAAAAAACAGAAGTAAAAAATACAGAAATTTAACAAACCCTGGTAAAGAGAACCACAGGGCACCCACAGAAGGATTTTGCTCATGGCATGAAGACACACTTATAATTATTATGACTTTCACTTTGAAATACTAATAGCAACAATAAGCATCTGGAATTTTTCTCCCAAATTAATTCTAACAATAATAATAGACCTGAAATCATGTGGTTAAAATTATTGTTTTAATTCAATCATAATTAAAAATACAAAGTTTATTTTCTTACCCAGATTCGCATCTGCAGAGGCCTGAAGAATTCTTATCATGTAGCTTAGACTGTCAGGGTTACATTTGAGCAATTTTGGTAAATAGTAGTCTATTATATAAGTAGTTTGGTCATGGTTCCCTTCACAAAGTATTAGCAGAAGAGGAGAAACCCAGATGTTGTGCCACTGGTCAATCCAGGTACCTTCCTGAAAACTCAAAGCAAAATGGGCCTTGTGATTTGTAAACATGGTTTCCAGAAGATCACTAGCATAAGGTGCAAGAGATTGATCACTCATCACATCCAGGATCTGCACTGGAATTGTTCTGTCCAACTGCAGTATATTTTCACTGCCCACACACTCCACCAGACATCCAAGAGAAGCATATTTCCCTTTTACATGCCAATCCAAGCTCAGTAAGTGCTTTATCAGCCTTGCAAAGAATGGGTCTGATTTTCCATTTGATCCAGCAATGGTAGTTTGGTGTATCTGAAGAAGATTCTTGAAAATCAATTTGGTTTGATGTCTGATAGCATCCAGAGGGTGGTCCCAGTGTGTATAAATGTATTCCAGCACCTTCCCAATTATATCAGAGTTGCCATTAAGTTTGATTTTTAGTTCTGGAGAAGCTGAAACAAGAGCAGCCAGTGCTGAATTAGTCCAAATAGCAAGGATTCTAGACAAAGATGTTGCCACACTGGATTCTTTTAACCTTTTAAAAAGAAAAAAAAAAAAAACAAAAAAAATTTCATTACCTTCATTTACCAATATTTAAAAAAAAAAAGACTATTTTGTATTTCAGAATAACTATTCATCACATTCATTTACTTTACATGAAAACAGATTAGGAGACTCAATCCATTCATGGAGGAAAAGGAATGAACATAGAAGTGATCAACTGGATGTTGCCAAGTACATGGTTAGTTACCTGATGTGCTATTAAGTGGTTGCAGCTAAACTCCCTAACAATGGGTAAAAAAAACCATACTAGCCCCACAACAATAAAACAAAAACATTACTGTGCACCTGCTAACATTTGAGCAGCATTATGTTGTTACATCTTCTTGAAAATGTAAGGAAAACTTTTCATTGCCAGATAAAACCATCAAAACTGAGTATCCTATGTGCAAAAACAAGATCATGAAACTGATCTCCAAGGCACAATCAAAACTTGAACTGAATACACATTTAATCTCCAATGCAATAGTGCTGGTGGGCCCTTGGATGTAGGCAGCCAGGAAAAAAACAATTAAAACTCATCTAAAACTCATCTTACTTCAAGTATTCCACTCACTGGCACACTTTGCTTCCCTCTAAACTTTCAGAAGGAGAGGACATGATGTCCTGAAACTGAACTTTATCTGTCTACATATACATAAGAACTGATACTGACACACCTTACCATAAAGGAATTGATAAATTTGTCCCATTCATGTTAGAAAACAAAATTTTACCATGCAAGAAAAAAACTGAAACTTAGAACTACATATGCAACATCATTGTATTTTTAATATTTACAGAGTTTTTATGAATGTATAAAAATGATCTGTGGCAAAACCTAGTATCGTTAGACTGAAAACATCAGAGATATTCCACCAGAACCACAGGGTTCATGCAAAAATAGAATTTAAAAGATAAGCCTCTTCTCCCAAACATGAAACAACACAGATTAAAGCACAAACTTACCCTGAACTCAAAGACAACAAGACTGATGCAATATCTAATAATAGTTTCTCTCCATTTTCACCCATGCTGCCATTTTTCCAATCCAGCATAGCCAGTGCTCCATGGCAAAGGAAGAGCAGGACCGAGTCCGGGAGTTCTGCCGTGCACAGGACCCCACAGCTCCTCACGAACCACGCTGGCACACCTGAGTGTTCCACTGTCCCAAGGAGCAAGTCACTGATCTGGAACACCAAAAGCATACCCATTACAGCACCTCAGCACAGCAGAAAACCTGTTTCGTGCACAGCTTAGAAGATCTGAAGAGATTTCTTGTAAATAGTGTTTGTCAAATTCAAAACTCAAGTCTTACTACTTCATATAGCAAGGAGAGAAAAAAGGATTATACTCCAGCTAAGGACTGATAGAGAGGCTGCCAAGCCCCAGTACCTGCATCAGCAAAGCCTCCAGACAACACTGATAGCACAGGGTAACACCACCACGATACTGTACAGTCTGCAGCCAAGAAATACACTTACCAATGAAGGCAGTTCCTCAGCTGGTTCATACATAGCTCTGGTAAAGAGAATAACAGCCAGTCCTGAGGTAGTCTGAACAGTCTGCAGGAGCGTTGCTACACAGCAGAGATATTTTACATTAGAATGCAGCAAACACTGTGTGCTAAAACTATGTGGCAAAATTATAAAATATGGCATTGAATTTTGCTAGACTACTTGTAGTTAGTTGTATCATCGCAAATCTGTAGTGTCCACTTGGACAGCATATATTAATAACTTTATCCTCCAGTGTAGTAAGAAACTGCTAATATCTTTAACAGAAGAAAATACAGGACTGCCCACTAAGGCAAGGAGGGCTGTAACAGAGACTACTGACATGTTAAATTCTACTGCATAAAAACCTCTCTATGAACAGGAAACACTATCAATTATGGTGTGCCCATAAATAGTTCTGACAGCATATTTCATAGAGTTGTAGATATTTCTGGTAGGCACAGGCATTTGGTGACTCCCAAAAGCATTTCTGTTAGTTTTTGAATTATTAATAACAGCATTAATCTTGGTATTTGTAGTGGGACAAGTTAAACTGTACACTCTAAAGCTGCAATCTACAAGTCATAGCACACCAAAAAACCAACTACTGCTCCTATTCCCATTAATCTCAGTAGCTCTGTTTCCATGCAAGTTAAACTAAGTTTTTATATGCACAGGCTATTTACTACAAAGACAACAATTTAATAAAAATCTTAAGCTTGAATGCTACTAAACCTACCATCAATTAGGAAGTTTGTGCAACTTTTCAGTAAGCTACACATACTTTGCCAAACAAAAGATTCACTGTGTTTCCAAAGACTTCCCTGGATATTTTCTTGTAATTTTTGTATAAGCATCATTGAAACTTTAATGGCTATCAGTAAATCATGCATCAGCTGAGTCTGAACAATTCGATTTCCATTATTCTTTCTGTGGAAGAAATGAGACAAGCAAGCACACAAAAAGCAAATTAAAACCATTCTTCACCATCCCCAGAAAACCACATTCAGCCAACTTTAAACAGAATTAATGGTAAAAAGTGATGTATTGCTTGAGTTGATCAGATGTGTAACTACAGAAAAACAAGGAGCAGACTCAAGGGTAGTTATTAAATGAAGTTAACAAACAAAAATGATAAATTCTGCTACATTTTCTGCAGGTTCCTGTGACAAACTTTCATTTGCGTGATTCTGCCTGAGCAGAGCTGAACTTTTCCAGAAACTTTCCAAAAAGGCCAACAGAATGCAGCGCTGCTTTCTTCTAATTTTTCAAGAAATTCCTCCATGAATGAAGGACATTTCTATGATTTGACTTTTTTCTAACATTAAGGCAGAAAATATCTAAACTTTCAGCACATAAAACACTTCATTAAGTACCATTCTGCTCTCAGTTCAGAATGAGAAACCACAACAAAGCCGCCTCACTTAATGAAATGCTGGAAAATATCAATACTGAATTAAACACTCATGGAACATGCAAGAGTTTTACTCTACTTGAATTTTACATCTATTAATTACACTCTTTAGCCACAATTCAGATAGCAAAACCTTAAGTCAAAGGCCTCCCTTAGTAGCAGCTCTAACAGTATCAGTGCCTTACCTCTCTTAAATTATCATATTGCCACAAAAGAAAAGAATCAGTTTTTATTTAAAATCTGCATCAGTGTAAAAGTGTATTTCTATCTTTCATCAATGTATGGCTATCAAAGTGATATTTTAAACCAAACCAAATTATCTTGCAAGAGTGAAATAAAACCAGATAAAACAGAGCTTCTATTGAATTCACTTGCCTGTTTTCTTCCTGTATGTCAAGCAACAACTTCTGCAGAAACTGAAGAACTAGTGAAAAGAATTATGGTATAAATTTACTTATAAGAGAAATAGAACAGAAAATTTCCAGCAAAGCAATCACACATACATCTCAATACATCACACATACCCAGCTACAATGAATAGTTACAGTGGTGATTCTTCCATTCCACCAACAAATTAAACTGGTATTTCAGTATAGACAAACACAAGCAATGCTAAAACAATATCTCAAACTGCTTTGCAACAACCTGGTACAAAACAAGTTTCCAACCCACTTGGCCTAATCCAGTGAGATATTGACTCTCCCTACCACAACTGCTTACTGGTACTCAGATTTGTATCAGGGTTGCCCAGTAAAGCAAAACTGAGCCCTGGAAATAAACTTATAAATCAAAGTCTTGTCTTTCACAAAAAAGTACCATGTAAGGATAGTAGTTTATTGAAAATTAACCAGGGGAAATCAGATCTGATAGGTCTTCATGCCTACTTCATGTCACTTCTCCACGTACACCTCTCCCCCAGTAACCCGCAGTGAAGCATATTCTACTATAAATGTGACTTTACCTTCTTCAAACAGGTTCTTAATACAGGCTCTACCTAGAGGAAAGAAAATACATTTTAAGTACTGAGTTCTAGCCAGCACTATCTATTTTACATAACTGCAAACATTACTATCAGATGTGGCACCAGTGCTGAGCAAGTTTAACCAGCACAACATTCGATGTCACCGTACCTAAGCTGAAGTCCTCCATACAGGAAGCAAGGTTGTCTAGCACTTTTCTGTACAAATACACATCTGTGGCTTTCAGTTCTTCCTGAAGGCAGCACACAAAACTTTGCACAGCTGGCACCATCAAATGTCCGGGAAGACTGTTCAGTGAACTGCAACATGAACAAACAGCACATTTAGTTTGGTTTTCCCAAGGTGTTCTAACATCCACTGCACCACAATCCATGACAGCTAAAACTCCAATACACAGATGTTTCTTCCTGCATGAAAACATCAGCTGTTTTAAAATTAACATGCACATTCTCAGTTTGCAGCTAGAAGACCTGTCAGAGGGGTGCCCAGCTTTGGGGTGGCTGCAACCAAACCCAGTGTGGAAGCCATGCATCTCAGTAGGACAGTGAATGTTTCCAGACAAAGTAAGGATGGCAGCTCAGCACCAGATCCTAAAAAACTCTAAGGCTATTAAAAAATTCACTAAAGAAATACAACAATAATTGTGCAATTAAAAAATAATTGCAATAAAAATAGGCACAAGAAACCACAATTTAGTTATGATTCCTCTCAGCCATCTTCTTTTGACAAAGCTGAGATTCTGTGCTTTAAATTTCTATTCTAAGACTGGATTTTAAAGTTCAAGCCGCTAATTACACACTATGCTGTCTTCCCAATAATTAAATAGGCCAAAACAATGCTTCACTTTGAAGTCATTTATCTATGTTATTTATAATTAAGATTTTTAATTTAGAAAGAAAAACAGTACATATGCACATATTAAGTACTGCAAATTTTCAGCAATTAAGTTACAGCAATTTATAGTGAATGACAAATTACTGACTTAGAGATAAGGAAAACAAAAAAAAAAATAAATAAAGGCTAACTACTGAATCTTTTACCTTGCCAACACTTTCTTCAAAGGATTCTTTGCACCCAGTGAAAAATACATCTCTCCCAAAACATCCAAACAAGCTTTAACCATGGGATCACCTGCAGAGTTCTCATCCATCTGCTTCACCAATGGCACAATCTATAATCAAAGAATACATGATGAACAAAAAACTCTGGATATATAATTTTTAACAGTGGCAGACTTCCCTCTCATCCAAGCATATGGCACAAAACTGTCTCCTCTTTACCATTTCCCTTTAAGCTTCAAGTTCAAAAAAATGTTCCAAGAACACCTCTAAAACAAAAAAAAAAGGCACACAAAATAGTAAATTTGGTGTCATTTGCCTTCCACCATTTTCAGTAACTGTGGCTCTTGCTAATTAAGTACTTGAACTACATTTCTACCTGATGCATGTGCAACTGCTTTTTCTGTGTTTCCAGGAACGTACAAAACATTAGAAGTTTATTTTAGAGCTGTATTTGCCATTAACAGTGCACAGGACACTCTCTCAGTTACCAAAAGCCACATTAACAACAGTGAAACTGTACCTGTTTAATACACTGGATCTGCTGGATGCCATTTCTCAGCTCTGCACAGTGCAGAAGCAGAGATGCAAGATTTTGCTCTTCAGCCTTTGAAAACCCTACATTTGGGAGAAGAAGATATTTTTATAAAGTAATTACAATAAGCAGTATAAATAACACATAATTTCTAAGAAGAAGTAATGACTGTTTGATTCTTAGAGGTTTTTCCAGTTCCAGTAAACCCATTGGTGCCACAAATCCTTAAGTCACCTAACAACACCTTAACACTTTTTTTTTTTCCTAACAAATTTTAAAAAATCGCTTTCACTGGAGCATAATAGTAATGGACCTCTAGGAGTCATCTGGTCCAAGCCCACTGCTCAAATATGGTCACCTGGAGCTGGCTGCCCAGGACCATGGCCAGGTGGCTTTGGAATACCACCAAGGCTTCACTATTCAGCACAGAAAAAATGCTGGCTCTCTCTCCCATGTCCTCCCATCAGGTATTTTTCACACATTGCTAAGATGTGTGGCCTTTCTCCACACCAGGCCAAAGAGTCCCAGCTCTCTCAGCCTTTCCTCATATGAAGGATGCTCCCAGCCCTTCATCATCTTAGCCCTTAGATGGAGTCTCCCCAACATGCCCATATTACTCTTGTACTGGGGAGCCAAGAACTGGATGCAGCAATCCAGGTGGGACCTCACCAGTGCTCCCTCATAGTAACTTCAGTATAAAAATCTTGTATTACTTTGTTTTGGGTTTTTTACAGTAAATATCACTGGAACTCTGTCTCATTAAACAAAAGAAAAATCCCCACAATAGAAAACACCATTTGAACAGTAGCTTTAAAACAAATTAGCTACACAAAGACTGGGAAAGCAACTTCCAGAGAACCCTTCCAACCTCAGTCATTCTATGATTCTTGGAAATTCAGGGTTATCCCACATATTCAGGCTATCACTGAATTACAGGCCTGCAAGTAGGAATACAAATAGGACCTTCCACTACCTTCCTACCTCAGATAAAACAAAGTAAAGAGTTTTCAAATCAAAGCCACAATGCTCTAAAGGGTTTTTTTTGACTCTGCCATGATAAGAAGTCATTGTTATTACAAAATAAAAACAAACCACAGCAGAGCAAACACACCTAAAACTCACTAAACAAAACCACTAGAAATAAAACATAACAAGCAAAAAAACAGATCAATTTCAGTAACTACTAGAAGAGAAATCACACATTAGTTCAGAAAAAAATACCCTACTTACTCTTAAGTTTTTCAAGCTGATGATGATCAAGAAAGAATGCATCCACCTGAATTTCCTTCTTCTTCTTTAAAACCATTTTAGCTGATTTAGCAATGCTTGCTTAAAAAAACAAATAACAAACAAAACCAAAAATCAAAACAACAAGTCACGTGGTTTTAAAAACATAATTACAAACATTTCCTACAGTAATTGTCCTACTGTCTTGAAATGTTTATTGCACTATCTGCGATTTTTCTCAAGGAAATAGCTCTCTTTGATTTTAACAACTTCAGGTATTTCCAGCATTTCATCCAGAATTCACCCAAACTTCACAATGCAAAATGGAAGTAATAGAACAGGGGAATTGCTGTACGCACGACATACTGTCTCACTGGAGTTTTCACCGCACTCCTTCCATACTCTGTGGCATGACCCTGGATCACCATTTGGAAGCATCATACAGAAGGAAGGAATTAATGGCACAAAACTTCCCTTGCTCAGTGTTGCTGTTCAAAACTCATTCAGCTTGTATTAATGTCAAGTACGAACTGTGCAGCAAACCGAACAGCTCTGCTATTATGCATGTTACAAATAGCAAGTTCTTTTTTGAATGGCAAAAGTTATTTAATATGTGCTACAGTGTCACTGACTCGAAAGCGCTTTATCATGGAACAGCTGAGGTCGGAAGGGGCTTTTGGAGCTCATTTGGACCAACCTCCTGCTAAAACTGGGCCACCTGAAGCCAGTTCCCCAGGCCCATGTCAAGGTATCTTGTGTATGTTTCCAAGGATGGAGACTCCACAGCCTCTCTGGCCCAGCTGAGCCGGTGCTCGGCCGCCTTCACTCCACAGCGAGCGCTTCTGATGGCTTCAGAGCCCCGCGCGTTTCACTCTGCACCCACGGCCCCCGTCCTGCTACGGGGCACCACGGGATGGAGCCCGGCCACACCTGGGCTGCGCCTCCTCGGTACATCCTCACCAACTCCGGGAAGCTCTCGGATCCCTCTCCCCATCCCGCCGCACCTGCGGGGCCCAGCGCGGCCGCCCCAGCGCCTCCGGGCGCTCACAGCACACCGGGCCCGCCCGCCCGGCCTCAGGGGCGGCCGCCGCCGGTCCCGCCGCCCGCCAGTGCTCCGAGCCCGCCCCGCACCAACAGCCCCGCACCGCGGCGGCACCGAGCGCTCGCACGGACCCCGGGCCGGGCCGCGCCGCCTCCCGCACCCGTCCGGAGCCTCCCTCGCCTCGGCGGCAGCGCGGGCCCAGAGCACGGCGGCGCCCGCCTGGGAAAGCGGCTGCAAACGGAGCGCCACAGCAGCAGGCACGGAAACACCGGGGGAACACCGCCCGCCCCTTACCCGAGCGGAACCTCACCCGCGGCGCCGCGTCCCTTCCCGGAGCCCGCGGCCCGCCCCACCACGTGCCGGCCGCCGCCAACCGCGGCGCTCCCCGCCCCGGCCCGCCCCGGCCCGCCCCGGCCCGCCCCGGCCCGCCCCGGCCCGCCCCGGCCCGCCCCGGCCCGCCCCGGCCCGCCCCGGCCCCGCCCCGCCCCGGCCCCGGGCCCGCCCCGCCCCGGCCCGCCCCGGCCCTGCCTCCCTCACGCCGGGAGCGCTCGGCGCGGCCGCGCCGCAGGGCTGCCGCCTTTCCGTGGCAAACACTTGTCCTAACTAAAACACGAACCCACGCGAGTCACCGAGTCACGGAATCGGATCAGTTTGGAAAATCCCTCTGAGGTCATCGAGTCCAAGCCGTGACCGAATGCCGCCGTGTAAATAGACCCACGACGCCGAGTGCCACGTCCAGTCTTTCCTTGCACACCTCCAGGGATGGCGGCTCCACCACCTCCCTGAGCAGCCCATCCCAATGTCTAATCTCCCTTTCTGTGAAGAAATCTGTTATATGTAATAAAGATAATTCGTGCCGGTAGAGTGATACGTATGTAATATTTGATATTATTAAGAAAATGCACAAGTCGGCACTGGGGGTTGTCTCACATATATCACAACTGGCCCCCGATAAAACCTCATTTACAAGTTAATACACGTAGTCCTTCCGGAGATGGGTCATTTCTCAAAGTGATCCAGGAGCTCCCGAGCAATGATCGTCCCGGCAAGACCCAAGATTGGAATCACTGGAACCCTCCAGGGTGATACATCTGAATACCATATTCCCATAAGTACATCAGGAGAACCCAGGCTTCCCGGTCACCGAATTATTTATCTCAACACAGAAAAAAAAGAGACTTTATGAATATGTGGGACTTTGAATGGAAAGAAAATGCTGCTCGAAATCCCGGCCTCCAGCAAAATAATCCCCCTAAGAGTCGCTTGTACTGGGAGGGTGGAGTGTAGCATAGGAGACCCTCTGCCGGAGCGGTCAAACCTGTGACCCACCCAGCGCCTATCCTGGGCTCAGCACTGTCCTTTTCTTTTCACTATAATAAAATTGTTTTTTATTTTTAATTCAGCTGGGCCAATTTTTACCTAAAACAAGCCTAAACTTCCCCGGTAGAGCTTAAGGCTGTGTGCTCTTGTCCTATCTTCAGTTGCCTGGGAGAAGGGCCCGACACCCACCCACCTACACGCTCCTTTCAGGCAGTTGTAGAAGCTGAAAATGTCGCCCTTGAGTCTCCCTTTCCTCCTGGGTAAACAACCTTGTCTCCCTCAGTGGCTTTTCATAGGATATGTGCTCCAGACCCTTCACCAGGTCCACTGCCCTTCTCTGCACTCACTTCAGAGTCACTGGACTTTGTAAGACACAACGATCTTTCCTTATTTTAAATGTATTCTCAACTTTGGAAAAAATTGGTAGTAACTTCGATGTAGCCCATGATGGCCTTAGCTTGTGTTTCTGCTGAGTAGTTACTCTCCCTCCTCAGTTCCTGAATGTCCTCAGCAGATTTAAATGGATGCTGTCTTTTGGAGCCTAATCTGTCAGGCACCCTTGCTGCATACAGTGGCTGGTCAGCCTCCTTCCAACTATATTTCAGACCCAGAAGAAGCAAATGCTATTTTGCATCAACACAAATCAAGCTGCTCTAGTTACAAACCCTTTATCTAAGGAGCAGAAGGAGGCTTGACTACATATTTCACAAAAATCCAATAAACTTAATTTGAAAAGTGTGCTCCATTTGTTTCCTCATAACCATATCTCTTGATCCTTTCCAACAGTCCCTAATTTGTCATCACTTCCACATTTTCTAAAATTGCAAAATTATGAACCAAACCCAGCTAATTTTTTTTAATATAAGCATTTATACATTAGTAAATTTTCAAGTATGTGAAGGGAGCCTACAAGAAAGATGGAGGTAGACTATGCAAGAGCATGTAGTGACAGGACAAGGGGAAATTATTCAAACTAAAAGAGAATAGGTTTAGATTCGATGTTAAGAAGAAATTCTTTCCTGTGAGGGTGGAAAGGCACTGTAACAGGTTGCCCAGAGAAACTGTGGCTGCCTCATCTCTGGAAGTGTTCAAGGAGAGGTTGGATGGGGCTCTGAGCAAGCTGGTCTAGTGGAAGATGTCCCTGCCCATGGCAGGGGGGTGGAACAAGATGGTCCCTTCCTACCCAAACCATTCTATAATTTTATGATTTTTAGCCAGAGAAGATTTCTTTTTTAAGTTTTCAGCATCTATGTTCTGTGCCTTTCACAATCCTCCCAGGTCCCATGTGAATGTGATGTATGTAATAAGTACATAATTTGCAAGTGATAGATTATCAAATGGGAACAGACTTTCCTGAGTCTGAGTTTTATCTAGCAAAGATACAACTTTTTCACTCAGTGTGAAAATGGTTATTGCAAAAGTGACTACTGTAAAAGGGCAGTTCAACACAGCAGTCCTGCTTCCATTAAGATTTAAGAGCAGCAATGTTTAGGTAAGGAAAAAGTGGAAAATATAACCAAACTCATTCCTTGCCAATTGACTTTCACCCAACAGTGATTTTCTTAACAATCTAAAGCAGCCAGAGGCCATTAGGGTCTGCTCAGGACTTTCAACAAATTTCGGATCCCTCTTTAGCACCAAAGGTTCACAGTGCCTTCTGACTTCTGACATGGTAATGGCCAAAGGAATTGAGAAAAGGTTTAACCACATACAGACATATAAAGAAAGTAATTTGAGTTTTTCGCTGCTTTGTGGTCAGCCATTTCAAGGAAACTGACACAGTTATTTGGCACTACCTGTCCCAGCGACCTACTTTAAATGCTGTATTATCTTCAGCTCAAAGAGAGATTGGATGCTCTTAAGTGATTTAACCTTCCAGACAAATCAATTATCCTCATCCTCACTTAGTGCAAGCAAAGTCTCCAGCTTCTTCAGCCCAGTTCAGTACCTACATATTTTACATTCACTGTGACTCTCTTTCTACAGACTGGCCAGGTTCAGGAAACCTTTCCAAAGTTCCAGCTCTATGTATTCCAGCTCATTTTCTGTAACATTATTTCCAGTAACTTTTGCCTTTCCAAAAGAGCTTTGCTTTCCCCAAGTTTTCCAATAAGGGGAAACATCAGTGCCAGGGAGCTGTCAGGTAACACCTGAAGAATCCACATTTCCTAGTGCAATGAAAGCAAAGAGGCATCTAGAGTAATGAAATGATAACATGCAACACCCACACACGTCAATTGCTCTGTTCTCTAAGAGGACCAAGTTTCCAGTACTCAAAATACCTTACTCAGAACTAGTTCTCACACCAGTGCTCACCAGGCAGGGGTTATGAGGCTTAGCTACCTTAAAAAGGTAAGTCACACTGTTTTCATAGTACCTGATCTGCTGGTAAGGAGCAACAGACCTTTGAATTTCTGACGTTGTGGCTGTGCTGTGCTCTGCTGGGGGCCACAAATCTTGCCAGAGACCAACAAAGCCTCATAGCATTAGGAATTGCTATGGAGAGAATAAAAATCAAGCAAGAAAGCATCACTATGTTGCCACATAAATACACCTACACCTCAAACACTGCGTGCAAAATGTGGTAGGACTGCCACAGGTGTGAGGTAGGATATGAGAGATGGCCATAGGTAGTGAGGGGTATCTCGCTGTGCAACCCTTAAAGTAAATTTGTAACTTTACTCGGAAAAAGACAATGGAATATGACAGAAATTTCTAAGAACATTTTTCATCGTCTCTGCAAAAAATTAGGGGCATCAAGGGAAACAAGCAGGTGACGTCTAAAAACAAATGAATTATTTATACCATGGAGATCATCATTTTAGGACATTTTGGATCTTGAAAATTATGTTTGTTCAAAAGCAACTGGACTGAATCACAAGAGAAAAAAAAAAAAAAAACAACCAAAAAAAACCCAAGAAAAGAGTTTAAAATTATAAAACCTCTGGCTCACAAAGTCCCTGAACCTCTATTGACTGTGACAGTATTCTGGAGTAATGACACTTCCCTGGGCACTTGTCTGAAGACAACAATCAAGTGAGTGGGTACTGTACTGGCTGACCAGGTACAGCTATTTTTTACTAGGATGTCTCAACATATTTCTGCAATTTATCAGAAGGCTTTTTTCCTAAGCACTGGGTTTATGCTCACAAACTTTGCAGTTCTAACAAATCAACATCCGCCACTGACAATTCTCCTCAAAAGAAATAATCTAACCCACACACAGAAACTTTAATGTTTAAGCTGTACATTCTAGCCCTCTTGAGCTATATATGTGCCAGTAAATAGAATATTTTATATTTTATGTTTCTTTCAGATGGAGATGATTATATCATCACTTGAAAACTCTCAAAAATTAAATATTTGGAGCAATATAGAATTTTACCACTCTGTGGCGCCAGATAATTAAAAAGAGGTTGAGCTTTAAAAGGGAAGCCATGGATCTTCTCATAAACTGTAGTTTTCCTAAGTAAAAAAAGCCTTTATTAGTAACTGAAGTAACTCCAGATTCTTCCATCCAAAGGTACCAAGGCACAAATACTAGAGGTTATGTAGATAAAATGCCACTTCTCTGTCACTGAAAGACAAGTCATAGCCTTAAAAAAGCAACACTCATAATAATAATAAAAAAAAGCCATCTCATAATAATAATAATAGAACAGGAAATGGTCTTTCTCCCTTCCTCTCCTACACTTAAATGCTACCTTAAAATTTTCTGTCAAGAAAGATACTTTTATATTAATTTGACTGTTGCCTGAAAATGATCAATTTATTTATATCACAGTTTTGTAATTGCAATTAGTGTAAAAAATGGGAACATTTTTCTCTATTGCAAGTCTCAAATATATATGTCATCCTTTCAAGGAGTCCACACAAAAATTAACTGACGGAAGACACTGTATGATCTAAGATTTTAGAATCACAAGATGTTTCCTTGCATATATGTCCAACTGTAGACACACATACCAATCTTAAATACCTAAACTTGAATGGTTTCAATATTTATCTATGTAAGAAAAGACCAGAAAAAGGTCCTTTTTTCATGAAGGGGTAAGGTCCTGGTCCAGGATGTCAGAATGACATTCTACGTACGCAGAAAATTCTTGTAAACCCAAAATTTTACATTCTAGTTGCAGATGTGATGACAACTTGATCGTCTCTGGAATGAAACTAGTGGCATTTTTTGGATTAACTTTCACACACCAGAGTAGATGTTTTGCAATACTATATTCATAATACTTTTTACCAAAGGAGGTTAGTGTTTAACAAGACAACCAGGAACTTAGAACTTAGTTTCTTGCATTAAGTAAATTACAGACAGTAAAAAGTCTGCAACATCTTCAGCCCATGCAGATGCTAATGTTTAAATTAATGTTCTGACTTTGGTTCACTTCTGCAGGGAGCCAGCTAACAAATGATCACTCCAAAGTGCAAATACCTTGCAGTTTGTTTGTACGATGTCTGTCAGTGTTTTCCATTTCTCCACATATTTTCAGGAATGTGTGCAGGTTTATTGCTGCTTGCATGTACCTTCCATCAGCAACAAAAGTAAGGAGGAAGAACTCTCTTCCTGAACCTGTGCTTACATGTACAATAGTTTTCTATGTCTTTGCCTGGAAGATTTATGGCTTTCCCCCTTGCTTTCTATTTACAAAATAAAGTTGTATTTTTGTATTTTGTTCTATGCATCCCAGTTGTTCTACTTGTAATTCTATTCCCTTCAGTAATGGAACACAGAGTCTAGCCACCTCTACATCACAGCTAAGGGCAGTTGAGAGAAAATCCTAAATATCCCTATTCCTTCTTCCAGAATATTTTTTCAAGCATCTTTCTGTATCAGTATCGAGAGCTGCATCACTGCAGAGCATTTTTATTACTCTGAGGGCAGTGAAAACGTGAACCCACCAGCCAAACTGAAAGAAAGGCTCGTGGAGCGAGCAGGCTATGCTCTCCCTCTTGCGGTCCGAGCGCGTCACTCCCGCAGCTCCCCCAGCACTGCATTCAAACTCCGCACGCTTGGGAGCGAGCGTGTCGCGATTCGAGCAAACGACCTGGACAAAGTTTTCATTGAACGCAAATGCTAAATCATTTTGTATAGCTCTCGTTAGGAACCAGGTGATGATTTTGATTCTTCTGGTTAAATCTTGTAATCCACAGAAAGGTATTTTTCACCTCGTGTTTTTTAATGCAGTGAACACTCTATAGATACAGGAGGCATCGGGTGGAACACAGTGCACTCCTCGCTAAAAACCAAGCGTGGTTTTAACACTCTTTTCAGCGACCAGTGTTTAAAATATACATGAAGCACTTAGGAAAGTAACAGCAAATGAAACTGTTTCAGTGAAGTTGTTTGGATACTCTAAGGTCACTGCAAGTGGGTGGAAAATTGGAGCCTGTACTGAAGTGAATAGGAAAAAATGAAATTGTGTGTATAACCAGATGGGGAATATTTGAGCTTCTAAGACCTGGGTTTTATTTTTCTTTTCCAAAAGAAAAAAACTGTACTTTAAATGACTCACAGATGTGAACAAGCAGTTTACTCTGCACACCTACATTATAAATAACCCCCAGAGCAATGGTGCAGTGTGGTTTGTTCATGCACCAGAAGAGTCTCTGAAATATTTTGCCTCCATAAATCATAATGCAAACAAAACAGAATCTTTAAATCCGAGTCCAAATGAACGTGTATGAGGAAGATTCCTCTACGTGCCAGGCAACACACGAGTTACTGCTTCCAGATACATTGTAATACTTCAGTCAGTCTTCTAGAAGAGACAGAGACCGCTGGTTACCTGACATGTACTCAGCGCTTTTCAGCCGGAGAGGACCAAGAACCTGCTGCCAGCACGACTCAGCAGCAGATGCACCTGCTGCTTTATCCCGGCTGGAACTCAAATACAAAATGGGTTGTTACCTATGGATAGGGCAGCTCAGAGAGACCCATTTAAACCGTAATATCCCCAGCATTGCCCCGGGGACCGCACGGGTATGCACTTGACAAATGACCAAATCACAAGACGTGTAATTTACATTTCAGTAAGCTCCAATGTTGGAGTCAAGGAACTGCAGAGCAAGCGGATGCTTCTTCCTAGCATCGTCTTCGAAACTAAGAGGAAAACTTCCTAATTCACAAAGGAACTTTAAAAACGGCGACGGGAAAGGGGTATGGGCAGGCCGTCTCTTCCTGGGACCCCTCCGCTTGCCTTGCCCTCGAAGCCCTCCAGCCCGGTCCCACCGCCCGCTCCCCGGGACGCCGTCGGGGCCGGGGCACGCGGGGGAGGCGGCGGCTCCGGGAGCGCATCCCGGCTGCGGGCCAGCCCGGGAAGGGCCCCGGCTGCGGGCCAGCCCGGGAAGGGCCCCGGCCGCGGCCGCTCCTCCCGCCGGCTGCGGGGCCGCGGAGCCGCGCAAGCCCCGCCCGGGCGCCCCGCCGGGGGCGGCCCCGCTGCTCAGTGGCCGCCTCGGCCGTCGCTCAGGCGGCCGCGCCGCTCGCCGCGGGGATGGTGGGGCGGGCGCCGAGGGGCGCGGGCAGCGCCCACAGCCCGGACGGCGCCCGGCGCGGCGAGCCACGGCCGGCCAGGTCTGACCTCCCTTTCCTTGCCCCCTTCCCTCCCTTGGCGAGCGGGGTCGCGCCCGGGCCGGCCCCGGCCCTGCCCGGCGGGGCGGCGGTGCCGGCGGCGGGGCAGCGGCGCGGTGCCCCCGGGTGACACCCGCGGGCGGCGGGGGGCGGAGGGTGATGCTGGGTCGGATCTCCGCGGGGTGTCGGGTCACGGCAGGACTCCGGGTTGTCCCCAGGCGGTGTCCCCACGGCGGGGGACTGGCGTGCCTGAGGTCCCGCGAGGTCCCGTAAGGTCCCGGCTCCTCTCGTCCCGTTGGCATTGCCGCTGCCGCATCCCTACCGTCCTCCCAAATATAGAGGAGCGAGAGGAACACGACTCCCAAACAAACGTGCAAAACTACGATACTTTTCAGATATCTGCACGGCTAGCTTTCAGAATTTCAAGAAATTAAATCGGGACGTAGTGTGGCGTCACACTGCGACTTAAAAATTACTGTCATCAGGAAAAGAACATAAAATGATCTTGTGCGCTTTAATCTTGTTTGCTGCACGCATTTGACACTGGGAAGCCGAGCAGGCGGCAATGGGCTGGGAGGCGGCAGCCTGGCCCCTGAAATCGGGGTTTGTGGGGGTCTGCGCCCGGGGCTGGAGTGGGCAAGCACTGCCTGACTGCGTCACTTCACGGGAACAACCTCATCAGTACCTAGGAAGCAGCAGAAAAAGCATTCCTACCTCAGATTTTGAAGGGAGTTTTAAATAGTGCAGGCAACAGTTTGTTTGAGCATAGAATTATGCAAAATGAGTCAAATGGAAAATAAAGTTACCAGTGTTTGGAGGTGAGTAAGGGCCTTGGCCAGCAACAAACCTGAGAATGACTTCCTTGATTCCTACACAGGTCCACTTTGTGTCTCATCATTTCCCTTCTCCAGTCCAATCTTTATGGCACCAAAAATATTTGTAAGTGCTGAGTTTGGGTGAAAGGATGGAAGAAATGGACTTGAAATTCAAGAGGTATGGTCCAAATGCATTGAGGCCACTAAATATTTCAGGATGGTGAAGGGAATCCACTATGTACTGCACAAACCCACTCCTGTTGAAACAGAAGAACTTTCCAAACTTTCTCCATCAGAAAGGACATCCAGAACATACGGAAAGAATAAAAAGCGTGTAGTTAAACACTGCATTTTGTTAAAAACAGAGGAAAACACTGACAATGTGATAAGGAGTATGTACATTTTTTTTTAACACGCTTCAAAAAGGTAGAACATTGTTCCCTCCCCCCTGAAATATATTTTGATAATTTCCAAGCAGACGGCAAAAAAAGGAAATTATATCAACCCCTTTGGGGGGAATGTGACATTCTGACTTCTTGAAGCCTAGAAAGAGGTTTATAAACTTAAAAAATGAAAAAGACAAATTTAATCTTTCCAGACTTGTCAAACTTGTCTCAATTAATTTTTGATGACATAATTAGAACTTAAGGTTTTAATGTGTGCTTTTTTAGTTTACTTTTCAAAAGATTTAACTTTTTAAAACTCGGGGGAAACGGAGGGCTTTGCGGTGGGAACTGGAGCAGGAAGAAGGGGCGGACTCTCTGTAGGTTTGAGTGCTGATTCAGAGTACTCTATTAAGCCAAGAGAAGATGAACTCATTTTTATCCTCCCTTGGGGAATCAGACAAGAAACAGGAAGTCATTGATTCTAAGTAAGATCATTTACTCTGCAAGTGTAAACAGTGTGTTATGTGCCTGTAAATATTTCCAGAACCCATTAGCTTGTTGGAAAATACAAAGTAAATTATTACAATCTCTAGCAAAGAACCCGCAATAAAAAGAGTTACTTTCAATCTTTTTATCCATAATGCTTATGCAGTGGAATATTAATGAGTTTGGACATTGGGAAACTACTTGGCTGGACACACTGTTCACTGCCAGAAATCCATCTACTCAGATGTTTTGTCTGTTGAAAGACAAACATTTTTAACTCCACCCTGTAATATTGCACCCTATCGAAAAGCAAAAATTCTTTCATTACTTGACCCATTTGTTTTTTCACTGCCACAAGCACTGAAATATCCCACTGTTAACCAGATGTTGGCCTCATCCATTTCTGTTTTATGTAGCTGCAATTAGCTAAAAAGGAAAAACCTAAAATATCCTAAATAGTCTAATAACATGTTGCCACTCCTCATTACTTGGGAGACCATAATCCAGATAAATCTGCAGCAGCGGAAACTACTTCTTCCCTCCAAAATAATGGGTGCCTTCCCCACCTTGAACAGGGGGATTCTGGACAAGCAGAGACAATCATGGATTAGGAACAGGACAACAGTGAGCAGTTTGCTTCCCTGACAGTCCAGGGATTTTTCTGCTAAGCTTAAAAGGAGAATGGCAAAAAACACCACAGGTGTCTTGGTCACCTAGGAGGACTGCAGTTGAATTACTTGTCTTTAGAATGAGGGTGTTGTAGGATCAGCGTAGGAAACTATTTTAATAATGTACTTAAATCCTAGTGATTCCTTAGGGCATCTGGAGTGGGAGATTCCTGAAAAGGGATAGTTGTAATCTCTGGTTTAGCAGCTTGAATCCTGCAGGACCAAAGGAAGAAAGAGTGAAAAATGGAGCAGTTATCTTCAGACAAGTGATTGTGGAAAAAAGTTACAAACCAGTTTTTCTTTCCTAGTTTTCCTTCTAAATTATGGAATGAAAGAAACAAGGAGTTTAGGGTATGAGAAAGGAAAGAAGGTTTTGAGCCAGGGTTTTTCACCTGTTTAGTTAAAATGAATTTGAGAGTCACATGAGACATGGGAATTTAGAAGAGAAATAGAAAATACTACTGTAGCAAAGAAAAATTAAGGACTTCTTGGAATCTGGTTCATGACTTTGATCTGTCTTGTGGTGCTTTTCCTTTTTTCTTCCTGTTGTCAAAAACAACAGACAAGATAAATTCATAGGTGTTTGGTCTCCACCTGAGGGGTTTCATGTGGGACTGCCTCTTCCAATGCAGGGAGGAAGGGAAGTGCTTGAAGCTGGGCTTCTGGAGGCCTGGCATAGTCATGGGAGGAGGGCTCTCAGTGGTGTCACTCACTCATCCATCTGTGCCAGGACTTGCAGTGTGGAGATCTGTATTAGCCTTAATCTTTCTGTATCAGCCTCCTTCATCATACTGAAAACAGTGGCTACTTGCCTTTCCTCATCCATGTCCCACTGCTGAAGTGGCAAACATGCAATATAACATTATGACTTGTACTTCTTTCTTTCCAGTGGCCTTCCACTGAATGTTTTATTTTACATGTTTATTATTTTTGAGATAAATTGGATACTTAGGAGCTATTCAGGCTTTATTTTCAAAGCCAAACCTAAGTGTCCAGAGCCTTGCAAAGGCCAGGCCTTTACTTAGCAAGGGAATTTTGGACTGAATGGTTACATTCAGCCATCCACTTACTCTATTAAACTGTCTACAAATACTTGGAATACAACAGAGCCCAGTCCTTCTGCTTACACACAGATGATTTTCTTGGCATCTCAGACTCAAACCATGATGAGCCAGCTCTCATCCTGAATAATTTTTCCAGAAATGCTTGTCCAGAAGGGCACTGAGGCTGATTTCCAGAAGGCATGAGCAGTTAAATGTGGATAAAAGCACAGAGTTGAGACTGCAACATGCCTGAATGTCCTGAGATCTGCAACAGCTAATGCAAAAAGATTGTTTTTCATGTGGTGGGTCCATCAGAGACCATTTGCTCATCCACCTTTACATTTGGAATCAGAAACTTCTATCTTATTAAGGGTATTGAATTTTAAAGGCAATTTGATTAAGCAGAATTTTAAAGGACTTTTAAATGTGTAGTCTGCCAAACATTAAACTTGCATAAATCCAAATATGCTACTAACTCACAAGCAGTTACATCTATATAAAACATTTGCTAAGCAAAAACTCAGTTCCCTACAAGACACTCCTGAGTAAGAAGGGATAAATGCAGTAACTGAAGATTAAAATGTGAGATGTGTTTCTGCTTATCAAGGAAAAATAACTGCAGCCATAGGATAATTGAAGAAATTAAAATACCATAAACCTAAATATTATCAACACAGATTTCAGAACTTGATAGTTATGACAAGGGCCTCAGAAAACTTAAAATACTTCTACCATGTTTTATGAAACTGTACTTGTGCAAAATTTGGGGGCATTCCTGAGATTTATATAAAATAGGTTAGTATGCATATTAAAATAAAGTCAGACATTAAATGCAGACTGAATTTGACATGGAGATTTTTTCCCCCTTCTTTTTCCAGCATAAATATGGCTGAACTTTCAGAGCCAGAAGGTACTGTAAACTGGAAGGAAAGATGTTTAACTTTGGAGTCACAGTTAATGAAATTTCGTCTCCAGGCAAGCAAGATCAGAGAACTATTAGCAGAAAAGGTAGGTCTCATGGGATGAATTTTAATGATGTATAAATTATATTATTTTATTATGGGGGTCGATCACAAGTCATGGTTTGGGATTACAAGTACTGAGATTTTTTCAGAAGGGGAAAAATAGCTTTTTACAATAAAATATATGGAAACCATGTATGTTTTAATACTGTGAAAAAATTTTACACATCAGAATTGCCAGCAAGAAATGTTCATTTTCATGTAAGAGCACAACGACAACTCTCCAGCAGAAAAAAAAAAAATTATCCAGTAATGACTTTTACAACACTGAATAATATTTAACACGTTTATTAAGTATTTGAGATGTGATTTAAGACACAGAAATCATCATGGAGGAAATCCAGAAGTATTATTTTCCCCAGTATTCTTTAATGTATCATATAATTTACCAGACTTAATTTTCTCATAAGAAGACATCTCCAAATATGGCTCATCATCTGAGTCTCTGGATCCAGAAAGTTGAAAAGTATTGTATCATTTAACTTGAAAAATGTTGTTTAAATATTTATTTTATTTTTCAGCAGAGAAAATATGTCATCCACTTCTTGACTAAATAAAATTTGGCAATTTATTGCTATTAATTTTATCTTTTCATGGCCTTATTTGTTCTATGGAGGCACCCAACCTCAATTTGAGATGGAAAAAAAATGGAATCAAGAAATTTTGTATTTTCTGTATTAGACTTCCTTTCATTAAGTAGGCATGAATATTTACAGCAGTATAAAAATTTCTGATAATTTTTTTTTCAAATAATTATTATTATATTCCAAATTCCACTGAAATTGTATTCTTACAGCTAGTACTCCAAATAGTTCTGCTTCGACATAACTAAAAATATTGCTGTTAGAAAACATTGTAGTTGAAAACTCTTGATTTTTTCCTAATCCTGCAATTTTTCTGTATAGAAAACTCTTATTGAAGAGGTATTGCAGAATATTAGGTTTGGGAAGAAAAATGAACTTTGCAAAAGCCATCCTTTGAAATTTCATTTAAAAAATTTAAAAAAATAAAAAATAAAAAATAAAAAATAAAAAAAAGGAAAGCTACCTGTGCCTTTTATTGTAGTTAGCAAGGCTCAGAGATGAGCAAGTTATTACCATCAGTCTTGGGAGAGAATATCCACCCAAGAATGCCATCCTGGCTGCTGTAACACTCAGCAGATCATTGGATGCTTACACAGTCAGAGCTGTTAGGTCAGGGGTATCTGCTCTGCCTCTTTACCCCATCTGGATCACTGCATTTTGGGATGGAAAGTGGCTGAACACTGGACATGACTTTCCTGACAACATTCTAGCAGCCATTACTGCCAGGTTTTGTGTGGCTGCTGCTGATTGTAGATTTGGCAACCAAAAAGTTAAGATTCGTGAACGACACTTCACAAAACTGTATAAGTTTTAAGAAAGATTTTAGAAATTTGAATGCTTGTGACTTTTCACTTTGTTCATTTACAGTTTGCTTTTAAAGGCTCTTAACTGCTAGAAATACCCTCTTAAATTAATAGCAATGTATGCATAATCATATAATTTCAAATATCAACCCCCAAGCAAACAGAATAAGATGGATAAAACCACAAGTCTTCAGCAATGTGCTCAAAATAAAGTATTCAAAGGCAAATTATGCTCTCATCTGTGAGCAATATGACTCTGAAATAGATTTTAAAAGCTTCAGAACTTATGTTACTGCCCTCTTGTTTTAGTTTGCCTTACCTTTCTCAGAAATTTCAGAAAAAGCAAAGTGATGAGAGAAACATTTTCTGTTGAAGACCACAGTTCCAACAAGTATTCAGTTGGGATAATTTGACATAAAACTGTCCAGAGCAGAGCATTAGCAGACTTCATGAAAATGGATCTTTCTCCTTACTGTGCCACTTTGACTTTTTAATATGAATCTTTCACTCATTAACTAGAATTCAGTTGGGACATGTACCAAAGTCTGGTCACAGCTTAATAAAATTTGATCATATTCATCTGCAAATTTAGAAATTTGGCACAATTCAAAAGCAAACATTTTCAAAATGGGCAATAAAATCTTTGCATGTATTTCTGAGTTGGTTTCATTTGCCAATAACTCAGTAGTTATTTTTTCACAATTTAATTTTTGAAATTGTACCGATAGCTCTCAGTATTGGTTAAAAGAAAGATACATTCCCACTAGTTTGAAATTCAACTGTATGGGATTGTTACTCAAAAATATATTTGGGAAATAGTAAAGGGAGTAATGAAGACCCAAATGGCCAGTAGTTGACAGTCATCCTGATACTAATGACAAAATAATAATGTAGCTGATATCAGTCTTTATAGGTACTTTCTGGATTTGTTACTTGTTATAGAATGAAACACACTGGCAAATGTGTCAGAAATAATTCTCACCCTTACTTTGATTAGCACAGGCCCTTTATTTATGGTTTGTTTACAATCATCTCTACTCTATGAAATGTGTACTGAAACATTGAACAATAGCAGCAGACAGTGTTCCACTTGAAAGCAGCAACAAAATCACAGCACCGTGGTATGACAGACATAAAACCCTGTGGGTATTATGCTATGTAATTGTTGTAGAAAACAGAGTAAGAATGATACTGTGACAAAAACAGGGAGTCTGAACAGGAAGATAAGAGAAATTGATTGGTGGTAATTCTCCAGCCTTCCTCCTCTGCCTGTGTTTGAGAGGTATCTCTTCAAGACAGTATCAGGGAAAGGAGTTTACATCCCATTACCCCATGTGTATGACTTGCCAGAAACTGCCATTGGGTTCTTCCTCTTGTTGTAAAACTGTCTAGAATCAGATTTAAATAAGGGATGTCTTGAATCTAGCCATTTCCAATATTTGTGTATGTATTCAGGCTGGATTAATTGAAGTACTTTTCTTATACACTAGAAAACAAATACCTTTGCAAAGTTATTTTATTTAATAGCACCTCTGCAAATAAATGAAGAATTAACATGAAAAGTCTTGAGTATATTATTCTAATGGATATGTTGTGATTCAGAAAAACAAACTATTGACTGTGTTCTGTAAATTTAGGAAGTAGTCATCCTTGAAACTCAGATGAGGAGTTTGAGAAATTTCCATTGTAAATGTGTTGCAGCAGTACAGCTACTAGAGCTTTAATTTTTTACTGAATTTGAGGAGAAGAGAGAGAAGCAAGGCAATATACAGTATTTTCAGAAAACTTAATCCATTCCCTGTTGTTATGTGTTTTTCAAGTTTTTTCATTTTGCCAAGTAAAGTCTATATTTATAAATCTAACGTGCAAAGAAAGAGACCTTGTTGAAGTTTGAAGCAGAAGCTGCTGCTGTGAGTGGGAGAGGTCTTTACAGGAATTTAAGGAATGATGTTAGAAACTATCCTAGTAAGCCAAATTTAGGATGGCTATGAAACTGAGCTTTAAGCAGAAGCCTGTATTTTAATGCAGCTTGAGTCTTACGTGTGTGAAGAGTTTACAAAAAAAACCTTTGTTGAGTAAAAAAATTACATGTTTCTACTGCAAGTTTAGCTTCCAGCTGGCATTTCAAGTCACAGGAAATTTGGTGACCTTCATTCATTTCCCAGTAAGTGCATTTTTCACCTAGAATATGCACACAACATAAGGTATAAAGTTGATGTTCTTTCTACCACTAAAAATTGTTTCAACAGGAGAACTACATAGCTGTGTTAAATTCCCACTTGGGCAGCCTCCACTGAATTTCATCAGAACCCATAAGGACTGAATATGGCACTAACCCAGATGCTGTGTTATGGGCTGTCCTGTAATACTCAAGCTTCCTATGAATATCTCCAAGTTTGTTTCCTGCAGTGTTGAGGGTCATTAAGTTATGCTTTAAGTGGTTTTCAACAAATGTAAACAATTATGAGAGAGAATTCTTTTCATATGTACATTGTTTTTACCTTCCACTTGGACATATTCTCTGTATACATGCTCAGCTAGCAACAAGTGTGCACATCACAAATGTAATATTATTTATGCTTTCTGAACAGATCATGAAAATTGAAGAATCGATTTTTAGGCTAAATACTATTTCCAATATATTCTAAAGCACAATACATTTTGGACTTTGTCTTACAAACCAACAGCTAAATCCATGTCCCAGGGTATTTTTATTCCTTTCACAGTCCTATTTATGGTATGTCATTTGACATTTGAAAATGAAGCAGATGCAGTCTGTTTTGTTATCTCTGGCATGGCAATTTCATGTTTAATGTTGTTTTTGGAGGAAAAGTCAGTAACTCATTGGACTTACTCAGTGATTGCCAATATAAAAATTGTAAAAAAGCACAATGAGTATTTCCATTTGCAATCAAAGGATTATGAAGGGTAAAGGGGAGCAGAATACAATTGAATAAAAATTATTCAGATGAAGGTTATTTTTCAGTATTTAGTTGTCCTTAAAGTTTTTCTCACTGGGGGGAATAATTCAGTGCAGTTAGGAAGGTACAAATAGGAGAAAGCAGGGAAAGGTGAAGAGAATAAAAGTTGATATGAATAGAGTAGTAGGTTTGTTTACACTTTTTTAATACCTACATGTTTCTTAGAGTTTCATTTTTACCCCTTATCTACTATTAAGTTTATGCTATGCCTTTTTAAAATGGTGGAGCTTTTTTTTGTTTTCTTGTTTTTGTACATGTTAAAACTACATTCTTTCTAAGGAGGTTGAAAATGGAAAAAAAAAAATTAAAAAAGAGAACTCAGGAAGCAATAAATTAGTTGTTCTTGTAGAGGCATGGCTGGGTAATGGCATTAAGAGCACAGCCTTTGCTGTGAGGCCAGAGGATTAATATCTCCTCTCTGGTGGTATTCACTTTTGTTCCAGCCCACCAAAGATGGGGAAGTTGATGGAAGTTGTGGAAACTGTGATAGTGGGTCCTTAGCCAATCTAGTACTTGTTTAGCATTTCACTTATAGGAGCTACAATATTTTGTTCCCCATTTTTGATGGTGAGAACTCTTTTTGCTCATTTAATTTTCATTTCCTTGGGAGTGTATTTTCTTGCTTTAAATACCTGTTGTCTTGTCTTTAAAGTGCAACATGCTGCCTTATATATATATTTCTGGAATCTCTTGCTCCTTTACCCTGGGTTTCCAAAGTGTCCTATACACTTCAATGTCATGAATAAATTCAGTTTCAGTCAAGTTTTCTTATTTTTTTTTTTAAATGTTGGCCTTTGTTTTAAAATGTGGTACCTTTGTTTTAAAATGTGGTACCTTTGTTTCTCAAGCCATCACCTCTCAGGCAGTGGCACATCCTGTTTCAGGTGCATGTTCATGTTGTAGCTTTAATCAGAAGCCACAGTACAGGGAGACACAGGTAGCAGAATTTCCTCAGTTGCAGTACAGTGATCAGTACAAAACAAAGCAGATGAACGTATTCTTGATATATGTTTGTCTTTTTCATGTTAAGCACTATGTGAGACTTCTTTCTCCTTGCCTGCTAAAGGGCTTTGGTACCTTCATCCCTCTCACTGAACAATATCTTAACTCCTTTCAAGATTTTCAATACTATGATAATGTCTGTGCTAAGAGTGGCCATCTACCTAATTTGTGTTTGATTGTGTCTCTGCAATTTACCTATCAGGATAAGATCTGAGTTAAGAAAGATGACTACCAGAAAGAGGGAATTTCCTAGTGTTTTATCCAGCTTAGGAAAGTTCTGTGATGTTGGGAAAAGCAGTCACTGAGCCAGCATTACATGCTGCTCAGTTGTCCTTCACTACACTGCCTCCTCAAATCCCACTGCTCAATTTAACTTTTTTACATCTGTATGTTTGCTGGCAGCTGTCCTAGACTACCAGTTCTGGAAGACTTCCCTCTCTGGGCTTTTCTATGTTATATTTTTAAGTTACATAATTTCCCAAAGAAATAATGAATTTTGCTACAATAAACTCAACTGAGATGTGAAAGATTGTTTTTTCATATGTACTTTTCACTCATTTAATGACCACCAGAAAACCTTTGGAGCTAAATAATTCTTAAAATTATGTTGAAGTATTGAAAAGAACTTGAAAGAAGTAAAATTTTGTTCTAAGGAAAGGCTTTTGTACTAAGCACAGTTCATACAAATGAGCTGAATTGCTAAAAAGGAGAAGGGAGAGAGGATTGCAATTAAGAAGTGACTTTTGCCTACCTAGGAGAGCAGTGCCAGAAGTTGCTGCAGTTAGAAGTGAACAGGATTGCAATTCTGCACATGCAGATTGTAGAACTGCTGCTCACCTGCAGAAGTGGGTGTGTGTCTATTTGTGGTGTGTGCATGTGTATGCACATATAGATGCAACTTTGACATCAATGAATCAAATTGTTTTTAAACTTCCTACATTTGTGTGACAAAATAAAAAAACAATTGGTTAGATCGCAAATTTGCAGATGAATGGTTGACAGCGCTTTGTTCATGAGAAGAATTGTAGCCTTTTACCTGTTAATTTGAATTTAAAATGAAGATGATGGGAGAAGAAAAACCATGGGTGAGTGCTGAAAGTGGCAGCTTGCAAACTGCCAGGTCGTGAGCCTAAAAAACTGTGTTGCAGTAGTCACAACCTAGGTGAGCATTTAGGTGAGATACGAGGGAAATACAAGGCTGTAGTTTTCTGCATTTAATCCAGGTGGCAAATTCTTAATCTGATTTTTTTTCATGTAGGAAATAATAACAAACCATAACATTTCATATACAATACGTGCTTTGTCTGTAAGTAGCCTATGGAACATTTGAGCCCCATTGAGAGTTAGCCTTTAGTGTTAGCCCTTTTGGGGAGATCTGTGACAAAAAAGAAGATTAGGGTCAGAAAGCAATTCTTCATTTTGAGGACTAAAGTCCTGAGTTTCATATTGTTCTAGGGAAAAGCTGTTGTACCAAAATACCAATTTTTCATTGAAAGCATATTTAATTTTATAAATGCAGGTGGGTCTGAAGTATAATTTCCTAGATTATATAACAAAATGGATTTCTACTAATAAGTTAAATGCAAAGCTGTTCAATTAAAGATAAGTTTCTCTAATTATTGTATTCCCTTTGGGATAAAAAAAACCAGTTAATAAAAACCAAAGTATTTCTTTCCCAAGGCATGTGCTTATTCCTTCTTTACAAATTATCTTGTTGTTTATTTTTCCTATGAAATGTTAGTATATTTATTTCACATCTCTTTGTTTAGGTGTTTTGTATATATGGCTTAATTGGTCAGGTCATATTTTAAAGTTTGTTGTAACTGATAAAGATCCAGCACTGCCCTTATAGAGAATACATAATACATAGAAGAGAAATGTCAAGGCAGATGGAATAATGTTGGAAAATATGAGGGAACCTACCTAGTCAGATTTTTAATAAATGAGTTGGAGAACTAGGAGGAATATTGCTGTATTTTCCTAAGCTAAACTACTAGAAGAGAGAGCTTTTTGTAAAAAGAGTAAGTCATGCTTCTAGAAGAGTTTTACCATTGCTTTTAACTTGCACTTGTAACTCATATGTGCAAGGCTGTATATGATTGGGCACAGCATATTGTAAAACTTGAAAACTGGTTGTCATCAAAGCCATTGAGAAGCAGATTACTTGCTTTTAAGTACTGACCTTTCTTCTGGAAATGCAGAGGTTTGTTGAAATACTTGGTCTAAACACAGGAATATAGAATAAAAAGGGTAAATCTTGTTCAGATGTAGTAGCTGGCAGGCATATTCTTCAAACCATTTATAAACTTACCAAATATCTCACACACACACAGAAAAACCTTCAGATCTTTTGTCTTCATAGCTTCTATTAGAAGGCACTTCTAGAATCTTTTTTACTCAATGTGAAAAATGAGTGCCTTCTAGTTGCCAGCCTCTGTGTATTCATCACCTGTTTATATCTACTGGCACCTCTGAAAGACAGTTGGAGGTGTGTTTATCCCTCAATTGCTTCTCCTATTTCTTTCTTTATAGAAGCAACAACATACCCATGTCTCTGGTTTTGGTAAGTCCTGTGTAGTATAAGGACTGGTAGTTCACTGTATCTAAAAATGGGAAGATTTACTGATTTTTTTTTTTTTTTTTTTTTAATGGGGAACATTATTTTTCAGCCACAGATAGTTTGGGCTTTTTTCTCAGCTGATGAAGATTTGAAAAATTGAAGTGCAAGAAAAAAAGACTCTAAACATATAATTCTCAAATCACTGGAAGTTCTGCATTTCATCAACAGACAAACTGTTCAGAAACATTAGGTTTTAACTCATTCTTTCTTTTTAAAAACTTTGACCTATTACCAACATGGTTTGAAAGGCATACAGAGAAGTGATGCTTTTCTTTTTATTTATAATTGGCTGTATATTTTCCTATATGCATTTCAAAAAGATTTCCAAAGAGTTTTTGTGATACAACTGTGTTGTTTATAATATTAAAAACTAGGATACACGATATTATGCACTGATTATAGTGTAAATTTCAGACATGAATGGGATAAATTATGTTGAATATTGATTGGGTAAAAAATAGGAGTTTGTTTCTATACATAAAAAACATTTTTCAGATTTCCAAAAGAAACTAATTATAACAATTTTCATTTTAAAAATAAAATGTTCCCTTTAAAATTGTTAAATAGCTATTTCACTTAACAGGAAAGTCATCACTTTATTGCTGTAATTTCTCTCTAATACACACGACAGGAATAATGATCTCTACATATATGTACAAAAATGAAAGTCTATATACACATATATGCATACAAAAGGTGTATTTTTGAAATGTGTGAGTGATGACTTTTGAGTTTATACCCTTTGCTAATTTCATGTAATATGTGCTTTACTCAAATGAAAATTTCTTTATTTGCACAAAATATGTATGTTCAAGTTTTCCGAATACAGCCAAGAAACTTCCAGGTGACCCTTGGAAAGGAATCACTTTATGATTTTCCTTTGTATTGTACAAAATTCCCAGTGACTGTGTGTTGTACTTCAATGTTCAGACCTCCAAGGCAGTACACCTCTGTTTTTATTGCTGCTATGTTTCTTCAAAGCATTGACTATTTATTCACATGTGGCATTTCTCTGTTCATTGTTTGAACAAAAATAGCTCAATTTGATGAGCGTCAGATGTAGAGTAGTTATTTCCTTACTAAGTTTAAAATCTGTTTCTAACAATAGAAACTGTTTTCTGTAATACAGTAATTGATGCAGCATGCACTAATCTGTTTTCTGGAAACTGTAAGAGGATTTTTCACTTCAAGACAGAAGGAGAAAGTGCAGGTTAAAGTAGCATCTGTTCTTCCGTACCTGTGTACTTTAGTCAATATGTATCTATTTTTTGTATATTTAAGACTGTAAAATAAAAACCAGCAAAGATTATTACAGGACATCTCTGAATTCTTACTGAGTTTGCACCACTCCAGTGTGGGTGACAAGAACAATTCCTTACAAGAGGTGTGTTGAACTGGGGCATTATTTCAAGTTACCTTATTTAGGACATGATAGAAAATTAAGCTTAAACATATTTCACATGCCTAATGTTATTAATAACATGGTGGCCCTCCATGTTTCTCCTGGGAAGCCAACTTTATGTCAGCTGATCCTTTACAGACTGTAGTTCATGACCAATGTCTCACCTAATGGTGAGATCCAGTGATGCTGGCAATTTGCTGAGGTGTACACAGAAAGAAGTGGGAGGGACAGAGGTCTGGTTGAACAGATCTTTCTTTTTTTCAAATGGTGTTCTTTATAACGTCAGAGTTGGTTGTCAGTGTTCAGGACGCTGCCAGATGTGAGAGTTCTTCTGCATCTGACATTTGCCTCTAATCATGGATATGGCTGCTGTTACCTGCCACATCCATCCTCTGGTTAAGAATTTTTTTAAAAAAATTATTTGAGAATCTTAAGCTATCAATGCATGGTCTGAAATGGTCTTCATAGTCTCATATTTCCACCTTCTCTCAGTAATGCCGTGATCACTGTTGGGAAACTTGTCACTCACTTAAGAAGAAGATTTAACGTTAGGTTTTGTTTGTGAAGAAAAATTCTTAACTTAGAAATTGTTCCAGTCTTTTGCCCAGCAAGTTTGATAGCCTTCAGAGTATTCTATGGTAGTCATTTCTTCTGTTTAACTTCACAGACTTATAAACAAGCAAAGTAGAGTATAGATTTAAATCTAACTTTTTAGGAAAAAACATTTGGTGATTATTTATGCAAATGGAAAAACCATATTTTTAAAGTTTCATTATTGTTACAGTAGACCCTGCAAAACAAACCTATATAAATCCTAAATAATGGGAAAATCAGGACTCAGTGATTATTGTGTAGCACCAAAATTATTAAAATGCAGGCAAATTTAACAGATGTGCTCATGTTTGGTAACCATGATATTTGATTTGACCATGGTATTTGATCACGTTTGGTAACCATGATATTTGATTGGTGATTTGCACTAATCCAATGTGGGTGACAAGAACAATTCCTTACAAGAGGTGTGTTGAACTGGGGCATTCAGCATGTTGAACTGCTGAAGAACATAGGTTGCTTTTTTTTTAACAGGAGTCTCCTAAAAGAAGCTGAAGACCCTTTAGAAATTTTGCAAATAAAATCTCACATTTAATGTTGCCAGGAAGTTGATTGACATATCCCTATTGTGAGACCACAAGGATTCTTAGCACACCTTCTTGAAACCTTCAATAGTTAACTACTGAAGAGGCAAAAATAGACTTTGTTCTTCCCTTTATAAGCCTGGAATGATCTTTCACTTGGTAGTATTCTCTCAGCTTCTTTGGCTCCTGGCTTTACATTCATCTTAGCAACAGCTTTATTCACATTCTTTGTCCCAGTAGTCTACATGAACAGGTTATTCTGTTCCTAGTCCCGTGCAACAGTGTGTATTCCTGCCAATTCCTGCACTGTGCAGTGTCAGTGCTCAGCCATGGAGAGAACGTGGGCCTCCAGTGCACTGGGTTCTCCAGGGCCCAAGTGGTTGTGTAGAAGAGCAGCAGTACACAGTGATCATGAGATGCTTCTGGAGAGAACAGCTGTTTGCAGGTTTAAGCCACATTGGGAGCTGGCTGTGCTGCAGTGGAAGCTGGGTGAACTTGGCAAGCAACATTTTCAGGCTTTAGTTCCATTTATTAAATCTGTCGCATTTCTGATACTGCCTTACAGATGAAATGACCTTAACTTAGGAAATGTAAATTGCCAGTTGCTGCCATTAATTTCCAAATTGCCTGTGAAAGTTGATGAACAACTTGCTACTCATCAGTGAATTTCACAATATAAATATCTGAACTTTTCTGTCATAATATTAAGTCAAAACATTATAGAGTATTAGTTCATTATTAGTACCTGCACTTCCACTGTTTAGCACCATGTCTTTACTGCAGTGAAATGTTAGCTGACCATATATTCAGAAGTAACCTCAATTTCTGAATCCCAACTCACTAAAAAATAAATGTCTGAAAAATTATATTTAAGTGAGTCTTGCAAACCAAACTTCTGTTTGAATGTAAAATTAAAAAGACAGACGCAAAGTAACCTTAGAAGTCAAAATTCCAAAAATTAAACTCAAAGTTAAAATCTTGACGAGGTCATTTAAATATGAAATTAAATATCTGACCAGAGAGTAACAAAGAAGGCTTATCTCCCCATCCATCTGGCAAATGAATGACTGGGAAGATCATATCCTTAGAAGTATTCTTGCAAAACAGCTCACTGGGGACCTGATCATAACCGTGTGGATTGTGAAATGTTTGTTGCTCTTGAATCAGCGGTGTTGTGGTATTATTATAATTTAGACTTTGGGGTTTTGTATTTTATGAGAAAGTACTAGAAGGTGAGTCATAGCTCTTTTTTTTCTGTTTGTGAAACTCATTTTCTCCATTTTCAGTTATTGATTGATAGAAAATTATGACTCTGTCCTTGTATACATATGGTGCTAAAAGTTTCATGTGATTAACAGCATAATTGGGAAAAGAAAAAAGATGGAGAGTGAAAAAGAAACTGAAAAATGCCAGAAATTGAGTACAAACAAGACAGGATGAAACTGATTATTTTAAAAACATACAGTAAACTGAAGAAGGAATAAATGGGTTTCATTTAAATTATTTGCATCATACACTTTTGTTAGAACAATTTTCAAGCTGAATACTGAGGGAGTATGGCAATATTAATTATTTGATGTTTCATTCTCTTCAGATGACCTGAGTCTTATCTAGATATTTCCTGAGAACCACTAAATCCTTAAGTCATGGAATACCTTATGAGCTTTCAAGTGTTACTTCGAACCAGGGCTTACTTTATTAAAAAATTCAGCAAAATCAGACTAGAGGGCTCTTAACAAAACAAAATGTAGACAAAGTATATATTTCTGGTCTCTTTTGTTCTGTATTGTTGGGAAAGCCTTCAAAATAAATCCTGTAAAATGCAGGGGTTTTCCAATGCCCTGGTCAAAGACTGAGCCCATGATTCATTAGGCATCACTATAAAGTAAGAGATCAGGGCTTTCCCCTCTCAGAGGTGACCTGCACTTCTCCATGGATGCTGGTCTCTGTCTTCATCCACTGCTGCTGTGGAACACCTGAGGCCACTCTGTCCCTTCTGCCTCATCCTTCCTTCTTTCGTGCAACAGTGGAGAAGTCTGGGACAGTCCTCGTAGTATATTTATCCAAAACACTAAATTTGTCAACATCAGAAGGATTAGCAGCCAAGTTCCCTCTACTCTTGCCTCTTTTGGAAGGACATGAGGGAAGTTTCAGGACTATTATCAGAGGAATTTCTACTCTTGCTGGTAGGTGATAAAAAGCAGTGTGTCATATGACAGCCAGAGAATTAATTATGAAGAAAAGGTGTATATTTTCTTTCTGTTGAAGAGTACTTACAATGTTTTAATACAGTCATGATGGTGAATTCTTTTCCCAGTCTGACACACAGTTTATCCTTTTATTTTTATGTTCCTACCCACCACGTGTCCTTTCTTTTTTCTGAACAGACCATGAAAATTTATTTTTCTGATGAGAGGCAGAAGGCATGACCATTTAACTGTATGTTTTATACATCTACAGATGCAGCAGCTTGAGAAGCAAGTTATAGATGCTGATCGTCAAGCAGAGAGAGCGTTTCAGCAGGTATAAATGGAATAAGTATCTCTACTAGCTGCGTGCATGTGGTACTTTAATGAGATGAAATTCAAAAAATTGCTTTATTTTTAAGTACTTCTAAAAATGGAGAAGAAGACAGTTTCTTTTGAAGTCTATTGATTTGTCTTAACAGAGAGTTCTAACACCTTTCCTTGCTCACTATTCAGTTAATTTCAATAAAGTCATAGCTAACATCACAAATCAAAAGTAGATACATGGAATGAGCTTCTTCATTGATGCATCACAAGTCTTTGATATATGATGCATGTGGAACCAAAAGGGAGAGGAAACAATGATCTGTTTTAGAAGATCTGTAAGAAAATAAAATCAGGCTACCCAATACTGCCTCTAGATAGAACTGTTCTGTGTTGTTTGTTCCTCTTGTAGAAGTTACATCATTTAAAGAATTAGACCGTGGCTAATTATTTAACCAAAGTTGCCTTTTGATTCCAAATGGCAGACTTAAGCTACTGGAGACATTTTCTGAACATACTTCTGGTATCCCTGAAACATTCGTCATATCTTACTGTGAGACAGATAGAAACTGAAAATTATAAGACTAAAAGGTTCATGTACTAATTTGGAGCTAGAAAACATTCCTGACTACAAGCCAAGTATTTTTAAGCAATCTTTTAGAATGCTACTGACAATTTGCTGGGGTTTTTTACAGTGTGCAATTGTTTATTTATTAAAACATTGCTTACAGTTCCCTGTAAGTAAATTGCATTCTTCCCATACTGGTGTTTATAAAAGCTTCTGTGTTACAAAACTACAAGCCTCCCAGACAGTAACAAAACCTGTGTAAGATCTTCCAGTGTGTTGCTAGTCCTGTTGGTATTAAATGAATAGGGAGATATAATGAACTATGGGGTTTCTTCTCAAATAGGTTTCAAAACTTTGCAGGATTGTCTTAAATCTTAAGTGTGGAGGCAATTTTAAGTTTATTTTGTGATTAAATTACTACCTTTAACTTGGAGCGTTATGTTCCTTAAACTTTTATATTGACTTTCCAAATAGGTGCAGATCATGGAAGAGAAATTAAAAGCAGCAAATGTTCAAACGAGTGAATCAGAAACCAGGTTGTATAAGAGATGTCAAGATCTGGAGATCCTGATACAAGATAAAAATGATATAATACAAAAATTGGAGCAACAACTTGAAGAACAGGTTAGGAATAAGGGTGTTACAAAAAAACATCAATTCCCTTTTTAATTATACAAAAGAAAAATAAAAATTTAGACGAATGGATTACAGAAAAGTTTAGCATTATTTCTGTTGTTTGATTAAAGAGGTTCCCATTGGAAGTATATAATTTGAATAGTGTTTATTCCTTTTCAAATTAAACTCTGGCTTCCATTGAAAGAACATGTGACCTTTAAGAGGGGAAAGATGATATTCCTCTTCACTGTGCCCCCTGAAGAGCTTTCATTCTTACTAGAGGAAAGAGGAACAGCAGCCTCTGTGAAGACCCTATTCCTCATTTTTTAAAAATGACCATATATTACCCAGGAGCCTGAATTACTTCAAGTAATTTTAGGATTTGTGTCTGAAGATACTACTCAGGCAGATTGTATACTCAGTGAAAAATATGCTTATGTCAATTTTTTTCCAGAAGCAAATAAGACTGCAAGAAGCAAAAATCATAGAAGAAAAAGCAGCTAAAATAAAAGAATGGGTGACAGTCAAGCTTCATGAGGTATAATTCTTGCTACAATACTTACACAGAAAATATAATGGTGTAACTGGATTTCCCTTAGAACTTTTGGCTATTAAAGGCCTGTGTGCCATGGTAAAAACTGCTTCCCAGTTTCACTGATTTTATAGTTATTTGCTGGAAAGAAGAAAATTGAAAACAATGGCACAGAGAGCAGAGTATCCATGTCACCTCAATTCTGATATCTGATTTGGTCAGCCAGTATGATCTGGGTCCTCTTTCTGGAGAAAGGACACAGCGCTGCTCTCTGAAAGGTCAATTTCTCCACTAGTTCAGAGAACTTAGCTGGCAAACTGAGTTTATTCAAGCAGATGCCTAAAGTGTGAATAATCCCAGAAAGCCAACCAAGCCTGCTGGGGCCTGGCAGAAAAAAGGCCTTGATCATTTTTTATTTCACAATGCCCACACTACTCTTAGTCATGAATAGTTTCAGGGACACCAGCTCTAGTTTCAAGAGACCAGTTGTCTCCCTTTTTTCTCTGCTTTGGTAAGATAACCATGTCTCTGCCCTGCCTAAGGCTGCCAGCTTTGGGGTGCAGCTGTGCTTTCTGCTCTCTGGGTGTAGAATTTAAAGTTGCTTGTAAAAGTTAAAATATTACTCTCTTGTAGTTAACTGAAAGCTATACTCGAGTTGAAAAACAATTAAGTTATTGCTTTTGAAATAAGAAACTAGAAGGTTCTTACATAACATATTTACTTTTTGTCTGTGAGGGCTAAAGTAAATTATTTAGAAATAATTTAATAAAATTAGCTAAAATTATCATGAAAAAGTTTGGACAAAATCAAGTATGACTCAAAGTATTTACTTACTCTTTATGGAAAATCTCAAGCTAGTTTCACAGATGTGACTAAGTGTCACTCAGTGGGAAGTGGAATTGCTGGCTCCCTTCTGTGTGACAAGGGATACTCAGATGCTAATCTGTTTGCTAATCTGGAGCAGGAGTTTGAACCCGCATCTTTTACCTCCCAGTTGTGGGCTACAGCAATGGGTTGTTGGGTTTTATGTCTTGTACAAAGTCTTTTGCTTTGTATAAAGTTTGTTGGCACCTTTTTTTTTTTTTTTTTTTTTTTAATTTTTGCTGTGGGTTTGTAAGGAGGCATTAGGATCAGCATTCCTCATTCTGGTTTTGCTAAGTGGCACAGCAGTTTGTAATTCTAGCCTTCTGCTTTTATTAAAACACAAATGCAGTTTTCTTTTTCTCTTATTTATTAAGGATTTTTAAAGCAGTCATGGGTTTGCTTGGTTGGGGCAATGATTTTGACAGAATTGAGCAAATAATTATTGCAGGGAATTCAGTTGTTCAGAATAAAGAGATGCCTAGACTGGTATTTAGAGAATTAGCAGAGAGGAGATTATTATTTGAACTAGCTCCATCCTTAGATAAGCAGAAATTCAGAGAAAAGGTAAAAGATGTAATGACTTTTAAGATTTGTTTCACCAATGGATGAGATTACATTTATATGCTTTTAGTTAGAGGTGGAAAATCAGAATCTCCGCTTGATCAACCAAAAGCAAACCAAAGAGATGAAAACAGTACAATCTAAACTACAAGGTAAATGTACAAATTTTCTGAAAATGTCTCTCTATATGGCAGATTTCTTTCTATTCCCTATTAATGTGTACAGCTACATGATTGAAAATATTCTATGAAATCACAAAGATTTTAAAGAGTCTGAACTGACATCAGAGTGACTGTACATGAAGGTGTTAGGAAAGAATAATTTGGTTTTATGCTGAAAAGACACACAGACAAGGCACAGCTGGTTTTTGAGGGGTGAATGGGCACCACTGATACTTAAGAGGTTCTGCAAGTAATAAGTGTAAATAGAAAAGAGATTAATATTCCTTCCAAGGAGCATTATTTTATATTGATCACAGTTGAATTTTATTCGCCACAATGTTGCCTGTTAACCAATTTTCTTAAGTGTGTCTGAAGGTTCCCATTGTCCTCTCTATACTTGGTTGAGCTCACAATTTACTATCATATGAAAATTTTGTTAATTTGCTACCTAGCCATCATTTCTTGGAAATGTATCTTACATATACATGTAACTACACAGATATTTAGAAATCATGTGTAGAGGAGTGTGTGTGTACACACATAATATATGAAAATACAAAAATTTACAAATTCATATACAATATAAAGTTTTTAAACTAAAATGCACTTTTCTGTTAATGAAGAAACTGGATCGTTTTTCTTTTTTGCTATCTTTTGATAAGTAGCAATTCCATACACTTCTAGCCATTCTCTTCTGAGACATCTATTTAAAGGCTTTTTGAGACTCTGTAGTTTCCAACACATAGTTACTGATATGCCCAAAAATATGAAGAAATTTATTACCATCTGCAGTGTCCATGCTGGTGACAGGCTATAAATTATGAACACATGGTACTGTTTTAAGCAGTTTTACAGGTAGGCCTTTTGTTCCTGGATCCGCCACAGGAATTTTTATGAACAGGGAGGACAGATTTCATATTCGAGGCATTCATCACTTTCAGCTTTCACTTTCTCTTGAAGTTCTTGTCCATACAGACCTTCTAAACCTGACAACTTACTCTTCTGTATTTCCTATCAAATTGTTAAAAGATTTTTTCTTTCTATTGTTATATCAATTTTTCAGATCTAGAAACATTGCTCTGAGTTTCTCCTGATATGGAGAGATGTCAGGTAGCTTTTTTTTTTCCTGTAATACATTTTTATTATCTTTTTTTCCCTAAATTTTAGTTACATTAAAAAAAAAAAAAACCTTTGCACTATAGAATAAAGAGAAGAGTTGCACAGCTTGTTGTATCTCACTAACACAAGATTTCTGAATTACTATTCTTCAGAAGCTACTGGTAAGAAATCTGTTACTTCAACACAAAAACCTGGAGAGTGTCAGCGACTAAGCAGTTTGACTTTTGGATGCTTTTCAAATAGAGGAAGAAGTCCTCAGCCATCTCCTAAGCTTGAAGAAATAAGCAAGGCTTCATCTAAAGAGTCAAACTACCCTGAAGGCAAAAACATGCCAGGTATCTTGTCATCAACACTACCATTTTTATTCGTACACAAAAAGTACCTTATCATCAACACTACCATTTTTATTCTGACACAAATGGGAAACTAAAATCAACAACTCTGCCAATACATCCAAACCAGCTGTTTTCAAAGTGCATACCAGTACTGTCTCCCTCTCCATTGCTACTCTTCTATTACTAGGAAGAAATCATCTTGTTGAGCACTGCAGTCTCTGTAATACCACTAGTGCATTATCTGGCAGCATGAAGAGGCTCCTCGGTGCTTTGGCTACAAAGTAAAGATGTGGTTGTGACCTTTGTTGTTGTTCTGGTCCTTTGCTGAAATGCCTTGTACTGTTTATGACTTCAGTATTTTCTCCACAGTTACTCACAGTACCCAAAATGGCAAGCTGAGGTGTTTTGAAAATCAGAAACTGAAAGAGATCCTATGAATATTTTGTGTATTTATATTAGAGCAAGTTCCTTATGAAGGTGGCTATGTATTATTACTTCTATTTTTACAGAGGAGGGAATTGAAGTAAGAGTGATTTTTTTCAAGAGAAAGGATAAGACATAGGCTTGCCTGGATGGAAACAGATTATTTTGGGGACTTAATTACTTTTATGTGGGTGGAGTTAAAATCTTTGTCTTATTCAGTCCACTTTAACTTCACACAGGTATTTAACACAGACTTTTCCAAGTGTCTGTAGAAAAACCCTAGTTCTTGCATCCAATTTAATTTGGGAGCATGTAGGCCTCACTAACATATTGCAAGCTATAGCTCTCTCTTGTAAAACCAGGTAAAAGCGGAGGGCAGGAACTAAGCTATTTTTAACACAGCCTCTTTCCTGAAGTAGTTTCCATGAGACTCTCGTATATTTTAAGCATTCACCATTGGGAATACAATAATAGCTTCCAGTATAAATTTCTGTGTATAAACACTGTAGAAATGCTCAGAAAACTTGATTTGTTAATGAAAATCCTTTCTGACAAGCTTTATTAAACTTTAATTTTCTTTAGATTTAATAAAGCAGCTAAATTTGTATGCCCTCTTAAGTAGTTGGCTTATTGTTAGGTTTTTTCTTTGTTTTCACACATATGTGGCTTTAAAATATGACTCCAGTCTGCCTATCGTTATATTTATTGACATTTTTAGTTCAGCTAGAACTTTGAATAACATGTATTACAGTTTTTTGGTAAACTTAATTTGCATTTAGTCACATTAAAAAAAATTCTAATATTTTTCTTAATGTTTATTATCTACAATATTAAAAAACATAAATGTTCTCATACATTTGAAATTATTACCTACTTACTACTTGCAGGCATGATGACAAAACCATTTATCAGTCAAGTTTGCTAAAGTAATTTTCTCATGTTCATTATATATTTCTCCTCCAGAGAAGGATATCCTGGAAACTACCTTTGCTGGTCCTGTACATGAGACAAATAAAGGTCAGAAGTCATTGCAACAAAGTTCCTCTGGTTCAGAGCAGAACAAAAATGTGAGAACAAGCTGCTCATCCAAAGACATAGACAGTGACATGTCAAAGAACTCATGTACTACTGGGAGTGACTGGAGCTCAGATGAGGATGGAGGAGACAATAAAGGACTGAAATCCAGGTGTGCATCAACTCTTTCAAGCCACACATCTGAAGAGAACACAAGGTACAGTAGAGTGGGAAGTGAAATGTATTTGACAGCATCTGATGATAGTAGTTCTCTCTTTGAAGAAGAGAGTTTTGATGTTAAGAGGACTCAGCAAAAGAAGCCATACTCATGGCAGCAAGGGTCCCAAAGAAAAGGCCTGAGCAATCTGAGTGGAAAGTGCAACTCTGACTTCACAAGGAAAAAGAAAGACCAAGATAGTTCTTCAGATGAACTGAATAAGAAATTTCAGTCACAGAGACTTGATTATTCATCCTCATCCAGTGAGGCAAATACCCCAAGTCCAATTTTAACTCCTTCTCTGACACCCAAACACCCAATTCTAGCAACTTCTGCAGCTTCTCAATGCACAACTCCATCAGATTTTCCCTCAAATTTGCCACATCCAAAGTTACGGACTCCTAATGTCTTTAGTCTAAATTCAGTGTTAGCAAAGAAACACCTAAGCCAGCCCCAGCTGAGTTCTGATAGAATGTTTGGTAGAAATAGAAATGCCATAAGCATGATCCGTCCGTGGAGACCTCAGGAAACAGACATAGATCTGGTGGATGGAGAAGATGCTGATATTTTAGAGAAAATGGAGATTGGCTGTGATGAAGGAGTGTTCACCTATGACACCACTGAAGCACAAAATGCTGAAGCCCAGGAACTTTGTGATACGACAAAAAAGGGTGCTACCAACAAACCTCCAACGCCTCCATTACATCGATTTCCTTCCTGGGTAAGTGTGCTTATAGGTATTTTTCCTGCTGGCAAAACTAACTTATTTTCATTACTCTCTTCTGTGATTTTTGTTGCCTCTGTTTTAACTACTTTGTGTTTATTGACAAGACACAGCATTACCTTAATCAAAACTACAAGCTCAAAATCTAGTCTTATTTTCAGCACAGTATTCCTGCCACTGAAAAACACAGTCTGTATTTTTTTTTCCATGTGACATCTAAGTTATGTATGTCTTTTTGAGTGTATCCACAGATGTAATGCTTATGACTGCATTTATTTATTTATCTGAACACTAACACAGCTCAGGAATGGTGGTGTCAATGCCCTTGCTGTAAGTACTGTACCACTCACATTCTAGACAATTACGTTGACAGCAGACAACTACAAATTACAGAAGTAATTGATCACATTTCCAAGTAAAATTTTAAAGCCATCAGTTAGGATATTAAAATAGATATTAATATGTCTTTCACAAAATCCAAAATTATCTGTGTCAAGGCTCAATAATTTGGTGGTTTCAGTGTCAGAGATTTATTAATTAATAATTTATTAAATATGTTTATTAATTATTATTCAGGAATTATATATTATGTAACAACTTCTCTATTTTAGTGGACTTTTTGCATTATACATTTTGTTACTGTAGCCTTTTAACACAAAAAATGGTCAAAAAGTTGTCTTCTAATGGCATTTCTCTGCTCCTAACACACAATATTCCATTAAAAAACATTCTTACTATAGCTTCTTTGGCACCTGATAATAGTATTTTTAATAATAAGTTACTGATATTGTATGAAACATGTTGAAAAAGGCTACAGCTATCAGTGTACAGCACAGAAAAGAAGGATGCATTGTTCAGCTGCTATTGAGAATGTCATTGTATTAACTCTTTTATCACATAGTTACACTAATACAAAGACTAGGAGGCTAAACAGAACAGAAGTAATTGTTGTGTTTTACTTATCTACTATCAAATCCATTCTGCTTGTATAGGAAAGTAGAATTTATGCTGTAGCCAAATCTGGTTTAAGGATGTCTGAAGCTTTCACCGTGGAATCTCTCAATAAAAGTAAGTGGTTTAGCTGTTCATTGTCCCATTAACAAAAGTTCTCTTCTTATGGTGATTTGTGAGCAAGGACCTTTAAAATATTTTTAGAAAGGCTTAATTAACAGCTGTTTAAAACCTAGAAGGTTATCTTTCTATTGTCTTCTGGTACCTCACATCTTCACTTTGTGCTAAATTTGTACTTTGTTCATTCCAGTTTACTTTGCATTTCACCACTTAGAAGAATCTATACCAGGTACCAATTTTAAAAGGGCTAGTGTTCGTGACTGCAATTTTATTTATGTCTTTAAAAGCACTGTAAATTTTTTAAAATCTATAAATCTCACATCCAAAACAGTTCAGGAGTTAGTTTGCTTTTTATAGCAGTTATACAATGCAAAAAATATTCGATTTTTATTTTGTTAATTGGATGGTAAATGAGGAAGGCAATTTATACAATGTGTTGCTTTTTTAGATGCTGTTTCACTAACTTCATGCTCCATATCTGGATTATACACTTCTCTGATCTATAAGAACATGACCACTCCTGTCTACACCACATTGAAAGGGGTAACTGTATTACTGTTTAAAGAAAATTTTTAAAAACCATTAGGCTTCACATCCAGGAACTTGTTATTTCACATTTGATACTACCAATTGTAAGCTGATATACAGAGATCAAAGATCCCCAGAAGTAACAGAAATGTCAAATCACTGGGGAAAAAAATATACTGCCTATAAAATGTTCCTGGCCTAGATCAATTCTTCTTAGGTTCCTTGCTGATTTTTTTTTCCAAAGGCTATTTAATTATTAAGCAGAACCACATGGTATTCAGTGTCATAATTAAAAGTGTGTGTATGTGTAGAAATGTCTTTGTCTCAGTGCCAAAGCTGTTTCTAGTCACACAGCCAGCAGTCAGTAATCACAGCATTGTTTGTCTTCTGGCAGCCTTTTGTGATTTGGAAAGACCCATGCCTTAAGCTACCTCAGGTTTCTGTTTTAAAGTGTGGGTGTGGTTGAGTATACAGAGGGCAGAGGGAATTCAGTTTCATGTTAATATTTTTGTGCCAAAACTCACAACCCAGGCAAGAACAGCTTTCAGTATTATGAAGCCAGCAGAGCCCTGCACAGTACTAAGGAAATGACTGACACCCCTTATGCAAGCTATCAAAGGATGTTGTGTTCATTTCTGCAGAAAGCAACTCAAATAAGCAACAGCCCGTTTCTAGACGAGTCATCAGGATCTGAGGAAGAAGACAGCTCTCGCTCCAGCTCAAGGACTTCCGAGTCTGATTCTCGAAGCAGAAGTGGTCCAGGGAGTCCTCGGGCTATGAAACGAGGTGGGCGAAACCATAAGAACGAGTAACTTCTGGGAACTTTGGAACACCAGGCAGTTTACATGATTTTCTTCGGGATTTCTTCACTAGATAATTGGACTTCTAAAATCTAGGCTCTCAAAACCCACATCTATTACTCAGTCTGGAGAAAGAAGCCCACATCTATTACTCAGTCAGAAGAAAGGACTGTTATAAATGGATTTATTTTTATTGCTATTATTATAAATACCTTTTTAAGGCATTAATCTTGTAGCTGGCTGTTGTCATGAAGGAAAAGTGACTTGCACATTTAAAGCAAGCAGCACTGTTCTATCTATACTCTGTCATGCCAAGGACTTCCTGTGATTTTTAACTGTAGAAAAACAAAAATGACATAGAAAAAGAAATCGCCATCAGAAAGAAAACACAAATATATTCAAGTTTATAAAACAATTTTATGTGATCAGAAAGCAGGTGGAAAAGTTCCCTCAATAACTTATTTGGTTCTGTCACTTCATGCAATAGAAGACTTCTTTAAGTTTTACAGTGTCTTAAGGTCCAGTGCAAAGATTTAGTTAGAACAGTTGAATCTGTGTTTTGCGGAAGACCAATTTCACAGTTCTAGGTGACTATGTTTTCCATCTGCAAAATGGAAATAATATGCTTCATAATATTGAAATAGACAGTCCTTCCTCATTAGGTGACATTATCAATGTTACATCTCTGTGAGTATTTCTTCACTGTCTAAACCAAGGGAGACCAAGATCCCAGTGATGCCAAGTGTTAAGATTCCTCATTATATATTGCTTCAGAAATGATAAATAACATTATTTGCTAGTCTCAATTATACATGCAGAAATCCCAGTTACCAGGAGTTCCATTCAGTGACCCTGCAGCAGAATGACAGAGCCACTGGTCCCACGCAACATTTTCCAGTGGCAGCCACAGCTGGAATCCAGTCCTGTTTCCAATGATGTAGTTTTCCCATATTAGTGTGAAAAGGACCCATAGATTCTGCTTCCCAGCAGCCATCCTGCTGAGCAAAAACCAGTGCCATGACTGCAGACATATCTCATGTTATGTGCTTACACAACAGGAAAGCTAAATTGGGTAATTTAAAAGCTGCTTTCACCTGCACTTTATATTTGTGTCTGTAAAATGGAAGCATTCCTTTTGTTTGTACTTTCTTCCCAAAAAATAGTCCTTGTATTGTTTCATGTGTGGAAACCTTTCTTAACCACAAACACATATGTACATGTCTTTGTTGAGATGACATTCTTTAAAAATCTAGGCAGTCAGACATTTCAACAAAAGCATGACTAGCTCGCTGCAATTATGAAAGATCCACCATGAGAAGAGAAGAACCCACTCTGAAAGTCTTGGTGGCTTACCAAAGCAATAAATGAGAAAAGCCTTTTTTAAGAATAAAATTGGCAAATGAGTTGGGAAATGATTGAAACAAAGGAAAAAAGGCTTTTCATTTCAGTTTTGGAGAGTATAACCTTGCAGAGTGTAACACTAGTCCTTACAAAAGAAGACATTTACATGCATTAAAATATTTCTGTAATGAAGGAGTGAGGGGTTTGAATTTTTATTACTGATCGACTAGAATTGAAAGCAGGGTGCAATTTTTTCAGGTTTAAAGCTAATAAACTCGAAACCCTCCCTGAAATATGAAAATCAAACCTGGTAGAAAACCTTGGTATACAAATCCATACTGACTGCAAAACACAGTCACCTACAGCTTCAACACAAAGCAGATGTTGAGTATGACTTCTTAGTACGCAAGCAGTTGCCTGAGAAATCCGGATGCTATAGTGAGTGAGAAAAAGTGCAGAGGGAAGGTTGCTTTGTTTAATTAAAGATCCTGGATTTTTTTCTAGACAGTAAGTATGATTCATGGCACTAACTCCCTCCTTAAAGAAGCTGTGGTAATGTAACAGAAGGTGATAATATACAGAAGATTTTTTTGGTTGTTCCATTTACAAGGGACTTTAACTGTTTAATTATGAATAAAATGAGAATTCGCACTGTGCTAATAGTTCAGTGTGCTGATAGTCTAAAAAATCCTTGGTTCCTGATGAATTTATGGTGCTACTTATGTTTGCCTGCAGATTCTATTCAGATGTTTTTCTGCATGGCTACTCTGATCTCAGTGGTTTCTACTGTAATAAATAAAGTCAAAAACTCTCTTTCTTCTTTTACCACAGGTGCATCTCTGTCTTCTGTGACCTCTGAAAGTGACTATGCTATTCCTCCAGATGCATATTCAGTAGATACAGACTATTCAGAGCCAGAGCAGAAACTTCCTAAGACCTCATCCTCATCTAGTGATAATGGAAAAAATGTGAGTACAGCACCTGAGGTACTGTGTGTATATTTATGTTCAAAGACTGCTACCAAACCTTTTCATTCAGTCTTGCTGACTCACAGACTGCCTTATGAGTACAAACAGCAAAATATGCCAACAATGTTAGCCAAGTAAGACAATGATTAGTGAAGGAAACTGGAAGATAATTCTAAGCTTTTCTATATAATGAAGGAAAAATAGGTCAACAACTCCAGAATACAATTCAAATTAATTGAGATTTCTTTTCTTGGAACTAGGTGTGGTATCTGATTGCATATGAATTACTCAAAACAGTTTAAAATTATTATTTGAATAGTTAGGTAAATAGAAGGGCATTCCAAGAAGGAGCTGATGTCATCAGTGGAAATCTATGTGCAGTAATAAGTTTGTAGCCTTTCCTCATACACGGAAAATGTGAGAGAAATCCTAGGTAAAGTAACATGTGAAGACAGGCCAAAGAACCCAAACCATTATGAGGTATTAGTCGGCCTCCAGGAGCTTTTTAATGGCTTGTGTTTGTAATTAGTGTTAACATACAAGTGGACTGACTACTTGCTGATGAAGATTATTTTAGGCTTTCTTCACAGAGCAAAAGTGTGAACTCTGTTCTGCAGATGTACATGCTAGGGGTTTGTCTGTGAGGAGATCAGAATTACAGTGCTTTATATCTGGTTTTTATGTTAGGACCTGGAGTTGGGAAAAAAAGAACACATTTATCTTTTATTCATCTTGCTCCTTGTTTAATGTAAACAACTAGAAAGTAAAATCAGAAATCATCATATTCTTCATTCTTTTCTGTAGTTTGGGGCACTTACTCTCCTTCATGTATTATAACAGTAACTAGGGATATTCATTAGTTATCCCATGTGCATGACTTTTGTCTTAATTGATGCCTGTAAAAACGTTGTCCTTGGATTAAAAGTTTCATCAAATACTATAATTATTATTTAGCATGCTTTTGAGTCATTAATATATCTCTCTGTGTGTATTTATACCTATTTCTGAGGGGCAGAGATATGTATATGTATCTAACCGCTTTTTATCTAACTTCTAAACAGGAACCTTTGGAAAAATCTGGATATCTGTTAAAAATGGGTGGTAAAGTAAAGACCTGGAAACGACGGTGGTTTGTGCTTAAAGGAGGTGAATTGCTATATTACAAATCTCCAGTAAGTATATCTAACTTACCTGTTATTTTGTATTAGATTGTTTTCTGATAATCTAAGGCTGCTAGAAGGAAAAAAAAAATTGCACTTCTGGTTTATGAGCTGTTAGAGAGTAATTCAGTACTCACTTCCTCAAGAGGTGTACAAGGTACACAATGTCGTAACTAGAAAGTATTTATCAAGGTTAATGTTTAAATTAGTCCTATATGAATTTACTGCTGTTTGTTAGTAGATTTAAAATACTCTTTTTCCTTTTTTTCCATACCAGAGTGATGTTATTCGAAAGCCTCAAGGTCAAATTGAGCTAAATGCATCCAGCCATATTGAAAGGGGTGATGGAAAGCAAACAATTCAGGTGCCTGCTTTTCTCCTCTGTTGGTGTTTCAGCATTCCCTCCATCCCCAAAGCCAACCACATGTTGCAGTCCCTGTTGCACTGCAAGACCAAGTGGGTACTTGGAATTAAATAATCAGTGCCTTTCATTTGAAACCAAAGAATTGTTTCAGTGACAGAAACTGTAAAAAGGTGTACCTGAAGTCTTGTTTGTATTGCCACAAAGGTTAGATCCTCACATATGGGATAGAAATAAAGAGAGCAGTTGTGGGGTCAGCCATTTGGGTAGAGATAATTCATTTATCTGAAAGGTGAACAGGAATTTTTCAATTTGCTGTCCTGGAACTTCCCAGATAAATATTTAGAAAGAGTCTCTCTGCTCTGTCTGGTCATGGAATGTTTCATTACTAAAAAGTACTATAGGGAGGATAAACTCCCTGAAATTGTGAAGCTACTGGTGGTGTATGTTACAAATCCCACACTGTGGGATCAAATATGTCAATTCTTCAAGCTCAAGTCTCTTTGTTACTACACAGCTGACCACGGAAAAACGAACATACTACCTGACTGCAGATTCCCCCAACATCTTGGAGGAATGGATCAAAGTACTGCAGAATGTTCTTAAAATACAGGCTGCCAGCCCTCTCTTCGTACAGTCTGAAATCAAGCCAACCATGAAAGGATTACTTACAAAGGTAGGAAAACACTTCTTCCCCCAGTCTGCTTTATTCCAACACTGTTTAGGCCAACACTGACCTTACTCTGGTATAGATAAGCATTTCATCTAATGCTTTCATTCTTATGCCCTTAATAGAGTTACACAGTTTAAATTTCATGTCCAGTAATGTGGATAGGAATTTTAACCAAGACATGCATTCCCAATATCATCAAAGTTCAGAGATGGTGAAAACAGTCAGTATTTCTTTGTGATCACGGATGTTTTGTAATTACAGGTGAAACATGGATATTCCAAAAGGGTTTGGTGTGCCCTAGTTGGAAAAATTCTGTATTATTTCCGTAATCAAGAAGACAAGGTAGGTCCCTTTCTTGTTTCTTCAGAGAATGTAGACTTTAAACAGAAACCTACAGTTTTATTAAGGTACAGTTGGCCTTGGTATTATATACACATGGTCAACTTGGAAAATTCTGTCTACTAGCCAGCAATCAAGATCACACCCATTGGTCTCATTCTACAGGATGTGATACATATTATGCATGTTATCCCTAGCTGAAGGGGGACACTGGTTTGCCTGGAGTTCAGGTGTCCCTTTCTGACAGGCTTCAGAAAAGACACAGCTGTCATGTAGTCCTGGAAGCAGACCCTTTCTTACGTCTCTTGCAGTGGGCAGTGATGGCAAGTTTCAAGAATTTAAATGTTCTTTCTGTCCCTCAGTTAACTTCCAAATCCTGTTCTTTGGTATGTCACTGTATGCCCACAGTGCTGCAAGAGCTAGGAGGACACTTCCTAGTCATGACTTTCACCTGTCCCTTTGCTCCCAAGACATTGTATTTTGTCACCAAGAAACATCTTTTTAATGGAGGCAGGTTGGAAACAGGATTTTGAACAGTCCACTGAGCCCTTATAAAACAATCAGTAGACATTCTCATATTTGTACTTCTGTTTTAGAAGATAGTCACACTGGAGTCTGTAATTCATAGCTTTTGTGTAGAGCTAGTTGTTCCCTTTGTCATCCTTTCCTTTTACAACCATTTTAAACCCCAACGAAACCCCATTTCTAGAACTGTATGAATAAGATACCAGTAACCATCCATCAAAACATTTCATTTTAATTGCTCTTTAAAACAATGTAAAACAGGATTTGGGAATCAACTGGCTAGAGTATAATCTCAAGCTCATCCTACAGAGACATTAAAATTAACTTACACTTTCTCCTAGGGAAAAATCTCTATGTTTAACATATCTGAATTTATATATTTTTACCACTGAATATTCTGGCATTTTAGCATGGTCTTTAGTCAAGAATTTTGCTGGATTCTTGTGACTATTTCCCTCACATCTGGAAGAGTTTAGCTGCCCTTTTAAAGTAAAATTGAAACGAGTTTGCTAACTTGGAACAGAATGAGAATTCAGCTTTTGTAAGCAGAATATGTATGAAAAGTTTTCCAAAGCTACTTTATTTCTAATGTTCAACAATATGCTAATTAAAATCATGTTTTCTGTAGCTGACTGTGTCTGTACAGAAATAAGTTACACAATCTGCACTGGTTAATACAATAATGGAGTCCATTTCATTGACCTCCTTTCAAAATGGAATTCAAACTAAAAAGCCAGCCAATTGTGTTTTAGTTAAACTTGGTGAATAAATCTATCTTGAGTACTTACATGTGAAACAACATCTTTTGATTCTCAGAATCTCATCTTACTCAAAAAGTTGAATGCTTCAGAACCACTACAGAAAATACAAATCACACATCATTTTTTAATCATTTTTTAATCCTTACCTGTGGCACTGTGGGAAAGGAGGGAGTTTTTCAGCCTCTCTCATTCCTGTCACCCAGGTGTGAAGAGATTTCATGCTATATTTATGTTTGTTGAGGCTTTCTGTTGAAGGCTATGAAATAATTACTTCTGTGAAAATTTCCACTTGAATGGCTTTTTTAGAGAAAATATTTTCTGCTAAATAATGCTAACTACATAGACATCTCAACACTGAAGCTCTGAAGCTCACTGAAGCTCTGTGAACTCTCAGACTGGAGAAAGAAACCAACTAAAAGGTCTATCACACAAAAAATTTACCTTTTGAATTTAGAGTATGAACAAACCAGATACATCAACAGTACATTCCTGTCCTCTAAAATAACAAGGTCATAATTAAAGTTCTTGGCCTGAAACAGGAAATTTTTGCTTGGAACCAGGTTTGGGAACTCTGAAGAATGACTTCTCTCACCCTAACATACATTAATTGCATTAGCTATGTATAGAGGCAGATCTGGAAAAGAATTTTTGAAAATGTCATTTTCAGATTTTGGCATATAATCTGTCTCATTTTGCTCTCTGCAACATCTGTCTTATCTGACATTCCTTGGCAGGATTAGTAAATACAAGTGGGTACAGATGGTAGTTCACATTTTAATTTCTATTTGTAGAATAAGGAAAAATTGTGTAAATAATAAATAAAATAATAAATAATACAAAACCAGTGTGCACTGAAATAAACACTACCCTTCTCACCAATTTTGATATTTACTTTTAGTTTCCTCTTGGTCAAATCAAGCTTTTTGAGGCAAAAGTTGAAGAAGTTGATAGATCCTGTGATTCTGATGAAGATTATGAAGCCAGTGGTCGCAGTTTATTATCAACCCATTACACTGTTGTTATCCACCCCAAAGACCAAGGACCCACTTATCTTCTTATAGGATCCAAACATGAGAAGGTAATAAGTGGATATTTTTATTGAGTTTCATAGTACATCTGATATGGTGTTGTGATATGAATATTTCTTGAGAAGGAGAAGGACTACAAGTCACCTGGCTTGTATTTTGATATCATAAGGAGAAGGTTCTGCTTTATTAACACTGATCAGAGTTTGTCTGCAAATCAATGCTAGTGTAGGTAATCCTTGTTAAAATATACAAAAATATGCAAGCTTGCCTACATAGGTAGATTTTGCTCACTTACAGTAACTTGTAGACAGAGCTGTAGCTGAGAGGTTACGAGGTACTGGTATCCATTTTCACTGACAAGACTAATATAGCACAAACTTGCCCTACTTGTAGTACAGGAGCAATGAAAGGTAGGGTTAAAACCAATTTTTTATTGTTGCTTAATTCCCAAGTAATCTTGTAGACCTTGTTTTGCTTTCTGGACTTACCCCAGGTTAGCAGGATCTGGCAGTGATAAAAAATGATTTATGTAACCTTTTGGAAAAGGAAAGGAAGAATGCCCTGATAATTAGGCTTGATTTCTGAGGGTAAAAAGTTTTGGAGAGCCCTGTCCAATCTTCCTTGCTTCATTTTGTAACACAGAGACCATGAATGTGTGTTTATTCAACCAAAGGCAAACTTCTTTGGGCTTCAAAAGGAGTGCATGGTAGGGTTTCAAGCTGAGAGCAGAATCCTGATGAAGCAGCTCCTTCCAGCACGAAATGAATGAGCTGCTATGTTTTTCTGCTTTAGGACACGTGGCTTTATCATCTGACAGTTGCAGCTGGAAGTACTAGTGTAAATGTTGGATCTGAGTTTGAACAACTTCTTTGCAAATTATTAAATGTGGAAGGTGATGCCAGTAAGTTTATTTCCATTTCAACATACTGATCTTCCAATGCGTATTAGTAAATGCACTTATGAACCTAATTAATTGCAAAATGTATATATTTTATCTGTTTAGCTTCTCAAATTTGGAGACATCCTACCCTTTGCCATAGCAAAGAAGGAATTACTTCCCCTCTTACAACACTGCCATCAGAAGCTTTGCAAACTGAAGCAATTAAATTATTTAAGGTAAAACCATAGCAGATACCTTTTTTATTAACTATTTTAACTCTTTGCTAAAGAATAGCTGTTAGCTGGCTTCCTAGAGATATTCAACAGATTAGAAAAAACAGATGTTTATTTTTATCTTTAGTGGAAGTAAGTAATAGAGAGCAGCAAAATGTGTCCATATTACCTTGCCAAAGACTATCACTTCCAATGTAAAGATGACCTTTAGTTGCAAGGGAACAGTTTAGGCTTCAGCTTTTGGTGTTCCTACTTATCTGATAAGTTACTGATAAAGTGCAAGTTAGTAGAAAAATCCATGACCATCATAAGTGATAATAATTTTTCCTTGAAGTTCATAGTTCCAAAGAATCTAACAGCATGGACATATCTCTGCATTCAGAAAACCTTGTGTGAAATACTATTTTTTCAGTTAGATTTAGGGAAAAAATCATAGCCAAAAGTTTTGTTGTAGATACATTTAAATCATCTTGGAGATATTTTAAAAATCAGGAGAAAAAGAAAGTAAATTTTAAGTTTAGGCAAGTCATGAACTATATAAAACTGAGATAGAAAGCAGGGATTATACTGCTTTTTTTTAATAAAAAGAAAATATTTTCATATAAAGTAGGTCTTCTTAAAAGACCAATTATACAGCAATATAAATAGAGAAAATATTCCGTAGAAAAATTATTAGAAGTATTTCACAAGAGTTGAGTTAATTTTTAAATATTCTCACAGATCTTTACAAATACACATGCACATATGTCCCAGTATAGTAAAACACTGCATAACCACTTTATGATTAGGAGACACATACTGGTTCATAACCACTGAGCCACAGCTAGGTTCTTGAGAGATTTTCTGTGCTTTACAGCTTTCCCAGATGAAGGTCAGGTAGGTAGTTGATGCCTATAAGACAGAGTATGCTGCCATGCCATTAACCTGCTTCCAGGCTATAAAGGCTAATACAGAGACTAAATAAAATTTGTTATTCCTTTGTCTATGTGTTGTGAGATAAATTACAAGCTGGAAGGCATGGAGGTTGGATAAATTAATTTTCTCCACAAAATTAGACAAGTCTAAAGAACAAATTCCCTGAAGCTTTAACTATCTGGAGAATTTTGATGTTATGATTCAGATCTAGAGAGGAATTCAAGACAAGCACTGTATGTTTTGTCATGGACACCTTGAGGCAAACTTTCCAACTTGTTTCTCTGGGATGTTTGAAGCAATTCAAACAAGTACATCTATTTTATTTTCTGCAATCCTGCAGCATGAAAATTTACAAGGAAATGTACTTCTTTGATAAAAACAAATTTACATCTACTTGGAAATCACTTTTCAGACCTAATTCAAATCACAGACACTTGCCTAAAGTAAATAAATTAAAAGATTACTTGTATGACCTTTATTGAAACCTTGTATAAATCAGCTGAGAAGTCAGGTAGGGAATTTAGAAACAGATCATGTCATGTTTCAGTCATCCCGTTCATGATAAAAATAGTCTAGAAATAGATTTGGCTTCAAACCACTTCTTGTATTTTTGCTTCTATCCCTTAAAAATTCAACTACTGTATACAGTAAATGCAACAAGTGATAAATATGCTTTCTTCTAACACAGCACAACAAATGCTTAATGTCTGGCTTTCCTGAGACAGTACTTGGGTATAGGAAAGGTGATACTTAACCTACAGTAAAAATACCATGGAAAGCCAAGATGTAAATCAATGGCTCTGAGTTATGGATTTTTTTATCTGCGTATATGCTGCCATGTTGTGCTCATTAGAGTTGTAGACATTGAATTTCCAAGTCCTGTAGAGGGGTGAGCTGTGTTCAGCATGTCCTTAAACTTGCCTGCCACCACAATTGTTCCAACCCCTGTTACAGTTTGCTCCGTTAGATACAGAGTGAAAAGCATGGGTTGTAGGAGGTGTTTCATCTCAAGTATCTCTGTTTAGATTTTCATTCACTCTGGCCCCTTTTCACCCCAGTTTTCAGAAGCAGCAGAGTTTTCCAAGTCTACTGATAAACTTATTAATTGTGATTTCAATTAAAGAACACTTGATATATAGAACATCTTAAGGATTTGCTGAAGCTCCCTTGTATGTAAACTCACTTGCTTATTATTTTATATCTAGACCTGCCAGTTGTTTATAAATGCTGCAGTTGACTCTCCTGCCATTGATTACCATGTATCTTTGGCCCAAAGTGCTTTGCAGATCTGCCTCACACATCCTGAACTTCAAAATGAGATATGTTGCCAACTTATTAAACAGACCAGGCGTCGACATCCACAAAACCAGGCAGGACCAATACAGGTAACCCAGTATTTATTTTAATGGCATGGATTTCAGGAGCAATGAAGGAACTACACAGAGTGTTTAGGATGGTAAAAAGGCTTTGCTCTTCTGCAGCATCTGCTGAGTTAAGATCCAATTTCACTGCTGCTGCGTTTTCCTGAAACAAAGCTGATGTTATCCTCTAACAAAGTATGTTTATCTGGTGGTAGAATATATCTCTGCCCATGCTGTTTGTAAAGGGTGGACATAAAATGGGCTGTCTTCAAGTCAAGTAAGAATGTAAGAAACGAATTATTTTTTACTGCTTCTTTCCTAATAGAGGTGTTGCCTCAGGAAGCTTTGTGTGTTAAGCCACATAGCAAATGACTCAATAGCATGACTGTGAAGTAAAGCTGTGGTGCCATGTAGCGGAATATCAGATAAGGCTCAGGGCTCCTGACAGATGTCCCCTCTTGTGTGCCATGCTGTTCTGCATTCACCCTGCATGCTACGTTATTAATCCATACTTGAATTTCTTCCCTTTGTCCACTGCCTACTATTCACTTCTATCCAGATGTGAAATGAACTGGAATTGAAAGGAAAGCCAATACTTGGGCTTGCATAGAATGAACAGAACTGGAATGTTACACTTATGATGGAGCAATGCCTACAGAACTGGGAGATTGATCAGAAAATGAGAAAGGAAGTTACCATACCAAGGCTTTTGTAATAGACATGTTTTTCTCTTACCATATGAAGTAGCACATGACCATCAGCCATATCTATTACAGTACTGTGCCATATGTAAAATTTCTATTTAATACGAGGCAAATCAGATAAATCAAGATAAAGAAACACTGTTTTTTAAATCTCAGTGAAGCATTGATACACTGATTGTGAGAAAAGTCATTGCAACATTAGTAAGTGTATATCAGGGTACATAAGAGAACTCTGTATTAAGTGAAACCAATTAATATTAATACCAATTAATATTAAGTGAAACCAATTTGGTAGGAGAAAAAATTACTTATGTGTAACAGGAGAGCTGAATTAAAATTGCACAGGCTTCTCTTCATATCATAATGCTTGGCCTTGCAGCCTTAGTATTTCTCTTCCTTTGTATTAACTGCTTTTTATACAAACTCAGCTGCTTTCCCATTTCCAGCCCCAAAACAAACTTGGTGTACACATGTAAATAGACAGAGAGTATTGGGCATTTCAATGAGGTGATATGCTTATTTACTCAGCTTTTTCTCTGTTTTTTTTAATTCCTATTTCAGCAGTCTCAACTTGGCATAGTAAGCTGCACTGCTGGCCAGCAGCCACAGCAGGAAGTTTTATGTTGTAGGATTTTTAAAACAGTGAATGTATTCCTTTTGTTCAGGGCTTGCAGCTCTTGGCCCTCTGCGTTGGACTCTTCCTGCCCCAGCATCCATTCCTTTGGCTTCTTAAACTTCACTTAAAGAAGAATGCAGATTCCAGGTGTGCCTGATACCCAGTTAGTCAACTGTCTTTCTGAAATACCTTGTTTTCAATCTTTCCTGTAACATATCAGATCTTTTGACGTATATTTTAAAATGAATTTGAGTAGAATTGCTACTAAAATATAGTACATACTACTTCTGTGCATCACTTGGGAAAGTTGTAAGTTAAAAAAAAAAAAAACAAACATTTTGCAGTGCATATTTTGACTGTATGTTGCAAAATTGTGAAAACCAAAATATGGCAATTGCAAAACACACCCTGAGCCATGTTCATCTTTGGCACAGTTCTGCAGGTCTCAGTAGACTAATTCTCTAATTCCACACGCAAAAAAATATGTTGGAAATCTCACAGAGTGAAATCTGAGTGCTCCTCCCATCTGGCCTTTCCAGAAATATTCACTCACAGTCTACTATCCTTTCAGTCAGTCCCTAGGAATTGCCTTATTTCTCTTTTTGCCACAGGACTGAATTTGGGAAATACGCTATATATTGCCAGCGCTGTGTAGAACGTACCCAGCGGAACGGAGACCGAGAAGCCAGACCTTCCAGAATGGAAATCCTTTCCACTCTCCTGAGAAATCCCTACCACCATTCCCTGCCCTTCAGTATTCCAGTTCATTTTATGAATGGCATATATCAGGTAATGTCATGCAGGCCACGAAATCTGAGCTCTCCCAACCCCCTGCTGTCAGCATACACATGAAGCAGTACATCAAAAAGAGTAAGGTAAACTTGGCTCAAGTTTCATCCCGTGCCAGTACCAGCAATGGCAGGCACAAAGTACTTGTGACCTGATTTGATCAACTAAGAGTAAAGGTTTGGGGGAAAATCTTGAAGAGAAAGAAAAAAGTAAAACCTTGTAAGAGTGAGAACTGACAAAACTCTGTTTCTTATTTAACCTGACCACCAGATGAATGAATTAGACTGAAGGAAAAGGAAAGGTATTAAATTCCACTTCCTTTCATCAGACATCTTGGAAGTTAAATACCTCAGTGAAGGCCTGGAAGCACAGCTGTAACTCCCATTATCAGTCCTGAAGGATAACCATATTTGTTACAGAACAAACATGGCTCCATTCTTAACTCTCTGGGGATATCATTAGTCAAAGCCCCTAGGAAACATTCCATGGGCTTCCAAGCATGCTGCTTCACATCCTGGTTTATGTTTCCAGCTGTGAGAGATGGCTAAGAAGAGTTTTAACAATTTAACAATTCATAGTATTCCTAGATAGAAAGCAACATTTAATATGAAATCAAAGCTATATCAAATAAAATTTTTATTTCAGATTGTCACAGAAGTATTTTGCATTTTTTCATCTCTAAGTTTACCTAAATGCTTAGTGCTTGCCCAGTAAAACAGAAAAAAAACAACATCCTTTAAATCATATCTAAAGGATTTCAAAATTGAAGTTAGGAGAAGAAAAGGAGTTACTGCTCATTAGTTATTTACTGCACAAAATTGCATAGTTACAAGGGCTAAGAAAATTGTAATTAAATACATAAATTACTTCAGTGGGATCAGCAAATAACAATTGTAGTGGTATTAAAAACTCTTGTATTAATCTCTGAAGATTAATCAGATTTTATTTTAATGCCAGGCACTGAGAAGTTCAAACAATAGTAGTTCATGATCCATTTTCAAGACATTTTTTTACCAAAACATTTTCAACATGTCAAATACAGGAAAACACTCTCAATACAAATTTAAGTGAACATCAGACACTGCTATCTGTAAAGAAGCTATTTGCTATCTCTTGCTAAAATGCTTCAATACCAGTCACAGCAAACAGAAGTTCATATTTGGGAAAGTAAAATTTAGAAGGTTCTGTACATTACTGACCTGTGCAATAGTGACAAAGCGACATTCATAAACTATTTTAGATCTGCCAGTGTAGATCTGTTGCCTGATATCCCTCTAGAGTTGCACATGATGAAAAATGATTAATTGATCTCATTTGCTTCTGCACTATATTGAAAGGTACAGGAAATGATAATCTTCCTTTGTAAAGTAGTATTTTTCACAAAAAGCTCAGATACTAGACTGCTATCTGTCATATAAATTCTGTAATAGAATTCCAAGTGTAACATGTGCAAGGAAACCAATTCCACTAATCTGACTTCCCATGTCGAAATCTTTTTCAAGCCCTTTCTGCCAATTTTTAATTTCCAATTACAGTAATGGACAAAATGGGTCTTATAGTTCCACTGTTATTCTAGAAATATTATCTTTCAAAATCTAAGATTTAAAGGGGAAACGGGTATGAGTTTGATAGCAAAATACATTTTGGCTTCTTTTTTAGGTTGTTGGGTTTGATGCCTCTACCACAGTAGAGGAATTTCTGAACACTCTGAACCAAGATACAGGGATGAGGAAACCAGCTCAGTCAGGATTTGCACTGTTTTCTGATGATCCCTCTGGCAAGGATATAGAGCACTGTCTTCAAGGAAACATTAAGGTAAACAAAAGCCTTTAATGGGCTGTGCATATAAAAAAATAAAGTATCTTCATTTGGCAGAGCTCTCTTCAGACAATGTAATGAAAGCATTTTTCAGGATGAAAATTGTCTTTTTTGCTTAATGTGAAAGGAAAGTTTTTTTTTAAAAGATCACCTTTTCAGTTGCTGAAATTCATTCAGTGAACTATAGTTAAAAGCTTTCTCCAAGAGATCTGTATTATTCAGAGGAGTAACAGAGAAGTAACAGCTGTGTTAAAAAAAAAAAAAAAAGTAAGCTGTTACAGTTTTTTAAAACTAAGGAGCATTTGAGTCAAACGTGGATTTAGAGATTTCAGTTAACATTTCTGATATGGCTCCAAAAGACGACCATGGGAGGTCCAAAAAGTCATTGATACTGGGGTGGAAATCCTGGGAAAATAAAAAAAAGAAATGGTTCCTTCTCTAATACAGAATAGGCTTAAGGCTCAGTTTAAGACATTACCAATTTTTGGTTTGCCATTGCTATGAATTCTAAATTTTAGCTCCCTCTATTGCTAGAATTAAATTCTTAGCAGTAAAGAGTGACAAAATGCAATATAATGTGTGCTTTAGTAAAATATTTAATACTTTCCAAGTCTTTTAGCAACTAATGAATCATTAATTTTTTCTATTTCTACCAAGTAGCTTTTTGCATTCTTTGGCCAGTGTTCACAGCTGCACTTTTGAGTTACAAGGTGTGGTACAACCCAGCCTTAGTGATAAACAAGTGGTGTCACCACGCTCAGAAAAATTACCATATGGAAAGCAAAATTTATAAAAGATGTACTTATTTTCTAGGTAACTATAACTTTATAGACTACTCATATTACTGCTTCCAGGAAGGCTCTTTTATGAAGGAATGGTGACATGAAGCCCAGCTGGGCTCCTAGGATCTCTGTTCCACCTCCTCCCCATCTGCCCACCTACCCACCTACACAGCTTATTGTGAACCACTTTTGGTGCACTTTATAACAAACTTCATGCCAACTTTACACCAGTTACTAGAAAGGACCAGAAAAACTTTGGCATGCAGCAGAAGGAGAAGGCAGAGATCAAAGGCATTTGATTAATTATATAACAACTTACTCTGTGTTATTACACATTCATTGGCAGCTGCTAAATCAAGTACCTGGCCTTACCATGTTATGGCTTGTTTCCAAAGGTAGTGCATGTGTTGCAGGATAAACAAAAACAAAAAAAAATAATAATTAAACACTTTGAATAAGAAATACAAGTAAAGTTATACTTCAGTGAGTTTAGAAATTCAAGCTGTGTACGTATCTAATAGGTGATTGGTAGAGGACATTCAAATAAGTTGACAGTTTCTTTTCAAGGTGTTTTCAAATAGGAAGACATGCCAAAGCAGTTTTGTATTGCTTTCCTTCTAGATCTGTGATATTATTTCAAAATGGGAGCAAGCCAGCAAAGAACAACACCCTGGGAAATGTGAAGGCACAAGGACTGTCCGGCTTACTTACAAAAACAGGTTTGTTTAGCAAGTATAATATCTCTGCCTTGTCCCGAGATTTGTTTTTCAGTTCCTCCAGTTTGTTCAGCTGAGAAACACTGGCTGACTTGAAGCATGCAACAAAAATAGTAAATGGGTGTAACTGGATAATTTTTTTTAAATAACCTTTTTTGGTTCTTAAGAGGTGAGCAGGGCTGCAAAAAATCCCCACTGAAGTTGGAAGACTGACATTAGATATTTACCCACTGGTTCAAGTACATATGTTGCTCTGCTAATGTGTTTTGAAGCTGAAATAAACATGTCACATTTAGAGCAGATACTGCTAATCCTCAGAGCTAATGCATTTCCCTATCTTCTTTATTTAATAACTTTCTGTCTTTTCTGTAGGCTTTATTTTTCTGTTCAAGTTCATGGGGAGACAGACAGAGAGAAGCTGCTGCTAGTATATCAGACAAATGATCAAATAGTCAATGGACTTTTCCCTGTAAACAAAGAATTAGCGATGGAATTGACAGCCCTTTTAGCTCAGGTAATCTTTATGCATGGATAACTCACACAGCAGTTTTTCAGGAGAAAATCTTAAACAAACTGATCCAGGATTGCTTGACACTCAATTGACCTCCACCTTTTACATAGAGGTGTGCAGGAAACAATACAGACTGGGCTGGAATCTTTGTGTAAGGCAATTCTTAACTGGAGTGGAAATGCTTTACAGCATTCTCTGCTGCTGGGACCAGTATGGCAAAATGTGCTTTCCCTCTTACACATCAAGGCCCTCTGGCATGTACCATTTCTTCATTCACTATTCCTTCCATGATTTCTGCTAGTTAATTCTCCAAAGTAACAGCTCTTTAATGAAAGTCTGAGTCCTTTACTAGACGTGGTCTTGATAAGATGTTTTATTTTTAAAAAATTAAAAGCACAAATGAAGGGTTTTGAGAAAGTCATTGGATGTTGTTATTCAATAAATGTAAACTAATTTGTGTCAGCTGGAGATACAGCAATCTAAGAGCAGAAGTAATATTATGTCTGTACAATTTGCGTTTAACTTTTTTCCATGGTAGATAGAAAATAAGAAAATCACTAATGTGACTTTTTCATCAGTGAAAAATATACCTTATTTGACAATTTTTTTTTTCTTTTATACTTGGTAAAACAGATCAAAAGATAGTTCATAATATCCAGCTAGAAAATTACACCAGAGTAACAAAAAACTTTCTTCATGGACTTCCCCTTAGGCAGAGATTGGAGATTTTGAACGGCCTTTCTCAACTCCAGCAGGGCAAGTTAATTCCCAGTCCAAGTCCAACCAAACACTAAAGCAAGTTTTGGAGAGATTCTACCCTAAGAGATACAAGCAAGGTTGTTCAGAGGAACAGTTAAGGTGAGATGGGTTTTTTGATTAATATTCTCTAAAGATTTAGGAATGAAACAAGGAAGTTTTAAATTGCCTTTGGGAATAATGTATTGTTGAGCTATATTTGCCTAAACCTGTGTTTGAAACTCATTTTCTTGCTAATCTAAACAACCCATTTCCTCTGCACATTTCTAATATAAACAAAGGACCATTATTAATAGCACATCCCAGCAAAAGATGTAGCATTTACTACATAGTGTTACAAAACCCAGGGATTTTGAAATTCTTATTTTTCTTATACAGCAAATCTAAATGAGGTCTGAGTGTGCACAGACTGAAGAGTTATTGAAGGAAAGGACATGGGGACGTGATCTGTTTGTTATTCTTGTGTGCAATCTCTGGCAGCCAGTCAAATTGGCAATGTGTAACTTAGAGGCCTCAATAGTAAGGTACCACTTTATTTAAAATTAATAACCTGCAAGGCATTTAAATCAATACCTACTGACATGAAAATGAGCAGAACAGTGTAATAAATTATCCAATGTCAGTGATACAGCAGTTTGAAGTCTAGTAAATAATCATAGAAATGTTCTTCAGTACAGAAAATGTTCAGGTTGAGAAAATTTAAAGCTATTATTATATGCACATAGTAACATTATTACATACTCAGAAGACAATGGGGCATTCAGACTTACACAGTTAACTTCAAAGAACAAATTAAAAAAGGCCTCAGATTAGATTTAATTAATGGAGGAAACGTGAAATATCTGTTGAACTGTTCAAGTAGTCCTACACTACCAGCTGGCAGAGCTGGAGATCTGTGGCATGGGAAGAATCACCCTGTGCCTGCCCTGTTGCCTGTATTGATCTTGCTAAGGGTGCAGTTTGACTTAATAAACAGTAAGACCAAAGCTGCAAGTGATGGATCTCCCTTTACTACAAATTAGCCCTCCCTTTTCTTGGGCTACATCTAATAACCTTATGGCTGCTGGGTAAGTCATCCCTGCAGGTCAGTGTCCTAGAAAGGTATTCTGGGCTGGGGGCTTTTTGAGAATTAGCTTTTACATAGTATTGAACTAATGTGCCAAGGAGCCACAAATTCACAAAAGAACCCAGAAAAAACGCCCCAGTGTGAACACACTGTGCATCAGGAGTAGCATTCTAGGTAGCAGTGCCAAGCCACACTAAAAGGGAGTAGTGCTAAGCCACGTCTTTCACACCTCCTACCAGCCACAGGTAAAGATATGTGCTAAGCTGGATGGATTTTTTGGAATGACAGCTGACATAGCTGTTGAGTACTGATAAAGGTGCATTGATTCTCTGTAGAGACACATTAAAAGCTGTCCCAGACTTTCTGCCTTTCTGCTGCAACTGCTACATCAATATTTAATCATAATGTTTCAGAAATTAGAAGATACTTCATAATTTTCATGTGCATTAAAATACAAAATGACATTGTGGATTTATTTAATACTGTATCAGTGATAGTCCTTGTATTAACTGAAATTATCATTTTAAGAAATGGATTCTCTTGTTGCTCATTAAACTTGCTGTGGGCAAGCATTGGAATTCCCTTCAGTAAGTAAATTCCATCCTTCATTTCAACAGACAGCTTTGCCAGCGACTGTCGACAAGATGGATGGCTCTCCGTGGGCACAGCGCCGCAGACTGTGTGCGCATTTACCTCACCGTGGCCAGGAAATGGCCTTTCTTTGGGGCTAAATTGTTTGCAGCAAAAGTGAGACATTGTAATGAGTTTGACTGGGGAGTGGGAGGAGGGGCTTAAATATAAATATATGTTGCAAATAATAGCATATTTTTGTTGAAAGTATCTGTGTATACATGAACTGATTGAATCTCCTGTCAAATTACTTTTTAAGTCATACACTGGTGAAATATAACAGCCATACTACTAAGCATATCATAACAGTAGCTTTCCAATACACTTAATGCTTGTGTTACATTATTAATCTGTGTTTTTCCATTTCCTTCTATCTTAGTTTGAGACAGCCTTTTAAGTTTAGACTCTGTTTACCTGGTAAGTAATAGAACATTGAAAAAGTATAATTAGATGGCTGTGGAAGCTCAACCTTGCAGAAGCAGTAAATGTGGTTAAGGGTATTTAGAGCACTTCCTTCTATGCTGGCCTCTTCTAAATTTCTCTTTACTACTGGTATCTTAATTCTCTTGATTCAAATAACTGTTCTGTTAAACAGAACTGTCACCTCATGCCTTTAGTTTTAATAGGTAAACCCAATGTGTGCGTAAATATATATATAATTGCTTGTTAGCACTCTGTTCTTTGTGTATTTAGATAAAAATATAGATGAGCTAGTGGACAAACTTAAGACACCTGACTATTTTATTAATGATACTATATATTTTATTGGACTAAGCACCGGGGTAGGTTTCAGTTGTATTAGTTTTGAGTTCATCTTTCTGCCACTGGCCACCCACATGGCTTTGGGCAGATGTTTTAATTCCTTTACTGAAATTTACACTGAGAGGGAACTGAAGTGAGAACTGGATGGAGAGAGGTCTATAATAGCTGAGAAGGAATAATTATTCACATATCGCCCCATTTTGAAGTAGTAACTAAAGAACATTTCTCGTTGCAGCCTCTAGCAACAGCCTCAGTTGAGGAGTCCTTCATATGGTTTGCAGTCCATGAAGATGGCATAAGCATCCTGGATTACAGCTCCATGGTAAGTGAAATTGCTATTTTAAGTCCGGTCAAGATAGATTTTTGTACTAATTATATGGAGAGATTCACCACCATACTATCTAAAAGATGGCATTAGCTTTCCATGCTAAGTTATCTAGTCCTTCTCTTAAAGCAAAAATTCACTCCTTTTAAAATGCCTTAATGTTATCATCATTACAGTAGCACTAATAATAGAAGTAATGAATTCTTTGCACAGAATTTATTTTTGTTTATCAGATACAGTTTTTATATCATTTAATGAAATGTTAATGTTTTAATCATTCAGATGTCAGGAAATCCATAGTTATTGTAATGTTATTACAATAACATTCATTTTCTTTTCCTGGAGACTTAATTTCCAGTATTATTCATAATACATACACTCTGCAAAGTGCAGTTACTTTAATAGATTGTTATTTTCATTGTATTATTTTTGTTTAATAGTAGGTAATATAACCCAGTGTTATTTAATTATGTCATTTTAGGCTCAGATTTTTCTTTGATTTTTAATACAAGTTTTCATAGAAAACGACTTGTAATCAGTGTAAAAAGCAATGCCTGAAAAGATCCCTGCTTTCATTTATATCCTGCAAAGAAAAAGAATGGCATGCTGCTATTAGCAAGTGCTAATATTGAATATCAGAAAATTAAAATCTCAGCTTTATAATTGTGCTGATATGGGCCTTTTCATTACATTTCTTTGCCGTTAAAGAAATAATAAAACAAAGAGCATGAGGAGAGCAAACAGCAGCTCTCAGGGAACAAGCAAAATGTGCTTGCACCAGACTGCAGAGAGCTCTACAAACGCTGCTCCTGGAGCTATGCCATTTCTGTAGGGCATTGCCAGATTAAGTAGTGGCAGACCTTACCTGACAATCAAGGAATGCTCAGCTTTCAGGGAACATTGAGATTTTCTGTAGGAAGGATCAGGGATATCAGAAATGAGATTGCAAGTGGTAGAGATAATAGTATTTCGAAAGTGGGGCAAAAAGAGGTTTACTAAGGAAGGACACTAAGTCAGTTATTGTAGAAATGTAGTCTGACAATGAATTTTAAATGCAAACATCTGCAGCAAATTAATGTCAGGCGTAACAATAAATTAAATGCTGATCTTAACTCAAAGGCCATTATTGTGGTGTTAAACCCTGAAAAGTAAGAATCAAGGGATGAAAACTGAGGAGCCTTGGAAGAGCATTTGTGTTTCATCAGAGATGTGAAAAAAAGAGAACAGAATTTGTATGTTTGCAAACCGTATCACTGCACAAAAAGAATACCTGGAGTTTAATTCCTTCAGATATCTCATACTCTGCCATTTAATTTATTTAGATACTGCTTCAATTTCAAGTAGAATTTGTAAGATTAACTTCCTTCAAAGTCAATCAAGATTTGGGTAAATGGAATTACACACTTGAGTAGAAATCTTCTTATATCTTTTATCTAATTAATTTGGAATTGAAACAGAGGTCAAACTTAGAAGAGTTATCATCTACAATGAAAATTCCTTATCCTGAAGGTCTAAATGAAGCTATCCCAAAATTCATAGTTAATTTCAAGATTCGTAAGAGGCTACCTCCATTGAAAACTATATCTGGAATTATATTTTTGAAAGAAGAATTTGTCGTAATATGTTTCTCCTGCATTGTCCTGCTTAACAGCTTTGTGTTTTCTTCTGGGGGTCTCCTTTTTTCAGCGATTGACAGTTACATACACATATAAGAGCCTGATGACTTTCGGAGGCTATCAAGATGATTTTATGCTGGTTGTTAACAATGCTCAGACAAAGGACAAATCAACTGAAAAACACCTTTTTGCCATGACAAAGCCAAAGGTTGGTCTATTTCCTGAAACAGTTTCCATCTGCTTTTGTGCTCTCTCTAGTGGGTAATCCCTAACAGATGTGAAATATGAAACACCTTTTTTAAATCTAGCCTGCTCAGATTACTGGCTTTTGCCAGATGATTTTAGAGAGCAAATAATTAGTAGTGTCAGGACTAACTGTGACAGTACTGATGTGTTCCTGTTCTTTTCATGCCATTGTCTGTAACATTCCAGATTTTTCATAGAGGGACAAAGAAGGCTGATAAGAACAGAAATTATATGCAGCACCTAAAACCTAGTCTGTTTGCATAATCAGCACCAGAGACGATTTTTCAAAAAGTACATTTGGGATTTTCAGTGAAATTGTAAAACACAACATCTGAAAGATCAGTTCCTTCTTAAAAATCCTAGGATATTTTTACTTTTGGTAAAAGAAAACAAAGAAATAAGATAGAAAAAGCCCTGCTTTTTAAATCTAGATTCTCTCCTTTACTGTTAAGACTGACTATATTAAAAGAAAAAAAAAACAAAAAACAAACAAACAAACAAACAAAAACCCCCAAAAAACAAAGGTTTTGCTGTTAGTTTGAACAAATTTATGAAATAATACAAAATTCCACATAGAAATTTGGTTCAAAACATGATTCTTCATACAAATAAGCATAGTAAAATACACATGTTGAAGTTTCCCTCAGATTGTGCCATTACAGAATCACAGAATGGTTTGGGTTGCAAAGGACCTTAAAATCACCTAGCTCTGACCCCCCTGCCCTGGGCAGGGACACCTCCCACTAGGCCAGGTTCCTCAGAGCCCCACCCAAGCTGGCCTTAAACACTTCCATGGATGGGGCATCCATAGCTTCTCTGGGCAACCTGTCCAGTATCTCAGCAAGGTTCATATGGGTCACAAAGAGAAAATATGATAAAAACCTCCCCAAAGTCTTTATTCCCTTCATCTACCCTGCATCTTGAGTTCTGTGAGCTCTCTGGCCAAACTTCTCAGGGTATCATCTTTTGGACTTCAACATCTCTCTCAAAATTAAAGAAGTTATTTAAGACTGTGGAAGACAAAGTATCTTTGATATGTCCTGATGGGAATAATATTACATTATTTGAAGGAGCAATAAAAAAAGCTTTATTAGTTACCTCCTTTCCCCCTATCATTAATTTGTTAAAGTACAAGTACTTATCCAGTTGATGGTGATTGTCACTTGCTAAAAAGTTAGCTATTTTTTCAGCAGTCAAAACACATCACTGTATTTTTCAAAGAGTTTTGTATGTTCCTGTTATAGATTCTTGAGATCACTCTACTGATTGCCAGCTACATTAACAACTTTCATCAGCTGAAAGGAGTTGCTCATCACCTCTCTGCTCCTGCATTACTGGCCCCTCAAAGTGGACAGAAACTCAAGGAGATGGGGAGCCAGCCACTTCTTGCAATCAACAGACCAACTAAATGTCCCACTTTGTTATGAAAGGATTATGTATCAGGATAATGCATCCTTGTTAGAGGGTTTCTACATGGACTCAAAACCTTCTGATGTACAAGATGTAGAGCATAAGGAGCTCCATAAACAAAAGGAAAAGTGGACAGGTTTACATTCATTCAGTTGTATATAACAGGAGTAGTCCTTAAATTAAAGCTTTGGCCTTAATTGAAGAGATTATGAGTTAGTTTAAGGGTTATGATTTACTGGGGGTGGCTTTTGTGCCTACAGCTCAGAAAAAAATATATGTTTATAATGATGGAGAAAGGTGTCATTGGAAAAAACTGTATAGATGTTACAGTTTTACAGATATCTACTCAGGGACCAAACTGTCTTCAACTCTTCATCTGTTTTTCAAAATTACACCAGTTTTATAACTTTCATTTTGAAAAGGAATTTTTGTTTAGAAAAGCAGTCAAATACAAAATACTCTTCACTTCCAGCACCATCCTTATTTGCAATACAAGTATCATGGGACTAAAAGGAACAAATTGTGTATAATTGTTTCTCCTTTGAAAAAAACCAAACACATAAGCACATCATGTAACTATTACAAATTTAAAGAGTATTCCCATGCTACACTCTAGCCTTTGTTATACAGCTGTTTTACTTGGCAAATCTTCAGCCTTGGTCTGGTAAATTTCTAAATAAACCTTCTCTGCTCCAGCCTTTTGAAAAAAATCTAAATTGGATAGGCACTGTATTTAGTACAGTATTGTTAACTGTACCTAATTTCTCCTTTAATCCAGAATAATAATAAAATACAATGGCAAGAATGACTCACAATTCAAAACACAAGAACAACTGAAACATTTGACTGAAATGTTGATGTTGTGAGTAAACTTGCAGAGCTAAAATCCATGTACAGTATGTATTATGTATATACATTGAGTCAGAATAATATTTACTTCTTGTTTTTAATTTGTATCTATACATTTCCTATTATATTACTAATATAATGTTCTTGCACACTGAAGACATGCTGCTGCATCTGCACTATTGGACCTAGGAGCACTTTCCAGTTGCCTTTTTCAGGTGCAAGCCTCAGTGCTACATAGGTCAAATGTATAGAAATTACATCCATTGGTTTTCTTCCAGTCCTCTCTTTTTTTGTTCCAGTGCAAATAAACCACTTCTGCAGGCTCTGAAATGGATCAGCACCATACTCTCATAGGTAATTTAGGTACAACCATGAAGAAGGTACTAAAACCTAAAACATAAATTACTGATTCATGGACATCTTACAGTTTCTACTTTGGCTCACGTTAATGATAATGGATCAATAATCCCTTACAGTCAGTCCTCATTGGTTTTTTTGGGTTTTTTTTTTTTTTGATTATTACTTAAACTGAAGTAATTTTACAATGAAAAATCTATTTTGTGTTCTGTAAACATTTCAAATGCTCATACTGAGAGAAAAGGTATTTTTGCCCTCTGTTAAAAAAGGTATTTTTGCCAATCTAGCAGGATACTCCCTGCTAGATTGGAAGGGAGATACAGGCCATGAAGAGAATATGGTCTTAAAAAGGGGAAAGGCAGACAGGCAAGCTGGCTCTTTAAAAAGCTCTCAGTGTCCTGCCACAGCTACTGAAATCCACAGGACTCAAGCACTACTTGATGAATGGTACTACAGGCCAGTGCTTCCTCTTGAAAATTACAACCAAACAACACACACACTATATCCAGATGCTTTTACTTTTTCAAGGTGGAAAGGGCTTCCTGGTAACTTCCACCCTTTGGTGGTGGTTGTTGGAGCACTAGGCCCTTCTCTTCCCATGAGACAGGGCCAGCAGCAGGAGGTTTTACCTCCTCCTAGGCAGCCAGTCCCCTGCCATCATCCAGGGAAGTATCTTGGGAGCTACAAGAGACCAGCAGCATTACTTCTTGTGTTGCACCCCATGGGAAGTGATACAGATCCCATGGTGAAATTAATTTAGGAAGTAACACCCCTTTGCAATCAGCAGAATAATTAACTTTCAGATTTGAGAAGTTAAGGGTGTTTATAAATATATGTTACTGCATCAGTTAGGTCACAGTATAAAGCTTTTCAAATATGATTAAAAACTTCAATTTACAAACACAAAAGTCTTATTGTAATCATGAAATTATAATAACCTGGAATACTCCAACTAATAGTCTTCCCTAACTGTCCAGTTTCCAATGAATGTGGCAGATCACCTTTTGTTATTAGAAGGGAAAAAAAGTGGAGCATTTTGCTAGTGAGCTTGATAATGTAGTTTTTAAAATCTTTGTTGAATTTTGAGACATGATAAAAATTACAAACAGCTGATGCACCCATTTGGAGGTTTCATTAACATTACAAACAGTTGTTTAATAAAGCCATGTACAGTCTATGAAGCAGAGTATGACCTTCCTGCCTGCCTTTGGGTAAGAAACTCTAGACACTGCTTTGCTTTTTCTGTTGAGCTCTTGCTGCTGCAGTATGTCTCTACATCATTGTAATCAAAACCAATTCATGCATTAGTTCCCTTTTTTTGGCATGACTTTTCAGACTTACTAACTGCTCGTTATAGGTCACCATTAATCCCACACACTCAAATGACCAGAAATGATGTCTTATTTTATGAAATAAATGCACTCACAGTTACCGTGACAACACTGTGCTAAACAATGGGAGCTGCTTCCAGTTTGATTAGCAAGAGTGAGGTTTCTGTAGTGACAGTAACCTCAGCAGACACTTCCCTTCAAGGTGACAGGGTCAGCAAGTGGAGTCCCATCCACATGCAAGCACACTTCCAAACACAGCTCTGCAAATCTCAGGGCCTTGCTCCATGGTAATCAAGCTCCAGAGCTACTTAAAGAATACCACACAATGCAAGCCAGCAAGGCTGTAAATTTCACAGTCCAAGCAGATAATCTGTTCTGCCTCCCCCACCAGCCCAAGTCTCATGAGTGATCCACATCTCAGTCATACCCTTAAGTCACCCAGCAAAGAAATTCATACTGTGCTACCTAACCCATGACTAAAGCCCAGGCAGGAACCTGACCTTTCTCACCTCAGCAGTGATGATACTGTGGGAGCTGTCAAATGAGCAGCAGCTTCTGGGACTGTTGCTGGAAAACTTCCTATGCTCAAAGCTTGCAGAACCTAGGTTGTAAAAATATTGGCAGAATGAGAGTAATATGTTAGCACATGCAAGGAGACTTCACCTTCTACCATGAACTTTAGAATACCTTTCGTGCTTGCTTTGAGTTAGTGGTCAGATCAACAATCTGTGTAAATGATCAATGAATCTGATAATGAAAAAACACTGGTAAATGTCTGTATAAACAATCACACTGCTTTGAAAAGACTATTTGGAATGCAATATAAATTAATATATTACTTGAACTTCACTTTGCCTTGTCAATTTTTGAGCAGCAGTATTAGCAAGAGAACAGCTGACTTCTAGAAGCAAGACCTGTTTACTCCTGTAGCACACCAGGCAAAGGATAAAGCTTTAAGGTTTTAATACAATACATAAGTTTAATGAGTTTTGTTATTTTATATTTAAATTTTGTTTAACTTTGAAATAAAAGTATATATTTCCCTATGAAAGAAGGCTGATAGGTATTTGGTGTTGAAGTTCTTTGTCAGACTACCAGTTTTCATAGGTTTTAATGGTTCCTGAAGGAAGAAAATCGTTCTTGCATAAAGGAATGCACCACTTAAAGCTTTAGGTAGAGCTTTAATATCCATACAGCTTAGTGCAATCCATTAGTTTGAGTTAATTTTAACTATGATAAGTAACTCAGTAATACTGAATTGGGGGGGGGGGGGAAGTTGTGTGTGTGTATTGTTTTGGGTATTCTTTAAAGTTTATTAGGACAAAAGAAGCACAGAAAGTTGAAATATAAAACACTGAAAACTCCAATTTAAATTCCAGATTGGGTTTCAGTACATTTACTAACTGTACACACTTTTATTGTGCTCAGATCTGTACTGCAGCATCTTCCAGATATGCCACCTCTGACGGTGAGTAAATCACCAAAAATATTTCACTTTTTGTACTGTCATCATTGCAGTAATGCCTGCATAGGTCATAGTGCCAGGAGCAATTCCCACCATAGTTTTGCTCTCTTTGACAGAGCAAGAGCAGCTTTGTCCAGGGATTTTGCTACCTCTAGATGCTGACTACAGATCAGCACTGGCTTAATATATATACCAAGATATCAGAAGTGTTCTGTTGAACTGAATTTTATGAAAGAAATTCACTTAGACAGATATCAGCATGATCTGCAATGTATAACACTACATAATTAAGTTTATTTCTAGATTTTAATTAGCAAGAACATGGTTTCCATAGGAGGTTAGCAAATTCCTGGTAATTTTGCATGCAAAAACCTGGAAGTAATTAAAATAACAAAAATAGCCATATAAAGGCTCCCGGAACTGAAACAGCGTGATTATGCAAGCTAAATTTAGGGGAAAAAAACTTATTTAAAGAATGAACATTACTTAGGGTCAGTGTTAGGATACTCAGCCTTCTTTGGGTAAGGAAGAAGGAACAGTTAAAATGAAATCTGAGTTAATCATTATGAATGAGGCCATTTTCCTGGCTTTGATCAAACAGACAACAATTATTTTAGTCAGGTTTTTCTGTCTCCACTCTCTCAATATACAAATCAGCTCTTCAGCTACAGAAGAGAGCTGTAATTGCTGTCCTGAATTTTGGGCCACTTCTCTGATGTAGGACATTTTAAACTTGTTGGGTTCACCTACATCCTATGCCCCTTTCATACTCAGGGCCATCCTGCTGCTTTACTGCACCATTTAAATCCTACTTTCTAATCCAAGCCCAGCATTTTTGGACTTGGTTTTTGGTAATCTTATTTGAAATAATCCAGTCCATGTTTGTTACAGTGTTTTACTTTGTATGCCCCTTGTAACTACGAAGTCACAGAAACCCAGAATGGGTCAGGCTGGAAGGGACCACAGTTGGTCATCTGGTCCAAACTCCCTGCTCAAGCAGGGTCATCCCAGAGCCCATGGCAGAGGATTGTGTGCAGATGGTTCCTGAAGATTTCCAGTGAGGGAGACTCCACAGCCTCAGTGCACAATCAGTTCCAGTGCTACATCACCTGCACAGTAAAGTTCTTACTCATGTTCAGGTGGAAATTTCTGTGTATCAGTTTCTGCCCATTGCCTCTTGTGCTTTTGCTCAGCACCAGTGAGCAGAGCCCTTCAGGCACTGACAGACATTGATGAGGTTCCCTCTCAGTCGCATCTCCTCGAAGCTGGACAGGCCCAGCTCCCTCAGCCTATCCTCCTGAGAGATGCTCCAGTCCCTCACCCACCCTCGTTGCCCTCCGCTGGACAATAAAATAATTACACAATAATTTTTGTAGAGTAACTACACTTACTGTGTGTTACACAGCATTTCACAGGGAGCGGGAACTACTCAGGCCTCGCTTCACTCCCCGCACTTGTAACACAGCTCACTGAGGGACCTGGAGTTTATCAGGAGCCAGCGCTTAAGGCCGAGGTCAAATAAGACTCCCGGAGGTGCTGTTTATTATCCCCGGCTTCCTGCACGGCTGGAGTATTTTGTCCCCTCACAAGAGCGGCTACAGTCGAGATCCTCCCGAGCGCCCTCACACTCGCACCAGTACCGAGGCGTGGGAACCCTGAGCACACCGACGGCCGCGGGTCCCTGGGGAAGGAGACAGGGCCAGGCCCGGCTGGAACGGCCGCACGGCCCCTGCCCCTGAGGGCGGCCGCGGGTCCCTGGGGAAGGAGACAGGGCCAGGCCCGGCTGGAACGGCCGCTCGGCCCCTGCCCCTGAGGGCGGCCGCGGGTCCCTGGGGAAGGAGACCGGGCCAGACCCGGCTGGAACGCCGCACGGCCCCTGCCCCTGAGGGCGGCCGCGGGTCCCTGGGGAAGGAGACCGGGCCAGGCCCGGCTGGAACGGCCGCACGGCCCCTGCCGCTGAGGGCGGGCTGGGCCCCCGCGGAACTACAGCTCCCGGCGTGCCCCGCGCCGTTCCCATGGCCACGGGCCGCCGGGCCCGCGCCCCGCGCAGCGATGCCCAAGGCCAGGTACCGGAGCCCTGCGCGGGCTGGAGACGGCGGAGCGCGCCCGCTGCCCTGGGGGAAGGGGCGGCGGCGGGGGAGAGCAGCCTGGAAGAGGGAGGGAGGATGGGAAGGAAGGCAGGCAGGCTTAAAACGGGCCATTCCGGCCTCTAACTAAAGCGAGCGGGGCCGAGGGCAGGCGGGGCACGCTTGGCGCTTGTCCGGTTGTTTCTGTAAGGGACCCCACAAAAACGGCGCGTGCCGGTGAGCGCGGGTGCCCCTGAGCGTGGGGAGCCCTCGTTGCCCTCGCAGCAGCTTCCCGGCACACCGGGCGCAGGGCCGGAGCCCTGCCGAGCCCTCCGAGCCGTGCCCGGCTCCAGAGGCTGCCAGCCCGCCGCTGGCTGCTGCGGGAGCACGCAGGAACCGGTTTGCTTATCACGCCACAGAACCTTTTAAAGGTGCCTCAGCACCGCCGTGGGCTGCCCGGGGAAGAGGTGCAGTGACCGTCCCTGGAGGTGTTCTAAGGAAAGCCTGGACGTGACACTCAGTCACCACTGGACTTGGTGGTGTTCGGTCACACGTTGGATAGATGATCTCAGGGGTCTTTTCCAACCTGATTTTGTCCAAAAAAGCCTCCCGCAGTACAGCTGGTACGTGCTAAGTATGTGCCACAAGTGGCTGATGGGGTTATGGAGGAATGTCACTTCAGCTGGTTTAGTTAGAAGTACTTCGACAAGCAGAGAGCAGGTGATGTGAAATAATAATAATCTACACCACAATAACCTTAATTTAGATGTTTTCAGGAATTAGGGCCTAAGGTGTGTCTTTTCTCTAATTATTCTCTTACTTTGTTTTCTTCCAACTAGTGATACTTTATGGGACCTTGCTATAGCTGAAGTGGAGAAGAGAGAAAATCCTGATGATGATGATGATGTCAAGCCAGGGGAAGTTTGGGAAAAATCAGTATTTTTTATGGGAAACAAAAATGGGGTAATCTAAATACTGTACAATTCTACACTTTTTAAACATAATTTGTGTCAGAGAAAACATCTCATCTTTTCAGATGTTAAGGTTCACTTAATTTAAAAGACATAATAGCTCATGGACTCATTCTACAGAGGTCTAATTGATCACTAATGTCTGTTTTAAATACAGTGTTGCTATTACTATATTTTTCCTGTCTATTTGTTTATACTTATAATAGTGGTAGAGTAATTTGATTCTGATTGAAAATTGGACTTGAGTTTCCACTATAAGGCTGCAAACAGTTACATTCATTTGCAGCTTTCTGGTACTTTATTATTGGAATGTTAAATGAATTTGACTTAGGATACAACTTTATGCTTTAAAGACAGTACAGTAGAGTTCCTCTTTGTTTTTAATTTCTAGGGAAAGACCACTATCATACTGAGATGCCTTGAGAGGTATGTGTTAAATATTATAAAGCAGTTTTCAGCTGTAGATTAAAAAACAGTCATATTGTATGATAATTCATAATACATGTATGCAGATGTGTTTTGTGACTGGTTGACCACTTAGGAATGAACTTATTTCCTGTCATTATAACCTCTAAAGTGACCCTTTCAGTCCTTCTCCTGTGTTAGCTGAAATGAATCATTTCTTTGGGCTGATGCTGCTGCTTCTCTTGTCTTCAGTACCTGACACCTCCTGTCTAAAAGTGTCCTCTCTTTACTGCTGTCTCTGAGCCAAATTCTGACTGATAAATACAATTTAGTAACCATAGAATTAAGCTTCTTTCTTTAGAAGATCCTGACAAAATTCAGTTACTTTTCCTTTAGGGAAGAGTCTCCAAAGCCAACATTAGCCTTGGAATATACTTTTGGAAGAAGGGCAAGGAGACACAATGCAGTGAGTATAAAGTATAATTTACCATATCTTTATATAGATGCACACACCTAAAAATAACATAAAGAAATTCTTTTTCAGCCTAAAGATGTAGCTCATTTTTGGGAATTAGGTGGTGGAACCTCATTAGTGGAACTCATTCGAATACCGATCACTAGCTACAACATAAGGTAAGTGTAAATATTACAATTCCAGAGTTAATTTGAGCTTTTCTTCAAACATTAGTAATCTCTACACCTTTTATTTTTTCTGAAACCTCTTTCAAAGTGTTAAGAGCAATTACAGGGTTTTGCTAAGAATCACTGTAAGACCATGATGCTTTGCTTTGGTCTTCCTTTTCATGCTTTTCTCCTAAATAAGTTCTAAGTAATCTCACCAAAACATGGAGGAAGTAGATTCGCCTTAAGTAGCTAGAACAAGAAATACAGAAAAAGATAAGACATAATATCTTTATGCTTAGTGAAGAGCAAAAAAACAGACTTGGGGACACATGAAAAATAAAATCTTGCTTCCTACTTCTGTGTGCACACATAGACGCTCTTTCTGTGACTGATATTTCAGGGTGAAAAACAAGGCAAAAAATTGTGACAAAAAATGTCTCTGGATTTTTGGGAAATTACCTTTTAACAAGAAAGTAATTTCCCACCAGAGAGATGACATGTACAGGAGGAACCAGAGCTACTGAAATTATTTGAAAACAAAAGGAAACAGAAATTTTGATACAATTAAGAGAATGTAGTGAGAAAAATCCATCAAAGTAATGAATAGCATAAGAAAAAGTAATAGATGAAAAATTGCATGAAGAAATGACAAGGTGATAGGCGGTGCTTTTTAAAGTTTTTTTGTTAAGGAAGATGGGAGTTGAAAGGGGAGAAAAGGATCAAAATATAAGTTTTGTATTATGATGTATTGCTTAATTTCATTGGTATTGAGCTTTAACTTCTGTGGGGAAGAAAAAGGAGGGATATCATTTTTATCAGGTATATTTGCTTCTGTTTTGACTACTGAGATAATGCCATTATTTGTTGAGAGACTGAGGGAATAAAGATAAAACATTTATGGCACGTGAAGCTCTTTGTCTCTGGAAGAGCTTGGGAGAGAAAAAAATTAAGTATAATTTTTCAGCCCCTGACTAAATGAAGTTAATTGAGCTCTACCTCCATCAGTCTTTTATTCCTTTTTGACTGATTAGGGATTTTCTGATGTGGATAATCTTAAGACTGTTTGCTGGGATAGCCATGTTCTGTAAGAACAATTCACTTCTGTTCACAAAGCAATATTTTAACATGCCAGTAAAAATTCTACTATTTCCAAAAATATAAGTGCATTTTGCTGTTTTTTTCATCATTGTACTCAAGCAATTTGCTTATTTAAAAGTTCCATAAACTATATCTAGTTTCATCAAGAGACTTTTCACTAGATTTTTCTTCCCCACAGCATTTTAAAATGAAATTGAACACTCAGTTTGATTGTTCAATTTCATAGCTTTTGTAATACCACTCTGGTCTGGAATCACCTTTTTCAAGTCAGGCTAGAACGAGACAGAATGATGGCATTCATTCAGATTACTGCATTTACAATGATCTTTACAGTTGCACTTTAATGCAGCTGGTGTTTTGGGAGGCAGGGTTTTAGAAAGAGAAGACTTCAGATGTAAAACATTTCTCATCATCAACTCACCTTTAAAAGTCTGGTAGTAGCTAAGGATGTCATGAGTACTCTTTTGTCTTTCAGAAGAGTTTTCTTAGACATCCATTCAAGGTTCCAACAAACTGTCACAGTCCATGACACAGAATATTGTCCTTACCAGGTTTTCTTCATTTCATACTAGAAAAGAATAATGAAAGTAGGGAACTTTCCCAGGTATACAGGGAATATAGGTAATAGTTAGGAAAAATCCTAGCCATTGGCTAACATTGCTTGGTCTGGGGTCGTAAACTTACGAGATGGCAGGGATACATAACAGCAGAAATCCTCAGTCATATAGGAAGGAATTACAGGGCTGAGGATATTTGCATATTTTACTGTTTGAAGACAGTCCCCAAAAACAATGCTTGATTGAAAGTTGCCAAAATAATAGTTCTGAACAAGAGACGAGGGAAAGGTTTCTTCAGAGTGCAGTGTGATGTTTAATTCTGTCTTAGCAGGTAGATGCACACATTTGCACTACAGGTGTGGTTTTGTATGAAAACGCTGATTGCCTCATGCGCTAAATATGTGACCAAATAATGCCTATTTAATAGGTCATTTGCTGTAGTTCTGGTATTGGATCTCTCCAAACCTAATGAACTCTGGACTACTATGGAGAACCTTCTGCAGGTCACCAGGAACCACGTGAACAAAATCTTAACCAAACTAGAAAAGACAAATCCTGAAGTAGCTGCTGAAATTAAACAGAGAATGTGGAACGATCTACAGAGGGATCACCCTGTGAGTTACTTCTAATATTTTCTCCAGATGTCACAGGCCTTTATACAGTTAAAGATAATGCTTTAGAAAATCATAAACAACTCTTTTAGATTTTTATGCATGACTGAAAATCCATTTGATGTAGATGAACCTGTTCACTGGAAAATTATAGCAATTTAATAAAAATTCAATAAGAGCAGAAACAAGGAAAGAAGGTTTCTTATATCTTTTTGTTAGATATCTAATGTGATTGTTATGGCATGTTACACCAATCAAAAGAAATAGTTTTAGAGTAGCAGTTTGCTTTTTTCCCCCTCATCTTTTTAAAATGAAGATGAAAACTAGAATGTACAAAAGTCATCTAGCAAGAGACTAGCTGAAGGTACAAATTTAAGCAAAGAATATAGTTATAACAGCCATCAACATGACTATATACTTTGCATTTATTTAAATGTCTATCACAAACTCAATGCCTTTTGATAATCTGACAACTAATTAAATTATAAAGTTTCAGAAATGTTAACATCAGTCCTTTAAACATAATTGCTAACTAAATCTCTGGAAAAGCTAAACTAGATTATGCGCAATAGAAATGAAATTCATTGTGCATTAAACCTCTGCAAATGTTGTGTGTATATAATGCATAAATAAGTATTCAACAATTCAAAGACATGGCATGTAAGTCTAGTTAATGTAACTTCTATAAAATACTTCAATACAGCAAGTCCTTGTAGAGCTCAGAAATTTAAAAGTAACTCAAAATATATAAGAAAGCAACATACGCAGCACTCCATAGATTTGGCATATAGGGTTTGATATTGGGATTATTTTGTTTTTTACTTTTAGAGAAGGTAATTCACAAAAAAAATAACACCTACCAGCACATCTGGCAATAAATTATGACCACAGTGTCTAGTTTCATATAGGGGTTTACATATCAGAAAATTGCAAGCTTACTGAAATAAAGAAAAATAATTATGTTATTATTTGTTAAGAAAACTTGTTATTCTTGCACTGTAGGAAACACAATTGTACCTTCTGAACTAAAATTTCTGTTTAGCTTCCATTGTCAAAGACATCAATAATGCAAATATTATATTTCTGCTTGGTTCTCTTCTTACTTTCATTTTTGTTCAAAGAAAAATTGTATCAATTTATTAGAAGAAAGTACTATCTTTTATAGTCAAATTAAATGACAGTTTATAGAGACCTTTATGTGCCTTTTAATGGCTAAATATATTTTTATTATAAACAGGAACCAATAAAATACATATATTTCAAAGGATTAAGATATATTCCATCGGCCTGGCTAAAGAATTATTTGTTCTGATGATAAAAAATATCAGTTGCAGATCCTGTTTAAAAAGGCTGAATGCATCTTAAGTACTCCGTAGTCAAAAATAAATTCCACAGTCAAAACATGAATAGGGTTCAATATGCTAGTTTTAAGGTTTTTGATATTATCCCAAATTTTTATCTTATTATGAAATGAAAACTATTTTTTTCAGTTTTATATTCTATATACTCTTTAAGTTGCGATAGCTTTTCTTAATGCTTTTTCTTTGACAGTGTATGAGTGAAGCCATTATTTCTCCTCTCCAAGCAGAGGATTTTCAGTATGTGCAGCTTTCTGTCAACATTCTGTCATTTAACCTGTCTGTGAAATACCTGGGGTTAGGAGGGAGCAGTTGGACCAACCTGTGCTACAACACATCTTTCTTGCACTGCTGCAGCCAAAGCAGCTTGAATAAATAATTGCTTGAACACATGGGGGGATTATCTCATTTCATATGGAATGCAGCAAACCCTTCCAGATCACCTGAGAATTCTTGTAATTCACTTACTAAAATTTTTATCCCACATTAGCTATTTAGCACATAAATCTGCACTCTCAGACCTGTTTTCCTCCATTGATACTGATTCACATTTTCGAGATTGTTGGATGATGTTTCCTCTTGTACTGATATCAAACCTTTGAAATTCACATTTAATATTGTTTAAGTGTTTGGAAAACATAATGTGGGGAGGACAAATGTGTGACACAAGGAAATAATTCAGTTTATTTTTTTGAAATTTTGTCTGCATTCTTTTTGATTTTATCCAAAGAAGGTGAATGTGTCAAAAAGCCAGTTTTACTAATCCAGCCAGGCAGGTGTTCTATGAGTACATGAGGTTTTTCGTCTCTTCTTTTCCCATCTAATAATGTAATATATAGTGTAAAAGCCCTCTTATTCCAGTAAGTGTTCTAACTGCTCAGAGGGATTAGTTCCTGGCCATTTATGAAGAAAATGGGAAAGTGGTAGAATATAATATGGATATTGCAGTAAAGTTGATTCCTCTGTTTTAAGGTTTGGAAAACCTTATCTTCTGTGAATTTATTTTAACCTCTTTCAGTTGCTTTAACAGTTGCAATTTTCTACAGTTTGTTTACAGAGCTTAATTGTCCTGTATCTTTTTAATAGGACAGTGCCTTAGTTGACCCTTTTCCAATACCCTTGGTGATAATTGGAAGCAAATATGATATTTTTCACGTAAGTAATACTTAAGTACCTTTTTAATGATTAAATTATTCCCAGTAAATATTCTATATACTAAAATTTCACTAATATAATAGTAATCTTTTGAAGTGAAGTGTGGACAGCCAGTCTTCTACCACAAAAAAAAAAATCTTTCCATCCAACAGCATTAAGGAAGGCCTACTGCCATTCCTTCACAAAACACCCTTAAACTGAAGATACTTGAGATGTACGTAGAAAATGTTGAGACATAAGTTGCTGCAGACCAAAAAGAGAAGCAAAACACCATGTGGATAATTTCCTTTTATAATGCAAGAAATCGAACTCCACATATCCCTTGTGACAGCAGATGTAAGTTTATGGCAGTGAAAGAGAGGTGTATCTCAAGTCAGTGATCAGATTATTTTGGTTGTTGTGGCAGCTTCAGTTTGGAACTTCTTTAAAAGTACTTCCTAAGTTTCTAGAGACAAGTGAAGAATTGCATCTTTTATGGAGGGGAGGAAAGAAATGTCATAGTACTGCTGAATTCTCTCCCAGGACATAAAAATCCCCAACAAACACATACTCACTGCACTTGTTCATGAGAAACTAGGACAGTGTGTTTGATTTCTAGCAGTTGTGCTGGCAGCCTGTGCTTCTCTGGATGGCTACACAGTGCACTTGATACCTGGCTGACTCTGAGTTACTGAATTCTTCATTAATAAGGGACTTGCTTTCTCTCATACCAAAGCTATTTGCTGAGCATGACCCCCTTAAATGTCTCTCATGTAATAAGGACAAAATGCCAGCCTGATTCCTTTGGGGGTCTATGGATTGAGTCCTGCATACATCACTGGGACCAAATTTTCACCCATTTCATCCAGGCAATGCCATCTCTATGATCTTAGATGAAACAGACATGGATGAAAAGGTATTTTGATGCACCTTTCAAATCTTGCAGGTATTAGAATTTAGACAGCATATACCTAAAGATTTACTTAAATATTTTCACAAAAAGAAAAAAAAAATCTTCTAGTCGGCAGCATTTCTACTGGTAAAAATTTAAAACTATATCAAACAAATAAATTGAAAATTAAATGTGCATCCTCAATTTAAAAACTTGTCCTGGACTAACATATTGCCTGAATTAGGCTTCATCTGTAAAAAAGAAACAAAGAGAAATTGTGACATTTCTTTTTAGAGTAGGCTGTTACTGATTCTTTCTTAAGATATAATTATGCTGACAGCTGAAAGCCTTATATATTGTAGCTTAAGTGCACTGCAATTTATATAAAAAATGAAAAATGTTAACTGTAGTATTTTGGGGTTTTTTCTTACATCTATGTTCCACTATCAACTTTTTCAGGAGTTTGACTCTGAAACGAGGAAAATAATAAGCAAGACACTTCGATTTGTTTCACATTATTACGGAGCATCATTAGTGGTATGTATATTCACTTTCTATTTAAGAACAGAGAAGATGAACATTATTTCTGTTGCAAAACAATATTTTTAAAAAATAGTACTATAAAACTCCTAGAGAAAATGGGATTTCATTGGTTTACAGTAGCTTTCATCATGAGGCTATCTGTTGAATAAGTCACTGTACTGGCAGGGGATGGATGGACATGCCTTGTGAACAAACAAACTACACTATTCCCAATGTCAACAAACACTGAATGAAAATAGTTACCTGTAAGCCAATTTAATTCCTGCATTAAGTTTACTGCATCTTGGGCAATTTTTTTTTTTTTTTTTTTTTTGTACAAGAAAGGAGAATGGGCAAAAGTGATTGCCTTAAATTGAATTAGAGAACTGGCCCTTTTGGTAGAAGCATGAACTTACATCAAGTGACCGAGCTTTCATAGATTTAAAATCATTGGCTCATTTTCACAGTAGACCAGATTACTACACTTAGGGTGATGAAGAAGGACAGGAGCTTCCTTACAAAAATGGGTAGAAAGATGAGGACAATGAAGTATTTATTTTAGTTTGTCAGATAATTCTCTGAGTAAAGACAGAAATATGTGTGCTGAGATTCACAGTCCAAAAACGCTGCATCTTGGGCTCACTGTGCATCAGGTCTAATTGTGTCAACCATCATTTATGGAATAAATAATATTTAATAGTAGCTTAGTGGTTATCAAAACAGCTTATGTTTACTTTGAATAGTTATAATCCCAGCATGTCCTTTTGCATCCATGTAAAGCTTTTTCACTCCGACACATGAATTTGTCTTTTGTTAAGTGAGAGTACAAACATCTTGGTTGGGTTTTTTTTAGTATTTAAGCATTATTGTAATTAAAAATTAGAATATAAATATCTTGTTGCTAAAGCCTGATTGTCATTGAAAAGAGAGGGAGAAACCTAATTTCCCACAGCAGATATTGACTTCTTTCTCAAAGACATGAATGTGTTAGGATACAAAAGCCCTAAGATAGGAAGAAGAATGTTGTTTGAGAATATATTCTGAGAACTGCTTTCTGGTAAATCTGTACCTTTCTGCCACTTTGAAGCTGTTTTTATGGCAATTATATAGTTATTGATTACATTTCTCAGTGTTTATGGTATTCTGGATAATATTCAATGTAATTTAAAATCTTAACTCATTAGTCTTGGGGCAAAGATTTGTGTCTCGTAATGTGCATATTTCAAAAGTTTTGAATCAGTACTTTAAAAATTATTCTTTAATCTTTATTTATTCTTTTTAGTCTTTCTTGATCTATATATTCAGTAACAAATATATTCACATTTTTGAAAGGGAATGTGATATTTTTATTCTAGTCAATTCAGTGAACATATACCAAATTTATTTGGGTCAGGTATTAATTAGAAAAGCTCTATCCTCTTTGTAGATGGCAAAATGCAATATACTGATGATGGAAGTTTCTAATTTTGTTTTCTGATTCATTTAGTTTACCAGTAAATCTGAGGCTCTCCTGCTGAAAGCCCGTGCTCTTATTAATCACTTGGCATTTGGCTATGATAAAAGGTAATTTTATTGTTCAACTATTATAATGTCATGCTCAGAGCCTAAAATTACATATTAAAAATATTTTTATCATAAAACTTTTTTCTTAAATATTATCTCTGAAAGATTTTTATTCATGGACTTGGACTCCTGTGACTCAGATGCCTATCTCTGCTAAGGACAGTGACAACTCCTTAGTTTTGATTCTCAAAACAATGAATGAAAAATGTGGTTACCACTGGAATTGAGTACTATTTTATTTACATGTATTTATATCCAAACCCCAGTAAGACTCTAGTCTTGGCTAGAATAGTGTTGCTTTTTGTTGATTGCTAAATGCTCACTTGATACATTTTCTTTTTTTTCTGTTTAGCAAGTCTGTATCAGTGGATCCCAGCAAACCTCTCTTTATACCAGCAGGCCTGGATTCCATGAGCCAAATAGGTTAGAACATTTCCTGTTCATTGGTTGTTGCTTAATTCTTTTGAAAACAAGAAAAACATTTTAAGCAAATAGATAAATTACAGCACATCAGTATAATGAAGGAAATAGCTTACAGATCTTAAAATCGTGATTTAGCATATTACTGAGGATTATTTATGCAGGTTTGTTAGGTAGTTTAATGAAGTCTCTGGATATCTTGAGTAAATATCTTAACCCATTTCATGGTAGGAGATTAGTGTTTTTTCAGATAGTGTTTGAAAAATATACAAAACCTCTTAGCCCATTTCATGGTAGGAGATCAATGTTTTTTTCAAACTTGTTGCAGCTTGTCAGTGAAGAAGATTAAATACTAAATTAGATGATGGTTCATTATGCAAAATTATTCTGTGATTTATGCTGTTAAGACAACATACTTGTCTAATGTGTGCTGTGATCCTCAGGACCACCACCTGCCTCTGACAGTGATCTTGGAAAGCTGCGTGCCAACACGCCTTTGGAACTATGGAAAAAAGTATTTGAGAAAACATTTCCTCCCAAGGTAGGGATATATATGCCATGCATACAGCTGCTTTTCTTATGGAACAGCAGCAATACCCCTTCTCCTTTTTGTCTTTCAAGTCCCCTGACTGGAATTTCTGTCTCACTTAGCAATTCTCTTTAATACATTTTTAAAATATAAAGGCTTGTATGTAGTAGTGCTACTACATCTTCAATCACCTTCCTACATTTAGAAATTATGAAAGATGTTGTTCTCAGTGTAAAATGCCCCAACATGATAAAGACTGAACTTCTCAGAAACTATACAGAAGTGCTATTTTTCATGTTAGTTTTCCTCATAACCCTTAAAAACAAAGTAAACAAGTTTTCCTCCTGCACCCACCCTTCCAAGTGCCCCCCGAACTCCCCCTGAAACAGATGGAGAAATGAATACACTTCTCATCTTGCAAGCTTTATGGCTGTTCACCAGTGTATGAGTCTAATTAAAGATTTAAACAATTGCCAAATAGATTCACAGTCTCCTGATTTGGTTCCACAGCAGGCTTTAAACTTAGAAACTATTTTTTATGCATTGTAAACCTCTTTTTCTGTTGCCTCACCTAAGAAGTAAAATTCTCTTTTATTTTATTCCATTACTGATATTATTGCCTTCTTGCTACTTTCCATTTGATATGATTGAGGAGAATTGTGCAGGACAACATTTAAAAACAACCCTCCTCACTTGATAGTTTTTCTTACTATTAGCATATTCTTCTTTGGAATTCAAGTTATAGTTCACTCAAGGCTAGGAAATGAAAATGCAGATATTTGGTAAAGATAGCAATCAGTTTCTCAGCTATTGAAGTAATAGTTCTGATAACCAGAACTGAATTCTAGTCATGAGTATTAAATAGTTCAGCAAGGACAACCTCAGATGTGCCCTAATGTCATGGAACAGAAGGGATATTTTCATTTTGATGCTCAAGAGTAATAACCAACCACCAGATAAGAATATTTTCTGCCCTTTAGAATCTAGCTGCACTCTTATTTCTTCATTTTACTGACAGTTTTTTTTTTTTAACTAATCTGTTTCCTGTAGCACAAAATTGTTCCCATAAATGCAAACTTTTAATATATTTGTATAAAAGGAAGTACTTTAATTTCTATAGTGTGGCTTTTTCTTATTAAAAGAAAATAAATTCTATCATTTGGGGTTTTGTCTTTTCTCCTTTTAGAGTTTCTGTGATTTACAAGATACCAAGGACCCCGCGCAGGATAGTCAATATGCTGAGTATGAAGTTGATGTCATGAGAGCTCAGAAAAACCAGGTGTGTGGTAATTCTCCAAATGCTGTTCACAGTCAGGTATTCCAGAACCACCAGCACTGCTGAACTAATAGTATAAACTCATACCTCCCCTTTTTGCCCTTAAATAGTTTCAGCTTTAGATTTCAGCTTAGTAGTTGGTTGTGAGATTTTTTTTCCCCCATTGTTAAGATACTAAGCCAGTAGACCATTGTTAGATCTTGAAGTTTTGGCTCTGAGTTTATTTAGAAACTAGTAATTTGATTTTTTCCTGAAATTTTACTCTAACTCACTAAAATAAACTTTGAAGCTTTCTTGATAGCCATTTCCTCATTTCTTCACTCTGTACTCTCATTTGAGTGTTGACTAAAGAAATTGTAGGAAGCAATATCAAGGTCTGTGGTGGGGACTGTTTACTTCAAAACTTATTTGAACTGGAAAGGGGCTCAGATGATAACATTTCTAACTTGAATTTGCAGGCTACAGACATTTTATCTTAAATAAGAGTGAATGGAATTGTTCTACAGAGTGATGACATGTGGTTTAAGCCTTGAATTCCAGGAAAGACCTTTAGTGGGGAAAGGGTCTTCTATTTTTTCTTATAAATATTGAAGTGCTTCTGCCTTTCTCTAGATTAGTGGGAAATTAATTTTATGGAAAAATTTTTCAGCAGACTAGGGGAAGGTTAAATGCTTGGCTTATAGCTAACAGTATATAACATCAGCTGAGTAGCAGTACTGTATATAACAGTTTTCATCAGTATGTTCATAGGTATGGGTCTGTTAAAATCAAACCAAGATTTATCCAAAGAATAAAGCAATTTCAAAAATCCCCTACAGCCTTTGAACCTGCACATTACCTGCAATATCCTGTTAATGTAGGTATCAGTTCTGGATTTCTGTCACATCAAGAGCAGTCTTAGAAATCATTAAAATCTGTAAAGCACCCTGCCTTTGGAATTTATAATACAAACATACTCAGTATAGCTACATATCTCAAAATAACTATATGGTGTACTAGGTTTGTTATTTTTACATAATAATGTGTTGCAAAAGAAGATACTGGAATGTATTGATTAAATCATACAGGAAATTATTAATTTTCTGTTTTTAAACAAAAGAGACAGGCTTTTAGAATCTTAATCTGTTCAAGGGCATTGCAAACCATTATAGCTTCTTTTTGTTGGACTACTACAAGTAATTTGAGCATTAAAGAGAAAATTACTTTTGTTATCTGCAGTTATTTCCTAAGTTTTTATCACAAAGTTTAATTTTTACAAGATTATTTGCACATTATTAAAGTGTTTTATACTAAGAATTTGAATTACACCAAGCTAAAAATATATATCTAAAAGAAAAGAACTCTCTGGTTGCAGTGTTTCTTGAAGTGTCCTTCAGTTTTCCAGTTCAATGGAAAGCAGCACAAAAATTGTGTTTTTAAAGCCACTTTTTAAATTCGTCATGTGTCTGACATTCTTTATAGAGTCTCATGGTACCTCATGTTGCATAGGAGGACCAGTATATTATGATGGGCAATATGCAACGTGTTGCTAATGAAATCATGGGACTAGTGAAAAATTAAAAGTATAATGTGATGACAGTGAGTGTTTTCATGTTATCATTTTTCTCGGTTACTTTCGGTTAATTAATGTTACTTTGGACTACAGATAATAGCCTATTTGCTTATTTATCTCAAAGATAAGCTTCACAAGAAAAGCAGCACAAAACCAGCAAGGGAAGCAAAACACAACCCCTGTCACTGCATCTGATAGAAGAACCAGCAATACCTGACTGACTCAGTCCTCATCAGGACTGCTCGATAATACTGTAATAGATTTGGAGATAACTGTGGCAATACAAAGTTTAAATACATAATTTCCACCTTTGTCATTCTGATTGAAAGATTTGCCTGCATCCTATCAGAGTAAAAGATTGTATTCTAATTCTTGAGTATAAAATAAGAAAACAGTTTTAAAAAGTCAAGAAAGTCCCTGGCTGACTCTGAGGTACTGTTAGCCAGCATTTATCTGAGATGCTATTTGGCTGTAGAAGTTTAGAGTCCACCTCATCAGCATTCTGACATAACTGTTTTCTTTTAGACCAGATTATTTTGCCTCCTTAATATTTTCAGAGTTAACTATGAGATGTACCACTTTCTCTCTAAAGATTTTTGCTCTGGAAAGCTCTCTGAGGTTGTCTTTTCCTCACTGTGCCTTTCTTCAAGATGGAGCACATCTCTCTCAACTATGTCTTTTCAGAATTCTTTTCCTACAGAAATTCCTACAGAATTCTTGCCCCACAGACATACGTAGCACAGGTTTATATCAAATAGTGCTGTTGGAATTGTTTACTGCTTTTCCGTCCCTGTAGTTAAGCTCCAAGAGAGAATACAGCAGCAGGGACCCTTCTGAATTTATATCTCTAATGAAATTAACTAGCAGGTTAATAATTAATTAATTATTAACTAGCAGTGAGATCTTTTAAAATAATATTTCTGATCACTGAGCACCTATGGGTAGCATGAAAGTCTTCCTTAGTTCCTTCTAAATATTTGTGCCAGTGAGAGCCTGGCACGTGTGAATGTCTGTTCTCTTTCCTTTAGAAATGCTTTCTGCCACAGATTTAAGTACTCTAAGGTGTCTTTTTGAAGGTTTTTCTTTGTTTCCTGCTATGCCTTCACTGCTAATACTCAAAATAGGTGCTTGGACCATTTGATCTGGACATGAGACTGCAGCTTCATTCATTGATGCAACAGATAAAGCTCAACCTTGAGTTCAGTGAACTGGAGAGCCTCCTACTCATGTGCTTCAGAAATCATGCAGTGCTGAAGTTCACAGTGACTGGTCCTTGTTAGAGCTATTACTTCAGGGATTGGTGCCAGTTCTAGCTGAAGCCTCGTGCCATGAAGTTGATGCCTGGTGCCTTTTGGTGTCAGCTAACAAGTTGTGGAAGCAGATCTTAACGAACAGAGATGTAATTTAAGACTTTTTTAAAAAAGTCATAAACACAAGAAGAGTCTACATCTCACAAGAAAGAATAGTTGCATTTTCCCTAAAATTGCAGCAACCTAATCAACTCACAACCAAATGTCACCTCCGTGTCAGATCTGCAGCTGACATGGGGACTGTGCTGGCCAACAGACTGAGAGCCATATTTTTTCAGCATACTTTGCTGGCATAATCATATTGCTGAACTTCAGGAGACCATTTCAGTCACATTCCACAAAACAGAAGATTTCATACTGTGCCATGAACCCTTGGTCACACCAGTGTTACTGGGCAGAGAAATGTAATAGGTCCTTACCTTAACCTGTGTAACCTTTCATTTTCTCCACAGGAGGACATGTGCTAGTCTTCCTAAGAGAAAGAGTTATTTAGGATATTTACTTAGCTGCTAAGAACAAGCTTTCTTGTTTTCACATGAAAGCGTGTCCAAATGGGTAAAAAAGATTTCATTTTTAAAGCAAATTAAAGTGCATTATTAGAGCACTGTAACTAAATTTTCTACTGAACTTTTTGTCCTTAAGACTTTGAATTAGTGTTTCAGTACTTGGTTGCTTTCACCATGTTCCAGACTGAGGGCACTTGCAGTAAGAAACTGCATGAAAAGGAAAGCTGAAGCCCTATCAGTCACTCAGAACAGAGGAAATGCAACAATTAAGGCTTTTCCTGTAATCTTAATTTTTCCTTCTTGTTTGTAGACATTGTAGTATTGTCTTTAATTACATGATCATATACTATTTTGCTGATGTTCAATTCAGTTGTTCAGTATTTCTTTTCATCATCCTTATTCTTTATGTACCTTATTTTTCAACCTGCCATTCAGACACTTCAGTGAACACAAAAGTATTAATTTTTTTTTCTCTGAGAGTGTGTGGTAATGTTATCTTATCTAAGTGCCTCACAAACATCAGTTAATTCTTTCTTCCCAATCCCTTTATGAGATTAGGTGTGATCTTCCCCATTTGACAGATGAAGAATTTACAGAAATACAGAAGTACAGAAGCATTAAGGTTTAAAAAAAAAAATTAAGCCCACTTTATGCCAATGTTGAGACATGTCTGATAAGTTGCTAGCACTAATTATGTTTAAAGCATTCCGATCACATTGAAAGCACATTTAAATTGCAATTATTTTTTCTTTGTATATCTGACCTCTGTCCCCCACAAAACAAGTGTAGCATAATGCTAGCATGAAAATTTTGGTGTACTTTGAGATACATTCTTTTGTAGGGTCTTCTTTTCTTTGGAGAGATGATCTTTTAGCTGATTGAATCATCAGTCTATTCTAGAATCCTGCTCATGTTTGCAGTATAGAACTGGACAAGCAGGAAGGGGCTTTTTTCAAGAGGGTCTCTGGAGTGACCCTTAAGTAGTGTTTCAATGAATTTTGCATTAAATTTCTGATTTAGAGGGATGCATTTTACTTTCTGTTTTGCATAGAAACTAGGTAAGTGTACTTTGCTGACAACATTTCCCGTCCTGAATCACTGACATTAGTTAAAAGATTATTTTTTCCTAAATATCCTCCCATTTAATTAATTTTTTTTTTTCATTTCTTATTATTCAATTCTTAGCCTTACCTAGATACCCGTCCAAAATAAATACTTAAAATTTTGTTCTGTACTTCTGTATGTAGTGGAGTAGCTGTACAGCTTTAATACATGCTGTGGTTTGACAGTTTGCCTGTTTGTATTGTTATGAATTGCCTTTACATTGAATTTACTCCTAGGCTAGCTAAATGTGAGCAAAATTAATTCTACTAAATTATCTGCCTCTTTCTTGAAAGAGTTTAGTCAGAGGATAAATCTGCAAGAGTAATTATTTAACCAACACCTGTAGACATGACCCTGAGATGGTACTGTCATTATATAAAACTTGGCTATCTAATTTTACCCCTTCCTGAAACCTTTGAGAAAGTTTTAAAATTAAATTACTTAGCAAAAATCAGGTTTCATGTGCTCCTTAATATACCACAGTATTTTTTCTATTCCTAACTGCTGGCAAGTTTCCAACAGTTTAGTATGTTTCAAGATCATAATTACTTTATATTAATAATGAGGGAATGAAAATACTGAATAAAGACCAGCTTAGAGATAGAACAGTTCAATGGTACTGGAGTTGTAGCTAATAATGCAACTTATTGGCTTATGACACAATATATTCTTTGTCAGTCCCCCATGGAGTTACTTAACCTTACCACTAGATTCCTTTACAAGCATCAGGAAGAATGTGCACTGACTAAAAATTTTCTCTCTGCTCATACAGCTGGGGTGCTTTCTGAAAACTCTGCACCTCTGGCAAAGCTGCTGACGTGACTTCATGAGAGAAAATTCCATTTATTACTTCCATACAATCTTAAAATTATGATTGCTTTGTTGTTCTGCCCTTTAATTTCATCTTCTTCCCTCTGTTCTCTGGACTGATAGTTAATACTTCTGTTAAATTTACCAGGTGTGTTTTTTGTTATTTTTGTCACACTGATACTTGCATGCCTACAGCAGAACCCCTCTTACTCTCTGAAGTCCATTCTATTAAAATCAAAATAACAATTGTAAAACACATGTCCACTGTTGCAAGGTCTTTGCTACATTTATCCTAAGCACTGGTTTATGTCCTCCTCTTTCCTGATCTAAGAAAGATATGGTGAGTTTTTGTCTTGCAAGCAGTACAGAGTTAGGTCTAAAAGTACCTAACTTTTTTAAAGCATCATCTTCCTGTAAATTTGCTGGAAGCCTTACTTTGAAGTAAATGAAAAGTCATGATAATGCTTCCTAAATTATTATTTTTTGCTGAAAAAAATCTTTAGAAATTACTCCTGACAGTACACACCCCTATATAAAATTCAGCAGAGGAAACTTGTTTGTAATGGTGCTAGAAACTCCTATTACAGGCTTCAGTGCTCCCACTTGACTGAGATGAGGTCACTTGTCTACCTTGCTAGTACTCTACTGATCTAAAGTACAGCAAAATGTAGCTCCCTACATGACAGCAAATGTGGTAAAATTCATAGCACTTTTAGGTTAATTTTGTTAAATACAGAAATACACTACACCTCTGCAGTGAAGTGTTTGTACAGACATACGTTTGCCAAATAAATACATCAGGTTTCTGGAGACTTTTAGTAATGAGAAAATTAGCTTAATATGTATTTATGTTTCTTTTTAGGAACTTGAACAATACAAAAGAAATGCCTCTAAATCCTGGAAAGAAATGGATTTTGACTCCGATTGATGAACTGCTCTGTCTTCAGTTTAACACCATTTACAAAATTATTTTTATTATTTTTACATTGCATTAACAATTTCATCTGATGCAGTTGAAAATATATAATATCAAACTACCAAGTATTTATTTGGTATTTATTAATCATCCCTGTTGTTATTTTTATAAAGGGAGCTGTTTATTCACTCAGTCTAAATTAGTTTATCTTGGCACTGGCAAAGCGTTTTAAAAAGTGGGGAGAAAGGAATTTTAGATTGCTCTCAGATGGATTTGTAAATGCAGACTGGCATTAGTCGGTTCAACCTAATTTATAAGTTAGAAAACATTATTTGATTTACTTTTGAATACTTCTACCCTAAGCATATATTTAAATATAAAGAAGTTTTCACACCCAAAACAAGAAATTGTGTAGTGTGCTAGGCATCTTTTTGTAGTTCAAAACAAAAGCTTAAGAATTACTTACATATTTGTTTGATATATTTGCATAAATAAATAAATAAATCTCAAACTGACAGAGTAAAGTGGAGTTAAAACCTTCATTGACCTGAATTCAGAAGTGTGCTTTCTCTCTGTCACAGAATCATACAGTTTAATACAGGACTTACTTCTTGCAATGTATAATGTCACACAGAGTTTAGAAGATGGATGTTTTTGTCATATATTCAAATGCTAGGAAGTCAGTCTAATTAATTCGATAGATACTTGGTTAGTGCTGAGAGTATTATTGATTCACATTCAGCCTAAAGCAGGAATGGGTTTTTGTCCATGCACACCTCACTAGTGTGAGATGCACTGAGTGTTCAGAGAATACCCAAAACAATCCAGATTAAAGCCAGAGGTGTCTCCCGAGAGCTCAGACTTGTCAGAGAGCGCATGTCTGAACAGTCACTTGGCAAACCAGATCAAACCTACATGCTCATAAAAATGGGAAACACAGACTAATCTGGTATCTTTCCAGCTATTTAAAGCTATTTGTTATTTTTAATATATTTGTTCACCAGATATTTTTCTGATAAAATTTCTATCTCAGAATATTTTACATAAAGATGCTAGAAAAATACATTTAAGTGGAAATACTGTATTACCGTGAGGATTGGATTTTAAATTCCTTGTTATGAACTGCCTCATCTCAAAACTATCATATAAAACTAGCTATATAATTACAGAACTTTAAGACACATATATACTTACCTCCTTGGAGAAATCTATCTCTCTGCAAAAACTAATTTCTTCACAGAACATGAAAATAAGATACAAAATTTAGGAATTCTGTGTCTGTTATGTTTTCATTTTTGAAAGGCCCATGAAAGGAATTTCCAAATATGAAAATGGCATCGCTTCTGACAAACAACTTCTATACTTTTTCCCTAGTTAAATTGATATTTTATTAAATAAAACCAAAACATTATTAAACAAACATATTTTTTTCCTTGTAATTCATAAACTGCTTCCAAAACAAGATTAGAACTTGACAGTGGAAAGAAAGCATTTATATAAATAACCTGTGTTCACTGATTTACTATCATTTACAAGGCAAAACCAACTTGGGTAACTTTGATACTGCTTCAAGATCCTGTATTTATCAATAGTATAGTGTGTATAAGATTAAAGTGGAGTGATTTCTTGATTCTGTCTTTACAAGTATTTGGTTTGTTTCCTTTCTACAGATTCCTCAAACAGTATCAAAACAAGGCATAAGACTGAAAATACAATAATAGAAATGAGATTTACTAGCAGGTGGACCCCTCTACTTACTAGTAGTGGTTAAAAAGCAAAATAGTGGGGAAAAAAAGAGCACCACTGCTATGTTAAAAATTGTCAGCAATATCTGACTAAATTAAATCAGAGAGCCTTTTAAAACATGAAATACTGTTGATTATTGCTGATCTGGAAATCAGCCAGAAGAGAATGGTTGGGAATACCAGTACCAGGAGTCATTGACACTCTTAAGAGAACATTGGCTTTCAAGGTGAAAACAAACATGAGATGAATGTGTTTTTATATGTGTAATCACTTAAATCCTACCTAAAATGCAATATAAGCCTTTGACCATAATATAGATAAAAGTATAGTATAGGAGACTGTTGGAATTGCCACTTTTTCATTGTCTGTCAATAATTCTCTCTTAATTTGAAGGTTAAAATTGCAATAATGGCAAGTACTGGTATAAAAGCATAGAGTATGAGGAAATCAGCTGTGAACCGGGACAATGCCCCAGGATAGTTTTCTTCAATGAACCCGATGCCTTGAGAGAGAACACATGCAGCATTATTTGCAGTGGAACTGTTGGCTGCACCTGTCAAAAGAAACAATTTCTTTAGTAGGTAAATCAGTAAAATTAACACTCGGACTCCAGTCTCTAACTGACGCCTTTAAATACCCCTCTTTCTGACATCACTTCCATGAAGAACCATACCCACAGGAGTATTTCTCATCACTGTGGAATAAAATCGGACAAGCCCTATGTTTCTGCGGTTAATCCATGACATATGTTTTGAAGGGAAGAACAAATGGTCACTAGGAGCCCTCTCTTTTGTTCATGCCAAACAAAGATTTATGTCTTTTGAGACACATTATCTGGAGTGGCATCAAGAAGCAAGTTGCCCCATGTGGTAGACTTAAAATGTTCATATGTGTTGAGGGTTCCAAAATGCAAGAAACGGTGACTCTCTTGCATTAAAAGCTTAAGAAGGGCACATTAAAAATGAGGTGCTTACTGGTACTTATAGAGTCATGGATTCGTTTTCTAACAGTTGTTGCTCTTGCAATAAAGATGTGCAGATAGATAAAAAATAATAGATAAAAATAATAGATAAAAAATATGTAGCATTGGAGAGGAGCACAGACAACTGGCTACAACACCCCAAATATCTTAGTGCAGGTCCAAATCTATAAGTTTTACCCCACTAATGTGTATTAGCTACCAATCCTGCCACCCTGATTGATTCTCTTGTTTTGCAGGTTATCTTGCTCACAACCAGCAAAGCACAGCCTGACAGACCCAAGCTGATCAGTAAAAACCATGGAAACACATTTGAACTGAAACCTCTCTAGTATTAGAGGAGATACCTGGTCAGCTGTTTGTTACCTCTCAATATTCACTCCACTGATGTCTGATCTTCAATTGTGCAATTCTCTTGATGCTCTATTTGTGTAACATTGCTCAAAAAAAAATTTCCAGCCTGTAATAAACTTAGCTTCCAAAATTCCTCCAAAAAGGGGATAAGAGAACAGGTGAAAAAGAGGAAGATGGAAGAATTGGAAGAATGAGAAATGGTTGGAACAAAATAATCAAATTCTGCTCTAGCTTGCTTATGTGGCATTATACTCTTTACTAATTAGTAAGTTCTTTTTAGCAACTCAAAAGTTACATTTATTTTATCAGGATACATGTACATAGAAGGAAAATAGGCATCAACATCTCATTAAAATTATTTATAATGGACTTTTTTTGAACACTTACCACATGTGAAGTTTAAGCCATAAAATTCATTGACTACAAGGACTTCACTGCTGTACTTTTGAAATGTAAGAAAACCAAGCAGTTTCAAAGGTTTTGGCATTTCTTCAATGGTCCTTAAAGAAACAGAGAAGTTAAGCTGGCTTTTGCTACATACTATGAGACCCCAAATTAAAACAAGCTGTCACTGTTTTTAACCTGTAACAAAATCAGTTCTTGTCTCTACCTGTAGGGTTTTCAAACATAAAGTCCAATTTTAGAGCTAAATGATGAGACAACCATGAAGGCTGTCCCTGACTTCGGTACAGTGTCACAACATTCAGCCCTGACTTGTTTATGAACAGTCACAAAGAATTCTATGGTTGTTTGCTGTTCACATGGCAGTGATAAACTGAAAATGACAAGACTCAATATAAACCTTACTTGGGAAAATGTTTTGCTTTCAAAGTAAGAAATCCTCCCTCCATCTTCAAAACCAAGTAATACTGAATAGCAATTCACTGCCACAATAATAACAATGCAAAAATGAAGCAGAAATAATGAGAAGAAACATTCAACAAGACCGGGCAATTTCAGCATCTACCATACTTCAAGACTTAGAGTTCAACAATAACAAAAAAATTAACAGGAAAAAACCCCAGCAACCTAAGTCTCAATGCTACTTTTAATGTCCTTCATTGCTTATGAAGATTAATCAAAAAGATTCATAATATTAATGAGCCAAGTCTGTGCTGTAAAATAAGGTTAGAAACCACTCCAATGATTTTAAGTTATCATTAAGGCATTAGACTACAGTAGCAGGAATAAATGTCTTTCACTATAAACATACATCTTCCTGAAATTAGTCAGGGACCAAACAATTAGATGTTAACCTAGCTTTATATTGTAAGTAAGAGCTGGGATCTACTTTAAAGAGAAAAAGCATCATCAGCTTTGTGAAGATTCAGATGGTTTTCTTGAGGATAACAGCATGTGTTGTTAGGCTTGCTTCATTTTCATTGGGAGGGTCTCAGGTAAACATATCCTACTTGCTCAATATCTTAGGAAAACTGCTTTTAACAATGACACATTTATTCTGGTATGTCCCTCAAAAAACCCATTAATTTCACTATTGACAAATACAAGGGGAAAACTGTTCAAACTTCACACAATTAAAACAAAACCATTTATTTGCACAGTAACAGACCAAGTGGATCACAATTTTCCCACCTATTTACTATACTCCTCAATAATTTCTATAGATTTCAGTCTGTAGGGGTAGAAAAAGTGACTGAAAAGTTTACTGGCTAAATGGATAATAATACTAGTAAGATAGTTGAGAGCAACTGCTTTTTTAAACCAGCATTACCAGTGTTTAATGTCAGAAGTTCTAGCAGTTACTAAAAGATGTAGGAACAGGGATTTTTGGTAGGCTTCTTTAGTGAGGACAGCATTTCATGTCAGCATCAATAAAAGAATTCAGATGAGCAGATAGATACTAATTTTTCAGTTTTATCTTCAATGTATTTGCAAAAACTGGGGGAAATTGTCAATATCTTTGTTGATATCTAAAGATACTAAGTGACTGGTTTTGTGTTTAGTACAAGGCCCAACAAGATTACATAGTTCTGCCTCCGAAGGAGCTGCTCTTGCTTCTCCATTGCTACTGGATTTCTGCAAAACCAACTGTTATAGAAACTGTTCCACATCAGTGTTAACAGCAACAGTAACAGATTTTTTTCCTACCTTACTAGTCCTGTTCCCACTATCACACCAGCTGAATTAAGTAGCACAATGCCACTCTGGACTAGATTTGGGTCTTGAACCATGCCAAGTATAACTAGTGTTAGTAGTTCACCAATCATGTGAGATGCTAGGATAACAGCAAAGAAAATTCCAAATCTGGAAGCATCAGGATGCAATCCTATAGTCCTGTACAAAGATGAGCAAAAGAACAGTTAAAAAACAATGTCTGGGTAGTAAACTTGGAAAGTAGCTTTTACTTTTGTTTCTATTTGGGATTTTTGCAGCTATAGCTCATTAGGTGAAGAGTTTATGACTTAATCCTTAGTATATTGTATGGAATCTTAACACAAAGGACATCAACTTACTATCATTATGTAAGTGCAGATACATGAGGTTTTCTCCACCTAGATTGAAGAGGGTTCTGCAAAGATGTAGTTCTTGTAGAAACCCAGTTTTTTCAAGACAATCACCATAGCTTTCCAATTCCTTAAACTAACCTGCTGCTTCTTATAAAGTCTTTGCAGTGGGAGTCATTCATGTAAGTCACATATTTAAATAACATCTTTATGCAGGTAATGAACAGATGGAATTTTGCACTTCTGATAATGTGCAAGCAATTGGATATACTTAATTAAATTAAAAACTAATTGAATTCACCACCCATGCAATTCAAACCAATGCAATTTCCCCCATACTCATGCATTCTTCAATGTAACATGCTATTCTCAGTTTTCCCCTAGCTAACCCAAGGGAAAGAGTCCTCTCAATCTATACTCAAGATTAAAAAGTTAAGAAAAGCCAGCAATTGCTTGACAAACCTAATTCAGCCTTATAGTGTATGTGACAGATGACAAAACCCTTTATTACACTGTGACACATTACTTTTTTCCAAAATACCTCATACTAAAATTGCCTCACACTAGGTGTGCACTGCATGCTTTGCTTAGCTCACAAGCAACAATACGACATTTAATTTTCTTTTTGTTACTCAGTGCAAGACCCTATGTTCGAATATGGTCTTAAAACAGAAGTATCAATTTTCTCATAGGCTTTTCTGTAGTATTTTTTGTAACACCAGAATAATTTATAAATGGATTATAAATAGATGGAAGAATTGACTCTTCCAGTATTAAACACTCAGCAAGGTAGCAGGTATTTAACAAGTTTTAAGTACAGATTGGTGCAGAAAAATCAGCTTTCCAGAAAACTGTCACCTCTGAGCCACTCTAAAACTTTACACAGAGATATGGAGACACAGGTAGTAAATCATCTGAGGTATGAACAGAACAGAAGAAAGTCTAAAAAAAGAAAAAAAAAACCAAAAAACAAAACCCAACCCAAAGAGATAATATTACAGCAACGGAATAACAACATGATGTGAACTGTCAGAAGATTTCCCAGAGGTATCTTCAGCTAGGAAAATCTGCATAGACAGGACAAAAAGAGGCTCTCTTTGAACTTGGCCAATCCTGCCTTGTGTCTGATCAGGTCAGAGTTTGGGTCTGTCTGACCCAACTGGCTGACTCCACAAACACAAAGGCTACAAGAAATGGCTTGTCAAGATCTCTCAAGAAGTTAGTCCATTTGGGAAAGTTTACTCCTGCATAACAACTGCCAAAATTTCATCCAAAAACTGCTTGCCCTGAGAGGTCTAAGAGCATTGTGAAATCACTTCGACACATCCCTTATGGCTGCCAAACCACCGCAGTATTGGAAAGATAATGCCTGTAAATATTATCCATTAACTGGAGCCTCATTATTTATTGTTGATTGTGTTTGAGCCAACCAAAACACAGGGGCAAAGTCTCTGCCCATGTGGATTCCCTGTTTGTTATGGAGTTGACAGGGTCATTGAACCTGGAAAGCTGCTTTTCAAATGGCTGTTTTCTTGGCACCTTTCACAAACAGAATGTCAGCACAGCACTTAATGGAAAGAAGAGTAATTTCTGTCTGTCTGTCTGTGAAAAAAAGGCTTCTCAGGGAGCCCTGCCTCAAGAAGGCAGCACTGACATCTAGCAGAAATAAAAGCTCAGATAGCTAAAGGGATAAGGGTGACTACTTTTCATAACCACACCAAACTACAAAACAACCTGTCCATGCATGCAAGTCCTCACGCCTGGAAGAGCAGAAATCTTCCTCTCAGGTATGTTATCTTTTCATTGAGATTTCAAATGGAAAGAATTAAGTAAATTCTGAGCACTGCCCCTCATTGCCTACTATAGACAAGAAGGAAGAAGGGAATAGTCATCCTTTTTTTCTGAGTTTTTCCAGATCAGGGAAAATTGCTACAAAATTCCCTGTGCAGAAATTCTGACTCGGAAGTCCAAGCAATTTTGTGTAGTTCTACTTTATTCATTTTCCATCCATCTTACTGGAAAGTAAGAGCACTAACATGCACAGCTACAGCAGAATGGCTTCTGCGCTTTTTTTCTTTTATGGGGGTATATCCACTTATCACTTTTGAACAGCTCATCAGAGAACATGCATCCACGACACAAACCAAGCCTGTTCATCACTTGTACACATTTTACTACAGACTGCCAAATGATTGCAACTGTCCCAGGAAAACTAAAATTAACTTTGGTGCACTAGACATCTCTCAACATTAGAAAAGAAAAATAATAAAGGACAGAAATCTGTGCTTTTCTCCAGAGGGTAAAAGAAAGGGATCCAGATTTCATCACTTCCATATGCTGTAGCTAAACCCCAATGTCTCAGGAAATAAAAGTTTTGTTACTGTCACGTACCTACAGCTGACATCCTCACTTTGGGTTTTCTTTTGGTTTTTTATTTTTATTTCCTGTCTTTCTAAATGCAATGTAAAATGACATTTCCTGATTTCAATACGACAAAAGGATGATAACTCTCCCAGGCCCATTATAACTTTCCAAGTTACCTAGAGAACAGGTACTTACCGGGGAAGCATTTTCAGCTCTGCCTGAAAGAGAAGGGCTAAATTTGTGTCATCTTTCCTTATGCTTTCTGTGTCATCATTTTGAGAGACAACAGCAGGTAGCCATGCCAGGAGGACTTTTGCTGACATGTTAATTAACTGATGCTGGTAACAAAAACAAAATGGATCCAACAGATAGTCCAAATGCTTACCAGTACATGAAGGTGCTGAAAATGGCCACACTGATGACACTGAAGGGCAGGAAATGGACTATATAAGCTACAAGCATTTGCCATTTCTTATACAAGCCATCTTTACTTTCTTGGTCACTGATAGCACGTAGAGGTGGGACTGAATTAAATATATAAGAAATTAAGTAAATTACCATTAAACAGAAAAAGCAAGACTTGTTGTTAGCAGAAATGTTCGTGATCTGAAGCACAGAGACAACTTTAAGAATATATCATAAACATTCTGCCTGGACCACTCTGATCTCTTTTCCCCCCACTGTAAATGCAAAGCATGCTCCCTGCAGATTGCAAACATTGGTAGGTTTAATGAAAGAGGCCTAACTTATCAGCATGCTCTTTTTGCATATACAAATTAAGGACATGAGGAAACCTCTGTCACTGGCTGATTTATTGAGGCGCTCTGATTTCAAGCTGATGACAGCAGTATAAGTTCCCTACATGAGCAAAACAGGTTATAGAAACTACTGCTGCTTTCAGTATGGTACCTGTAAGAGAAAAATCCTTTAAAAAAATGTAATCATCAGATTATACTCATAAATCCAATTATGCTTAATTGCTGTCAAAGCTGTTTTGTATTTCCATCCTTTCCATGTATCTAGTTTTGAGCTCACTTACATATTAGCTAGACCTAGACTTTGTCTTGCCTATAAAATGCTACACACAGGGAAATCTTTTGCACAGTTTAAAATAAAGCCTTCATAGACAGGCCAGCTGTAAAAAAGAAAGGCAGAGAGCAGGGCATATTCCCTTCAATTCCATTGAATTTTGTGCTTCTGTATCAACTCTGACATTACCTAGGCCAGTGAAGATCTTTTAAATTGCTATCTTCAAAAAATATTTTTTCTTATTCAAGACAGAGTGGCAGCAACACCTGCTGCTGCATGTAAGACAGGACAGAAACTCACAGAGGGCCAGAGCATTGAGCATCCCTGTGTAGGGGGGGGCACTCACGCACTGGTAGATAAGCCCCACACGGTCCTGCACGGCTCCCTGCGCCACGTCATTCCTTAGTCTAAGAAGGAAGAAGGCTACAAACAAGCCAAATAACAGGTTCTGCAGGAGACGCATGATGATGCCTATCCTATCTCTGGAGATATTTCTTACTGTCCTCCTGATAATAAAACAAAATAACAAAAGGCTTGTTAGCTACAACTGAATACATGTTGGTAGGGTATTAAGCTTTGAACAAATCTTAGACACACAGTGTCCACAAAGAGTTAATATATTCAAAAAGACAAGGGACAAGTACAGTGGGAGATCAAATAACCAAGGAAGCCCATCTCTACATGGAGGGGAAACCTGGGAGATTAGTGAAGAATAAAAAAATAATTGCTTTAAAAGGGGGGAGGGGTGAGGTGGGGCAGAAAGTCTTACCGTAAAAGAATCAGTATTTGGTCAAAGCCATTGGGTGAGTCTTTGTTTTTGAATGGTATTGGTGGCAGCATCTTTGTATACTTTGTTTTTTCAATGACTTCCAGTACTTTCCTAAAGATCTCTGAGTTTCTATAGGCTGATACAAATTCCTGAACCCTACTGTAGGTTTTGAGTTCATGTTCCTTGCTTCGGGTGTCCACAGATGTCAGATCCACTGTAAAATGACAATGTTTTTACTCTATATACACATCACTTTCCCTTCATATCTTTTTTCCCCATGCAACTAACTTCTTGTCTCCATTCTAAAATATGTGAAGATGAAAAGGTCACTTGAAAGTATTCAAGGTTTCTTTCTCCCTTATGTTAGATGCAGCAGGAATTAATTAACTGTGCAGCCACAAGAAATTTGTGGTTTGTAACCTCTGTAGGACCCTGCAGTTCAGGTCCTTGATCTGGAAATGCAAGACCTGAGCACTGTGCTGGTCACACCTTTAGCACTCTCCTTGCACAGCACAGAGCTGTAGAGACCAAGACAAAGCACAGAGGATGAACATCCATGAAGATGAAGAGATTACTTATCTGGTCATATATTTCTCAGGTTTTCAGGCAAATGCTCAGATGTGGCTCCATGGCTCCCCCTTGTCCTCTGCCCACTCCTCCATAACTATGGGAGCTTTATTTTTTGCTTAGTGTGAACTCACACTGTAGAGACACTGCTCTTCTCTCCTTGAGCTATTAATGCATTGTTGCTCTGGTTCCACCTACCTCCTTTGCAGACATACTTCTCTTTTAATGTGAAGTCAGAGGATGTTCAGCTGGCCAAATTCCCTTAGCAGGTTCAGCCAAAGCTGAAGGAAGTATTACTGACTGCTGTGGAACTCAGGAAAGGTAACTACAGCACAGAGTTAATATTCCTTTCTAATAAGTCCATTTAAACATACTCCTGGCACCAGCAATTCTTTTGCTGGCAGATGGGAAATTTGCATGTTCCATTTTTACAAGTCATACAGATTCAGTAATAGTGCTAAAATACCTTAGAAATTTCCTTTTTCTCTAACAGCAATGAAATAGCCAAGGCTTTGAAAACTGGATTGTTGTTCTCAGCAATATTTGTTCTTACGCAATTTTATATTACTCTTCTACATCTGGTAAGATGTCTTCATCAGTTATTTACTCCTAAGGTTTCTCTCATCCTTAAATTTCAGTTTTGCAATGTTCTGCTCAACTTCAAAATAATTCAACAAAAGGAAGCCTTGTCCAAGATTCTTAGGTTTCCTCAAAATCTGAATTAGGCTTATGAATAGTTCCCTGGTGTTCTAAAAGCTGGAGTTTAGCAGAATTGTCTTTAATGGTAAACACATTCAAAATTAAGCCTTTGCTTTTACAAATATGAACATCTGAAACACAGAAACACTTTTTAAAACTTGGCCAATGTGACTTGCTGGAAGTCACATAGGAAATGGCAACTGGGTGTGCTTTAAAAGAAAGGTAACACTGACTACTATAACTAGATCATCTAGCTAATGCCTACCATGCATTAGTACTTTTTACAAACATGCAATATAACCCACACTCAGTACATAGGATATATTTTCCTGTTGCTGGTGTAAATGGTATCAGAATCTGTCCCTTCATTCACATCAAATTACACAAAAAAAATATATAAACTACCAATTTTCGAAAGACTAAATATTCTGATGATTCTTTGCTCTAATCTGTATTTTTTTCCTGTCACATTCAAAGGTTGACATTTGAAGAATGCAGTACTCTCTTTACCAAGCTTTTTTAAAAGTGGGTCTAAATCTCAAATCATCTATACTTTTCAAGACTATTCAAACTCATGAAGGCAAAATTATCCTCACTGTCATACCAGTATTTTCAGCTTTATCCCATTCCAGCTTCATGTCAACAACCAACCTCTCTTCTCAGTGAGTTTAGGATGCCATGTAGACAATAGGAAAACACTGCCTGCTCTGAATTGGTCAAATTCCCTGGTTAGTGCTCAGCTAGTACTGCCATCCTAACATGCTGGATTTAAATAAGAGTTATGTACATGGCTGCATATCTGTACACATACAAACACACCCACATTCTCTTCAAACCTGTGCCTGTATGGATCAGGAACATGGATGTCCTGCAGAAAAACCAAGTCTCATTTACAAAGTCTCCTGCTTACCCAGTTTTTTTTTCACCCTGAACTGGTAAAACAATACTTTCCAGCTTATGCCAACTCCTGAAGCATCCATTCTGTTCCAGCTGTTCACCCTAGTATTAGCAACTCCCCAAACTTTTAGAAACCTCAAACTTAGAATTCCTGGAAATTGATGCCTCAAGTCATCCCATATTTTTTATACATCCTTCCCTCCACACAACTCTTTTAAGCTGCTTGGCATCACAGAGTCCGGAGGAGCATGGGATTTTCCACAGTTTTGGAATCAAATTTTCCAACATCCAGTTGGGAAATGCCATCAGGAATCCACAGGTTTCATGAAGTTGAGATTCTTTTTTTAGTGGTAGTTTACTCCTTTACTGCAAATATGGCTATTTTATGGAGTCATTAGGAATGACATGGGGCCAGCCCTCTATCTGAGCTAAAAATAATTAAAAAGTTGGAGCAGAATTCAAATACATTTTTATCTCTGGAAAAACTTTAACTCAGGGAAAAAAAAGAAATTTAGACAAACTTACCAAAGAAGTCAAAAGGATTTGATTGTTCAGGACAAGAATAGCCACAGTCACTAAAAAATGAGATCATTTCCATAGGGTTCCCACAGAAAACCATTTCTCCAAAGCTCATGATGGCTATTTTATCAAATAACTGTTGGGGGAAAATTAATATATTAGCAGTATCTACTAAGAATCACAGAATATGCTGATTTGGGAGGAATTCATCAGGATCATCTAGTCCAACTCCTGACCCTGCATAAGACACCCCAAGAATCACACCATGTGTCTGAGAGCATTGTCCAAAAGCTTCTTGAACTCTGTCAGACTTGGTGTTGTGGCCACTTCCCTGGGGAGCCTATTCCCAGACACCCTCTGTGTGAAAAATCGTTTTCTAAGATCCAACCTAAACCTTCCCTGTCACACTTCAGGCCATTCCCCCAGGTCCTGTCACTGGGCACCACAGCAATCAGATCAGGAGTGCATTCATTCTTGAGTACAGCTACTGTCTTCGTAGCAGAAATGCTTTGATGGGAAAAATAGTTTTGACACATTCAAACTTCCTTACTGTATTCTCCCAAAAGACATTGGTCCTTTCTTTCACTCCTCTCATTGGTGGTCATGCAAACTGACACATCTTTAAGCTCTAGTGGTTCTCAAAACTGTCAGTGACAACAGCATACAGAGGTAATCCACAAATAAAGATGTGGCTTTCTGACTTCACTTCTAATGCACCTTCACTTACTGACCCTTTGTGCTTAAAACCCCAGCCTGTAAAGCCCCCCAAATTGTTGGTAAGATTATCCTGAAGTGCTTAAGGACTTTAACAGCACTGCTCTTCAGGTGAACATTTGCCAGGGCAAGGTTCCCACCAGCTATAATCAATCCATGTTCTCAGGACACCAGGGCTGTTTTCAGTCCAGAAAAGCACTGTTACTCCCCTCTGGCCCCACAACCATTAACACTCTATTCAGTCAGCCAGGGAAGAGGAGTTTTGTATTCATGAGGCAGGTGGTGGATAAGAGCAAAGTGAGAAACAGTAATGGGAAGGGAGAAATGCTCTCCCCAGCACAAACCCTGCAAGGCAGGACTGCCCCACCACGCAACCAAGGTGTACCCACATGCCTTGTCTTTACTTCTCCCAGTGGTTTTGGTTTGGGTAGTTGCATAACACAAGTGTTAAGCACACAGTCAGACTCTATACTATTTTCACAAGGCCATGTGTGTCCCTAAGTGCCCTGTGACTAGGACAAGGCCAGGGTTGCAAAGTTCAGGAGAAGCCTCTAATTAAGCAAAGGAAAGGAAAGGCAAAGAGGCAGCTATACTGGATCTTGTACTTCCATCCTGAAAAGAGCCTAAGTACTAAAAGATCAGGTGGAAAAGCCAATAGTGAGTAGATATCATCTACCTTGAAAAGTTCTGAGCGAGGCTGATGGATTGTAAGAATCACAATCCTGTCTCTGTGTGCAAGCTCTGAGAGAAGCAAGACAAGCTGGTTTGCAGTCAGGCAGTCCAGCCCTGTTGTTGGTTCATCAAGTAGCATGACCTCTGTCAAACGACAAGGAATAACTTTAAAATTCAGGGAAGTGAGGAGCAAATGGCACAGCTTCTGCCCTTAAAGTGAATTTGGCAAATAACATAGAAATTACTTGATAGGTGAAGTTCCACACATAAAGCAGGGTATGCACAGATACTGCCATGACGAGATCTTTCAGTTTTATTTTGTTTCAGTGGTTCTGTTTCAATGACTAGGAATAAGGCCATTAAAAAAATACTTCAGAGCATAATACTTCTTCTAAATTCATGTGAAATCTGAAAATTACCAAAATAGTTTTGATGCATACATCTGCTTTCAAGAACAATAATGACAAATTTCAGCATTTACAAAATTGTAAATAAAAGCAACAAAATTAGCTAGGAGATATATTTTCTGAATTAAATTTATATATACACATAGAATTTGTTATGAACAAACCAAGAATTGTTAAAATACAGCAGATGCAATTCCATAGATTGAAGCAGATGTTACTGCCTTTTCTTCATTATTTTATTGCACATGAAAGAGAAAAACTTAGAATCAAATCCATTATTTTTATAGAGATGACAAGCACAGAAGAGGGCAGTCCAACCTTGACCAGGGTATGAGGGGAGGGGAGTTTTCACTCTAGGTTTATCTACACAGAATTACTATAGTGTTTACTGTAGAGTTTAGTGAGGTCCTGAGCAGAAACCACAGCCCAGGAGTCACCAGTAGCAGGGATGTACCTCACTGTGCTCCTTCCTGCCTAATGTGCATTTGTAGCAGATCCACATGGCTACAAGGACTCCAGCATCCAATAAATATGTGCTGTACATTCACTCCGTGAGATTCTGGCACATTCAAGAAACTCTCTCAAAACTGATAACATTTTTCCCATGGATAATCCTTCCACAGTTGCTCAGCTTTGATTTCCTTTCATTGGAATCTTTTTGGCACTGGAACATACATGGCACTCACACATACATAGCTGAAGGGCAGCTACTCCACTACAAGGCTCAGTACTTGCACATGTATGGCTCTGATGTACTCCAAAATGATAAATTAATGGGCCACAACCAACATTTGGGAAGAGTGAACCCAGAAAGACTTGAAATGGAAGTCTAAACCTATGTTCAGTCCCTAAGGTTTTTAATCTGCCTGCTTTCCAAGATCAACTAACAGATCAATGGCAGACCCCAGTTACTGCTTATTCTTTTCTGTCATCACCAGACTGGCTTCTGCAGAACTAAAGAATGCAAATGCTTTTGTATTTTACAGTGGTTTACAGAGGCCTGTGGTAGAAGCCCAAAGTGACACAGCCTTGTTTTATTTTGAAAATCCATGCAGTGGTACTTACTGGGATCTTGTAAAAGCTGGGCTGCAACTGATACCCGACGCCTCTCACCCCCAGAAATTCCTACGACATTCCGGCTTCCAATTATTTTGTCAGCAATGTGGCTGAGACTCAGCTCAGTCATAACTGCATCTACCTAAAAATAATTACAATTTCAAAACACTCAACACAGTCCAGCTCAGATACCTGTGTGCAATGGCAAAAAAACAGCAAAAAATTACAAAGACATAATTTTAAGTTACAGCTTTACCACTATCTGCTTGCATCCATTCTAGTTGGACAGTATCTGGCCTAATTTCTATTTGATTATTTAAATTGTTATTCTTTAAAATCCTATTTCAGTGTATTCTGAAATGAGTAAATTTTAGCCTCACTTGACACAAGAGAATAAGGGTTCAGAGGTGACTAGAAGTTAAGGTATGGAGCATAATGTGCTGCTCTGGCTTCTAAAATGAGGGAACGGGAAGGCATATCAATTCTGGGAAAGTATAAAGTACTGAGTGGAAGACTGGGGAAGAGAGAAGACAGAAAGCAAGACCCTCTGGTCAAGAATATCCAATTTTACTTTGAATAGAATTCAAAAAGAGCCCTTTAAATAAATCGGAAACACACCGATTTCATCAAGGAGGTTGCTTGTAGGAGGCTTAGTAGACGAGTGGTTTTTTGAGCTGTTGTGGTTAGTGAGAGATATCCTACAGGAGACAGCGTGGTGCCAAAATCAGCTGTGCTGTCCATGAGACTTGCCAGCACACATGGGCCTAAATACCCCAGAGAACAGAGGCTCCCCCCTGGGGAAGGGGAACTGGCCTCAATAACTGGCCAAGACCAGCATCTCCTGCAGTAGTAACTGCTTCAGCTTCGGGTGGGAGCGTTTTGTCCCAGCATCATGGTGATGTCCTGGGGCACCAGCACAAGTCCCTTGAAGAGGTGGGACCACCAGAGAGCTTGTGCCCTACTACTCAGCAGGGGGATTTCTCCCCATTTGCAGAATGATGATTACAAAGCCTCATAAACATGAAACACAGCCATGGATGGAAAGTGCTGCTGGTGAAAACATTACATGACATGCTGCATGACTTTCTGGTGGAAGACTGTAAAATACAAACCTTCTTTTTGATGGAGCTGTTGGAGCATTTCTTAAGAGTTAGCAAAGCCGTATAAGTCAAAGACTCCTGTACAGTGAGAAAGGTTAATAAAGTGTCATTCTGAAAAAAAAATGAAGAGGAAAAAACAGTTAGTCCCATGGTAATTAAAATTTTGTCCCTCTTCATGCAAGCCTAATCATTCATACAGCTTATTAACTGATTTGTCCCAAATTTCCTAGTAAAATCACATTTACATTACAGTATACTCCATTACACTGGCAACTTTTTTTGCACAAAAGGAAGCACAGCACATAAAAAATAAATGTAGACATCAACCTGTGGCACATAAGAGAAGCAATCTCTGAACTGTTCCCTCTTCAGCTGACGTCCATTCACATACACTTCACCAAAGAAATTGTCTTTATGTCCCAGTCTTCCCGATATTGCATCCAGAAGTGTTGTTTTCCCAGATCCTTTTGAACAAAATAAATTAATCATGTGCTGAGAGGAATTTTATGATAACAAAAGTGGTAGCCTGACTTGGATGGACACATACAAAAAGTACAAAGTTGGATTTTTTCTCAATAACTTTAAAATAACAGGCCCTGAAATGGCAGCTAATTAAGGGAAAGTAAATGGGAAGACTAGAATGCAAATTAGCATTTAAATCATAAAAAATTTGCACTTTGCAGTGAAACATTTGAGTTTTGAAGTAACCTTGTCTGTTACTGCAGTTATAATTGTTAGTTAGATGACAGAAGACTGAACTCTGAAAACCAAGCACCATTTTTACAAAGCAGAAGTTAAAATCAGCCACAATTTCATTATCTAAAACACAGACCTCAGTCACATTCATGTCACCATGGAAGTCACCAGTATTAACTGTGATCTTATTTTGTTTAAAGTACTGGAACAACTTACCAGAATTTCCTAAAATCCCCATAATCTGTCCACTTTCTATATGAAATGAAACATCCTTTAGTATTTGCCGGGTCCATTTTTTACAATATGAAGAAAAGTTCCACCATGGGCCAACACGCTCTCTTGGAAAACAAACACCAATAAAAAATTTAGAGAGAATATGTAAAAAATTTTGCATAAAGCAAGTGAATGGTTCATAGCTACTTGCATGTGGGATGGAAGCTGCAAGGACTTTAAAATACGGAAAAATAAAAGTTATTTTCCCCTTGCTCTTTCCCCTCCTAAGGCTTCAACTTTGGCATTACCTGGAAGATAAAACGAAGTCTGAGCACATTTTTCAGAATGATTGCTAAGAGGCTTTTGGACTACAACCAAAAGGCCAACCATGAACTGTGGCTTTATTTGCTGATGAGGTTTGCCAGCCATTAATCCACCTGTCCCTTTCCTTAGGGCCTCGTGTGCTATTCCCCTGGCAGCAGCAAGAAAGGCAGTGGGAAAGGGCGCAGCGTTTGGAAATCTCCAAAGCACGTCCTTCGGAGAGGCGTGAGGGGCTGCGGTCAGGCTCCGCAGGGCCCAGCCTGAGGCGCCATGAGGGGCCCCGGCCCCACCGCTCCCGCCGAGCCCGCGGCGCTCAGCGCCCGCCCCGCCGCGCAGGGACCCCGCACGCCGCCCTCCCGGCCCTACCTGATGGTGTAGCACACACCCCGGACGCTGATGCTGTTGGGGAGCTGCCCCACAGCCATCCCCTTGCCTGTGTGCCCGATGCCGCCGCTCTTCTCCAGCGTGGGAGACGCGCTGCCCGACATCTTCGGGTGCCGAGGCTCCGCAGCCTCCCTGAGTCCCTCAGGCTGCTGGCCGGGTGCCTGGCGCCGCCACAGCCACAGCCACCGCCACCGCCACCATGCCTCCCCCGGCACCGCTGTCCCGGGACAGGGCAGGTCACTGCCCCCGGCACTTGCTACCTCAAAGAAAACAGAGAGGCTTCCTGTTCTTTCTTTTTTTTTTTTTTTCCGGAGAAGGACTGCTCAGTGATTAGCTGAAGGCGCTATCTGATGTACCTTTAGCCTGAGCTATTAGTGTCCCAGAGGAGGGGAGTATTTCCCTGTCCACGGGGTCATGCCAGCTGCAGAGACGCAGTGCGCCAGGAGAAATGGTGCTGCGGTGAGGGTGCCTGCAAAGGACTGCGTTCCAAACCAAGAGGAGAAGGATTTCCACAGCTCTCACAGAGACGATAGTCAAACCACTGCAGGGAGCCAGACCTTCCACCACCACCACCACCACCATGAAGGAAACTACTGAAAATGTCTCTCTGGACGATGCCAGCTGGAGACAGGCGATGTGCGAGAGCCGAGCTGTGAGTGGGAGCCGCGGGGAGTGGAGAGGGGCCAGAGGGGCTCAGCACCTATCCCTATCCCTGTCTTTATCCCTATTCCTATCCCTGTCCCTGTCCCGCAGCGCTGGCCCGGGGCTGGGAGAGGCAGGCTGCCATCCTGCCCAGCAGGCTGGCACAGCCACTGGGCCCCGAGGTCCCCCGGCTCCAAAGCAGGGAGCAGAAAGCATCCACATCCCCATGGGAGCACACTGGGCACGGGGCTGGTGCCATGCAAGCCCTGCTCAGGTGCCACCATGGTGGAGCTGAGAGAGGGTCTCCAAATGTGTGGATGGGGGAGAAAGCCTCTGAGCAGATCCTGGACTGGCTTTCCCAGGAAAGCCTCCGGTCTGGATCCCCGCATTTGCTGGGGAGCACCTGTTTTGGAAAAATAGGTTCAGCATAAGGAAGGGCTCAGAGTGCTTTGGCAGCTGGGGTAATTTAGAAGGCTTTCCTGTGGCTTTTCAGGCTGCTTGGTGTGATGCTGCTTTCTGCTGTATATCTAGACTGAAAAAAATAATCAAATAATCAGCCTTGTTGCTGTCAGGGCAGGAGGTGCATGCAAAGATCACAATCATCCTCTGCCAAAGATACCACAGGCATGGGTAGGGTCTGGTACACAGGGAATAGGTATGCTTGCCTTGGCTAGGGTATGAGTCTGGCAGTAAGGAAAAGCACAGAGCTGTGAGAGAGATATGGCTGGCTAGAAGGAAAAGTGCAGGCATGCACACAGAGCTAAACCCAAAACCAGGACTTTGTAATCACAGCTGTATGCAAAAGGGCCAAGTAGCCTCTTGTTATTTTAACTGATATTGCAGAACATTAAATTTCAGCTGATAAATGGCAAATTTAAAAAACAAAAGAGAAGAAAGAGACTGCACTAGTGGCTGTGTTTTATTTGTTCATATAACCTCCAAGGATACAAGTCCATGTGAAATTCAATAATGGACATACTTCTAGTGAACCTTCATTTTTAGCTGCCAAAATTCAATTACAATATGTACCGTTTTGATTCAGTAGACTAATACTGCTGAAGCAGTACATCTTTTTTCCTCAAAAAAAAGTCTAATCTCTTTGTAGTGACATGACATTTATCTCCATTTTCAAAGTTTTCCATTTTAATCTGAAAGCAACTAGAAAAACACAGCACAGCATGTTTGGCCCACACACGTGTCACTAGAACAAAGTACGTTTCACACTGACAGATAACTGATAACTCATTTCGACTGTTCAGACTTTTGCACTACAGTAACTCATCAATAATACTGTTACATCCCATAAATATATTTACCTTTGTGCTTAATCTTTTCTGAACTCAGACTTTAGCAGCACTTTAGTTATTGTAATTAACTGTTGTAATCCACATAACAACTTTTCCAGACCAAGAACCAGGATACTATTTTTCACTCTGAAGAAGATAACAGTCTTTATTTCACATACAGTGGAAAATCAAATGTTCTGGAGGTCAAAGAGCTCAACTACCAGGTAAAAATTGTCATTTATAAACTTCCCTTCAGCAGGAAGCGTATCCAGCAATGCCTTTTTCAATACGCAGACCATCTAAAAAGCCAAATAAATTTGAAAAAGTTCACACAACTGTTGCACAGTCAGTCTGTGAGCAGAATCACACTCTTGGCTGCAATATTGACAGCAGACTAACTGCTGTATTGTAAATATATCCTGTAAAGGGATAAGACAGGAAAAGAGATCTGTTTCTAGGCCCTGCTTTTAGTCTTGAGCAAAATTATTCCTTTGAGGGTTGGAGCAGAGGGACTTTCTATTCAGCTAAGGATGAAAGGAGCCTTGCTGGCAAGAACAAATATGTGGAAGGGGATAAAAAGAAGATGACTAAAAAAGACGATTTCAATCAACCAGTGAAATATTTAATCTCCTCCTCGCCATGGCATCTGAATAAGATTTCATAATTTTCAGTTTCCTTGAATTTCTAATTATATTTAAAGTTTGAAACATTTTGAATTTACAACAGTAATAAATTATTGAAGTAGCAAAGAACAGAGAGAGTTTTAGTGATTAACAGAATAAGTAAGGCATTAAAGCATAGGTGGCTGCAAAAAACTTCCTTGTATGTATTTCTATGTTGTGAAGATAAACAATAATATTTTAATATGTGCTTTGCATGTAACATTGTAACTTTGTTGTTAAATAGTTTATTGCTTGAATTGAAGGGACTTGTTTCCTTCTTTGTTAGGTTAACACAGCATCCCAGATTCCCTGGTATGAGAACCTTGCTCAGATGAAAATGCCCTGGACCTGGAAATCAGATCCCCATTCCCATGTGACAGTAATCCAAAATCTGAATCTCAAAGTGCGAAGTGGTCAGATGCTTGCAATTATAGGAACCACTGGTAAGAGCAACCACATTTCATTATATGACCAGCACTCAGATAAAATGAACACAATCAAGAGGAACACTCTGCAGTCTTTATGATGTCAAAATCTGGTTGAGAAAAAACTACTGGAGTGTCACTAAAATACATTCTTTAAGTGACATGATGAACAAGGAAACAAAGAAAATACTGGGGGGGGGGGGGGAATTAATTTTATTTTCAAACTTGACTTTGTTATGCCCTGCACACATTTGCATTCTGCTTCCTGAGGTGTAGTGAGGTATTGTTACGAGTGTGTGGCCTGGCAACCCCAGATCTGCTGGACATGAATCAGTTTCATGGCTCAGATTGAAAACATGCCAATTACAGACCATACTCAGATGGCAAACAAACGAGGCCAAACTCCATAAGAAAGATCAGTGCCAACTTGCATAACCATAAGCAGCAATTCCATTTGGACTGAAACAATTCTTACGGGACAAAATATTGCATTTGTGTTGATTAATAGAAACTTACAGAGAAGAAAAGACAGTTCCTCTTCTGTCTGGTGTTACTGCTTTATTACACTGGGGTTTGGTTTTTCTTCCATTTGCTGGTGGGACTAGCCAAGGGGGACAAGAAGTAGACCTTTAAACTGAAATAATAAGTGCCATACTTGGAAGGTAAAACCCCCCATGCTGTGTCTCCACTAGAATCTTCCACCAGATTAGCTCAGTGACTCAGTGAAAATGCTCTCTCTCAAAGGCAAGCCATATTTGCCAAAGAAATTTTAACTTTATTCCTAAAAAATGAGAGTTTTCTTTCCTATTGCCAAGGGAATTTTTCCTTAGCACGTATTGTTAATGTAAGTGAAGCTTACCTTAGAGATTCTCCTGATAATAAAATGAAAAGCTTTGTGATCAAATAACATACTGAGTTATAGATATAGCACCTTTGTAAGGCAACATACACTGAGCACAAACCCCTTTCAGCAAACTAGTCAAACTATTTTCAAAAGCTGTTTATCATCTATTTCATCAAATGCCTTAGTAAAATGGATTAAACTGCTGATGGGTTTCACATTGTCAATGGCAATCAATATGTCACTCTTAAACAGAGCAATACGTGGTTTACAGATGGATGGGTTTCTTTTTTAAGATGTATGTATTAAGAAGCAAGTGTGGAGTTAATCTTTTAACAGGGAGACTAGAAATAAATGACATCTAATCATAAGAGAGTTCTGTGTGTTTACATACAGACTCATACAACAAAAAGGAAAAATTCATTTGCTGTTTAACTCCAGATCAGGTTTTGTTTTCATTGTTTTACTTTTCTTACCTCTGGGTATGAACCAGCTTTTCTTAATTATTTAAATGACTTTTTGTCTAATTCAAGTCATAATAATTTTTATTTCAATCGTGATTAATGTTCTTATTGTCTGTGTAATCATTCAATGCCTTAGTCATTCAGTTGATCCAGCTGCTATTTTTGAATTCACAAATCTCTCCACAAAGAAAGCTCTTGCTGAGCATTTGGGTGCCAGCCCTGCAGCCAGGGTGGGACCATCTTTGACCCGTGTTTCAAAAGTGAAAGAGTTTACCAAACAGGTAAGAGACACATCTTGTGTTCATGTAGCTGTCCTCAAAGCCCAACTACCCAGTTCTGCTGAGAAATTATAAGGGTTCAAACCACATTTTCTATTCCAGAGGGGAGAGATTTCCTGAACAGGAGCTCACAGTCAGTATTTTCTTTGAAGATCATCCTGTCTTTGTGATTTTGAGAAAGGAGGGTTGGCGAAGAATTGGCCAAGAATTTTTTTTCCTTAATATCTGTCTGTTACATCATCTTCTGTTACAAGATCCCTTTTCAAAACCAACCCTTGGAAATTAATTTTCAATTTTTATTTTTCTAGCTGGTGGAAAGACATCCTTGCTTGACGTGATAACCTGCCGGGATCACGGAGGCAAAATCAAGTCTGGTCAAGTCATGATCAACAACAAACCCAGCACTCCCCAGCTCGTTAGGAAATGCATAGCACACGTGAGGCAGGATGACCGACTGCTCCCCCACCTGACTGTCAGAGAAACACTATTGTTCGTTGCCAAACTGCGCCTTCCAAAGTTTTTTTCAGACTCACAAAGGAAAAAAAGGGTAATTAAGCTGTTGGGAAAAAATAAAGTTGTCAAAAATGTGTCTGACAGGAATTATCCATGAGATCCTGTGTGTTTGGAGTCAGAACAGCTAATCTGGCATTTTTTTATGTAGATTATGAATTATAAACCTTTTTCATCTTTCAAGACAGAAACCAGCAATTGTTCCAAAGCTTATAAAAAATGACAATCTAGAGAAAGCATTAGAGAGGCTGAAAGACGAACTAAATTTTTGATCGCTGAGTTTTTTTTAATGTTACCTCTAAAATCAAGATTTGTTTTCAAGTTTCTCTAGCACAGAAATATCCAGATGGATTTTAAGCATATTAATAATAACTTCAATTTTATCTATGCACGAATGTGCAAATGAACTCTTGCTTGACGCCTGTCACCCTTGGATCCCCGCAGGTGGAGGACGTGATCGCAGAGCTCCGCCTGCGGCAATGCGCCAACACCAGGGTGGGGAACGAGTACCTGCGGGGCGTCTCCGGGGGAGAGAGGCGCAGGGTGAGCATCGGCGTGCAGCTGCTCTGGAACCCGGGTGAGCACAACTCACACCTTCCTGGGGCACATCACACACCACTTGGGCATAACGGAGCACTGCATGAAGATGGAAGCTTTCAGGGATGAGCTACACACTCAGTTGACCCTAGGGCAGCTGGAGGAGCTCACACTCGGGACACTTGCCACACCCTCTGTCAGAGGCTGCCTCTCCACAGCACAGTTAGTGACTGCTGCTGGTCCATTTGCTTCAATTGCCATCAGTGCTGATCACAGATAATACTGTAATTATTACATGAAAAATTCTGTAAACAGAGTGTTTCAGCAGCTGACACACTTTTGCTTCGGTCACCTATGCCAGTGGAAAAGTGGAGACAGACCAAGCCAGAGCCCTCAGGAGCCTTCACCCATCACTCTCTAAAACCACCACCACCACCACAAAGATTACTCAAAGTTGCCTGAAGTTACTCTCACAGCAGTGCTCTGGTTTGTGCATATCAGTATAAAGTTTGGGTTTTATCTGACCGCATGCCACAATTTACTTTCGCTTATTTTAACATGAAGATTGTTTTCCTTTCCTCTAACACAGCCCCCATTTACATGTGCAGTAGTAATAGGAAAGGTCATTCTCTTTGTGTATAGTCAGTAATTGCAGTCTTGTGCAATTCACTGGCATGGCTTCATGTTGCAGGTGAAATAGAAACTTCCTTTGTCTTCAGTAGAAGCAAAACGTGAGGCTAAATCCATAGCTGGGTTTGTTGGATTGAATCCCCTCTCTGATCTTACATATATATCAAAAGCACTACTAACCTTGACTGAGCCTCTTGAACAAGATCTCCCATCAGCTTTTTCCCTAGGAAATGGACTTGAAAACTTTTTGCTTATATAAAGTTATACTTTGGTAGTTATGGGGAAAGCAGGTTTTTGGAAGTGATGCTCAGGAATAGATGTACTGAAGAAAAAAAAAAAATTAAACTTAAAAATAATGAGTGAAACTTCATGCACTAGCACCATTTCACTTAGAACATATTTTCCAAACCAAATATGCTGCTTTCCACAGCTAAACTTACTGTCTTTGGCAGGAATACTCATACTTGATGAACCCACATCTGGACTGGACAGTTTTACTGCACATAACCTTGTGATAACATTATCCAGACTGGCCAGAGGAAACAGATTGGTTCTTCTTTCACTTCATCAGCCCCGGTCAGATATCTTCCAGCTGTTTGATTTGGTTCTTCTGATGACTTCTGGACTCACTGTCTACTGTGGAACAGCTAAAGACATGGTCCAGTATTTTACAGAACTAGGCTATCCCTGCCCAAGGTACAGCAATCCTGCAGATTTCTATGGTCAGTATCAAGCACTGTCATAAAAAAAGGGTTACTGGAAATCATTTGCTTTCCTAAGTGGCTAGGTAATGTTGATTTTTATTGCCCATGACTGTCTCAGAAATTCCTTGTGACTAACTCAAATCAATACTGCAGCAAGTTCACTTTTTAATAAGATCCTTATTTGTCAGTACAGGAAATGTAGCAAAAACAAGAGGTACAGACAAAACTAATTTTAAAAACACTCTTTCTAACAGTGCCAGATACAGTAACTTGTCAACATGTTTAGCATACTTACCCCCATGTTTTAGCTAGTTGAAACTTCTCTGGGAAAGACACAGATAAACTGATCAACTGCTTTCTCTAGACAGTTCTCTGATTTCTCAATTAAGAAAATGCAGAATTTGTTGCCCAGAAGCTAGCTCCTAGTCTGAGACAAACCTGGACCAAGTACTGTGCCTGTTAATCTAATGGCAGGAATCTCTTAACAGAGGCTGGTTCAATTCCAGCCCTTAGGTCTTTGCACTCAAGTCGGCCAGAAAACCTGGTACAGACCTCAGACAACCATAATGTTCTGGAGAAACCCCTTCAGCTGTGCCTGTGTGGCAGGCGGTGCCAGCTGTGCAGAGATAAACAGAAGGTAACCTTGGTGTCAAGCCCCACAAAAAGATCTTTGTCACCATCAGGGCCCAGAGCAGTCCTCAGCCAGCACAGCCTTGGGGAAGGCTTGCAGCACCCCTGTATGGGAATGGAGAAGGAGAGGAGTCCTGGGGAAACCTGTAGCTACAGCCTGTGGTTACAGAGGCAATGTCCTGTGACATGGAGGTGAGGAGGGCAGAGAGACAGTGGAAGATCATTGAATGGTATGCACCGAGTCAGTACCCACAGGAAAAGAAAGGAAATATAGTCAGCAGGAAGGTGGAAATAGGACAGCACGGCAGAGCATCCACAGCAAGAGGGAGCACCAGATGGAAACACTCAGATGCTGGCTGTGTGTCTGACAGAGGAACAGGTGACCAGGGCAGAAGGGAAGGAAAAGACTTCTGATGTACTCCTCCAACAATCAGCCCAGTGCAAGGAGTCAGGAAATGTGCAGTGATACTTCTCTCAGAAAGCATCTGTAAAACATCAGATATTGTCAATCTACACCAAAGGTCAGCATGGGAAAATACTACTATAAGTTTAGATTAAAAAAAAAAAAACTAAGTCAACTATTATTGGTATGACTATGTTGTCCTTAGATAATATTCCTTTTGGACTTTCTCAGTATGAGGTAAAGTTTATGGCACCTCTGTAAGATACAGCTAAGACAGTAACTATAATTTTGCACATGAAGAAAAAACGTGATTTAAGTCAAAGTCACATAAAAGATGGTAAATACCTACATGCCAGGAAGGAAATTCAAACTATTTTTTTCTCAGCACTGCTCTCAAAGTGCTATGAAATTTATAAAAATCTGAAATAGTAGTTTATAATACGATAATAAGTAATTATGTAGTCTCTCAGTGATTCATTGAGTGACTAGGTAAGAAACATACACATTAACAATCTGTTCATATCTAATTACCTAAAATAACTGATTGTTTTAACTGTTGTAAGTTAATGAATGTACACAGGTTGGACTGTTTGCTCCCAATTAAATCCCTGATTCTAAACACATCATAAAGTTATTTATTCTATAGCATATGGACTCAAATCAAGTAATGTCTTGCAGTTGACTTGACCAGTATTGATAAACAGACTGCAGAAAAGGAGATGGAAAGCAAAAAAACAGCAAATACTCTAGCCAACTTGTTTGTAGAAAAGGTCAAACATTTTGATGATTTCTTATGGAAAGCTACTGAAGGAGACAACACTGAGACCACAGCCATCAAGCAGAGGTAAAGAAAAGAGTGTCATAGAGAGGATCTGGAATAATAACTACACCTTGTGCTAATCTATTTTTCTCTTTTTCTTTTGGGCAGGAATTCAGAAGAGGTTATCAATATGCCTCACCATTTAAATGACCAATTACCAGGAGCCTTAAAGCAGTTCACTATATTATTAAGGTAATCTTGTTATGTATCATGCCCATTTGTATTTAAAATCATCAGAAAGTGGCACAGAACATCCCATAGCAATTGTCTTCCTTCAGGGTTTCAGCATTTTAGACCTGAAACACTTGGTGGCTACAGGTGCTTCATAGGTTTGATGAGGTAAAATCCTTTACAGAAACAGGGAGCCCAACTCCTGTCCTTGCCAAACTAGTAAGTTCCAAGAACTAGTTTGAACACTGTCTGGGGCTATGTGTCTGAATATAACTGGCATTAGGAGTATTAGTATATTATATCTTATGGTCAATATTGCTGTTTTCCTAGTCGTCAGGTCGCCAATGACTTCAGAGATCTCTCAACATTATTAATCCATGGATTTGAAGCCCTTCTTATGTCATTACTAATGGGATTTTTGTACTATGGCCATGAAAAAAATGGACTCTCTATTCGTGACACAACAGCACTGCTGTACATGATAGGTGCCCTTATCCCATTCACAATAATTTTGGATGTTATTACCAAATGTAAGTGTCAGACTTCTTGTAAATGCTATAATGAATCAAAAATTTTAAAAAATTATTAAATCTATGAAAAAAATAAACTTATTAATACAACCCAGTGTATTTGTTCCTACCCTGCAGGTCATTCAGAAAGAGCAATGCTTTATCATGACTTGGAAGGTGGAATGTATTCTGTTAGCCCATACTTCTTTGCTAAGGTAATTGGTTTTGTTGCCAGGAAATACAAACAGCTGTCTTGAACATTAAAAAACACAAGCAAACCAAAGCCTTGTATAAATAATCACATTCATATCAGACTTTGTTCTTTTGTGTCTGCCAGCTAAGGCTGTCAGTCTCACTTCCTTAGTATTAATAGATTAGGCCTCACACTACTTTAGAATTTTGCCATAAGTGATGGCTGATATCCCACACCAGAAAAGCCAAAGAAGAACTTTTCACTGGGTTCTTTGGCCAAAAAAGTGAGAAATCTCAGACTCAGATTTCCAGGTTTAGACAATTTTACATACCCGCATATTTAATTCACGGCAGCATCTCTGAAAGTTTGCTTACACATCTTAATCTGTAAAACAAAACATTTGTATCAAATGCTAAAGCAGAGGTAAAACAGAAATGACAAAATGATGTGATATTTCCAGTTTGGGCCTGTACTGGTCTGAGCTAAAAAATGTATTACATGCACAAAGAGCCAGAGTTTCTAGAATTAAATTTAGAACTTTTTAAAAACTACATTCTCTTTTTCAGAAGGGTTTTGAATAATCCATCTTTTGTGATGTTAGACGAGTTCTGCCTGCCATGGCATCTGTAATTTAGGTTTCCATTTCTGCACAAGATTTTAAATGCTTATTAGTGGTTGCCAGAGAAAAAAATTCTCTGCATTGTGTCACAAAGATTGCACATTATTCACAGAGAAATCGATGTAATTTGTTACAACCTTAGTATTAGAGGATAGTAGCAACTCTCTTTAGAAGAATTAATACTTTCTATATACCTCTTCAGATATTTGAGAAAATCCCAGTTATGCTTTTGGTTTACAATTAATCAAGTTGCTACATGGACTGCCTTTGGGATAAGGTGGTGAAGGGACCAACAGCCACACTTGTCTCAAATTTGACCTCACACTGGTTTCAACTAAATTGGGACAAAAAATTCAGTTGCCATGAGTCAGTAATAGTACTACTGTTACCAAGCACACCAGTTCAAGGCAAACGTGTATTTATTGTGCTCTTAGACACTCCCAAAACTCTTAACAAAACAATCTGTAACAATTAGTTTTAAGCATTGTCACAACTGGAAGAAAAATTAGCAAGGATTTGTTTCTGTTGTGGATTAGTTTTGCATGTCACTGGCAAGCCCTAACAGGAAGATGATTGCATTCTAAGGGAGTATTTCCTATAGCTTTTATAAACAGTCCACAAGTTCATTAAGGCACATCTCATGTACTTTTGTAAATATCATTCACTTTTTTCTCTATTTTTAAATTTTCTTTTTCATCTTCCCAAACAGATTTTGGGGGAGCTCCCAGAACACTGCATTTTTGTTGTAATTTATGGGATTCCCATCTACTGGCTGGCAAACCTTGTTCCTGAGCCAGAACATTTCCTGCTGAACTTCCTGTTACTGTGGTTGGCTGTCTACAGTGCCCGTGCCATGGCCCTTTGGGTGGCAGCTCTCCTGCCAACGTTGCAGCTCTCGGCCTTCCTTGGCAATGTCCTCTTCACATCATTCTACCTGAGTGGTGGCTTTGTGATAAGCCTCAACAGCCTCTGGACATGTAAGGCAAAGCTCCCACCCTCCCTCCAAACTGAAACATCAATGGCTTTCATCAGTGACAGTGTGTCCTGTGCAGGAAAACTCAGCTTTATTCTTACCTTTGTAATTATCTCCTTGGATGGTGACAGTGCAGTCAGATCACCCATTTTATATCAGTTTTTCCATCTGAAAATGAGGCAACAAGAAGTTAGGTCAAAAAAGCACTAGTGAAAGGTTAGCTTCTTATGTGGTTGCTAAATTCTTCAGTAAAAAGAATTGTATTCAAAAGAGGAAGATGGAGCTCCAGGAAGACTTCGTTGACAGGGGGAGTTTGATGAATATGGATATTAGCTAACTCCTGATTTCCCATCTCCATGTAACTATGTAAAGTATATCTGCCATTTTGTCCAATAATAAACTGTCACATGTTTACAGCCTCTGGCTGTCAAGAAGTGAGAGAAACCTGCTGTATTTGGCAGCAGCACAGCAGTATTCTAGGTCTCAAGTTTTGTGTGCGTGAATCAATTTCTGTCATTTTCTTTTTCAGTTCCTTTTTGGATTTCAAAAATCTCTTTTGTCAGATGGAATTTTCAAGGAATGATGCAAGTTCAGTTCACTGACACCACATATGAAATGACTGATCGAAACATTACTTATCAAATACCAGGAAAACTTGTAAGTCAGTAATAAAAATTGTTGCACACATTGATAAGAAATTGGAATGCTATTTGGATTCCTATTGGAATGCCTGTTATATTTAAGTAGATGGAGTAGGCCTCAAATTCGGCAATCTCCAAATCAATGAAGTTGGGTTACACTTGGTTGTAAATTTGTTCCTGAAGATGGCCCTACAGCAATCACTCCTTCTGTGCCTTTCTTTTAGTTGAAGAGTGAAAACAAAATAATAAAGGGCAAGTCTTTCCTACACCAGCCCCAACTATGCACTTTGCTGGAATTACTTAGAAGCTGAACTGTGTTCTGAAATAGGAATAGTGCAGCTGCAGCCCTCTATCAAACCACCCTGGAAGCTACACCCAAGCTGGGAAACAGGGGAAGGTAGCAGGGGCCAGGGAAGCTTACACATAAAACACATTTCACAGCTCCAGCATGAAAACGTGCCTTTCCCTAACTTTGTGTTATTGATCACTACAGGTCACTCAGGCCCTGGACCTGGACTCCCACCCTCTCTATGTGAGCTACCTTGTCCTCACTGGCATCATTTGCAGCTTCCTGCTCTTATACTATTTATCTCTGCGCTTCATCAAGCAGAAGTCAAGCCAAGACTGGTAAGAGCAGCAGAGGCAGCGGGTGAGGAAGGCAGGGGATGAAGGCTCCCGAGCGCCGGCGGCGGGGAGCGGCTGCCACAGGATGGCAGCAGAAGCCCAGGAGTCGGGAAGCAGCGGGAGCCCGCCGCGGACCGCGGCTGCAGCCTGGGCCTGGGCTCGGGGATGGGCTTTGGGTTCGCTTTGGGCTTCGCTTCACGTACGATTTGAACGAGTGACAAGGTGCTTGCAAGTCTTGCACATCTGGAAATTGTCTGAGCTATGGGCCACCGATATAAAAGGACCCATGGCACTCTGTAATAATAGCTGATGTTTTAGTCCATAATGTTTGAACATATGATGATCACTTACTTAATTCAGAGGGCTACAAGAGGACAGGATCAAAACACTTTTTGTGGCATGTATGATATTTAGCATAAAAGATTTCACAAGCGCTTCAGGAGAACATGCAAGGATGAAAACCACAATTGTTAACTACTCGGTGTTGTAATTGCTTATGTGTTTTAAAGCTTTATTTCTGTGTTTTAAAGCTTTGTCTTTGTGTTCTAATAATATGCTGATGATGCCCAAAACAGGTATTTTCATCACAGTAGAGATGAGACCTTGTAACAAATAAAATTATCTCACCATCTTGGACTTATTTTTATAATATAAATACACACCAACTGGTTATTAATGACATCTTTCTCTGTTGCAATACACATCATAGCAATTTGCCAAGTTTGCTTCCTAAGGTTCTCAGGTAGAAAACACCAACATGCCCCCGAGTAATTAAAAAGCTAACTATGCAACCTATTAATGCTTGTCATAGTGCACCTAGTTATGCTCAGAAAATGAGTATTAGTAAATAAATTGCTGTAATTCACACAGTCATGCTAAGTGCATGTGTACAGTTGCTGTGAGCATTTTTTAAGATTGGCTTGCTTGCTTTTAAATGTTTAGATGCATATTTCTGTTCCTACATGTAGAAAACCAAAGCAGATTGTCTACTTGACTTTCACTTGCACATTGCACACAGTGGAAAACTCCCAGTGTAATCAGCTGTAATGTCCCAGATACTGCTATGTAAATTGTGAGGTTTGGTTGGTTTTGGTTGTTCTGTTTTTTTTTTTTGGTTGTTTTTTTTTTTTTGTGTTTTTTTTTGTTTGTTTTGGTTTTGTTTTTTTTTTTTTTTTTTTTTTGTTGTTTTTTTTTTTTGTTTGGTGGCGCTTTTTTGTTTTTTTTTTTTTTTTTTAAGAAATAGGAATGACAGAACAACTGTGTTTTATTATTCTGTTTGGCAGTTAGGACTGCCATGTTACTTTTCACAGGTTCCACATGGTAATAATTTCCCAGGAGTACCCTGGTCTCTAGATGTTAAGGAGATCTGATAAAATAAGATCTTCAGCCCCAGGCAGCAGTAGGAATCCAAAACACATTCTAAGGTGAATCCTACCATTTCTTTCCCCTTCTGCTGCATTTGATTTCAAAAAAACCTACTTGATCTGATCTTAGTGCCATTTTGAAATTATCAGATTTTCACTGCCTTTTAGTGGCAAAGCCAATTCTTTCAGTCCAATTCAGCATCATTAAATTGTCAGAATAGCAGCTTCCTGTTTGATTCTTAATTATTCCTTTTTATTATATTTAAGACATTCAATTTTTTTTTAAAGTGGTTTACTCTTCTTTGTAATGATCTGTTGTGATTAGAATCTCTTTTATATTACACTGAAGTTTTAAGGGTATATATTGGTACTTCTAGTCTAAACCTCTATTTTCAAGGTATTTAGAGGATTAAATTCTAGGCTGACTCTCTGTTGTGAATTCACTTTGATGTTTAATAAAAAAAAAGGAGCGACACAATGGGAGAAATCAAAGACATAAGGGACAGCTCTGAATTTTAGGGGCATATTGTCATGCACAGAAATCTTCAGGCATCTAGATAAGAATATACCATAGCCTTAACTTTGAATTTCCTTCCTTTTGTGAAATTAGTCAGGCTGCTGACATTACTTAAACAGCCTTTTTCCATTTAATATTCCACCCTCTCACCATTATGCAGCAGGACCAAACGGTGTGAGTGTTTCAGAGGTGGTGTTATGACAAGGGTGGATGTATCCATAATGGGGACTTGAGCGGTGAGCCGAGGAACAGCCCGCGTGCCGAGTGCGGGAAGAGCTATCATAGGATGTGGCCAGGCCTCTGTTTACACAGAAAAAGCTCATATTCTATATACTACAATTACATTAGCACACTGCCTATGATCATATCTTGTTTCCTTGATGCCGAGAGATGGGGAATCTAGGCTGTGATTATTGTTACAGGCTTTAGCAATAAGAAAGTAGGAGCCTTGAAATACCAGCAATTAGCGTTCATGCCTAACAATAGCATCCGTGGGGCTGTGTACAGAGAAGAGCTCAGGCACGAGTGGGTGGATGACACACAACCTGCCCCACTCGCACTGCTGGCACTTGCAAATAATGCAAGTTTGGGGGAATGATGCCCCTCTCAGCCAGTGAAGGTCGTGCCTTGGCCTTTGCACATGCTTCCACAGCAGAGCTGCTGCTGCAAAAGCAAATGTTTGGTGAGGCAGTAGAAGTCTTCCCATGAGCTCCAACCAAGGCTAAAAGTTGTAACTGAAATTCAGCACAGGTTTGCTTTCCAAGTTTGAGAGTAGCCATTCCTTTTCCTTAGCCTGTTCCCCTCTATCAGCAGCAGCGCACTGTGCTCTCCTGCCTGCACTCCCTGTATAACCAGAACTGCTGAAGGCTACAACAATCTCAACACTGAGACTGAACAACACAAGGAAGGCACTGCCCAAAACTCACTGTACTGCCCACTCCACAGGGCCAGAGCAATCTTAGGGACTTTAGCAATGTGGTAAGGCAGATGTGCCAGTCAGAAAAGTACTGCCCACCAGTCCAACGGTGCCACCATCCCAAGGATTCACCAACTGCTGTCTTTGCCCTCCCTATACCCTCCCTGGCCAGCTTTAGAAGGGATCTCCTCAGCTGACAGACCCAGTCCCTGCTCCTGCAGGGAACTAAGTCAGTGCACAACTGGTTTTGAACAGGCACCACATTTAATTGGTTAAGGGTTTCCAGGCTGTTTTTTCCAGCTACTGTTTGAACTGTGCACAACCCAACTGCACCAGTCTGTGGGGCTGCAGTGTGCGGATGTGTCCAGTTTGGGAATGGGATTATCAAATACAAGCAACAATGAGATTTGTAAGGAAAATTCACCAAACTTAGGACCACAAGAGTAATTGTTGGTTACATGGATACTGATCTGTTAAGAAACGGATTTTAAAATTCCCTTTATTAGTTTAATATTTAATATGGCAAGAGGTGGGAAGTTCTTCCCCAGTTTCTACTCCAAGTTTATGCAGTCTCTCCACTATACCAAAAGGTCAAACTCTTTTAGCACTGGAAAACGGATTATAGAAACACTGCCCTGCGTACTGGCTCATAGGTAGTGTTAGTCCTCAAAAATATTTTTAACTTCTCCTTGGAAGGACTAGCTTTCACTATGGCTAGCCTAAATTAGTAAGTAGTTGCCAAAAGTTTCATTTCATTTTTGTTCATTGCAAAAATCTCTTCAGAAATGCTAGCTAAGTAACAAATATCAATAGCCATGCCTTTTAATAAAAAAAAAAAAACCACATTAAATTCCTTTTAAAAAAATCACAGAGAAAATCACAGACATGGAGATTCTTTGGGTAAGAAATTGCAGGTGTTGGTGCGTCCACTTGTACCAGAAATAACAAACCTTTCAGGTTATAGCCACGGTGATTAATTTTAATGGCAGTAGAAGAGAAACAGTGTACACAGAGCTCTGTGACACGCTGCTTTTTTTTTAATATACTCTGAGAGCCAAGACAAGCCCTTCATGTGTTAGCAGCTATTAATTAAGGCAACAATGTTTAAGCAGTGGGTTGAGGTAATTTTAAAACTGCTTAACCCTTTTCAGAACTGCTGAGCTTTGGAAAGCACATATATATGTGTGTTCATGTTAATATGTAGAAGTGTCTGCATGAATGGATTACATACATATGTGTATACACACATTACTAAAGCCTATGATTGCTTTTTTTTTTTTGTAGAGGAATTTAAAACACAGTTCAAATCCATAATTTGTAGAAGTGCTGTTGCCAATTTATATAATTAATATAAGACTGTTTGTTGACATTTATTTTGTCATTAAATCAGACTTAAAGGTTATTTTGAATTGCAAATTTTGCTGGCATTATTTTGCTTTCATGGTCACAATTAGATACTTATAAGGCTTCCAGTGCTAAAAACCCTGCAACTTCAAACCCTCAACATCCACACCATGGCTTCAGAACCAGCATCTCCCATCAACAACACATTTGTATGTTTTGCTCCTCTTTAAGCATCTGATCACATTTTGCTACATTTCCTACTGCATCCCATCACTGTTTCTGCCCCACAGTAGTTTTTCATGTTGAACAAGTGGATTTAGAGGCCTAAGTGTTAAAATACTGGCCAGAACTACATGGTGAGTAAACAAACAATGCCACTTGCCTCAAAAATAATTTATATTTTTTACACAAGCAAATTAGCCTGAATTTTCAAGCAAATGCAGAGGAATTGTAAATCTATGAACATTCAAAAGTAATCAAAATGAAAATGCACACCACATGTAATTTTCAGCAAACTCCCAGTGCCTTGGAATATAACATACAACCATACCAGGTCACAGGTAACATCATTAGTCTTCAAGACAGTACGTTTGCTCACTTTCTCTTACTGGAGGATGAGGGAATTGTTTAGAAAACAACAGAAACTTCCTTAAAATAGAAAACCTTAATGTTTCACTGAGAAAATCGGAAGGAAGAAAACCAAACAATGTAGCAGCACTGCAGCAGCTCCTCCTTGACACAAGTAAACATCATCTTTCTCACCATTCAATGCTGTGCAGATCGCCCTGAAAGAACTAGTATTAGAATTGGTATTATCTTAATAATACTAATTATTAAAGAAGGAACTAGTATTAGAATTAGTATTATCTTAATAATCACTTTTCAAAAACACCCGAATCTTCTATGACTCAGTTAAAAATAGCCAATCGTCTCGTGGTAGTGCTTCATCTGACCGTGGAAAGGTAAAAACCCAAAAAATGAGAGCTCCAAACCAGGCAGCAGAAAAATGTGCTACACAAAATGAAAACTTTGAAGAACAAGATGCGTAGTGCCCTTATTAGCTGCCACCAGGTACTGGATGTTATGCTACAAAAGGCAGTTGCTGGATTTCCAGGCAGGAAAGTTGGAGGTCAAACCTGTGGTGGCCATCAGCCCAAGAGATTCTGATCTCAGCTGAGCAAGGCAGAATACCAATAACTTCTTTGCTCCTTTACTATCCCCTTGATAGAATCCTTTAATCAACTTTTTGGCTTGTAGATCCTAGCAACAGGAGCATGAGCTGCCACTCCCCCTAGAGCTGCAGGGGCATTTCAGGCCGATGGGCACAGTCTGAAAGCCAGCACGGTCCCACCAGCCCAACAGTGATTCTGCAATCAGCACTTCTGGCCTCCCACACCACAAACTGTACCTGCTCCCCCAGTTCCCCCCACAACTCCTACAAATAATCATGGAAAAAAGCATTTTGGCCAAGTATCCTTGTTACCAAGAAATGCACACTTGTCTGGTTACAGCAGAGCTCAGCAGTGCCGAATGCTTTCCACAACCTTGCTCCAGGTTAGTTCCTTGTAGAAGCAAGACAAAAGAAAGGTGAATGAGTATTTTTAGCTTTATGTACTTCACAGGGAATTGCTCAGTGCCTCTGTATTAGAAAAACGCCTTGCAGCTCCGTAGTATGTTCAGTGACAGGCGTGTGACAAATTTCCACTGGAAAAAATCTCTTGAACGTGACTGACAATAGTAAAGCCACAAATTACCGTAATTTTATGCCCCCTGCAGCTAGTGGTATAAAACATAGTTTTCAACCTTGTTTTTACTTGCTGAATTTAGACAAATTCATAATGTTATTGATGACAGTGAGAAAGACATTCAAATGCAAAAACTGTATTCCTTGGCACAAACACAACTGGAGCACAATATTTTATATGTACTATAGGGGATGAAAAATATGGTTGTCATTAAATACACATATATAAAAAGATGGAAAACTAGAGGATTCAAAATAATTAATTTCACATTATATAGATATGTATCTTCAGCTATCACACACTTGATCAGGAGGTTTTTCCTCCTCTCTGGAATGCTGAACTGTTAAGCAGGTGCAATACATGATATTACCAGTGCTCTTTCTTGCTGAACATTAATGTTTGAAATGTAGGCTGTGTCAATAATATCATGAAGAAATGCAAAAACCCTGTTTAAGCAAAGCCTACAGATACATTGCTCCTAGTGTATACTCACTGGAAAATCCATTATCATATTTCTAATTTTTACAGTGCAATTTTACTTACAAAGGGTTCTGAGGGCCCTAGAACTGGACAATTGCTAGAGATGATCAAGCTTTACAGCTAACTAACCCCACAACAAACAGTTCCATCTACTAACTAAACTGATGGAGGGAAGTCCCAGGGAACTCTGCAAGTAACAAGGGCAATTGCATGATTTATTTTTGGTGTAGGCAGAAAGTTTTTCAGATTATGGCTCAGTAGCAGCCTCAGAAATTGGACACAGTTGCTTCAGTTACAACCTCACCTGGGGCTGTAATTTCAGTATCAGAACATGCAAAGAAATGGTGACAGCCCCAATGCTACACACAGTCCTGTATCCAGACTCCTGTTCAGCACCACCCTGAATTATACTTACACCACACTTACTCCTACAGCTGCTTTTGGATTTGAGAAGTGAGAGTTGAAGAGGCTGCTGCTGACACAAACTTCAGTTGGTATTTCTGGCCTGTGATGATGCTCCTCTCCCTTCAGTCACCCAGCTGTGATTACAGGGCCAGTGGCAGCTCCCAATTCCCTGTGGGGGAAAGGCATGAGGGCCAGCCTGACCCGGCAGCTCTGACCAGTCCTTTGTGGCCTCCTCCTTCACTGAGCTGGGCTCAGCAGCCAACTGAGCAGCCTAGCAGCCCTTGCTGCTGCCACAGCAGCACACCTCAAGGAGAAGTAGCTGAGGAGGAGACAGCAGGGGCCAAGCAAAAGGCAAAGGTCCATGGTGGTGTGTCATGGACCACAGCGGCCAACAAGCTGCAGGCTGCTCCTTCCCCTCATGGCCATTCACTCCCAATCACAATCACTTCCAAATCCCAGGCCTAAGGCATCATGCTGAAGCTGCTGGTTTTGTCTATTGAGACCTACAAACTGCCATCCTTCCCAGTTTCCCTGTACTTCCCATCCCTTCGGAGTTCCTCTGCACTGATCCAGTATTTTGACAACCACCCCTCCCAGCCCATCTCCCATAAATAAAAATCCAGCACCCAACAAAACAGCCTTTCAGAGCCGCCTTTGACAGCCTGGAAGGAGGCTAGCCAGAACAGCCCTGTCCTGTCCACACTCCCCTGCTTTCCCTTCAGCCCAAACCACTTTCCATCTGGCAAGTACATCCTCCACTCCTGCCCTCAAGACTCATCTCCAACTGTCTACAACCCTCCCAAAAGTCACTTTTCACATCTGCCCTGGTCTCATGGACTATGTGGAGAACAGCAGATGTCAACTAGTTGTGGAGCCAAGAATTAAATTTGCTGCTTTCTAAGCCCCAAGTTCACTGGCACTTAGAGCTGAAGGAAGTAACTGTGAGAAACACAGAGCTACAAAGAGGTTCGTAGCAATCACTCCAGACAATAGAAATTCCACAGATACCAGTGCTTTACCAGTGTTCAAGAGTAATCACATGAGAAATTGTGAAGTATTAGCCAATTGCAATATAAAGGTTTAAGAGTATCAGAGAGAAACCTTGCATTAATAGTTTTATCTAAAAGTAGATAAACGTGGAACCCCCATCTATAGCAGGCACTGCATAAGACAGTTTCTATTATCTCATTTTCTTAATTACAGGAAACAGTAGAGAAAACTTAAACCTCAAACTTCCGTATCTTATTTCCATATCTAATGGAAAACCCAGCACTTTGCTCCTGTAGCTCAGGATCTGCACACTCAGGAAGATGCCCTCAGAATGAATTACAGTCTCAGCTGGAGACACTGACTTAGAAGGATATTGGGTTTCCTCTGATTATTGATTCACTGAAGCACTGGCAAACCACCAGAGGCTGCAGCCATTCTGGAAAGGAAATACTTTTTGGCAGTTAGTTTACACAGAAATTATGAGAATAACTTTAAGAAATGCAGAGAAATATTTGCTAAAAAAAAGAGGCTACATTCAATGGCAGTCTCAGCTTTTTCTTACACGCTTACCTTTTTCACCTTTACAGTAAAAATAAACTGGTGCAGGAAACTGGACATTCCTTCTGGATGCTGACAGATTTCTCACACTGAACAATGATACCTCCTGGTCACATCTATCACTTCTGTCACTTTCTTCTCTGCTGTGCTCCTGGGGAGTCCAGAAGCATCACATGTTCAGAGAAAAGCACTAAATCCAGTAGTACCCTGGTGAACACACTACCAGTCTATTCCTCTGTCAGTATGTGCACTCATGATCCTCCCTTTAGTCATGATTCTCCCTTGTCATGTAAACTGCCGCTGGAATCCTGCTGACTCAGGCATTCAATCTGTAAAAAAGTGTGAAGACAGCTACTAACCTACTGAGCTGCAATTCTTGCCATAAAAAAAGGGTCACAGGAGACAATGAGTTGAACAAACTGTTTTAGTAGATAAGGATAAAACCACAGCATGCAATTATCATGCTGCAAATGACTACATCGATAGCTAACGAGGAAACTTCTCCCATCTTGATCTCAAAAGCCTCAAAGCCTCCTGCTCCTGCCTCAAGAGGAGTGGGGGAAGAGGCAAGCCCATAATGTGGTGTGCAGGGCACAGAAGTGAGATTAAGTCATCTCAATTGAGGCAGCAAGCTTTTCCCAGTCCTCTCAACCCCAATCAAGACACACGATTATGCAAACACATACACACTCCCACAATTTGCTTTCTACATTGACGTGTCAGGTCATGGCATGTCAGCAGGCTCTCTGCTTCCCACGGAGGCCTCTGGAAAAGCATACTTCCATCTCACAGACACTGCACCTGGTCTGGATCTTGCACAATCCCAGTTATCCACTAGCCAGTGGCAAATTCTATCCTGCTTTAAAGGGGAGCAGGCTGTGGTCAGTGTGCCAGAGTGCGTTTGCTCTCAGGACCAGTAAATCACCGTGACAAGTTTGCAAGGCTGCCATTCTGCATTTTGTCATCTTACAGGTTTCTCTCTTTGAAGAGGAAGAAATAATGAAACCGCCTACTTATTTGGTAAAGAAATGCCAACCTTCTAAACTGCACTTTTCTTCATGCTTGAAATGACTGAGTCTCAGCACAACGACACACAAGAAATATTATCATTTCAAGCGTGCTCTTGAAGAGTCGGCACAAATGCCGATTCTGCAAAACCTTCCCAATATAACCTTGTTTCAGACTGAGATGATTGTGTCCCAGAGTGGCACAACTCCCTCATTGGCCCACATTTTAAAGACAGGAGAGACTGCACTTCTGTGTGTAATCATCCCTTAACTGCACATGAAACATTCACTGGAACAGGAAATCAAAAGTATAATCTCACAATAGCAGCCCATCCTTTGAATAATTTCCCTTCTTCCCATCTCTGCCACAGAGATGGGCTGGGCTCCATGAGTCCAGGCTATTCCAATGGGATCCCGAATGGTCAGCATGTCCCTTTAGCTCACTTCCCTGTCACTGCTGCCATGAAACCCTGGTTCTGTTTGGTCTCATGTTCCTGCAGCTGATGTTTCATGGGTTCCCGAGCTGGCTTGCTCAGCCCATGACTTTACATGAGGTCACTCAAAAGGCAATTTTGGAGCTGAAAACAATTTCACTTACACTCCTCAGTTACAGGCTATCAAATGTACTTATTATCTCTGTAACTGCAACAATTACAGGGCACGGTTCTGGCTGAGAGGCAAACCAGCTAGAAGAAAAATGGACAGATGTCAACTGGCACCAATCCTGCACGGTCAGACCCCACCGTGGGCACCAGCATCACAGTCCTGCATCTGGCTGTGGCCCTGTGTGCTGCTCTCCTGCCTCAGAGGGCAGCAGCCAGCAAACACGACCCCTTGGCATCACAACAATGACTACTGATAGGTGCAGTACCTGATCCACAGCCTCATGAGACTTCACCTCCTTGTCAAAAAGGGAGCTGAGATCCACAGATCTGCTGTTAACCTCCTCTGTGATGACCTGGTGTTTGCTTCAAGTAGTATTCTCTTCCTTAATCCATGTGCTAGCTCAGTTCCAGCTGCATCTGTGCCCATTTCTTCGAGTTATGCTCAGCTGTGACTCCACTTACAGGAACAAGGCTACTTCTGTGAAATGGAGAGATTCACGAGATGACCTCTAAAAACAAGAGCTGTGGCACCAGAGAAAGGGTTGCCAACTAGTTGACACAGTCTTCAATTATGCTGCTATTACATTGAAACACATGTAATGTAGCTGCAGCTTTAGAAAAAAGAACCATTTCCATTTGTGAAATGAAATAAACTGAGTCCTGCCTAGGCTTGCTTTCAGATAGGGCACACAACCATTAGGCTATGAATGAAATTTCAAATGTTAATGCCTTATCTTGACAGGGCAGGAACAAAGGGTGCGAGACGGTTCGAGCCACGTAGCTGCCATATGTTGTCGAGTCGACGCTCGTGATGTCATGAAGGTCACTGCAAAACCACACCACTGAGGAAGCAGACACTGCTTGCATTCATCCAGCTTGCCTGGAGAACAAAATTTACCATTCTTCCCCTTCCTGATCAATGAAGCCTCATTTTTAAAGTACAGCAGGATTTTTCTGTGTATTTGTTAATACAATAATTAATTTAATTGGAAGCTAAACTTAAAAAAAATTAAGCCCCAATTTCTTTCTTTGACCATACAAGTCTTGCAAAATTTTGCCAAAACCTTGAGCGTACGTATGAATTTTTAATTACTACAATTTTGCCTATGTGGGAAAACCTATTAAAGATATGTAAGTTAAGACATGGCTGAAAAATATAAAAATTAATAAATAAAGCTGAAATGCAAAGAAACAATCTTTCATTTGATTAAAACCTGTTTGAAGTACTCAGCAGGCAACGTGTTCCATCTGCAATACCCATGTGCACATTTGTGAGTTTCCATCATTATGCACAGAGATAATGGATGTCTTTTCTACCTAATATTTAATCTTTGTAACTTAGTCATGTCTTACTTTCATGATCACACAACTCCGGGGTCTAAAATATCATCTCAGTGTAGCTGTAATCTAACATTCCTTCAAATAAAGAATGTCCACCAGTTTTCTAGCAAGTAAAAATTGCTACCCCTGCAAACAAAAGGTAGTGCTTTATTTAAAGGGCATATTTTCACAGATATGGATTTCTTATATCCATAAAATTAATTGGGCTAACAGTTATGAGAATGAAGATGCTATACAAACACAACACACAAGGCTAGTGTAAAATGTGAAAGTATTTTGTCTACATAGAATATTCAACACCCTATCAAGATGCTTAACACAAGAAAAGTACAATAAGAGAAAACTTAAAAATACGTTTATTTTCTGTGTAGATACAGCTGAATCCTGAAGATTATGTTCTTCACCCTTATATTTTCACCCCAAAGTACAGTGACCAGGCAAAGAACAAGGATAAGACAGTCTCGTGCAGTTACAGTTCTGTACCCCTCTAGCAACTTTCCTGATATACATATATCTGGCAGATCAACAGGGGAAAAAAACAGTTCAGTTTACAGATGATACATCAAAATGGAAATATCTCAGAGGGCTGAACCTTGATATTTCATTAGCAAATTTAACAGCATTTCTATTATTAAACGTTTCTGTCAACTGCACTTACGCAAAGTAATGTTAATCACAGATTTAAATTAAAAATTACACATAACATGCTTTTTAAAGTTTTTATTGAATGTAGTATTTAAACAATTTCATAAACAACTAAATCATAAAACTGTCTGTTCATGATGCTTCCGATCTTCTATTCCTCCATTTTTCCACATAGAACTTGAGACTCTCCTATAAACAGAGTGGAATAAACAAGTTCAATCTTGTTCCAACTGAGAAGTTACTAATTCTGAACAAAGTCTTACGTCCTGACAAAATCTATTATTCTCTGTCATGCAAAACTACATCTGCATTGAAGTCTGTATAATTAGGAGAAATACCAGAGAGAGTGAATAAAAGGAAAAGGAAAACCTTGCCAAAAATGCATAATGAAGCTTCTATTACTAAATGCAATAATATAATCAATTTCATTTTTAAAATGAAAATACTTTTTAACTTCAATCTGTAATTGTGTCAAAAAAATTGAAACGCTTTTAAAGACCAAGCTGCGTTAGAGAAAAATTGAACAGGGAAATGAATCATCCCAGTGACTTGGGAAAAACACTCTCACTTTCACTAGCTACATATAAGAAACAGACATTCTAGGTTTTAAATTTACAGTCCAAATAAAAATTCAGATTATAAAGTATGTAAAGCTGCAGAAAAAAACCACCATAGCCATTGAAAGGCTAAACCAAATATTTTGTGCCACAGTTCTCTCCAATTCTTTCCAAATTAGAATAGAAAAATCACATTTATCATGAAGCAATATAGATAAACAATATATAGCCAGTCTTCACAGAATTACAGAACATTTCTTTAGAACATAAAAAGTGGTGAGAAAATTGCAATAAAAAGTTTGCTTAGAGAATGGAAAATAGAATGTCTTCAAAATTTGCTTAGCAAAAATGGTACTAGTAGACTATTAGTGAAAGGAATGATACAGATCTATTTGCAGTCTTCACAGATTTAATATCATGCTGCTTGTCACCCTCAAGTAAAACGTATTTGCACAGTTGCATAGGTATCTTGGCAGGGCAGCTAGAAGCAAAGGTGCAACAGAAAAATAATTCCTACAGTTCTAAAATTCCATCCTACCAGCGCAGCAACTTATACTTGACACAAAACACTAATTAATGAAAACTAAAAGCCATTAATTGCTACTGAAGCACACATTCTACAAGCCTTTTCAAGTCCAATTGCTTAGAAAAATGCCCCAAGGAGATTTGATAAAGGTACACCTGTAGATGAGTGCCTGATAAGAAGGAGGTAGTTTAAATATCATAAGCCCTGAGAGGTTTTATTTCCTCAAGTCAAATCCAATGCAAGATTGCCACAGCTCCCACAACACCCAGGACTTCACACACTACTTCCTTTGAGGAGTCTCTGCAGAGACCTAGTCCCTATGTAATTATTCATGCAATTTGTTTTATTAATATTGAACATACACAACTCTGCAGCTCTATTTCTTAATTAGGAAATACTCACAGGGGGTTCAGTGAAAGGGACAGGCTCTCCTACTTTCTTCAGAAAAGTTGCTAAAGATTTCAAAGCGATCTCGTGCAGCTCTATATTCTTTGCTTTTGCTTTCTCATACGTAGCCTTTACAGAAGCAACATCCCCATCCAATTCTAAAGGAAAAAAATAGAACCCAAAAAATGTCAGTGGTTACTTGTTTCTCTTTCCACCTGTTTTCACTCATGCTTAACCATCGACTGCTGCTCAGACATTTCCTTGAGAAGCACTGGGATGAAACTGAAGCGACCCCTGACAGTTTCACTGCTGTCCTCAGGGTCCTAGAAGCAGTACAACAGTTCCTAGCACCATGTCAACATCAAGGAAACCATCATGTCCAGTTAAATTCATTCTGTTGCCTGGGAGGGAGAACATGAACACCTGCAGTATGGGAGCTGTCTCAGGTTTTACTTGTTCACACTGGGAAACATCATCTTCACAACCACAGGAGCTATAAAAGCAATGGTTCATAAAGGAAAAAAAAAAAAGATTTGTGCAGAAATGGATAGCCTGTGTCCCTTTCTCGTGAGAAAAAGCTTCCCACTCACATCTGGCAAGTGGCTGAGCTCCTTTTTGAATGTGGGAGGCTACTGCAAAAACTGCATGAAATGACAGCTTAATGAAAGCATAGAAATTGTTAACTTTCTACAACTTTAAAATAGATTTATTGTATGGGAAACACCAACAAAAAGAGCTAATACTTAGATTGCATTTAATGGAGCACACAATCATGATTTTATATATTTCTTTTTTCTAAAAGGTATACGGCAAAGGATTGTGCATCTCACCAGACTGAAGGAAAGTTAGCCCTGGCAGTGGATCTCATCTCGGGACAAGGATAAGAGTAGAGGCCCTTTTATTTGTTCCATCATGGATGTCTGACAAATGATGAAACTTCTTTCAGCTGTGATCTATATTCTACTATATATTTGCTAAACACAATTATAATTTTACTTGTCCATTCTTTTGTTAATTAGAAACAATAACCAACTGTGGTAATAATACTCTTCTGACACCTTTCACAGCCTTTTCTAATTAAAAATAACAACGGCCTGAAAGGAGAATAATTTCTTGTCTCAAAAATTATGCAAATACAAGCTTGGATTGGGCCCAAAACAAGAAATCATGTTTGAAAGCTTACTACTAACTTTGATTTAAAAGATCTTATTTCTACCCCTCATGGCTAGAGCACAATCTAAACCTTCTTAATTTCAGTTGTGCTAAATATTTTGCTGATGATCCCTTTAACAGTCAAATGATCAATGTCTCATACAGTAAGATGCTTGCACAGAATAACCCGGGAACAGCTTTTAAAACTCTTCATGCTGGTACTGAGTGTCTCCTCTAGAACCTGCTAGGAGCCAGGTGCATCTCTGCCTGAAGACAGCACAGCAAGCATCTGTTCATACAGAGTGTAGGTTCACATGTTCAATACACTCTAACCACTGTTTTAGGTATAGCAGGAAAAGTGAGTGATTCTCTGCAATCTCTTTATGAAACTGCTATACCATCATGTAGTTAGGAAGGATAGTGAAAACTTCGTTCACTTACAGAATTCTTACTGAGGTAAAAGCAGCAGAGGACTAGTGACAGCATAAAGCAGCAAGTACAGTGCTGGTGACAAAAGGGCAATTTTTTGTTTTATAAAAACATGTTTAAAAACTTACCCTTCTGTGAACCTGAAGCTATCTGTTACAGGGCTAAACATTTTTGGTAGTGATTGCTCTTTGCAATGTTAGTAAGCAAGCAAATTTTCTAAGATAACACATTATAGCACTTCTACAACTTGAGTCAAATAAGTAAGTTTGTATTCCTTTAACACCACATCTTGGATGTGTTTTAAGTGTTTTACCTAATTATTCCTATTTATCTCCTCCGTGATAGACTGGTGCACAAAGACTTCTGTCCTCCGTTTTTGCTTGCAATATGTGTGAAAAGGATTTACTCCCTGTAATAAAACTGGAGGACAGTATCAGAGTACACAAGGCAAAGGACTCTACAGCACAGAGATGCAAGCTTCCAAGTGAGTATTGCCAAAGGAGCTCTATGTCCTGGTTTTTCAAGAGTGAATTTGTAAACAAACATACTTAAACTAAAAGCTTGACTTTTTTAGAGGTGCTCACTTCTGACTTCAGCTATAAAGAGAACTGATGAGTAGTTCAATTATTTATGTAAATTCAAATGAAGGCATCTGGAATACTAACTTTGGCTACATTACAAGATGCATAAATAATTTACACTAATAACAATAACATCGTTTCACATTACTGATAGAACAAATCACTTATGATTTTGAAACACACACACACATAAAAGGAACCAATATTACTACATGTTTTTGGGGGAAAAAAGCTAAATTAATTTAAAAAACCATTCAATTCTACAGCATTTTTCCCCATGGATTAGGATGGATTCTTTCTTATTCCATGAAGCCCCTGCTTTAGGTTCTAAGTAAAGGATTCACAGCTTGTGTCAGCTGGTTGCTCTTTCTTCCTAACAGCCACAACAGCATACAGACCCAACAGACTGAAACAAGAAAAACCTCAGAAAATCCCTGCACGTCTTTATGACTCGAACTGTAATGCAAGTAAGGGTTTGCATGACCTTTCTGAATGTCTCCAGAGCTCTGACTAAAACTGTTCCAAGGAGCATCGCTTACCATAACATCTCAAGAGGTACCGGTACGCCGCCGCTGGATCGAGATGCTCAGGAATCAGTTCTAGAAGCACCTCAATCCTCTTTGCCTGTGAGATTTAATGTACATACAAAAAACCCCCATGAACTTGAAATCTTAAAGAATAAAATAAAGTCACCGAATTCAGAACAGTGATTGCACATTTTTCAAGTGAGATAAACTGTACTGGTAACAAAGAATGGACTGTGTGACTCAAAGTATATACAGTAATTTCCTTCGCAAAATTTTGCAGATACGAAATAGTAAAAGAAATTCAGCACAAAATGCAATTAATGAAAATCCATACTTAAGAATCCTAAACAGCAGTGTCTTTTTTATTATTTTTTTTTTCCTCAGGTAGGTAATTAATGTATCAATAAGAATATGGCAGGATTTCAACCAATTTAGGAAAACTGCAAAACACTTAGCATCCTGCAATGACCCAGAGGTCAATGGCAGCTATGATCAATGCTTAAAAGAAGTCAGATCACTAACTAATGTGCTTAAATTTGGAACCTCCTTCCCTCAGCCTATGACTGCAGTTTCAAAAATTCTTAGGTTTTAAATTAATAGCAGCTTATTGAAATTAAGAACATCTTTATCACACACTGCCAACTTTGATGTGTTAGTACAATTTCAGCTTGATGAGCTAGGAAACTTACATGTTTTTTGTTCCTTCTTATAGACACCAAACAATAGTGTTTATCACATCATATTTATCATCATCACTTCAACAGAGGAACTTGAAATCTACTAGTATTTAATGGCAATTTCCACAAAACATAAATGTGCATCTGGCTTGTTTGAAAAAATATTTATTCTAGCTGCTCCTCTATGAAAGAGAAATGCATATGGGTTTGCTTGGGTGTGTATTTCAGGGCTGTTTTGTTGTTGTTGTTCAGTGCTGGGTTTGAGGGGAGGGGTGTGCTTGATTTTTTTTGTGTGTGTGCTAAGGCTTTTTTGTGTGGGTTGGAGTTTCTTTGTTGGCCTTTGGATTTGTGTTTTATCTGTTTTAGTTTTTTGTTTTGTTTTGGGGTTTTTTTTTGGTTGGTTGTTTTTTGTTTGTTTTTTTTGTTTGTTTACTTTAAAGGGGCCATAGGAAGAGGGAGGGATAGGAGTAGAGCAAGTACATAAACAGAGCATTTCAAATTAAAGGGAATGAGGACAAAGCCAGGAATCTAAACAGATGCTCCAACTAGATACATGTGCCAACCACCACAACAAGTAATATGAAATGTGTCTTTTAATGTAAACACAGAGGCATTTTATCATGAGAGAGGCTGAGGTTTTAACTTTCATTTGTATTCATACAATGTAGCAAATAAAATAAGGACTTTCAAGTTGTGATACTGAACTGGATGATGCAGTAAAGCATTCTAAGCACAATGTTTGTAGGATATACAGTGCAACATGGAAAATGCAGGAAATAACTGAAACAATAGAAAAATAATAAGTACACCCTCCTTTCCATCATGCTCCATAATGTCAACTGTTCTTTAAATATAACCAGCTTTGCAAATTAACCTCCTCCCTCTCCAAGAAACCCAGTAAAGCTGTCAACTGTGAAGTTCAAAACACTTTAACAAAGGTTGATGAAATAGGATTTTGTGGCATATAAAACGTATACATGAAAAAAATATTATACCTGTCCAGGTCGAGATGCTGAGCTAGCCACAAAACGTCCTAAAGTTCTCTTCTCCTGAACTATTGCATCCCACCTCTGAAGACAAAGAAATTATTAATGTAGCAGACATGAGTAGGTTACTGCTAAACAAAATTACTAAGATGAAAATTTCCAATTACAGATGCTCAAAACAATTTACTAACATATTACCAATTTGCAAGGTAAATAATTGAATATTAGTTTGACAAGAAAACCAAAAAACCAACCACAGACCAAGTTCCATTTTATGCACCTCATTGGTAAATGTTTTTAAAATGGTAGGGATAAAGTTTGCTTAAAACAATAGGGAAAGAATTAAACTAATACTTCAATACACCACAAAAATGAGGTTTAGGACTGCAAAAGAATGAAAAAGAGAAACACTATTCCTCTCCAATTATACTGCCAAGCATTCACAAGTGAGCTAGGGATCATAAGGTTAATTATACATTTAATAAGGTGTCAGGGAGATAACTGCTCATTTCTTTATAAAAATTAAAATGTACAAAGCAAGTTCTCTTTAAAGTATAATTACCTACACTTATGCATACAAAGGACTGATTTCAATCTCTCTATTTTATAAAAGGCTTTAACTGCAATAGACAGGGTTTGAGAGAGAGAAGTTAAAGTTAGAAAAGTTTGAGACAGACCAGATAAAAATCAAAAATCGATCTTACTTCAGAAACAAAAAAATGATAAAATATACAAGACAATATAAAGTTTATGTTCCTCAAAGATGCCAGTCTTAGAACTCTTAAAAATGTACAGTGTGTTTTTTTTTAACAGCTGTACAATATCAGTACCAAAATGCACAGGAAAAAGAGAATATTGTGTATATGAAAACACGTGCCATGACTTTCCTGCATTCAACTAGTATTGTACACATATGCAAACAAGAAATTCTGGGTTATGCCCATGATGAGTACTCTGTATAAGTAATATGGTTTACAAGCTCTTTAAGGTCCAGGTGAAAAGCTGTGAAGGTTCATTCCTTTAGGTAAGCAGACAAGAAGTGGCTTTATGGTGCTAAACAGGGACAAAGCACTGATGAGATAAACTTGCAATATTTTATTAACAATTCTAACCATTCTCACCTACTGTCAGTAACTGCTCTGAGAGGAAAGTCTAGTTTGAGAAACGTTACCCACAGCTCCCTTTCATGCTGAAATACCAAATCCCTTCTCTCATCAGTAAAAGAACTCTCTTTCAAGACAGTAGCAGACACTGCAGCTGCTTCATAAACTTTTAAATATACTCTTCAATGCATTTCTGAAAGCAAGGAGTCTCCATGTATATACTAATATGTTAGATTACAAGCAAAATAGTTCATTTAGGTTGTTGTTTACTTTCCAAAATATAACAATGGAGAGTGATTATTCCTATCCTTCAGTTAGTGGATTCCTATATAGCAGGAATCCTATATTGATCCACATAGCAGTCAAAAGTTTAACAGAGCTCAAAGCTTTTCCTGAGCCATAAAACCCCCTATTTTTCTCCTAGACACAGAAGTTCCAACTCAAGCTTACCTGTAAATATCCACTTATAACAAGGTATTTTTAAATTGTCCATTAAGATACAATGTATACAATGTTATTTCAAGTATGCCATAGAGCCATGAATTTATTTAATTCTAACAGTTGGATGCTGTTTTAACAAGTTTCAGGAATAGATGTATGGATATTATTCCATATTCCGGAAAATTTTAGGAATACTGTGATTTTACTTAAAAAATGAAAAAACCCTTATCTTCACAAAAGCAAAACCCGTACCAAATTTTCATTTACTCATTCCACGTCAATCAAAGAGCAATCAACAAATAAGGAAGAGTGGAATAACTTGAGAAATTTTTTTGCATTTTCATCAAGCTATATAGCAAGAGGGTTTTATGGCAAAATTGTAGTCTCCTTTTGATTTAATATTCAGATGACCAGTTAGGCACAGCCCTACACTAAGTAAGGGAATTACAAGTAGTACACCTCACACTGCAGCAGAAGTAACTGAACAGATTTGTTGGTAGTGTCTTGAAATATGACGAAACATGCCATGGATGAAGCAGAGCTTTTTCTTTAAGAGTTTAAAATACTTAGGAACTGGTAAATCGGTAGCATGCAGTATCAGGAGATGATAAGAGGCCTTGGTTTGAGGCAGGAGCCTATGCACACATCAGTCTGACTGCTGGACTGTCACCTGCTTGGATGAGCCACTTGACAGAGCCTGTTTCCAGCACCCACAGCTCATCCCACCTCTTGCTTGGCTTGTCTTTAGCTCTGCACAAATGGCACAAATGCAGCTGTCTCAATTCCTGAGAATTCCTGCAAACTCAGCTGAGACTGTGACTCAGAGACCAACATTTGGGTTTTAATGCATCTGTGACAGTCAAATAGAAAGCAAATGCAGCTCTTAATAAACCCTGAATACAAGATATACAATATTATAGCAACCAAGTGAAGTAAAGTCCATGACAAGCAATCATTGCCAGCTTCTGTTTTGCAAAATGTACAGCTGTAAGATACCGTGTTTACAGCACTTAAGAAATTAGTTGAGAAGTTGCAAGGAAATGGTTTGCAAGAAACAACTGACATGTAACAGAGAACTTGGGAGAAAAATAGCTGCAGTATACAAATACTTCTATTTCCTTCATGTTACTGGAAGATAAATGCCCCCAACTCTGGCATGCACTGCTACTCTTCAGTACTAGAACACAAAGTCATGGTTTAGTCCAAAGTGTGCCCTGCTACTCACACTGTAATTCAAAGGCATCCCAGCAGCAGCCTAGGCTGCACAACATCTCTTTCTGACAATTTCTCAGTTAACCTTTGAAGGGCTCTAAGCATTTCTGTACCTCACATTATGTCATTACCTGTATCAACGATCTGGCATCATCCACTCTGCCTGCACTGACGTACTGAAGGAACAGATCTGTGACAGGTCTGTAAATTCCACACTGACTGGCCAGTCGTTCTGCCATCGCACCAACTGCAAAATGATGGGTACATAAGGAAAATCTTTGATTGAAAAGCCTCTTCTGTAAACTTCACAGGCATGATTTATGCTGACTGAGCAGGTTTTATGTGTAATAGCTGTTTCATAACACCTCTGTCGAGTCAGAATATTTAAATATCATTGCAATTAACTTACATTTTTCCAAAGCTGGTTCTAATCCTTCCTCAGACACCACTCTTAACAAATAGGAAATACTTTTGACAGCTTGATCAGGATTCTGTGCACCAGAGATAAGCAGAGGCTCAAGGTATTTCACAGCAGCATCAAGGTCATTGCTAGGAAAAGAGATTGAACTGGCTCAGTCACTGAAATCAAGATTTCTAAACCTAAAGAAGCAATTACAATAAGGTTTTTGTTTTCTACATCAAGCTTGTATTTACCAAGAATAGTTGATGAAACAACATTGACCAAAACGATTTTATTCACTCAGATATTGTAAAAGTGAAACAATTTATGACTGAATTAAAAAATCAATTAATAAATAATTTTTAATGGCCTTTGATCTGTACAAAGTTTAGGTATTTGGGACACACTTTTTTCCTCATTAAGAAAGAAGAATTCAGTTTGCTGCTCTAGGAAAATGCATCCAGCAAATCTAGAAGGCAAAAACTAAACATTAACAGAGAGTATCTGAATAATTAATGCATGCAATTTAAGTATTTTTATGCAATGTAATTAATTATTTACCTGATTTTTCCCATGCCTGCCCTTTTGGATGCAAAAGACAATACTAAATGTCATTTGGTCATTACACCTATATGCTTTTAATCTTAAGGCTTAAATATAGCAAATGCTAATAAAATAATGCAAGAAGTATTCACCAAAGTGTAAATTTACTTCCAGCATTTTAAAAAGTTCAAATGACAATATCTCTTACCAGTCCACTCTAAAATCTAATTAAATTGAAAAAGAAAACTGAGCACAATTAATGCTTTTAGGTGAAGCAGCAATGCAGCACGTGTGAAAGCTATGAAAAATGCTTTGAAAACTAAATCAGAAACATGGATCTATCAATAAATGAACATTGTATTGGAAACATCTGTAAGAATCTGTTTTTCAGAGTTATAAAGGTACAGATTGAAAGGTATTTAAGAATATATAGGGTTCATATTATTTACACTGCTCAGTCTTTTCACACATCTAGTTAGTTTTGATATGGGAAAGTGCTCTACCTGCATATAACTATTTATTTATTAATTCTTGTCACCAATATTGCCACAGGAAAATAAGCAGCTTATAACACAGACAATGAAGTATCTCTCCCATCTGAAGCATTCAATTTATGTTCAAGTCCATGCACTAGAACTGTGTGCCAAGGACCACTGGGATCTGCTCCCTGCGGCTTGGCATGCCTGAGGCAACCAGGAATCTGTTATGTACTACAGAGCTCTACAGCTTTCCTGCCAAGTCAGGCACAAGAGGTTCACCCAACAAAACTAGTTTGAAATAAAGCAACAGAATATGTAGGATTCCTGAAGACTGATATGTTTGAGAAGCCAACTTTGCCCTCTCTCCTCCAGGTGTTTTACACAAAGGACAAACCAGCACAGTACCAATGTATCAACTAAACCAGAAATGCACACAGAGCACAATACTGAATTAAACAGCTGAATCACAGGATACTAGAAAGTGTGGGGATAACTAGGATAACTAAACTGCAGCCTAAAGCATCAGCCAAGCTCTTTTAGTTCTTACAAAAAAAAAAAAACCCAATGAAAGACCTCACTCCACAGATACACATCTGGCTTTCATATTTTGAAGGTAAAGACAGTAATACTTCAAGAATATATTGCCATTTCAACTGCTGGAACAGGTAATATATTTTTTGTTTCCAAACAAGAACAAAAAAATATATGCATAATCTCTGGGTGCCACATTTGACAAAGTAATTCCATTTTACCTTCAGACTTCATAGAGCTTTTGATGTAACACCAAGGAAACGCTTTAGGTGAACACTGGAATAAAGGTATCAAAGCTAAATTACAGCACCAAAGAAGACCTTAATGCTTCACAGTTATTATCCCTGTATTTCATTAAATTTTCAACCCTAAATTTGTATGGGAGACAATACCAGAATGGAACTGCACACTATACTCAACTAGAATTTTAAAAAAATGGAAAAATGGAAACAGAATGAAATGGATAATGCAAGAGATTTCCCAGCACACTACAGAAGATATTAAATACATAGTCCTAGAAATAGTTACCTTTTTGTATGAGCCAATGCAATTGCATTAGGCATTAGTGAGGCAGATAAATGAATTGATTTCGTGACGTCTCCCAGGATGTTTTCAAGTGCTTCCAGGTTCTTTACATCTCCTTTTTCTGCCAGGGCATGAATGAGAGCAACAACTGCTGGTCTAGTAGGCAACATGCCACTGTCAAGCATTCCTTTTAAAACAGCCAAGGCATCTAACAATGGTAAAGAAATAAGGGAAACAGAAATCAGAAAGTTCAGAAAGCACCATGCTGCTGGTATCATTAATCCTACCCATTTAAAATATGTAGAGAAAAAAAAATTTCTTTAAGCCCTGCAATCACTAGAGTGAATTCTAACTTGAATATATATATACAAATAAAAACTTTCAACAATAATTTAGGTTGAAAGGCTGTAATATCTCATAATAAGAAGTATTAAGCTACTTTCAAGATTGAAATAAATGTTTGCAACCAGTTCAAGGAAAGCAGGTGTGCCATAAATATCCTCTCTTATGATTCTGAAGTCCTGACTCTTTTCTTCTCCAAACAATCAATCTCCTTTACTAAAAACCAAAAAACATTGTATATTTAAGAATAAGTATAGCCTAAAAACATATTTGTTATAGAACCTGCTGAATTATAATACTGAGATTTCTCTTTTTAAGCGTGCATGAAAGCTTTGTTTCCCAAAATTTAATTTTTAAATAGAACTATGGGATACAAGTCTCCTTGCAAGAACAAAAACTGAGAACTCAACCCTTACCTCAGAAACTCCTAAGATTACAGCAATTACATCTGTTAAAAACACACAAGGTCAATCTCCTGTCCATCTGCCACAAATTCCCCAAACCCACAGCTGATGAAGTCACCCTCATTTCTCCAAGCAGAATTCTTGTCAATGTATGTTATCCATGAGCAAACACACACAGAAAGACATGCCCCTCTGGTAAAAATCTCTTAGTCCTTACCAGCATAGGCAGGATTAATCACAGATGATAATTATAATACCAAGGGATAACACTTCTAGCATAATATACACCCACATGAACTCCACAGCACTGCCATACCAATTCAATATGCAGGTACTGCAGAAACCAAGTGTTACCCTTTACATGAGAGGAAGCAAAAAAACATCCTCTATGCTTAGCCTTCCTTCACAGGAAGTTTTTTTCTGCCCCACACTCTTCTTTTTAGGGAAAGAAAGGAGCAATATATGGTGGGGGCAAGATTCACAACATTTAAAAAGCAATCTCAGAACACATGCAAAGTTTAAATTCTCTCCTAATTAGGTGTGGATCTCCCTCTAGCAGAGTACAACCAGCCTTCTCAAGAACAAGGACAGAGAAAGATTTGAAAGCTGCCTATGTGCAGAACTACTGCAAGAAGTTAGGTACTAGTAGCATAGTGGGTAATTCTGCAGGTAACTATATGAAAACCAACCATGCATCTTTCAAAGTGCTATCCTATAAACTCTGCAAATTTCCTACCTCAAGTTGTGACTCTTTTAAATAACCTAGTTTTTACCAAGTTATTGCTATCAGAGCTCTTAGGACTACTCTTCGGGGCCTCCATAAAACTTTTTAACTGTACCACATTACACAGCCAAGAATGTTGATGAACTAAATGAGGTATGCAAGTGGTAAAGCGGGCAGGTTTTACACAAGTGAAAGCCATCATAGAATGTAGGTCAAATGGAGCTCAGCAACAAAAGACTACAAAAACACCATGCCCAAAAATGCTTTGGGTAATCTCTGAACCTTAGTAAACGACCAGTACGGCTGAGTTACTTAGTAGCCTGCATTTTCAAGGCTTCACTTAGACTTCACTTAGAGACTTATCTCTCAAATTAAAATAGAAACAAGGATTAAGTGTGACTAGTCAATAAAACTGTCAGATAAAGTTTTTTCAATGCACAAGATAAAAAATATAATTTTGCAAAGTAATGTTATTCCACAGACTTGAGAAACTTTGCATTGTGTAATAAGTAAGATTTTTAGAGTACAGCAAGGAAGAGAGTTAATGTGACAGAGAACTGAGTATGCTGGCTAAAAAAACCCCTACTAGTTAGTGCAATAGACTGGCAGGATATAGAAACATCACTGATGTTCTGAAGAAGGGAAGAATTTTGGTGTGCAACATTTGGAGAGAGCTGGTAAAATTCATGGCATATTAGAGAAGAAAACAGAAGACTTATTAGAACAAATCAGACAGGAAAGTCAGGTGAAGGCCTTGAAAGCTGCAAAAAAATATCTGCGAAGACCAGAAGGAGCAATGGCATTCATCACAAATACTTCAGTGGATGACAACTGCCAATGACATGAAACTGGAGGCTGAATGAGGAAGAAGACAAGTTTATCAGCCACAGGAAACAAACAGCACAAGTGAGAAGATGTGTCTAAATGCTCATCTTGAGTATTTTAACGTAGTTGATGTTACATGGATATGGGTTATTCGCACAGCTATGCATGATGGAATGAAATGTAATGATGCACAATCAGAAATGGATTTTTTGGTAGGCCTTATAAACTCAAATAATATACTGAATTTGCACATAGTTGCTTTAATGCCTAAAGGTACTGACAAAAATATGTAGCAGCACTGTACTTTGACTTGCATGGACATTGGCCTGCATGTACAACTCCCTGCATGCAGAGTTTTCCTCTCTCACAAGAGTTCTACAGCCCAACTAAATAAGTAGGACATAACACTGTGGAGCTGATCTCTAGGCTGCAAAGCAGCCAACGCTGAGAACTAAAATAAAACAACTGTAAACTTTATGCACCATCTTGTTGGGTACCCCCATGTACTCTTCAGCCACCATTTTTTTCACTATCATCATTGTTACATTAAAAAGAAAACCAAACAGAGTATTTTGTTACTTTGGTATTGAGAACTATTAAAAAGTATTTGATTAAGTTTTTAAATCAATATTATAATCATTTAGTTCACAATCACGCACATTTAACAGTCCATTTAACTCATCTGGTATCTCACACAACCAACACAATATGCAAGAAACAACTGCTGGGAATTGTTTCAGATGCTCTAAAGTATGTTAATTTCCAAAGCAAAATGACTTGTGCTGTGAATTTTAACACACTTGAAAGCCTGTACTTTCTCTCGTTCTGGAGCACAAATTTTGCATGTCTGAAGAGCTGTGATTCATCTTAAGAAAACCCATCTTGTGTTAAATGGAATGGAAACTGGACTAAGTGGTCAAATGACAAGTACATTCATATTCAAGCTGTATTATAAATGCATGTACAGTAATTTACGTCTCTCAGCTACCACAAAAGGCTCTTGATAAGCAGGTAATTTGCTAAATGGACTCCTTTATCCAAGTATTCGAAGGGCGTTACAAGAAAAATCTGCAGAGGCATTAATGTGACGTAAAGGTCAAGCATTGTGACATACCTTTCAAATAATCCCGCCTAACTTGCGATATGATGAGGAGGCTGCTGGCAGCACTGTTCAGTGTGAAGCCCTTGATGTGGGTCTCAGCACTAAAAGAAGCAGACATTTAGAAAGGAATTACTGACATGCTTCTGATACGATAATAAATGGTTGAGCACCAAGGTGAAATTATAAAAACTACTGTTCGTATGTTAAAAATATTGCTGCAAAATATCGACCTGGAGACAGCTTTTGTGTTATCCTGTCAATGGTTATAGAAGGATAATTTTTTTTTGCATTCTGACAGATGACAAAGTTGGAAGTGAGCAACAAAAGAAACAAAGTACAAGATTTTTTTTAAACAATCGGTTCAGATTCTTGAATGCTGACATATTAGATGACTAAAATAACTGCATGCCCTGCATTGTTCTGTTGTATCCTAAGCTGGATACTTTTTCTTCTTTTTTCAATAGTCACCATAATTATAAAATATAAAACTATTCTTTCAGCAATAAAAATGAAACATTTATTTTCAGCACTGTATATTTTAAATATAAACTAAAGCATATTATGAACTAACACCATATCATTTGGTTGATTAATTTTCAAATTTCTGTCATCTAGATGTATACAGGTTTTAAAGCGAACATCCTACATTTGCCGCCTTAGCCACATTAAAATTGTATTTCACTTATCAATTCCTCGTCTCCTGTAATACAAAACTTCATGTAAGTATAGCAAAGACAGCCTTTACTTTAGTAACCCTGCTAAAGCTTTTCTGACACTCTGGGAATGAGTCAAGAGAGACTAACCAGCAATCACATTGGTCTTATACTACAAAATGTTCCTGCTCCTAAATGACATAGAGCCAAGCCCCATTTTTAATATCTAAGGATAACTTTACAAATGTTCATTTCTAGATTACAAAATCTCTACAGAGCAAAGGGGGGCATTGCCATTTACCATATCAGCAATCAAGATAAACCTCACTGATCATCTTGTGGCAAACAACTGAGCAGCCTACCTACTTGAACTTAGGGGCTGAGCGGATTGGGAGGTAAGCAGGGTCATTGCTAAATTGTTCTCCTCAATCCCAAGAAAATCCTTCACATTGCACACAATATGACTATCCTCTCAGTCACTTTCAGCCTCCCAGGCTCACAAATGCAGTCACTGGACTCAGGATTTTCTTCCTCTCCCAACCAATCCCCTTAATCCCTGCCTAAGCACCCACTGCTCAGTTCCGCCTTTTTTTTTTCCCTTTGTCCCATCTGTCAAAGCCCTTAAGTCAACAATTCATGCATGAGACTGTAAATTACATATAACAAAGGATTTACTTTCTCCAATCTTCCAATCTTCAGTGTGATTAAATAGATGTTAGCTACTATTACAGAACTAATCCATCATTCCAATGCTCCTAAATTTCTATTTAAAACTCCTTGGACTAAACGCAGTAAATATTCCTCAAAACAGTTGTAGAATGTGAAAGCAACTACACTTGGGTTGACCAACAGATCAGTAATGTTCTGGGATGTCTGGTGTTTGCTTCTTTCAAAAGCAGTGTAGGAGTGCTATTTACTTTCTCCCACATCACTTTCTCATGGAAGTTTTTCAGCTCAGGTTGAAGTTATTGGACGTTTTTAAATTAAAAAAAAAAAGTAGTTCTTTTGTTGTCTATGTTAATGTGCACAGTAAGACTATCCACATATTATTTCCCTTTCAAATTCGATTTCAAACAGTAAAATGAGTAATATGTATCTAAATGAAGGTAGCTTTCCTGTATTTTGTGAAAATACTAGGAGCTGCACAAGTTTCAGGCCACCATACATGTAGGCTTTGTAGAAGAAATCTCTTTAGTATGAGGCTGGAAAAATTCTGAAACATCCAGAAATGTGTGCTGAACACACAGATGTGTTATTCCTCAATCACAGGCACACACACCATCACTTTCTCTATTTCAGTGAATTACTTAGAACTTAAAAGCTTTTAAAAATGCTTCATATAAGTATTATTTTGTTACTAGGACAAAAGCCACACAGATACACAATGAACATGATTAATATGAAGCGTTTTCTGTCTTGATGCAACAGTAAGCTGTTAGAAGCTTCTCAGATTGTCATTATTTGGCATTTCTATGCTACGGAGTAGGAGAGTTGTTAAAAGCACAGGGGTTATGATCATCGTTGGCTTTGACCAGTAACCAAGAAGAAAATCTCTTATAAAATCCTATTACTTTACTCCTAGACATCTCAAACTTCAGAGGCTTAACACATTTCCGACCTTTTCAGTATTTCAAATTACTTTTTTCCCCTGAATTTTAAATTCACATACTACAACACTTATCAAAAGTGACAATTCTGAATCCTTGAAATACTAGGAACAAACCACCACCTTCTTTCTTCTCTTCCAATCTGCAAATAACTGCTGGTATTATGCACTACTTTTGCATCTTCCTTACAAGTGTGTTTGAGCTATAGAGTAGGGAAGCAGTGGATCCATGTACAAATGGTCAGTATTGAAACACAATGTTTCAAGCTTCTTCCCTGAAGAACCTTGAAATACATCTTCAGATAATTGAGTATTTTCTCTGAAACAAACAACCTGAATTTTAGCAATGTTCCTTGTACTCCCTGAAACATCTTCCCTCCATCTTCTACTTGCAAAGATTTATCAGTTATCAGCATTACAGGGAGATCAATTTGATAAACTGATTTAGTTTTCCCATAATATAAGCTATAAATCCTGCAGGCACAAACATTACTTATCATAAAGCAGTTGCTGAGAGCTATTTGAAAAAGGACTATTTGTTCTATTGAAAGCAGAACTCCAACAATTTTTCAATGAAAGACATTTGTCCAGTCTAAATACTTTTAAAGGAAATGGTAAAATAATCAATATCATCTTACACTAGACTGTTCCTGGACATCAGAAACTAAGTTGGTTCTAACAACTATTAGGTTTTTACAGTACTCTATGAATTAGGTAATTCACCCACAGACACTTTCAAATCCACTGTATTCATTCAGTGAGCACACTTGATGACAACCACCAGTCCTGTTTCAGCTGACTAAATGGAAAGACTTAAAACCCTTAAACTTAAATTCTTGTTCTTCTGAACTCTACATTGACAAGTCACAACACTTTAAAGCCTACAACCTGACCATAACACATGTACAGGCAATAATTAAAGCAAGTGCCGTATCATACAACTCACTAAAGGTTAATTTGATTCCTTTCCTTCTAATAATTCATGACAGCAGGTTGGATTTATTTCAGAAGTGTAAGAGTTTGATCTAAGGTTTATGGTCATCTCTAGCCACTGGCATCACAGTCAAACGTACCATTTTGCATTTGGCAGGCAGCCAGCTGCCAGGGAGTGTGGGCAGGGTAAGACAGCAGCAGGGACAGGCATTCAGGGGAAGGCTCACAGGCAGCTAAGTGAAGGAATCTTGTCTGTTTGGATATTGCTCCAAAGAGGAAAAGGCAGACTGCCAGAAGGGTAGACTTTCAACTCTGATGCCAAGTACATTTGTTCAGATTGTTATTTGAAATGAGTTATTAGCAATACACACTGTCACTCTAGTACCTTTTAAAAAATGTGGCATATCGCCCTATGAAACACTGGTGTATTTCTTACCACAGCTTCTAATCACTAGTCATGACCTGTTTTCACATTAAAAGATAAGGACTCACCTGAAAATGATCCAGAAATTATTTAACCCCTCTCTCAGAGCCAATAAAAGTCCCCCAAACAAAGAAAAGCCTTACATGCGTTTCACGTCAAGGGCTTCATCAAGACAATTCTGTGTTAACAATGCTTTTATAAGGATCTCACAGGAACGATAATGAGACTCATCCCTCTCCTGCATTCTCTTGAAAATATTGTAGGCATCTAAAAAGGAGCAAGAAAGCCAAAAGGAAATGTCAAATTGCAAGAACATTGATCACAGAAAGAAGTCACCTATTCACTGAAAAAGGTCCGTCCTAAATCTATGTAGCTTTTGCTTACATCTTTAAGCCCAGAGCTGTGGATCACAGCTTGCTCAAAACTGCCTATATACAATCAACACACACTTCTACAGAAGAAAAAGTTGTGCTACTGCTCTTCCTTTTTAAGTGGCTGTTGCTTCAATATCAACATAGCTGGTTAGAAGGGGAAGACTCAGGATTTTTAAAGCAACACCTAATTCTGGGGTATACAGTTACAGTGTCTGGTGCATGATCACAACAGCATTTAACAAATAATATAGGAGGCAATTCCAATATGGGGAGATCAAATTATTTGGCTACGACAAGATTTATACAAAACATACAATTTACAAATATACAGATATTTAGCAAGTAAACTACACTGCATTTGTTTGACTGATTAACAGTTTTATTTCATGCATTCACAATAACTGTCAGTGTATGAAAAGATGTTACCAAAAAGGGGGAAAAATGATAAGCACAGTTTTCAGTCATTTATTTTTCTGAAACAAGATTATGCAGCTATAAACATGCAGCTAGAACTGCCATCCACACTGTAACATATGCTAGAAAGCTGTGCTAAGAACCACAAATGATCTTTTACATCTAAACAGTGATTGCACATTTCTTCTAATGACTCATTAAATAATCCCTTTGCTAGTTCCAATCACAGACACAGTAACCTTTAAAACTTACCAAAAATAGTTGGACTATCACCACAAATTTCACAGCTAAGCATTAAGCTTTTTTTCTTCCACTTTGAAAGTAAAGATGAAGACAACTCACTTGAATCTTAATGTCATAAGAAGCATTACACTAATTGCACTTAGTACAGTGTGTTAAGGAATTTTAATCAAAACTGTTGGTATGCCTTTCAGTTTGCATCTTAAACTTCTTCAGCCAAAAAATAGACACAAGAACCCCCTGAAATTTAGGCACAGAATGCATAAAATTTATTATTTACATCACACAGACCCCTACACCAAGTTAATAAATAGAATTACCATAGCCATTTATAATCTACTTTGTATGCTTGGAAGTTTGTTAAATATATATATGAACAGAGATAAAAGGTAATATGATCTTAGTAAAAATGAAATTAATTTCTGTGCATTTCAGTTTCATGTATACAAGAGAGTCTGAAATTACAAGAGTGACTGCACTGTCAACCAAAAGAGCAATGAAACAACAATAGGACCACATAAGAAAGGTCCTGAAGTCCTCCACCACTTTTACTTAGAGGTCTGAAGTTAGTTTGGCCTGCAGCAATGTGATGAACTCCCTTGCCTGCTCAGATACTGATCACCAGCATTCAGACTTCAAGTTTAAATTCAGTGGGAAGACATTTTTCTTTCCACTGCTCTGAAATCTGAGGTACCAGCAACCACATTCAACAAGAACAACAGCCCTCTGATCCCTCCAGTATAACCTGCTAGAAATGCAACTAATGACTTATAAAAATGTAGCTGACTAGGAACAGGTTTTTCTGCTCATAAATGTCTGTTTGAATTCTATTTTTTTAAGGCAAAAAATTCCTTATGTTTAGAGACTCCTACAAAAACTCTTGCTGTCTTCAGACTGAACTAGGCCCTGTCTTTAAATATTACTTTCATCAGCTGGGTACAGAAATGGACCTGGCTACTAGTCATAGCAGTCATAGTAGCATATATTACCATCAATTATCATAGTCCATAACATATAAGATCTCATTTTACAAGAAAATATACGCATTTTTTTTTTTGTAATGACTACTTCAATGAAGAATTAAAAATATTTCTATCAATTTTGTTGTGTATGTCAGTCCTGTGATCATCCTATTCAGATTTTTTTCTTAACTTCATTTTGCATCTCTGCAAGAAGCATGTTTGAAGTATACGTAGATCATCTTCAATTGAGACATACCCCTGATCAGGTATTACCAGCTTATTACTTCTTCAGATGGCATCTAAAATTATTAAAATATATTAGCATTCAAAAGAGAAATTTCTTGGTTTCAAAATCATATTGTGTTATACCAGCTATTTCAAGTAGCAAGATTTGTTAGAAAAGTGACAACTTGCCAAGAAAGCCTCAGTTCTCAAGATAGTCAAATCTGTTTCAGCAATTGTGACTGTTTGGGATATGTGTTACATGATCCCCTAGAGTCAAGTTCCCACACTGAGGAATCACGACAAAGATGAAAATATGACTTTGCATAAATCAAGCACTTTGGAGAACAGATTATCAAAACGTGTCAGACTTGGAAAGTTAATTGAATAGTTACATAACTAGACTGAGTTAATCTTTTTCCCATCAAAATGCTGCCCCATTACATTCACACCAAAATTACATGATACTGTTATATAAAAAGAAGCAACAACTTAATTTCTTTAGTTTTTTTTTTTTTAAAGGCCAAAAGAACAGTTTTCCAAGAAGACAAATTGCTTTCCAACATAGTTGGAACATTTTTTTCCCCTTCATTCCCAATAGCTCTAAACCACCTTCTCTCAAATAAATAAAAGAATATGCACAAGCGATGTATTACTAAGTTCAATATCTGAAGTCATCACAGAAGTATTATTTTATATTTTTGTTTTAAACTGATCTCCCTACAAAGTCTAAGGCAATTATTTAATTTCCTCCTGCTCTTCACTTGATCATTTATGATTTAATTATGATACCAAAGGCACAGGGCACTTTCCCAGTGAAAATGTAATAAAGTACATTCCCTTGATTTCATCTGATTTTCAATGAAAACATTTCTTCATTTCTCATCTTCATTTGATACCAAACAGCTACCAGCATGAACAATTTCCTGAAAACATGATGTCTGCCATAATACACGATTCTTAATTTCATATACATAACACGGTAATGCACTCCCAGTCTGCAGAACATCCAGACTCAACTTTGGACTCCCAGTCTAAATAAACTGAATATTTAGGATGATGGTAATTTCACTAACAATGTAAGTTAAATGTCTGAATGACTGATACATTCTTCTTTTAAAAACTCAGAGCTTAAAAATCTGTGTCCAACCCGTAAAATATACTGATTACACTTAGAGAAGTAAATTACTAGGTGTCTTGCATTTATAAATCTTTCTCATTCACCAAAATTAATTTTTAAACCTATTGAATTCTATTTTCTATACTGCTTTCAAGTGAGGTACCTAGTTATACTATAGTATCAATGAAGAAAATATGTCTTCCCAGAATACTGAAAAGCTCTGCACCTTGGAAAACACTAAAAATTAACTAACTGGGACCAAGGCTCTTCTTGGTGATGCAGAGCAATAGGACAAGAGGCAATGGGCAGAAACTGATGCACAGGAGGTTCCACCTAAGCATGATTTGTGCTGGTGACTGAACACTGGAAAGATTGCCAAGAGAGGTTGTGAAGTCTCATCAATAAAGATATTCAAAGGATCCTGTCCCATGTGCTCAAGGATGAGACTGTCTGAGCAAAAATGATAGATCAGATGATCCACCCTTCCAAGCTGACACATTCTGTGATTCTGTGAATTCCTCCCCACTAGTTATTTCTTCTTCTGTCATCCTGCTTTGGGATGAGATGGATAGGAATGGATTTCTAATGATTAATCACAGACTAAATCAAAGGAATGGCACTGAAATACACTCTGCTCCTCCATATACAAAAGCAAACGTCCATGCAGAAATTAACTCTGTTTTTAGCAGAGACTGGGAAGTTTGCACAGAAGAGTTCTGCAGTTAATTGAAACCTCAAAATTAACATGGCAGGGGAAAAACCCACAGTGGACTCCAGTTTACCTTTTGCTTTATTTTTCTTGCAAAGCATCTGTATTTTCAGTTCTTCCCCAGAAGCATCACTTCTGCTATCTTCAGGCCTATCCTTTAAAAGAAACGAACATTTAAATTACTGTAATAATATCTGTTAATATTTTTTTAGTAAGAAAAAATATAGCCATAAGTGTTGTTAACTAGGAAAGTTAAACTCCACTTACCTTAGGTACCTCAAATGGAACCACCTGACCATTTTTCTCAAATATATCAGCAAGTAAAGTTAGTGTCCTCTCACGAGGAACAATATTTTCTTCTTGAATTTTAGTCCAAACAGCTTCAGCCTTTCCCCAGTCCTTGTTGCTCTCTGAAACAAGATCAAAATCTTCAGACAAAAGCAGATTTAGACTATACATCCATATCTAAGGTGAATCAAAATGATGTCTTTGGAAAATAATACATCAATTAATCATGTACTTCTACTTCATACAATCATCAACTTGAGGTTTTAAACTATTTTAATACATAGAGGATAGCAGGAAAAAACCCCAAGGATTATAGGATTCAGATAAATGAGAAATCAGCTCAAAAGTAGTGCAGAAGTGATCATCCCAGCTCATCAATTCCATTGTTCTAGACTGTTAATTGAAATTTAAATATGCATCACTGTTTATTTGCAGTTATGTACAGAAATCTGGACTTTATGAAAGAAAACAGTTCACTACCATTTAACTACCTACAGCATGTGCTCTCCTGCTGCCTTGACATATTCTAGCTTTGCAGTCACCGCTTGTGAAGCATTTATGACTCTCAGACACTACTGATTTACAACCTGGTAAAAATGAACTCTCTAAAGCAGAAATATCCTTCTCAATAAACTGCCTTGGCATTTAATTCAAATTTCATTTAGTTCAGGTTTTGCTCTCCTACTATACACGCGTATCTTGTAAATTCTTCAGTGACTCTTCAAGAGCCAGTCCCTCCTCACAAATGCACAGCAAAGGGTGGAAAGTGACATTTGAAAGCTACAGCAATAGACTGTTGGAGAATGAACAAATCCAGGATCAGGTTGTTCAGAAAGGTTTTTTGATCTCCATTGTTGGAGGCACCCAAACCTTTACTAAACTTGGCCCTGATGTGATCTGACTTTGGAGCTATCCCACCTCCAGGAAACAGCCCAGGCTTAGACTCCTGAGGTTTTCTCCAGTATAAATTATTCTGTGATAATCAAATGCCTTGTTTTCAACATGTTTGATTACTGCTTGGACTAGATGGTAGGTTATTTTTTATTATGATTAAATAAATCTGAAGTTATGGTTTTGGTACACAACGACAGTCCTACTGTAGTTGTGCATGGGGCAGCTTTGATAGGTAATCTAAAATGGTTGAAAGCAGGATTATGCAGGGCTTTTGTCTTTCATGGTGACAGAAACCAAAAAATGTTTTCCACTTCTTTGAATAGATGAAATTGGTTCTGTCTTCTGAAAGAAGATTGAGAATTTTGCATGACAGAATTAGATGAATTGTATCTTCTTAGATTCTCTTCCTAGCAGGCACACTGTCAGACTTAGTCATTGCCAGAGGTGAATAGGATGAGTGGAGAAATAGGAAGGTTCTCTCCCTGTTGAGACAAGATTGATTTTCAGGCCTACTTGATCGTTGCTGGTGAACCAGTATGTGTAAAGCCAGGTTTAGGTAACGCTACAGTTTTCTCTGAAGCTTTCCAAGGCTTCAGAAAATGAAAAGCAGCAAAATTCTGATGGGGTCTCTAGATGGCTTTTTTGGGCAAGTACTCATGTCTTCTCCTGCTATAGCTAAGTGCAGTAGGGAAGAGGCCTGCATCAAAAATACACATGGACAACACCTAAAATGACTTCAAATTCAAAAGCAAGTTTTCCAGATATATCAAACACCAGTAATGGCCCAGTAATATATAGATATATATACATACATTACCAAGTACACAGAAATCCCTGTAATGCTCTATGTCCCAATTTACTGTTTAGTGCTCCATATCCAACCTTAACACAATGTATTTTTTCAGTACTTTAAAATAAATCTCCAAAATTTTAATCACTGAATAACAAAACCAACATAGACTGAAAAACACAGAAAGAGGAATGAAAACCTCATAGATACATCCTACACTAAGTCTGTAGCACAGAAATGAAGTTTCAGTTTTTAAGACTGTTCATGCCTATAAATGATGCAGAAGTTAGGTTGTGGCTGGTGAAAACTAAGTAATCTAAAAAATATATGCGTTTTTGCAGAACTAGATCCAATTACGGGGGACTCCTAATTTTTGTCAGTTATGAAGGTAATAGATGAGCAGATTTTCTTCTCTAAGCACACTGAAAGCCAAAACAGAATTAACTTTCAAATTATAACACCAGACAACAGCATGGATTGGAAAACTTGCACTACATAAATCTATATATTACATCCATCCATCCATCCACACATACTATGCTAAGTGTTCAGGTCTGCAGATGAAAATAACCAAACCCCTGACCTCTCCTCCCCCACAAAATGCTTCAGAAATGGTAGCCAGACTAAATGTCTATCAAGATATAGCTTCTCTCCAGGGTTATGTTCCATTTCCAACCACAAAGGAAAACAGATTACAAACATGGATAAGATCTCAAGCTCACTTACCACACAGTTTGAGCAGGTGGTAGTACATCTCATCTCTATCGCATTCAAACAGATTTCGAGTTGATTCTACCAGCTGCTCCAAAGTTTCCATCTTCAAAAACAAGGAAGAAAACATTTATACCTCAGCCAAGCAATTATTTTTCTGTATATGTGTACATACATGCTGTGTGCATTCAGCTAAAATAGTATCTCTGTTTAAATATACACCAACATTAAGTTCACCTCACCAGCCTGTCACATGTCCTTTCACAAACATAAAAATCAAGCGAAAAATACTCCAAAACCATTTTTCTTGGAATAAAATGACAGTTCCACAGAGCACATCATATGAGTCATACCTGTTGATTTAATATACACTTTTTTGCAAACCATTGCAATCTTCCAGAGTGTGCTCTCAAGCCAGGAGTCTGTAAAATATTTTCATAAGAAATACATTACTGCACATAGAACATTCCAAGGGAAAATAAACATAATACAGGTATTCATAATGAAAGTTCATAGCTATTGTTTGTTTTTCTTGAAATCTAAATGCAACTAGAACCTTCACAAATAATCATGTTAAGTTGCATTTATGAAACATAAAAATTGCAGTCATCTTATTCAAGACAGTCTCCTTTTTGGTTGTACGCTGCTGAGAGAGTTCATTTAAAATACACTTCAGATGAACTGAAATGTTAAATAACTTCTCTCATCACATTAATTGGGTATTATTGCTGCTACCTATAGTAATCCTTTGTATCACTCCTGGTAAAGAATTACACCAATTTTTTCCAAACTGTCTTCACAATTAAATACTTGTTTTCAGCACTGCTGCAACTTAGCAGCTAGAGAACCGTGTTTCTGAACTGCACCATCACCATTTGGTGATGCCAATATACTTACTGTACAGATGCCAGGTATAGCAACTGCAGGGCAATTCCTATTCCAGAACAGAAGGCTCAAGATTTACTCTTAAAGCTAAGACATTTAAGGCTTGCCCTTATGTGTGTGTACACAGAGGAACTGATGTGTAATTGTCAGCATGCCACACTTCTTTGTGTTACTGACTTTACCAGGTTGTGAGCCTTTGCTTACTCATTCCTTTGTTGTTTTAAGCAGACTGCAGCGACATGGTAGCTACACACGCTCAAAGAAAAGGTTTCAATCCTTGAAACTCCGACTGGTGTAGAAAACCACATTGTGCCTTCCCAGCACCATATGACATAATCAAAACAGCAGTTCTTCAACTTAACTAAATTCTTATATAAAGATAGGAAAAGTCAAATTTTTTGAAGAGCCATGTCACACAATCTACCTACTAATGTCCAACATATCTAAAAAAAGTTTACAGCAAAATGTGTGCAAAGCATCCATCATTTTTAGCTCTTCTCCTTCCCTCCCAAAGATATTTGGATTTCCTGGCTTTATACTATCTTGTCTTAGCACAAATATAATTTAGAGAGTGGACTGTTTTTTTATTTCAAATGTCCAGATTCACATTAACATAGCTTAAAGTAACTGCGTGGAAATGTCTGTTCACCCCTACAGAGAGGTGTTTTGACTCTTGAAGGCTTTTAGGTTTTAATGTTGTATGAAATCTCTACATTTTAAATATCAAGTGCAACTTTAAAAATTTGAATGCCAGTTTGCACAAAAGAGGCAGTTTGAACAAAATGCTGTGAGAAACACTAAGTTTCAGTTGCAAAACAGTGAAAACAATTACTATTGGAAATGTGAATTTACCTTTTCTCTTTTAAAAACACAGATCATTTCCTTCTCCTACATTCTCCAAGCACAGAATTACTACCCTTGCATCTTTTTGAAATAATTCAGCATACACCAGAGAACCAGCATGCAAACTTTCAGTGAAAACTCTAAAATTTTGCTAAATATATAGCAAACAGTGTTCTGTAGAGTAAATGCTGGGCCATATAATCCTACCAATCACCCAACCATTCTATGAAGTCAACATAAGGGTCTGCTAAAACAGGATGCTTATCCCACAGCTCCTCAACATGAATAATGTCTGGGTATTTAGCTGTATTGTTAGAATAGTCTCAGCCCAGAAGGTTACTGAAAAATTGTGTCTTCCCACATATTCAAAGTTGTATATATAAACACAGTTTTCCAGGTACGTGCTTTTTTCCAATTAGTTGTTTGTTTGGGGTTTTTTCCCTCCCCACAATTACTTATATTTATAGGGACCTGTTCAGTGCTTTTTTAAGATCTACCAAGCAGTTTCACATAAAATATGCTGAAAATTAAGCCAAGAATTAACATCTTACACAACAGGCTCTTTATACACAACAGGCTCTTGAAAATGAAAAAGAAAGAAGTATGTTGCCTGCATTTGTTGCTAATCCTCTTTACGACATGGTAAAATTCAAATGCTGAATTCACTTACAACTTCCAATATCACTGCTGATCCGAATGCCAATGAACTCAACAGCTCGAAAGCTACAAACTTTTTATAGTAAATCCTTTCCTGTTCAGAAATGATTGATGTGTCTGTCACTACAAGGACAGCTGAGTTATACAACAGATATCCTTGTGTTTCATTTTGAAATTGAGAAGTGTTTTCACATACTGCAGGTCTCAATCATCAAAAGAACATCTAGGTCAGATTAACTAAATCTCCAGGGCTTGCCTGATAGTCCATATTTGTAGCTTATCCTTTACAATCTTAGGGAATTTTAAACACTGCATTTAGCAGCAAGCAGTGTTTCTACAATACAGCAGACTGAAAAAAAGAAAAACAGAATGCAAAGAATAAAGAAAAATTAAGTAAAAAACTATAATTACTCTTCCAAACTCCCATTTACAATTTTGATCATGCTTGTTTCAATGGACTAAGTAATAAGAAAACCCATATCGAGTTTTAGTGGTTTCTTTGTTTTGTTGGGGATTTTTTTGTTTCAGTCTCTCATGCAATTCATCCAGCATATAAACTGAACACTGATGTCTGTCTTTTACAGTCTTTTGAAATATAAGACAGTTGTATTGTACCAGATCAAATCTGGTTATCCTCTCTGTAACAGTAACTACAGGAGAATATAAAATACCAGAAAAAACAGCAATACTTTCCCTTTAGTGCTCTTCCACTCTCTAACTACCTGAGGTTCAGTGGATCACACTGGTTCTACTAAGTTATTTCTCTTCCGTGAGCTCTTCTAGTTGGCCCTGAAACCTCTTAAGACTCATCACATTCAGAAGATCTTTTGGCAATAGGTTGCCTCTACCACCTTTTGTAGAGAACAACCAAAGTACTACCACTTCTGATTATTTTCACTAGCTTAGATTTTCTATTAGAAGACAATATACAATTGATTTTTATTATCTCAATTTCATACTAGCCTAATGATCAGTATATAAAATCATTCCCTGATCCTTCTCCAGGCTAAGCAGAATTCAGCTATTTCATTGTATCTCCTATAGAAATCAGTCCAGAGTTTTGATCAAAACTTAGACCAGATGTGATTCTTGGGGTGATCTACACAGGGCCAGGAGCGAGACGCGATGATGCTGATGGGCCCCTTCCAGCGCAGCATAATCCGTGATTCTATAACAACTACACTTATTCTACACTTATACCCACACCAATTTACTCACTGATTCTACACCTTCACAAACAATAAGGAACACTAACCAGAAAGGGATAAATATGCTGCATCTTTAGAAGAACTCTTGTCAAGCAGCACTCAAAAATCATGCAACAGTTCTAACACACTGAAAGCATTTGATTTGCTCTCCTCCTTCTGAGAACCAGTCACTTCAGGTGATTGAAGGGGTCTAATCAGCAGATTTTCTGTACTAACAGTTTTATTTGAGCTAATTTCTATCTTTATAGCTGAAAGAAAACAGATTGTCTGGAAAAATACTGACCTGTCAGAGAGGAAACTATTAGATGTTTTTACCAATTTTAAAATAATGATAGAAATACTCAAATTCTGTTTACATTAGTATTCTGTAACTGCTATAGCCAATAGACCCATGGTTTTTTACTTTCAAAAAAGTTTTTCTAACAAAAAAGTTTTAAAAATTAAAGACATATGAAAACATTTTACTCCTCTCCACTTGCCTAAACCATACCTTTTCTCTTTAAACACAAAACTTACAGAGAAAAACCACAAAAGACAACATACAGACCCGAAGCCCTGAGTGCTATTCAAAAAGATGACTTTCAGCAAACTAAGAGTTGAGAACTGCCCCAAAATAGTGCCACTTTTGCTGGCTTAGGTTGCATAACTGCTTAAAAACCAGCAGCAGCATTTTTCATTTGGCATATATGCGACATGAGATGGAGAGCTTCTGTTTTAACCTTGCAACACTGCACGTTACTGCACCTGTTTGGCAAAATAATTCTTACATATAGCAGTCACTTACTCTAGCCTTTCATAACTGCACTGTGAATAACATATCAATTCTAACTATTCAAGTTTAACCCCAACCACCTTATCTACCTTACCTTTACTTCAAAATTTCTGCATTTTCTTTGCAAAAATTAAATATTTTCTTACGGAAACAGTTCTACTATAATTGCTAATTCAAACATATTGGAAAGAAACCAATTTTATAAAAGTCACCCATGTTGCACTTCCCATTGGTATTCTTTGGAAGGATAGATCCATTCATTTCTCTCTTTGCAGATCAAAAAGCCAGTAATAGTAAGAGACAGCTAATGCTGCTAAAGGAAGAAGAACATTTCATGAAGAGTTACATCAGCAGCAATAACAGACTTATGCTACCAGTACCAGAACCAGCTACTGAGATTTAGATGCCAAAGCAATGTTTTGCAGGAAAATGCGTTACTTCTCCAAGCAGACAGGCTTGGGCAGACAGCTATAAGAACTGATGTGTGTCATTCCTAACAGTTCTCTCCAACATAAGCACCAAAGAAAATAGAACACTTGATGGGAAGTTCTTCATTTAAAGGCAGATTTTTCCCTGATTCCACAAAAATGTCTATGAAAATCTCATTAATTCCATGCAGCTTTAATGAAGCCTGGGATATTTTTGCATGGCAGGTTGTTTGAACAAAGCTGTTTACAACATAAACATTGGATGTTTTCCCTGAATCTTCCCCTAAGTTAAAACTTGTAGCAGAAGTCCTCACTTTTACTAAGCTGTAGGTGCACTTCTTAATCAGAAAGTTAGAATAACAATATAAAATTTCTGTACCTTCTGTAGCCATCCTAGTCTAGTTATTGAATGAGATGCTTAAAACTATTTTACAGTATTATTTTTTTCTTCTCCTAAGCATTTTTACTTTCAAATAACAATGCACTAGTTTTTTAAAAATACCAATTAACATATTTACATTTTTTAAAAAAATAATCTTACATCTTGAGTTCATATGTATGCAGGTATACCACTCTGCTGTATTTCTCCCACTAGTCATTGTAGTAAAGTCTAAGTGAAGTATCATTGTTGAATACACAAGAAAAAACCCCTATTTTGATTATTGGCTCTGAACTTTTGTGCAATAGTCCAGAAGCTCACAAAATATCCAGCTTTAGAGACTGAGTGATCTAAAAATCATCTGTGCATGAAAAAGCATCTTTCTTGTTGCAATCATATCAATAGTCCAATAAAACATATTAGTGCTCTCTTAGCTCAGCTTTTATTTAAGTCATTGTACTGCAGCATAACATTACAGCTATGGCTGTTTATGGCTGGCAACGGAAGCAATACTTTTTCTACAGGTTCATTTTCCACTTAGAAAGAAGTTTAGAGCTCAGTGTTTTCAAAAATGGTGTCTTTGGTGATGGCACAGAAAGATACCCTCACTCACTTTACTCTTTCGAAACAAAAGAAGACCTTGCAAACTATCTAAAAAAATAAAGAATTTCTCTTCTTCTTTATGAGCAATTTTGTTCAGAAATAAATATGACTAAACAAAATACAACTCCCGTACAATACGGAATTCTTTAAAGAGAAGCACATCTAAAATATGTGGTTTTACAGTGTATGATGAATGAAAAAAAAGCATTATAAACTTCTTCCTTCAAACACAAAGTCCCTGGAGCTATGAAAAGATAAACAGATCTTGCCATAATCCAACATTCTGAACACATTACTGTCTTCCTTTTGGGAAGGAATTTTTTCCTTTAGTCATCTCCTTTACCAAATTTACTTATTTGAAATATATCCCTTCCCTGTAAGAAAGGAATACTTAAGAATTTCTAAATAACATGCACTGAATTTGTAAACACCCCTTCTTAAATTTACCTACATACATTGATGCATGGAAAGAAAATCCAAGTTCACTAATAACTAACTGCATCAGAGTCCAGTTTCAGAAGCAGAAATAATTATTTTATTGGACTAATAGGACTCAATAGCAATAATTTTAAAAATTAATCTTTTCTTGTAATTATAGGGCTTGCATGCTTAAAAGCTCATTCCCCTCCATCTCAGTTGTATACAGTTACTCTAATAAAAGCTAATAAAAGCTATTACACCTCCTACAAACTATTCCTAAATCTCAGACCACCATTATCAAATACAACCCTGTTCACAAACATGTAAATTTTGTTTTAATCACCTCCACTCTTTTCTCAACAGGACCAAAATTAAGTATTTGTAAATAAATTCAGACACTAGATATAACTATCACTAAATTACACATAACTGATGCACCGCCCTCACTCCCCCAACCCTGCTGTCACAAATCAAGAAAGCATCTTCTGGTAGTTCATCTCCAGCATAAAATCAGCAGGATGCAATTTTATGATGCAGACTCTTTAAAAAAGCAATCTGGATGAAAGAAGGTTGTAATCTCTCAATATCATGTAGAAACATTCTCATTGTTTTTATGGCAGATTAAATCCAATGGCAACTGGTATCTTGAGGTCTGCTGGCAATGAGTGTTACAATTCTTTGCTTAAATCTATTTACCTCTTAAATTAACTTGACATCTGTTGATAGATATATTCCTGTACACTGAACTCACTCAAACCAGTTCTTTTGTCAGGTCCCAGACTGCAGCAGCAGATGCCTTTCCTTACATTTCTTCACAATGGAACACAGTTCGTTAAGCTATTTCACAAACATTTGTTCCTGAATTCTTCACACTAATGTCTCAAGATATGCATGGTATGACAAATTTAATTATTAAATATAAACAACAAATTTGGTATGAGAGTAGATGAAGATAGTATCATACTTGATTAAAATTCAGTAAAAAGAATTCTGAAGCCATGCACTATCCATGGCAATTTTCAAGGAAGGCTCCTCTAGTGGAAACAAAATACACAGGTTGAACTTCTACTGAAAAACTCTGACGCAGTTTCCCTGTATTCCAATCTTCTTTGCCTTCACTTCCAGCAAAACCTAAACCAAAGGAGTAATGAGAGCTCTTACTCTTTCATTGAAAGAGCAAATTAACAGCTGCTATTTTAACAGCCCACGTGATTTGATCTAGAAAGATGTCAAGAATCATCTGTCAAACACCACGAAGACAGTGGCACACTGCTACCAACTCCTACTTCCTATCAGAAGAATCAGTATCTCCCAATGAAAAATCCAAGTGACCTGATACCTTTCTTAACAGGGTGCTTGTTTTGGTTTATTGAGGTAAGTATTTTGCTGTGCAATGAAACTTCATTTAAACATTTTATTGATACAGTGCAGAAATGGTTTAACATCAGTTTAATACCTTGCCTACTCAGTCACAGGAATGAAGTGTTCACTTCTGCTCCATGAAAACGTGGCTCAGACTTTCAGTGAGCAGATTTATAGACTGGCTTTGCTTAACCCTCTGCTGCAGAATTGTTACAGTACTGAAAGAGATACAAATCTTTTCAGAAAAAGCCAAGAGAGGACTTGGGCTGCATTACACACTGATTCAGTGGGTATTGAAATAGCTGCATTTAGCATGAGTAAATGAAGGAAAAAGGGTGAGTCTAGAAATACCCAATCATCATGAATCCAAAATAGCTGCAAGTCATGAGATCCTGGCGAAAAATTCAGAGATGAGCAAAATATTAAATCCAACAAAAATGGCAGCCATCAACTATATTTTAACTACTGTAAGTAGTGAAATCTGTAAGCCTCCATGCAGCATGAAAACAAACAGAGTAACAGGTCAATAGGGGAATAAATAAATTTCTCCAAGGTGGTATAACATCCCCTTTTTTATCCTACTCTTCTGGATGACCTTCCCATTACTGGAGATATTAAGCACCTGCTTAATGAAGTGGCAATCAACAGCTGAGTAAAAGGGACTTTTAACTGTCCAGTACAGGCAACAGGTAACCAGTTGAGAGATCTGGCAGACTAGGCTCTAAAATACTCTTTCATCATTTATATACCAGCCTTAGAAGAACATAACACCAAACAATTCTTCTAGATTCTCTCCACACAATTATTTAAGACCTCTCTCCAGAAGGAGATCTGATTAAAATTTTTTAAAATAAGAAAACATTTCAGAGGATAGGTAAGTATTTTTTTAGAAGGTACTTTCCCCTAATCCTATTTATTGAAAATTCACATGCCTTTCTTTTAGTCTACATTAGTTTTAATGTAGTTAGTTTAGTTAAAGGCAAAACATACTGACCTAATTTTCTTCCTTTTTTCTTTATGAAAAACAAAATTCAATGACAAAAGGCAATTAAGCTGCCTTTCTAAGTAAGGGAAAAAATCCTAAGTATCCAGAGCTAGATTTGATGACATAGAAGTCATGCTGTGCCCATCCAAGGGAAAGCAAGCTAGTATGTGACCTTGTGGTAAAGGGCAAGAAGAGAGATGTGCCAACTGTGTTGACATGATCATCTTTGAAGGACTCAAGACAAAAGCTAACTTATCAGTTGAGGTGCATTTAAAAAGACCTAAATCATGTCTTGATGTACCCATTGGTAGAACTTTTTTAAGTGTAAAGCAAAACAACATCTACCAGCACAACTCTGGGGGGGGCTCAGGAATCTCCAGGCGTAGCTAGAATAAAGTAGACTTACACTTTACAGAGCAGCCAAGGCTACCTTGCCTGTAGCTACTGCCTCTGAGAACAAGATTTTTCAAGAGCTTAACAAGGCAGTTCAAGAATACAACAAACTGCTCCTTATCACATGAACCCCGTTTTGCCTCAGGAACAGCATTTCCCCCACAGCCTTCTCAAACACAACTTCTCTTCCAGTCAGTATGGCCTCAGAAGAGACTCCCACTACCAAACTACCACATGCTTCAGCCCAGCTGTTCTAGCAAGGGTCAGACAAGGCAGGAAAACTTCCATTTCATTTCCAGATATTTGGTGTTCAGATTTATGCCTAAACATTTGTATTTCTGGTGACTCATGATAAATCACTAAATACTGAATACCTGCAGAGAGAATCTGGCATGTTTTAAGAAAACAACAAGAGTTTCAGTGCCCCGACAATTTGGTAACTTGCGTATTATCCTATTCACCATTGCAGAGCTCCAGACATCAATAGAAATTCTGAGAAATTAAATGCTAATATCAAAAAAAGAGCTGCTAAATCACATGACATAACAGTTTTGCTCATTTAGCTTTAATTTTACTTCCAAATCTCAGATTTCATATTTTCACCTCCTAAATGCTTTAATCACTGTAAAAAACTCAACTCCTCAGTGTCATCTGCTGTCAGACACTGATATTTCTGTTCTTCTGTATTATCAGATTTGAGCTCCAAAACACCCCCTCAGAACAAAAATACCAATGTTTCTACACTGTGCTTAGCAATATCTACACACCCCACAGCAGGACAGTATTGTTCCACCACACACAAACAAACAGATCTTCAGTTAAGATTTTTTTAATGCAAGAATTCCATTAGACAATTCAAGCAGAGATAGCTGGTATTTCAAATATTCTAAGGGGAACTAGGAGAAAAAGCATTCTTTGTCTCAGGAACGAAAAAAAACCCCAAAAATTAGGCTAGAGTTGTGTATGTGCATAACACAAATGTGGAGGACAAACTATTACCTTTTCTGCAAAATGCTCCCATACATTAAGTGAAAAACTTATGCAGCATTTTAAAAGCCTACAACTGTGTTAAGAAGAAAAAATAATCACAATCTGGGCAGACTCTGCAGCTGCCCCTTTGACTTATCAATTTCAGTAAGCACAATTTCAATCAAGTCTAGATAAAATATACTAATCCTAAATAGACCAAGTTTGTCACCTACCACTTCCTATAAGCTGCTTACTATCCTGAAAAAGGGAGAGAGAGAAGAAATGCTAAATTAAATGCCAAACAGTAGCAGACAGCGCTTGTTTGGCTGATTAACTTGTAGACAAGCATTACAAATAAATCTGAGCATGGTCTGCAGCAAATTAAATTCCAGTGCTTTTAAGAACAAAGAATTCCTTCGGAAAGAGGATTAGCAACTTTACACCCAGGAATGCCAGTTTAATTTAATTGTTCCACAATCCGATATTTAATATGCAAATATCATTTTGATATATAAGAGCAAATTTGAAAAAGTAAGGAAACAATTTCAATGTACAAGAAAACTGTCTCTCTTCTGAACTGTAATTATACAAAATAAAGCTGGCCAAGGGTTTTTTATTACTGGGATTGCATTATATAAATGTGAATCAGAACAAGACTAATTAAAGGTTAAAAACTTTAAATGTTTCTAATTAAGAGTCTAAATAGCTGCACAATTAGTTAAAATCCTACCTCAATGACCTTCTTGGCCTCTTTGTATTTTCCTGTTTGCAAGAAGGCGAAGAAGAGATCGTAAAGAGCCATCATGTCACCATATTCTCTGCTTATAAAATCTGAAACTAAAGACAGAATAAAACTCATTAATTTACTCAATATATTGAAGCATTTCAATATTTATGTCAGACATTCCAAACACAAATATTTTACAAGCCTCATAAAAGATAAGCTATAGCGGGATAATTTTGAAACAAACAGAATGATTATAACACATGACACAATTTGTTGTAGCTTTGTGGTTGAGCATATTTTAAATGTTTTTCTGCACTACATTTTGAACTATATTCAACAAAACTGACTGTATGGGCATGCTCTCCTCATTGAAAGTGAGGATATATGGTTTGTGAACTGCACATCTATTTGAAAAACAGATGTATTGTTTTGTTATTGTGTTACTATTAATATTTTTCTTAACAGTAACATACACAGCTAGAACAAGTATTAGCACTAATCTTGGAGAGCTCAATGATGTATTATACAAACAGAGCTGTTCTGTGTTTAAAATTACAATCAATTTTTAAATCTGAAGAATGCAGGCATCATATTAGTGCTTTGAAGTTTATATATAAGGACAAACATTTTTTTTATTTCAGTTGAAAGAAACAATATACAAATCCTGGAAGAAAAACCCCCAGAAAACACTTCCTATTAGCAGACAGCATTTGACTACATGCAACTAACCCTTCTGCAGAAGATCAGCATCTCCTTTTTCTACCAGTTTACAGCAGATGTTGTGAAGTTGAAGAATTTTACCATACTTCTTGTAACAGCTGATGAAAGCTTCCAGAGCTGCAGGCATGTCATCCCTGGTGGAATGAAACAAAACAAGAACAAAAACTTTCTGAGCAGGAGCAATCCATGCTGAAACCACTTTAATCTTGAAAATTTCACAGAAAATTCATTTAGCAGTCTATAATCCAAGTGTTTATTCCCCCCTCAAGTCTTATTGAGCAATATTCTTAAGATATGCTATGTCCTATCTTGACAAAACCCAAACTCCATGGAAAATTCTCTAAAGTGTTTAACAGCTTTATTTTTCTCATTTGTAAGTAATACTATGTACACTCTATTACCTCTATGTCTATGTTCAGGCATTTCCAATTTCTTCAAAATTATTCCACAGTATTTTGTTTCAATAGAGATCACCAGAGTTAAGATAACCACAGCTCATTAGATTGCTTTATACTGGTTTTACACCTTAACAGAGTGCCTGTAAATCATCTCTTGATGTCCATTCCATCACAATGGAAGGACTAGAGCATTATTCTGTTCTATATGAAAATCAGAATCCAACAGATATTTTCTACTTTTAAAATACAATTTTTGCAGTTAATTTAACAATATAGTATGGTACCAAAATGTGTTTTATGCTGGCCTATCCACATCAGAGACATGGCACTACTGTAAATCCATGTAATGGTAAATAAGTGTACAAGATGGCATCAAATGCATTGTGTCAGGAGCCTTTCAGCAGCAAGTAGAAGTAACACACAGAATAATTCCTTTTTTGGTACCTCAATCCTTCACTGAATTTTCCCCTATGTATACACTGTTAACACCTTCAGAAGTATACATAATTAAAATGCAAAACTGGAAAGTCAAAAACAATCACAGTAACAAAGATAAAATAACCTTCCATACTGTATAACTAACTGTACTTAATCATCTGCTGTAGATTTCTTTTTCACAGGATTACAACCCAATCTTGAAACAAAACTAAACAAAAGAAAGCAAAAACACCAGAAACAACCAAGGACAACCACAGACACACTGGTAAAACAATATGTCAAGTCATTATTTGAAGGATAATGTTTAAGCTGAAACAAAACAAGACCACACACACAAAATGTAAGTAGCCAGGCAGTCAGTAAGACTGCATTTTAGATTTCAAGAGCCTTATTTGATACGGATAATCTAAGTTACCAAAAAAAAAAAAAAAAAATCACTTAACAACAGCAGCTGCAAGGCTGACTCAAAATAATGATTTAACATTCCAAAAGCAACATTCCCAAGGATGATGAAAATGTTATTTTTCATCAACAAAACCCTAACATTACTGTTAAAACAAGCCAAATTCAGATGTCCTCTCCTCACACTGCATTTCTTGTACAGCACAGATTTTGCTTTTTCAAAGAATAACTAACTAAAGTACCATGCGCTACTATCATTATCTATGCTAATATTTTTAAAAAAATTAACAGTAAAACACAGAAGAATTAATTTTATTCAGTAATACTGGCATTCTTTAAAAGAACCTAAGATAATGGATTTCTACCTTATCCCCCTTACTGAGCCCTGTTTACAGTGCATCTTCTGGCACCCCATGGAGTCATTTGAATTTTTGTCATTTGGGGTGAAGACTAAATTACAGGTTAATTTCAAAACTGCAAGTAGATGTTGCAGGCTAGATTACTGTCATAAAAGCGAAATACTATGGTAGTTACCATAGTCAGATATAAAGATTTATATAATCAGTATTTTTCTCCTGCTTTAGATGCAAGTTCAGTTAACATCTAGAAAAAAACCAGTTTTACAGAAAACTACTCAATTTCTAAGGAGGCACAACAACATTTATACATTCAAATTAAAGTTTTCAGTGATAAATCTAGCTTTTCAGACTGATGCTCAAACAGCTATAGTACTGTCTCGGTGTTATTCCTACAGGATCAAAGTGTCTGTTTTTAGGTCAAAGCTATCAATAAATGAATGAGTAATTGGAATGTCATTCAAGCAGTAGCATTAACAGTTTTCTAGTCTCTACATGTATACTGCTGAAAGCATTAATACTGTACATGCAAAGAAAAAAAGTCAGCAAAGACCTGAGAAAAAATTAAATTTAAATATTGTACTTGTTACTGGGACCTACTGCTCAAAGGGGCTGACTAAGTTTGTGTTTAAGGAGTACTGTATCTTACACACTGATGTAATGTTATAACTGCTTTTAATCTACTAAAAATCAGATATATTTGTTCAGTTGCATTCAATCAACCAACCAGTCATCCACAGTTTATCGGGAACAGGGTTTATAGAACATACAAATACTAAAACTGGCAAAGACAAATATAAAGCAATAAAACACAGAGAAGTTCTGACTCGACAAATTGTTGGTACCACTACTGGAAAGAAAAAATTATCAAGCTTATGCTGGTACTTAAGCTTCTATAATTTAACAATCTGCAGTATTTTTTACTGTCACAAACAGCAGTTAATTCCAAGTAAATACCAGCAGCTACTTTTGTAAGCCATTTTTACAGTCCTTTTAGAAAATGAAAAAAGGAACTCACTGTAGGCTTCAAATTTCAAGCAGATGTAACATATTAATATGTTTCTTGAAACAATTATAATAAATAAAAAGAGCTGCACAAAAGAGAATTTCTACATTTTTAAGAAAATGCTATTTAGACATAATGATTTAAAACTAACAAACAGCTGTACATTTGAAAGTATTTGGGAGTCTTTCTGTAAGAAGTTATGCATGTCAAATACCCTTTTATCCTCCCAAAGGATACTTACTACTCTAAGATATTAAAAGCCTTGTCTAAAATTACTATTTAATTAATACGGTTCAAGTCAAAAAGGAGAAAAAAAGCCCATATATTCATAGCCATGTTGGAAAAATTGGATTTCCAGCATCAATTTGGAATAAATAGTGTTTAAAGCACAAACATAGACCATCCACGCTTCATTTTGAGTTGGCCAGATACTACAGCTTTAAGTCACTCACAAATATTATCTTTTCAAGACTAAGACCTGTTCCACTCAAAGATTAGGTGTATTTTTCTGGCACTTTGAAACTTGCTCTTTTAAAAAAAGAAGATATACTCTTATTTTTGAATGACAGAAGAAGCCTCAGCCACAAGTACATTCTGCTTGGCCTTTATGCAGCCCCAGAAGTGTCCTATTTTGGCATTATTTTCCAGCTAAAGTGAAGTTCAGGTTAAGATACCAAATTTTTTTATTCTTTTCTGTTTAGAATGGCTACGAAGTCCAAGGTATTATGGGTCCAATCTTCCAAAATATTTGTGTGGACAATTTTAATCACACAAAGCTATCTGAAGAGCCAAAATGACTCAGTTACTGGAAGGTTTACAGGACACACTGTAGCAGGACTAGCTATACCATTCCCCCATATTTCAGTCCCCCCCTCACTTTCAACAAGCCACTCCCCTCTTGCTTAAAGAATGTAGCACTAAATCTAACCCTTTTACTTGTAATAAACAACTTTCCCAACCAGAGAGTCTGCCTGATAAAAATAAGACTCCAAATATTGATTTTAATTGGAATGAAGTGCTGCAACATTATGCATAAAGCTTTAGTGAAGTGGCAATTTACCTAAGGGGTTTACTGATTGAAAAGCTCTCAAACCTGAAATCACTAGAGAGGTAAAAAGAAAAAAGGGACTCTCTGGGGTGGGGGTGGAGGGTAGCCTGGTAAAACAAATCCCTCTCTACAAATCTGAAGCAGATGTTAGTGTAGAGGGAAGTCAATTCAGCAAGGTACAATCAGCTTTACAAAAATTATTCTGTAAAAAGAGAACAGGCTCTTGAAAGAGCTAAATGTGTTTCTGTTCATTTACTGTACTAAGGAATCTTCAAGGAGACTGGTGTTGCAATTACAACTAATCCTCCCCAAAAAATTAACTGTGTTGAAGGCTTTGTAATTTCCCTAGGTACAATTTAGCTGTCACTTACTTTAAAATTTACTCAAACATGCGTTCCGAACAGCACTAACTTCACATGTCAAGTGCTTTCCAGCCAATTGAGTCTAAACTGGAAGTCGGTGTTAAACAACTGAATGATTAGACAAGATAGCTCATTTCCCTGCTCTTTTGTTCAGAATAAAATGCCACATTTACATTATCAGACTCAACAGGATTTTCTGACAGAGGGAGAAAAAACCCTAGTGAACACTGTCCATAGCAAGCACATGAAGCCTGTCATTTACCAATCATCCTTCAAAAAGCAATAGCCATGAATGTAACTTAATTACGACCCAATGATCCTTGACGAAAAATCATCTTATCACTGTCCTGTCCCCATAGGGCAAATGAGACACTTTTGTCCTTTGGCACCGATGATGCTAAATTCCTAATTGCAATAATGGAGTAAGAGAGCCAAACATCTCTAATTTCATTGCAACACGTAAGGAGCTAAAATAAAACATTTGAAATAATGCTGCTAAAACTTGGGAAAAAACCTCTCCCTGCTAGAGACATGTGTCCCCCACTAAAAACACCATTTAATTTACCAAGATGCCTATTTTAAAAAAGTGCATAGATAAGTCAAATAACTTGTAAGTGCTGCAGAATTATCTCAAAAAGAATCACAGGTGATTTTAACTCTGTGAAAACAACAGAAGGAAAATTGTCAAACCACTGCATTCATGCTCTGTCTTCTACATAAGAAACTAATCAAAATGGGTTTATATTGAGATTAATGACAAATGTGCACAAAATGCTCTACTGGGCAATGCTGTATTAAAATACACTAACCATTTTTAAAGAAAAACAATCCAACTATACTCCTTTTATCATTTAAAATAAAAGTATTAACAGCTTGTGTTCCCCGACTTAAAACTACAAAATAATTTACTCATATGACTCATATGGGCTGTAACATAATGCTTTCATAGTTTACCTGCAATTTTTCTTCCCTCTGCTTAAGAGCACTTCTTATATCTCAGGAATTAGTAAATCTCAACCCTGAAGAATTTTGTTTCTTTTCTCAAAGGTGAGTTTGTAGAGAAAACTTAAGCCAAAACTACAATCCTTACAAATCTTTATAATTTGTACATTATGTAGGTACCACAAGTTTTTCTAATTATCAGCAGGCGGAAGAACCGCTTCAAAAGTAAGACATATTTTAAGACAAAGTACAAGTTCTTTATATCCTTGCAGATTTTTGTCACACAATCCAAGGAAGGTTTATCACATTATATGTTAGACCACGATGATATGGACTGTCTCAATTTTTAATGTGATTTTTCCGTCTTGAGAAATTGTTCAAGGTCATAAATAAAAAAAAGTTATGCTGTCCACCATCAACATTTTTTTCATTTCCATGCTCTGTTAAAAACTTTTAACTTGCACTAGGACTTAATAAGAACTTAAGAATATTCAGGACTGGAAAAAATGGGTGGATGAAAACATTTTATACCTGTAATTGTTGAAATCTTCAAAAGACGCCTTTACAAGCAATTAAAAAGTGTGAAATAAATTAAGAACACAAAACACTAGTATAACCACTACTGTGGAGCATTTTTAAACACCCCAGAGCTTATTTCAGAGGCATACTGATGACCTGCAGCTAAACGACAACATTTCAGCATGATACTTGAGCTGTAGGATGGCAAACAATAAGCACTACTACCGAAAGAAATGACTAACACTTCAGTCACTCATAACTTTCAAAATACTCTTAGCATATTTAAGAAAAACAAACCAACCCCAAACCACAGCACCTCCCCCTTGCCAAAAAACAAACACCCCACTGAAAATGCTGTTATTCCTCCTAAGCAAATTATGCAGGAAAAAAACTTCCAAATTCTGTCTACCATCAGAGAAGATGAAGTCTCCACCCATAAGATGGGAAAAATCCATAAGAAACTGGCTGCCTTCGTGTTTTGTTTATATACATGAAATATATTGGCACCTCTGGAGCTGAGAACCAATGACTTCAAACCGTTCAATTCCACAGTCTGGAACTACTTTCTCCTTCATCGATCTAGTCTCATCAAAAGTTCCTTTATTAATAATAAAGCTCCAACTTTTTATAATTTTCCCCAAAAACTTATACTCCAAAAAATAAAGGAATCAAAATAAACTAACACTCATTACTGTCCTGTTTTCATCTGCACATGATCACACATTTATCTACATCATCATACACTACACCTCAAATGAAAAGAGCTGAAGTAGCACCAGGTACAACTCACATGTCAATGTGCATAAAGCAATTATGCAAAATGCAGCTGCTCGTATGCACACTGCAAAGCATATCAGATATTTTTCCGACACATTAGTTACATATGATTGCAGTTAAATTACTTTCAGAAATATCTGCCCGGCTTGTGATGCAACTAAGGCAGAGCCACTGACTACGAAGATGTACACTATATTCTTAACTGTTGACCACTTTGCTGAAACACTGTTTTTAAAAAGGAATATGCACACATCTACTAAGAGTTAGGTCTTGCTCAAGAATTTTCAGTACAGAAATGTTATACAGACCTTGCATACCCAGAATACTTACAAGAACTAAAAGCCCCTACATGGCTAACTTATATGATACTAGGAAAAATTCATTTCTTTCATAGGTATTATATTTATGCCAATAACATTTTGTTTAGATAAGCCAAATCTCAATAAATTGATTCATAAACTCTAGCTACAAGTGTTGAAAATACAGGAATTAGATAAGTAACATACAGATGAATAATAAAAGGATTGTGCACATGGTAAAGGAAAAGTGATTCTCGCCTCCATTTTAAAAGGAAATTATTATAAAATTCATATGCATGTTAATTCAAATATCCTACACCTCATAATGAAAACTCATGCAAAGGAATAATGCACATGGAATTAAAGATACTTCCCACCACAATGCCTGTATGAAATTCTCTAATAATGTACATTTTCTCTAATAAATGGTACTACAAGTATATACAGGCAAAACCCTTCAAACAGACCAGACAGTATTTTCTTTGAATTTTCAATTCAGCAACACAGTAGCCTACTGGCAATGATATCAAATTATTTGAATTACATGAATTAAAAATACTTCAGTATTCAACAACCACCCTGCAACTCACCTGAGATATACTGGAAAGGCACAGCAAAATAATGCTGTTTTGATGTGAAAACATGTTCCACTTAACCACAAGAGCTGAGACTGCACCTATCATGTTCTGAATAGCTATCTTGTCAAACAGACTTTAGAACAAACTAATTCATAAGCATATTCCAACATATAGCCACTTCATCTCTGATGTGCCCGTAAAACACAGCTGCTGTTCCCAGAGATCATGACATGATGTCTAGCTGATGAAAAGAGACTTAGCTAAATGAAGAAAACATATTTGTTCATTACTGATCTAAGATCACTTCAGTAATTGCACGTGCGTGAGCACTTCCAGACACATACGCGCAGCTGTGAATTGCGTACACAGGTCATAGAACGCATATAAAAATCATAACTTGGTTCATCTGAAGCCCAAGCATAGCTTACTTTTCAAGGTGAACTGTAATCAGAGGGGCATGAAGGGCAGCAGTTTGCACCAGCCCCAGGTTTGCAATGGCGTCATGTAATCGATTCACTGTTTCAACTTCACCTCGCTTGGCAGCGGCATTAAGAATGCGGAGAAAAGATGCAACTGCTCTGCCCGAGATAGGAACATCCTTCTCTTTCATCTCCGTTAGAATGTTAATAGCATCTACAATGAAACAACACAAAAGACCCTTAGGTAATTTCATGTAGGGAAAACAAACTGCTATTAAAACAGCATTTCAAACCCAGCAGGAATGTAAATTCTGGTGTATAATGCCGATTTCAAGTTAATTACTACTTGCATTTCTAAACGAGACTACAATTATAAATCCACAATAGCATGGTTTTATCATTTTCCTGCAACTTTGACTACAAATTATAGATAGGAACTGTGTGCCCACTCTGCACCACATAACCCTGTACAGCCTGCCCTATAGCTGCAAGATTCTACTAAATGGATGCTTTTATCGTTCAATGCTAACATCTGCTAAATCACCCCATTGTTTCTTCAGCAGATGGCTTGTCACGAGGCCAGATAATAAAGATATGTTTACACTGTATATACAGCCAGACTAATGGTCTGATACCGATAGGGCCTGTTTGCTGTGTCGATACTAATTAGCCAAGGAGAGCCAATGAAAGCTTTCTAACAGACTGCATGTTAAAACATTAGGTTCATTAAGCTTCATTAGTAAGGCGGAAACAAACATTTTTGTATATGGAATAAGTGCATTTTTATAATGTTCTTAATTACTGCACAGACAGAATGTTTTGACCACTTTATGTTTGGCTACATTTCTGAATTATTTTATTTTCTGAGGGACATTTATGGTCTTAAAAGCAAGCTCATATTTTCAAACTGCTTAATGTAGAGGTGGACATGATCTGATTTATTATTATTTGGGCAACATCAGCTTTGTTTATTATTTTTGTAACAGTAAGCTTAATAAAAGGCCAAGAGAAATTTCAAAGAAAGATCTTACATAAAAAAAACTGTATTTGCTTTTTTGTTTTATTTTACAGTGTTTTAAATAAAGCCATTACATTTTGTGTCTAAGCTTAGACCATGTTTTATAGTGTTAGTGTAGTTGTTACTCAACAAAATCATAGAACTCAATATTCAGAATTACCTTTTAAAGCCAATGACAGTCTAGAGTTCTTTTTAAAGATCAACCAAACCATGTAAACCACAGACTTATATTAGACTAAATTACAAAAATGAAAGAGCTAACAGCCTAATGCAACCATCTAGAAATATAAAATACACAGTCTGTAGAAAACTCATTAAAAAGCCAAAATTTCCAGGCAGTTTACAGATTGAATATACAATTAAGAGCAAACACAAAAAAGAATAGTAACAGAAAAATATATACTTTATTAAAAGTTAAAATTTTTTTTGTAGTACTTGGCTCTTATGAGAGGGTTATGTTTATAGGTTTTATGTTCAGCCTTCAGACCTTCTTAAGCAAAAACAAAGCCATTAGTCTAGGCACATACGCAATTTGTGCCATAAGTCATGATCTTCAAACTCAATCCAAACAGCAATGCTAATAAAAACTAGCTGCAGAAATGCAAAAAGCACTGAGCTGTGCAAATGTAAATGACAAGCTTGCCAATCCATTAAAACTAATGGCCTGCACTGTCCAAGCATCTCTGGTTGAATTCACATGCAAATTTGTATGCAAAATGTTCAAGCACTTTTCAGGACATGATATACCATTAATATCAAGTCACATTTTTATTCTCAAGGCAAGATACCTTTATTATATAGCAGAAACACACAATGAAAGCAAATGGATTACCTTCCAGTCTACCATGCTTTTCTAAAACTTCTACCAGTGCTACGTATTTTCCACTGTCAAGAGCAACAGGTGAATTCTTGGGGAAGCTGGAAATTAAAGCATTAAGAATTTTATCAACAGAGGCTTACATTTTATAGCTTCTGCTTAAAGATTTATTTTTCAAAGTATATAACACAGCAACAGCAGTAAGAGCTAAAAATTATAGTAAGTCTTAAAGGAAAAATCTGATAGAATGGAAAAGTTGCATCATTAGAACATGATTTAAAAATACGATCCACACACCTTCCCACCCTCAAAAGCCAAAGGTTATGTTTCTGAGAAAGAGTCATATGGTTTAATTAATTATGTGGTAGTTATTGCATAAAATAGGGTATTTTTCAGAAGCCAGGGAAGAAAGTGCAGATGACTGGAACAGGGCTATATTCTTTTTGATAGAGAGATTGAAACTATTTGCCTAAGTTACAAGCCCCTATTTTGAAGTTTCTGCTCTGCGTTGTTTCTTTTCTCTGGAAGTACTAAAAGTTAGTTCCTTCACCACTGTTTCTTTGTATAAAAATCCAAAGAGACACTTCTTTGCAATGAGGCTACGCTTGAGGCAGATCAGTAAAAATGTGTTACTGCAGTGAAAATCCAGCAGAAGACTGAATTTCACTTCCTGCAAGCTCACACTGGGGACTGTGCAAGAGCAGAACTACAGCCAAAGCCAATACACAATCCCTATTTGTAGAGTGGCAAAATTCTTTATATTAACAGTTCAATCATTTCACATAATTTCCAACACCAGTAAGGTGTAATGAGCACCTGCCTGCCAACCTACTGTAAAACCTAAGCAAGTACTTTGTGGGTGTATGTGAGAAATACCCTGAAAGTCACATATAACTTGTTTTTTATTCACTACAGCATCAGATCAAAAGAAGTCTTTTGAGGGGAAAAAGAAAGGGGCAAATAGAAGGATCATCTGTAAGAATTTTCTCCAGGCTAAGTCATGCATGGCATGTTTTAGCTGGGAGCTAACTTTTACTGCCAAAATACAAAGAACTGAATATAAAAATTTAAAATAGAATGCTTGTTGACAGTCTTAAAGTAACACTACTCAAACACTGCTATTCTAAAAATACTATAGGTGTCCTGCACTCTAAACACATTCTAGGTGCTTTCTAACACACAGTACAGGTACCCATCTTTACCTGCAAATTAAGCCAAAATTAAATTTAGACACTATGCATATTTAAAATAAAAATAAAACACACTTCATGTAGCAATCTGCCTTTTTCAAATTAAAAATAAAATAAAATTACTGACCATACAAAGTAGCTGCTTCTAATGTCCAATTACACAAAGCAAATTTTTTGTTTCCAAAAACCACACCCATGACTGTTTTAAATGCACATACATTGTTGGGGAAAACTAATTAAAAATGGATGAGGGGGTTAATACCCAACCTACTTAATTCAACAAGGTCTGTGTATCAGCATAAATCTCTGTGACATGTTTCAGTGCCGGTGTACTTACACTTTTTCTTTCAGGTTCATTGCCTCTTCTACATTATCATGTCGACAGCACAAATTTATTAAGGCTGCATAGCCACCGACAACCATGTCCGGTTCGTATTTGGCTTTCACTTCAAGGGCTTTTTGCATATTCTAAAAAAGGAACAAAGCAAAGATGTGAACGAGAGGAAAAGTCAATCTGACATTATGAATCTTATACATTCAGTGTGCAGTTACATGACTGCTTTAGTGCTTTTAGTAGTGTAGGATCATATACGAACACAGTGCTGTAATGCTTTAGGAAATTTTAAGAATGAAAGCTGTTTCGCAAACCTTTTTTTAGAACAGCTTTTACATTAATTTGAGAATAGACTTCTAAATAAGTCTTCTTACTTTGCATTTATATTTCTTGCATTTTTTTTAATGTAACATTTCTTTTTTTTTTTTTTTAATCCCAAGACCATGAACATGACTAACTCATATTCTAAAACAGCTCTTACTTATTTGGAATTCATAACCATTTTCACCTGGTACACTGCCAAACACATAACAAAACTACTTTCTAAAGAATAAGAAACCACTTAATAATTCCATAGAAAGCTTATTTTTCTATAAATTCTTATTAATACATTTGACCACTTTGAACTTGCAATGGTGTTTGCATCTAGGCTTATTTCATATGCAAAATTGTAGAGATACACAGCCGAGATACACAACTCTTTCTGAATTGTGTTCGTAGCAGCAGAGAATACTGTGCTATCATCTGCACAACTGTTACTGTTCCTATATATCCAGCTTTACAGGCAGGATCATACTGAACAAGAAACGGAACAAAAGTGTGGTGATACCCCACCACAAATTACAGACACACACTAAATGAATGTAAACTACAGCTGGACGCCTGCCGAATGAAGGCAAGAGACCCTTTATCTCAGAAGAGCTTTCCTCCTGCAGGAAAATGGAATTTCAATCCCTGCATTAACAACCTAGTAATATTTGAATTGCAAATGACTAGTGCATGTATCAGTTGCTTGACAATCTAGATATAAGAGACCGGAGCCATGGCTTGAAAGGACATTTGGCATGTATGATAAACCTATCACAGCTGTTACTATCATTCACTTTGCAGATTATTGTAAACAAACTTCAGCAACCCCAAAACATGCCATTCAAGGTGTTGCTGAAATTAGTTAACCTTTTGATTTAATTGCTTTTTGCACTTATGTTTGATTTATAAGCATCAAACCATGAAACCTGAAGCACTGCACTTGTCTTTGCTTAACTGTGTCTCTCCATAACACAGTCATTCATGTCCCTTTAAAAATATAGCTATGTGTTTCCAATTATCTCTGCATTGCTTAAGATACCTCTTCTTCACAAAGAGCATGTATGAGTTGTTTCAAGACATCTGTAATAGGCTGGTTTTCAGCTTTTCGCTGTTCTAGTTTCTTCTCCAAAGCAGACACGTCAGATTTAGCACTCTAAATGGAGGTAACAGAAAGAATGTCAATTGTGAAAACACCCTTCCCTGAACAACTTGTCGGATCACTTTAATAAAAGACAGACAAAATAATCCTCTTCTTTCATACTCAAAGAAATTTTTTAATCATTTAAGGTGCTTTTATCTGTTTAAATAGTACATACTAATTGAAAACTTGAGTCAGAATACAGTAAAAAAAAAACCCCAACATTAAGTCACATATCTACAAAGGTCAACGTTACTATTTCTCTCACACTCAGTTCTTTGTGTTCAGGGAAGTAGGGAAGAGCAGCCTGTTTCTTTTTCCATCTCCACTTTGCTCAGATCAGAAACGTAAAGACTTGACACTCAACCATTAGGAGCAGTATGGATTTATATGGTTCCTGCCACTCAAGTGGATCACTGTAATTTTACAAGCATGAATTAAGCCTCACACCACTACTGTTAACTAACTAGAACTTTCAAAAGAATATATACCAGGCAGGGAAACTGAGGCATGAGACCTCAGCCAACTCCAAGGTCAAGTATCAGGTCTCTATGAAAATCTGGAGAGCCTTTACTCCTACTCTGGAAAGTAACCTCTGAACTTCAAATGGTAGATTTAAATAACATTAATATACTTCCATGACCTGAAAGCTAGTGATTACACTTCATCTAAACCCCATATCCAAACAGTATTATTAAAGTAAGAACTGTGAATTTACTTACTTCTGGAATGTTGTCTGTAGACAGGGGTTTTTTAGGACACAGTAACCTTACATCCTGAAATTCAGTAAGACAAAAATATCACTGATCTCCCCCAAAGATCAATCTCTAAGTTAGCATATCATACTCAAAAGGTTCAAGGTAATTATATAATAGCAATGGTAAAAAAACCTGTGTTCTGCAGCATTATTATACTGACTTGAAACAGCACTTATTAAATGTATCCCTTTCACATTAGAAATTAAACCAGCTACAACAGTGAAAAATCACAGAAAGGTTAAAAGGCTTACATATAATCACTGCATGAAGATATTTATTTTGCAAAGGAGAATATATTCAGAGATTTTATTTTAGATTCAAAGTAATTGCTATAGAACCACAGACCTTAATTAATTCAGGAACTTGAGAGGAGTCCAGCAGTCTGCAAATGCCGCTGTAGTGGCTTGTAGGGATAACTATATTCTGTACCAAGAGGTGGGGAAAAAAATTATATGAGTTTTGAAACAGAACCAAACTGAAATTTGTCTAACAGAAATTATCTCAGACGTAATTCAAGTCTGCAGCTCTTGCATGTCATTGAGAAGTGGTCTGGTTGTACTTAAAAGCAGCAATTTCAAACCTAATAGATACATGTCAGGCAGGACAGGCATTATGTAGCAAAAAATGAAATGGTACCATCTCCTTCAGCTGATGGAAGTATTGTCTCAAACGCTCCTCCTTGGCCTGTACCTCTGAGTCACTCATGCTGTCAATCAAGTGATAAAGAAAATAGCCAACAGCTTCTGTGGAAAAAAACAAGAGAAAGCATTCCACTAAAATTACCGAGACTGTCATGTTATCAAGATTAATTTATAAGAAATCATTTTGGTGTGAGATGTCACCCTGATGAGAGGCTCTGAAATGGCAACAATGATCACTGAGGCATGGAGATTATGTGGTTTGGGAGCACATATCTAACTGGTGAGTGAAAGGAATATTAATTATTTTCAGACCTAGTGACAGCTTTTCAGTACAGAATCTTACTTCAATCTATTTTTTCCACTACCGTGTGACAGAAGTGGTACTGCCCAAGGCCTTCCCCCCCTTTCCTGCCTGCTACCCCAAATAGTTGCCACAAATATTTTGTCACTGCTCAAAAGAAAAAACAGATTTCTAACACTTTGCATATTTATTCTGTACATTTTACCCATTATATTCCATTACCAAGCTACATTAAGTATTGTAATATTAATATAAAAGCATACAAAAATATCTTAACAATTTGAGCAAGTAACACTGAAGAAACTGCCTATTAGCCAATGAAAATTAGGATGAACAGATTTCATGAAATTATGGTAACTTTCTTATCTATGCAGGGCAAAAATATGTGGGGTGCTGTAGCTCCTCCCAGAACAGCAAGAGTATCAAGTACTGCCTTCTCAAAGGTTAGCTGTCTTCATATCTCCTTGCCTCTCTAGTTCAGAAAGCAGGGGGAAAAACCAAACCTTTTTTAAAAGAAACACATTAAACAAAAAAAGCATACTTATTTCAAGGTAGAAGATTTGGGATATTAAGTACCATTTTGCCTCACAAAATTAGTACCTTTACTACTAAAAGTAGGTTGAAAAACTGCTTTTTAAAAAAATATTTAAGCACCGATACTGTATTCCTTCTCCATTTTGATCTATACATTTAGAAAAATAAGTAATTATCAGTAAGATTTGTTTATAATTCTAAATAGAAAAATATCTCGTGGCTCTCACAGAATATGCTCTGATTATTTGAATCAGGATTTTACCCAACATGTTTTCAAATTTCACTTTCAAAAAGAAGCAATCAGTGTTTACTGTTGTAATCCCTCAAACCCATCATTACACAGAAGAACGGATTTGTGGATAAGTTACAATCATAGAAATTGAAACTCTACCAGTTGGTCCTGGAGGCGTCAGGCAATAACGTTCATCCTTGTACAACAGTTCTGTTATCTGGTGAGACAGAATAATCGTACATTGCAGCCAAAAGAAGCAAGCAAGGACAAATAGTATCTGAAATTGAATTCTCAAAATAATAAAGCATCTCTCTGTTAAAGTATTATTCTTTACAACATCATAGTCATTCTCTAAGAAACACAAAGGAGTTTTTTTTGTAAATAATAGGGTTTTCTTGAAAAAATATTGCAACAGAAATGCTTTCTGAGGTATAGCATTAAGACAGGGAACACTCTAGTATTCTGTTTATATATCGTTCTACAGGAAGTTAGCTATCCTAAGACACTGTGTGTCACTCCTGAAGATGCTACAATTACGTTCAAATTTACCAAAAGCTGAAATTGTCCTAAAAAGCTTATTCTTTTTTATATTTGACAGAAGCAAATAAATAAAAAAAAAAACAACAAAAAAAAAACAGAACAACATTTATCATGCTCTGCTAGAGTTTAAGGTAACTAGTACAGGTAGTTGTAAATAATTGTAATTTTGAATGACAAAACATGCATTCATAAAAATTAATTACATTCAGCTACATTTAGCACTCGTTTGATCCATTATGCAAACCAAAGAAATATATAGATTTTACTTCCTCTGAAAGAAAAGAAGCATTTACCCAAAAGCCCCCCACATCTTACCTACAAATACTTTAACCCAAACAACATCACTTTAAAAATAATTTGACTCTTCTTAAGGAAATCAAATAATTTTTATGAATTAAATCTTCAGTTAAAAGCTGAAATTGTGCATCAAAATTTTTTGTTTTATCTCCCATGATTCTAGAATGTAATCTCAAAGAAGTCAGGAGATGCATTCTCACTGCCAAAGTGCTGTGTTTTAAGTAATGACAAAAGAAAAGGAACCCTCACCTTCAATAGTTGATGAAAATGGATAAAGACAGAAAAGACCAAATGTACAACTGAATATCTTATCTATTACTTTTCCACCAATGCCATAGACACTGTTCACAGTTAAACTACAGCTTCTTTCTGCCCTTTTCCCCTCATCTTCCTACAACAAATCAATACACACTGGAATAAAATCCAAGGAAGTCATAACAGCTCTTTGAATCAAATATCAGAATACGAAAAGGAATGAATTACAGTAAAAAATGTGTAATATTATTTCTGTTTCTAGATGTATATTTATTTCCCAAATTAGCATTTCTTATTTTAGAAGCATGTATTTACTACTAAACTTAGTGAAGATCATAATATTTATTTTTCTTCTGTTGTGATGAAGAATAGAATTAGCTCTAGATAATACTTCACATGCAGACCACCATTACTTCAGCTCTGTCCTTCAAAATTATTTTCATAATGGGACCAATAAGAGACCCCCTTTTTTCCTTCCCTGTTCTCCCTTTTTTTTTTAAATGCAAAAAAGGAAGGAAAGAGGCAGTAGACAAAAATATCCTCTCACCAGAACCATTACATAGCAAAAAAAAGTAGTAAAATGCAAAAACATCTGAAACTGATTGTATGCAAATCATTGATCAGTGACTTCTCAAATCTCAATTTCCACTTAATTCCAAGATTTCTTTGCAAAATCTAAAACGTATTTTTATTAATCAGCAGTTACAGTACTGAAGAATAACAATAAAAAGCACAGTGCATCCCCTCCCAAATTCTGAAACCACATCCAACGCACTTATCTACTCTGTTCTAATACTGTGCAAAATGCAACAATCAAGCTATATTGCAGTGTCTCTCTAATGTAGCCCTAATGTAGGGTCAGGCAAGATGATCAGTAATTTCCCTTTGAGTTCATCCAGGTAATTTTTTTTTATCCAGCTTTGACTTCGCTGCTTTAAGTCATATAACAGAAACTTAGAAAAACTAAGTCTGCTTTACTATTTTGTTAGCACCAGTGTAAGGACAGGGAGAAAGTTTAAGGAGGGCAGGAAAGTGAATTGATGCCTGATGGCACAATTATGGCAGACTTTGGTCCAGAAGCTACGACCATCTTCAGCAGTAACTACATGGAGCTAGAAATTGCAATAGAATAAGCTAAATGACATGGTAACACCACACTTGATTTTTCACAGTTCCACTTAACTGTCTGATTTGAAAACTCAGTTTGATACACTTGTCCGATCTGCCACTGACAGAAGTCATGTTCAAATCAGCAGGTCTACCATTTTCAGTGTCAGAATTCAGATTTACAATAATGCACCATAAACATGCAAAGCCTAAAGAATTTGGATTTTATTTACAGTTTTATCTCCACTTACCTTGCTCCATAGATGTACATCATCTGAGCTGAAGAGGGCAGCAAAGGATAACAAAAGCAACAAAAATGATTTTACTCTTGTCGCTTTCTTTAAAACAACACAGAACATTAACGTCTTATTTAGATGAAATTAAAATACAATAATTGCCATGTACTGTTTAAACCAATTTTGTACATAATAACTTTAGGATAATAGCTTTTCACAATACTCAATATGGTCATAATTTCTGCTAAAAAACGTAAAATAATCCAACATTCCAAACAGATCACTTATGACTAGAAAGTGTTTTAGGTTTGGTCTTAGTTCAAATTTTTAACATATCCTAATTGTATTTTTTTTGTTTTATACTTCTCTATTTAGCATTTCAATAAAATAGACTTCGCTCAAGCTGCACTCTACATAGAAAACACTTTATACATGGAATTTGTTAGGGAAAAAAAATCAAACTCTCTTTTGCATTAGACTTTTTATACACCAAGATAACTACAGGCAACTATTAATACATTTATTCTATGCAAAAAAAAGAATGTAATCAAATCTCTTAAGGTATAATGGTCATTATAATGAGAGAAACACATAGTATTTTAAAAAGCAGAAAACAAACCAGAGTTTCTCCATCTACTGATTGAAAAAGAACTTGACAAAGAACACTTATTTGTACATCATGAGGTTACAACCAAAAATTATGTCAACCAGTTCAAAGTATAAAACCCCTGACATCTTGATGTAAACCAGCTGTCTCAAGTATTAAAAACCTGATATTTTCCTGTAATTCATAGAACTTCAAAATTCTCATTATGAGCTCTAAATTTCCAATAATTGTAACTTTTCAACAACTATAAAATAGTATTAACATGGGCAAGGGTAAGAGAATAAAAACTTAGGACAATTTTATCTTCCTGCAATTCTCATAAGAGTAAAATAAGATGTCAGTCTGAACAGATGCACAAGAACTTGAACGCATTCACAGAAATTTAGGATTTTATTTAAGAAGTTCAAGCCTATGAAACATTTGTTCTTTCTGTGCAACTGCCACTTGTATTTGAAAATTAATCAAATACAGGTCCACACAGAGGGAAAAGAAAATGCCATCTGCGAGGTTAGTTAAGCTTTGTTGGGTGAACTCGCTCCACCACTGACAGCATGACAATGAACCGCAGATATCAAATGCATCAATTTCCTAAAGTACTTGACTTTGAAACAGTAATGGTACATCAGGCAAATAGAAGGGAGTACTTTGAAGCAGTTACTAGAGAAGAGCAGTTTCAACAAAAATCCATAAACCAGTCTGCCACAGACATTGTTCATGTGTCCCTGGCATCCCTACCCTGTACTTTTGTACTCCAATCCTGAACTTTGTTCATTTGAACACTCAAGACCTGCATTTAGTCATAAAATTTTGCTGTGGGCTTTACAAAACCTACAAATATTCTTTCTTCTCTCCTATCATACCCTCAAATTTCATGCTCGGGCTGTTATAGCCATTAAGTTTAAAACAGAAAAGGCAACATGAGTAGGTATGCTTTCAGAAATAATTTAAGGGTAAATTCAGAGCACAGGCAGTCTTGAACACAGTGTCTGAAACCAGGTAGAAAGAAAGGCAAACAAAAGAGTAATATAAAATGGATAAACAAAACTTACGACTTAAGTGTATAAAAGTTGCAAGGAAAGCTGAAGTAAAAAGTGAAAAAAACCATCACCACCCCTTTCCCCCCCAAAAAAATCACATCAAAACATCCCTAACCTTAATTTCTATCAGAATTCTGAGGTTTTAGCCCAGATGTCCAGTAACTTGTAATCAGAACAGCAGGAATTGTTCCCACTATAAGGAGAGTAACTGTTTCACTTGGCAGACTACAATTTTTAGCAACTAGTTTGCTAGCAAGATAATGACATTTTAAAGATACTTTAAATCATATTCTGCACTCCTGCACAGTTCCCCAGTGACAGGGATATTTCAGGCTAGGGTTGGCTGTGTGCGGTAAACTGGCATAGTTTGCTTTCTAGTGAAAATCCTACTTCAGCTGGATATTTAGCTATACTTATAGAGAAAAAACGTGTTTAGAAAATCTGTTACTTTAATTAATGCATCTACAACAGATGATTATGCAGCTGACTATTAAAGGAATAGCAGTATACTCCTACTGGATCTAAAATATTATTTCACTTATCCCTTGGATGACAAGGCCAGCTAGAGCCTAGCTAACAAAAGAAATTTCAAAACTGGTTTGCTTTTTCTCCTCTCTTCTCATGATACAACAGGTCCAGCTAGATAGACTATGCAATTTATTAGGAAATTATTTTGGTCACATTCATCTGTTATGTTTTACTAATATCCAACCAAAACACAGTTCTAATTCATACTCATTACAAAATTCCAGGAAATAACAAGATCAGCCTTCAAACCCTGGTCCTGAGTAATATTAGGTGACTTCTCTTGTTCCCTGCAGCATAGGCATGCTGAAAAAACCCTATCATTCCCAGTCCTAAACATCTGACTGGGGCAAGCAGTGCATGATAGAAGTGCCTGCTAATTCACATATACTTGCATGAGCTTAAGAGAATCTTGCAAATACACAAGGAACCTTCCTTGCACAATGGGACCGGATGACTGTGAACACAAAGTCCTGGCAATGTAGCTCAGAACTAGGTGTTACATGTCAGTGTTCAGGAGCCATATTAACCCAGAGGGCACAGAAAGCTAGCAGATGTAGCAGAATAAGCCAGGCTCCTACTGGTAGTTCATCTTCATCAAGCACCCTATTACTTTACTGGTTAATAGTGACAATCTTTAGGGAAATTTTACAGTAGCATAGCTGTTTATAAAAGAAAAGTGAATACAGATAACCCCCCAAATGTTTACTACCCTAAGTGTATATACTGGCACATAGGCAGAACAAAGAATAATGAAATTCTTTTTCATCTACTACATAAAATGTTTCAAGTGTATGCTCATATACAGAAGAGGCAAGGAAAATGAGGAAAGCAGGGAGGAACAAAAGTATCTCCTACTAAACTTGGAATGCTACTTTTAAAACATGGACCAGGGGACAAAAGACTGGACAGACTTGTGTTTAACAAGACAAAAAAGAGGGGAAACTTTGTTACACAGGATAAAGGAAGTATTCATATAACAACCTTACCTTTTAAAACCAAAAATGAGGCTGTTTCTAAACAGACGATAATCTATAGCAGGTGTGTTTGCTGAAGACACTGTAAATGAAAGAAATGTTTCTCAATAGTCATTGTCAGAAAGTCCCTGAACTGCAACAACTCAGCAGATCATGTAAATAGACCATCACTTGAAGAGCTATTTTGATAGTTTACTAAATGCTGACAAACATTTATAAACCAAGATTTAAAATATCAAAGCATTTGAAACAGTCCTGGTTTTATCAGCTCCAAATCTGATCCATTTCAAAAGCAATCAAATATTCAGAGAGTGAGAAGTTTTCCCTCTATACTACCTTTAATATTAATAATTAATAAACCAACTTTTTAAACGAATTCTTAATTGCATAAAGCATCTTTGTCTGTAATAAAGTACAAGACCAATTCCAAAAAGCAAAACAAATCTGAAACTATACTAATCAAGAAAACCTGATATATTAGTGCTGGAGCAAAAAAAGTTCCACTGATGGCAAATGGTTTGCTAATTGTTTCAGACTGAACACCTGCCTTAAAATAGGTTTCAATTTTTGTCTTTTATTTTTTAAATAATTATAAAAATAAAACTTAAAAAACCCAAGAAAAAATCAATAGCACAACCCTTAAGTGTTTGCTTCTGCTAGTATAAATTCCCTGACCAGAAAGAAAAAGCAGTTCCATGTAAAGTGCTATCCACTGAACTAAATTAAATCTAAGGGGAAAAAAAAGAGACAAATATACAGTTCTATATGTTGTTATATACAATAATATTTGAACACAAAGTAAATGGCAAAATCACTTAAAATTAGATGTCCCTGAGAGGTAATTTACAGTTATTCTTCATGTTCTCATCTTTACATCACTTCTTGACTAAATATTCCATAAGATTCTACCTTCTTCCTAGAGAATTGCTGTTTCTCACTCCAGCACCATAGACCAGCAAAGAAAAAAATACAGTAGTGGGTGCATTTAGTGGGTCCTGTATGAAGTTATCATCATCTCACTTCAGCATCACAATGGAATGAACTACTGTAAAACCCTGACTGCACAGGGCCCTTTCAGCAAGGACTGCAATATGGTAGAAGATAACCATAAAGAAGATAAAATAAAAACACCAGCTCTAAAGGAGCCTGGGAAGTCAAAGACAAGAACATGCTAAGAGCACTTCCTTAGTCTAACTCTAGTTTTAAACGCTGGAACATTTCTTTTTATTTGAAAACCTCAGGTAAAGTTGGTTTCAAGACACTCTGAATACAAATTCTCCAGCAGTATATTAAACTTTTTGCTTATAAAAAAACGAGCAGAAAAGCATCTTAGTATGCTCAGCTGCTGCTGACAATCGGCAACCTGGTTTCCTTAGCAACAAACAAGTCTGAGAAAATCAAGGGGCTGACAATGAAGTGGAATGGAACGGCATGATAAAGGGAAAAAGCAGCTCTCATGTACACTGCCTTATGTGCCCAGATTCCTCAGCTGATGCTTCGGAGTTTTCATCTTGTCAGCAGCAGAAATCTATACATTATAAGGCATGAGAAGCTGAATCAATACACCTAGATAGCAGCCAGCATTAATAACCAACCTTTGCCTCATCTGACTACACTGATGAGACAATCTCAAACTATTTTTCATACTCCATCTATTTTTCCCTCTTTGTTATATTGCAAAAGGAGACAAGTCAAAAAGGAAAAAAAATCAGCTGTTTAATATCTGTGCCTTATCATCACATAGGTGCTAATTAGATTTACTAGCATTCATTTCAGCTTGGTAAACTATTTACGGAGTTGTTTCCTTTAAAGCTCAAGTTCAAAGAAATTTGATATGTCTCCACGAATTATTAACCCTGGTCTTTGTAAACAGAAATATCACTACAAGATTTAAATTCAACTCACAAACAATGGCTAAATAATACTAAGTGATACTAATTTTGTGACAGTAAGACAGAATTCAACTTACTCTATGTGCCTGTGTCATACTTTTGATATAGACATTTACCATATACCAGGCATACATGTATTTGTGTCTTACAACACATTAAAGCCAGCCTGTTTCAGTTAACCAGAATGAAAGGAGTAGTCTACATTTTCATGGAGAAAAAAAAATTCCCCAAACTATTTCACATTGTTGTTAATAAACAGTCCTCCTTTGAAAAAAATAATCTAAGTTTCTTTTTAGGTACTTAAATGTTACGGGTCAATGGCTGGGTTCCTGCTTTTTGGGTTTTTTTTTTTTTTTAATAAAACCAAACAAAACACTGGCAAAACATGAGGTCAATCTTGAGGATTCACTAATTTATAACTCTCCAATATCAAAATCAAATCACTAATTAGTCACTACTCAATTTTCTCATCTGCAATACAACAGCTTCCCAGAGTCATGGATTATAGACTACTTATTTCTGTATTTATCAAATAAAACAGTTAATGACAACCACAGCAAGCAACTGCTTAAGCTTTTCCCTGAGCCTTGGGCAAATAAAACTGTTGTTTACAAAGAGATTTTCCTGTATCAGATTTAGCCCAAGTTTAGGTATTTTATTAATATATAAGTAAGTATACTAGGAATATATATACTATATATATATATATATATATATATATATATATATATATATATACACTAGAAAAACGATTTCTTTAAATTTTGAAGAGAATCACATTCTTACTTAACCAAGCAAATTATCCCATCCAATACATTCAGTCAATGACACAAATTAACATTTGCAAGCACTGAGCATCAGAACAGTCTTTGGATAAAACTCTTAAACATGCCACAATTCAATGCCTAATTAACCAATCACATTTATACACAACTTCCATGACCAAGAGATCAGCAGAAAACCCTCAGGTTAATGTCAGTGACCATCAGATCTTTAAAGCAGGTTCTTTTATGAGTAACTCCGTAGTACTTCAGAGCTGTAGCGTTCCTTGCTTTCTATAGTCATTGATTCTGCAAACAAAAGCAATCCCAGCACCAACCACCTCACCGGCCTTGTGAAACACAAACTCTTTACTTAAGCTCTCTAAGTACAAGAGTGTCACATTCCTGTCACAATCACAGTAAAGCTGTTATTTGCAAATAACTTCTACACAAATCTTATGGCAAGGTTCAATACCGAAGAAGAATTAAACTATGATTTATGGTTCAGAATTGGTAGTTTCAATCTGACAAGTCATCATAGAAGACCTCACATGATAAGCACTTTGCTTATGTGACGTTTCCCACATATGTTGAAACCTCACATATTAATACAAGTAAATCTCTCAGCCTACAATCAATCCACACCATCACCAAGTACACAGTAACAAGCAACATAAAAAATACTCACTTATAGAAAGAACTTTGTCCAGTCTCCCCTGAGATGCTTCACTTCTCAGTTCTGCTACATAGAGCCCAACACTTTGAAACAGGCAGCCATTTTCCTAGAGAAAAAGCAATCAAAAACTGAACTTTACACAGAGAATACCTTCTGATGTTTCATATTTTTAAACACTTCCTTCCCAAAGGTAGCTGTTGAGAACATAGAAGGTGCTCTACAGAAGTCCATACAGCAGCCAAGTGAGTTGCTACTGACCAAAATTTTTTTTGTATTGAAATCAACTGCAAGAGACAAAGTCATCAAAGGCAGAAAGACTGGGACAGTTATACTTGGTCTCCAATTCTCAATTCTTTAGCGAGTAAAAAAAACTATTCACCAGAAACAACTGTAGTACTTCCAGTCCTCTGTGAAAAAAAATGGCACTAATAATCATTTGCTTTTCCAGTTCAGGAAATAAAAAAGCTACAAGGTCTGGAGCAAAATACTTTGGTTAGCTCTAAAGAAGAAAAAGTAAAGCAGCAGGAGGAAGACATGATAAACTATCAGTGCAATAACTGTTTGAAAAATATTCTAAATATTCTGAACAGGCTTCATCATACCAGGTTCATGTTTGGAGCCCTACTGGGATATAAAGTCCTCACAGAAAACATACTATAAGAAGCCATGTAATAGTAATTTTTACAAATTTTACATGTAACTCACCTTCAGCTGGGCATGGGCAGTTTCAATATCAGCAAAGTTTTTAAAAACATAGTTTGTATATGTTTCTGCATCAAGGTCCACCCCCAATTTGTTCATCACTTTGAGGACCTCAAAGATACCTATCAAGGCAAAATTAATAAGGCTAAGTATTCAGAAAAATGAAAACTTGAGAATCAACATGTAAAAAAAAAGTTGCTCTACAAAAAAGGCTCAATTTCCCTCTTTGAAATTGCCATGAAAAATCCTGCAGTACTATTTAAGGTATTAACAGAATTTTGAACTGTGAAACTTTAAATAGATTCACAAAACTTCACATTCTGTGCCGTACTATAAAAACCATCAAAGTTCTGTTTGGAAATTGCTATTATACACATTTATTTTCTAACACAGCAAATGTATGACTTACTCATGTTTGCAGAACATCTTATAGAGCTATGTATAAAAATGTCCATATTATTGTGCATAAAAAACAAATCTGGAATTTGATGTAAAGTACATAGACTCAAGATGCAAACATATTCTTCAACACATCATAACATTCTTAGTTTTCTTCCCAGTATCCAACTCTGATTAGGGCTAGTATACAGGACTTTTCTCTGGACTTGCTTAAAAGTACTAAGATGTTTATAATTAAGTTGATAAATTACAAGACATCAGCTTCAAACTGGAAATTCAGAAAAAGGACTCTCCCAAGCCCAGTGAAGCTACATTTTAATTTTTACAGGGTTCACATCATGTCACACAACTAGAATGTATATCACTTCTGTAAAGTAACATTTGAAGACACCAGACACCAATATTAAGAGTCCAGCAACTGGAGTGTAGAGTATATGTCACTCTTTTTAATTGCTCACACTCTTCTGATTTGCACAAACTTCTTACAGTAACCTTAGCTACCAAACCGAACTCCTGTCAAAACCAATACAGGTATAATCATTTTTTGCTGGTCTAAAAATGATTTGTCAGTTGCTGCAGGACACCAGTACCAAACAGCATATGTTTTTTTCAACTTGCATTTCATACTTATTACTTTAAAAATGTCCAAAGTCCCTGTCTTTGCCCTGGAGTGCCACCTATGGAAAAGTGACACTTCCATGAATATTTTATGCAGTGCACTATGGTGCAAATAATCAAATGTGAATTCCCTTTGAGCACTTGAAAATACATGCAGGCAAGTCACACTAGATTAAAGTCGCATCATCTGTTCGAGTTTGCCTTAAACAAAACTCTGATTTTTGGACCAGAATCTGCAAAAATATGAATAAAGAATTAATTACACTAAGTCTTTTTTCATACCTTTCAAATGTTGACAGCTAGTTTGTATTTCATGTTTTCAACATCCCAGAAAATATAAGTCCTCTCATGCTGAAACCTTTTCAAAAATAACTATAACACTAAAAAGTAGTTTGAAGATCGAGAACTAGAGATCCCATAGTGAATAAGGTGTGGTGCACTCAGGAGGTCTAAACACAAGCCTGTATGCAGAAGAGTGCAAAAAACAGGCTTGTTAAGCATCCCTATTCCCTAGCAGATAGACTAGAGCACATTTCCTGAGCAGGAGAAGGCAGGTGTGAGAAACAGAACACCAGCACAACAGCAAGACGCAGATATCACAATCATACTGCACCAAAGTAATTGCACAGCCAAACTTAAAGTGAAAATATATGTAGCAGCATTTTTTTTAAGGTGGCTGATGTACCATTTTTGGGGGGACAGAAGATTACTGAAACCAACAGAGTCCTACAGTTTTGCATACATTTTCTACCTCACCAAAAGCAGAACTACTTTATAGTCAAATAAACATCTTCCACAATACTAAGCAATGAAACATTTCCATTTCAGTTAAGAAGATTTGAGCATTATATACATGGACTTTTATAAATTCTTTGCTCCTCATACTGGAAAACACTGACCTCTTCTCTCTCTCCCAACCAAAAAAAACCTAAAAAAAAAGGCACAAAAGTGCAGTAATGTTCATGCAGAACACTTGTCTCACAACCTTTTTTGGGGACACCCCCCCAAATATACATGTATATTGATTTAGAAATTATTCACATGTACAGAATACATTCACATGTATTGTGGGCATTATCAAACATACATGAAAACAGAGAGCCAAAAATGATAAAATGATAAAATATTTATTTGCTAACAGTCTACTCACAACCCAATGCATTGCCTTGCACACCCCACTCTGAAGACCACTGATCCAGAAGACTGGGCAAAGTCTTTTGGTCATCTCCCTACTTGATGGAGAATAGGCTTTTTGAGATTTTTAGGCTGACATATGTAAGTACACAGGAGCTGAGTATACAAAATCAAATAATTGAGTAGAAAGAAGATAGAAATAGAAAGCAAAATGAAGTCAAACAACTCCTTTTTGTCAATAATGGAAACACCACTCAAACACCAGATCTGTTTTAGAACAGATTCTAACCTCAAATCAGTATATTGAAGAACAAATATAAGAGATTAACTATGAGGTAGTCATAAATTTATGTGGTAGAGAAGCTTTTCAAAAACTGAAAAGTGAGGCTTGCATTTCAGTCTACCATTACTCTCCTAAAGTTCTCACAGTTAAGTCATGCCTACTCCCTGAAGCAGTCCCATGAGAACAGAAGGAATTTCTAAGGCAGCTATGTACAGCTCTACATGACCAAGGGAAGACAAATTTGGCTTTAAGCAGTTTTCTGAGAAAACAAAAACCAAAACTTCAGTTCAAAAAGTAAGGTCACATTCAGGAAAGCATAGTATTTAACGTATTTTTGCTGTGCTGGTAGTTTCAGATCCACTCAGAATGTTCTTTGCCAGAATAATCTGTCTGTAAAACATGATTTCAAGCAGTAACTTTGTGAAATCACCACCCTTATTCCCTTCTGGACCCAGCCACTCATTTTCCAAAGTAAAAACTGAATTACCATTCGCTAACCATGGGGTTTGTATGTAACAATAGTTTATACAATAATTCAACAACACTTTTTACAAGTGTTTTTAAAAATAGCATGATCATTCAAAGGCAAAGGGAAGCTATAAAATATTCAGGAATAAGCCTAAATTGAATATTTCTGCTTAGGCCCTCCAGATTTTAGTGCATAATCTGATACAAAATTATTCTCAGTGCCAGTAACGGCTTCAGATCCATTGCATATTGATATTTTAAACCCTCTATGCACTTTTCATTCCTAAAAGCCTAATAAATACTAAGGAAGTAAGTATTTATCAATTCATGTATCAGATGCACATAAAGGCAATGCCCCACCTGAAATTATTTGCCTGTGTAAAATGAGTGAAAAGAGTGGTTAAGAGTGTATTTAAAAATGGACTTATTTAGTTTCATACCTCCTAAACACCACTTCACTGCTACTTTTCTTTCAAATACAATTCTCTAATACAGAAATTACAGATTTTTCTTTGATCTCCAGTGTCATATTTTTCTATAATAAACATCAGAGAAACACATAATTAAACACTACTATTTGTTATTTAATTGTTTGGGTCATACTATATGTACTGATTTAGACATTTGTACACTGCAGTTCTAGGTAACTTGTTGCTTTTATTCTGTTTATTCTAATTATTTAGTCCAGTCTACATGCAATCATATTTTTAATAGTTTTTTCTCAAAGTCCTCTTCCATTACCAGCCTTGCCTATAGCAAGACACAAAACCACACACATCAGGCTGGACATTACTACTTTGTTGAGAAATTAATTACCTTACTTTTGGTATGAGATGTGACACTGTGTCTGTACTCCTGTTCACATTATTTTTTGCTCCTAGAAAGCACTATTCATTTACTACCCTGACTGCTGTCACCCTTAGATTTCTCACTGCAGCATGATTGTTTGCTCTATTATTTCTATGAAACAATTCCAAGTTGGATGAGGTTCTCCCCCCCACCATTTACCTTTCTTCAAGTGTATTTGCTGTATTTTTCGATAGTGGAACTTATTTATTCATTTTTTTATTATTAACTCTGAGAAAATTGAATGCAAGCTTATGTAAGGGAAGAACACAACTTGTTTCACTATTCATGAAGAATACTTATTCTGGCTCTTCCCTATAGAAGCAACTGAGCAGGCATGCTCTTACCTAATGTATTTAAAGAATGAAAAAATCACTGACTTGTGTAGGCATGCACAGTCCTTCTACTCGACAATATCAACTTGGATAGCGACCACCAGGCTACAAAACTTTGAGTTTGCAAATTCACAGCACTATCTTACAGCCATACAAAGTTTGCAGACAGAAAAACAAAGGTTGCATGGAAAATGGCTAAAAATGCTGGAATTGAGGGATCAATCATCAGTTCTCTTCTCAATTTGCTTACCTGACCTCCAGCAGCAACTACAGTTGCCAAAACACAGTTGATTTCTACAGCAGGGAGTCCAACTTAAGGCAACCTCTGATCTTGACAAAGACCAGAAGAAGTATAAAAACCTAAGTTTCTCTTGATACTCAAATATTGCTTTAATTTTGGGAGTCAAGTCTGAATCTAAAAATACTTCCAACATCTCTCAGAACTGTGTCAGTGAGGTAAAATTTTTGATGGAGTAAAAGAAAGCAGCTTTTTTCAGTAGGCAGCATCCACACAGAAGTATGGCACTGATTTCCATTTACTTATTTTTGGCAACACTGTGTTTCAAGTAAGTCACAAAGGACCCAACTAAAACAATATTGCCAGACATTTAAAATACCATAGAACTTTCAAGGACTTGAAAACCTGGGAGAAGATAAACTTGGGCAGTAGTCTAGCAGGAGCAGAGACTAAGGAGTTAATAAAAACTGAATATTGTTTTCACAAAGGCTTTTTGAAAAAGACTTGAGACATTTTTATAGCCAGAAACAATTAGGGAATACTTGTTTCAGCATTTCTTCCAAACTGGAATGTGACTGTATATTTAAGATAAAATTGCGATATGGAAGAGTCTGCTAAAAGCACTTTTTTTTTGTTTGTGCATTTTGTTTGTCACCCAGTGTCACACTAACAACTCTGCATCTCATTCTAAAGCACATTATACTGTGAGATAAGATGAAAAAGACAGTTTTTTGTTTCCCCAAGGGGGAAGTACTTCTGTTAAAAGCATCTTTTTACAATACCATTCTTTCTGAATTACCAATAACGCAAACCAAAGAATTAGATACTGTACTCTAAAATTTAATATTTTTTTCAATTCTTATTCATATCCTGTAGACATCCCCATGTGTAACAGGGGAAAGTATGCTAAATGCTTAAACCTACTTAAGAATCCCAAAGATTGAGCATTTTTGTCCTTCAATCAGTATGCTGTCAGGGCAGGCTCATACATTCAGCAATGTAAGTTCTCCTGCAGTTTTTATTATTCTAACAAAACTCATGTTTGGTTCACGAGGCAAATAGTAAGAAGCTGGCTTGAATAAAGGACTAGCTTTGCAGTCCAAGAGAGCTATAATAACATAACCTTACTTTTAAATTCTTCACTTGGATTGCAGCTTCTTCAAGAGTAAACTGTAAATAGTAATGAGCAGCATAAAGTATGCTGGAATGCTGTGGAAGCATAAAGTATGCTGGAAGAATGTGAAGAGTTAAAAAGATAACTAAACACTCTCACATCTTTCTATATCAAGTGAGACTTGAAATTTGTAGAACTGCATCACAATCAAGCAAGAAAGGAGGTTTTAAAAAAGTCTTTCTGAAGGAAAAATTTTTCGAAACGGGGACATACAGCAAGGGCTTTGTTAAATTTCTGATCGATCTCATAGCAGTAGGATTTGTGCACTAGGTATGCAATAATGCCACAGGAGCATTTTTCAGACAACTCACCTTTAAGATTATTCTCCTTCTGGTATGCAACAAGCAGTGGCCAGCAATAGTGAGGTCTGAGTGGCAAGCCTTCCTCCTTCATCATCTTCATCACAGCAATGGCCAAGGCTGAAAACATTCACCAAATAATTAAACAGTGACCAAGTACTCTAAATGAGCACAGGTAAAATAAGTAAAAAAGGAGAGTACCTGGTCTGTTGGCCTCCAAAGCACAACGCAAGATAAAAGGTAACGGTGCCGAGTGCATCTTTGCTTCTTTTAACTCTTTACAGAATTGCTTCAGCTTGTTCACAGGCTGCAAACAATTTCAAAAATTAATTTAAGGTATTTATCAATTTCTCAAACTGTTAAGAATGTCAGATATTTCTAATGTTTGTAAAACGGATATTACACAAGCCAAACAGGATTCCTTTGTGAATTTCAATTCACTATAGAATTAATACAAAATAATAAAATGCTTCTTTTGTTCTTTAAGAACTGTGCAACAACTCACCACTCTCAATCTTCACAGTTGCATTAAACTAAGTAAGTATACTGTTATTATTAGATTAAGAAAAAAAGTATTACTATTCTGCTTACCAGATCTCTATTTACACAATGTTGCAAGAAGAAGCTACCTTGGTCCATATCTTCACGTGATAAATGACTTAAAGACTTCAAGATGTTGAAGCTGATATCTTCAAAGCCATGAGTTATCAGGGTCAAACACAGGTTTATTACATCTAGCAAAAAGAGAACAACCATATTAATATATTAACAAAGTGCACACAACTTATTTCATTTTTGTAAATGTTTTACAAGTACCATTAACATACTTTTAAACAAGATTCACAACCCAAATCTGAGGCTACCTTTTCCAGAATTATTTATATTTTCGCATAAGAAAACTAGGCCAAAAATTACAGAAGTATCACCACCGCAGCGTGACAGAAGGGCAAGGAAAAAAGAAACTAGTTTCTAGACATATTAAAAAAAAACAAAACATGAAGTATAATTAACAGTTATCAATCAGATTAAACATACTGGGATCCAGAAGCAACTTTAAAGGTAGGTTATAAAAAACTGTACTCAGTATTTAGTATCCCTTTTTTATGGCAGTCTTGAAGAGCTCTCATGAACAGGAACCTTAACAGTGGTGTTAGAAGAAAGGACTCCACACTTGCTGCTTTCATATAAAAGGATAATGCATTTTAGAAATCTTTTTTAGAATGACAGATTAATTTTGGTATGCAAATTACTAAAGCTGTTTCATATTTAGATATTATAAAATACAATCTAAACCACAAAAATGCACAAATTAATCCACAAACTAATGGCAAAAATATTCCTCTCCCTCAGTAATCAAAAGTACAAAATAACCTATTTTGGAAAAATAAGGAAAAAACCAACAAAAAAAAGGAACAAAAACAAACAAACAAAAAACAAAACAAGAAAAAAAGGAAAAAAGTGCTCTCTCTCCACCCTGTTGTGGGAAATAAGGACATACCTGGAATTAATTCCCTTTCAAATCTTATGCGTCCTTTAATATCCTCAATGTGCTGCGGATATCCAGCCTTGGCAAGGCTAAAAATCACCTGCACCAAAATCCTGTCCATAAGGTACCCTTCAGTATTCTCAACTTGCTCTAGAGTCTGTAAAACCAAAATAAATTTAACTTGAAATAACTCCAGAGTGATTCAAAACACAATACTTTTTAAATCAAAACAAAACAAACATAAAACCCCAGCTTTTTTTCTTTTTTAATATCCACATATATAGATAACGGAACATGGTAGAGATAAAAAAATATGCAAGAAGTATTAAGAGAGACTCAAACACCTTTAGACTGTGAGAAGAAAAAGGGACACCTAAAAGGGATATTACATATAGTTTCTTTCTGATATCTAATAACATATGAAAACACCAGAGGTATTCTTATTGTGAGATGACTTTCAAAAGAAATTACTTTGTAAAGGGAAGAAAGACTAATTGGACATTTTGTCACTGTTTGGAAGAATGCTGGTTGATGAATATTTGTTTAAGTCATAAAAGAAAATTACGTTTCCAATACCCTCTTCCTTGAATAGGTCCTCTATGTCTGATTAAACTCCTAATAAAACTTAAGAAAATCGGTTTGATCTTCTCATTGCTTCATGAGTATTTCTTTGATTAAAAAAAAAAAGTAAGAGAGAACACTTGAAAAAAATCAGCTACACAAAGGGCTGTAAGGAAGCGTCACCTTACAAATACCTAAGTTGTTCGTATGAATTCTCAAAAAAAAAAATTCATTTTTATTGGAAAGATCCTGTCATTTCAATGGACAAAGGAGGGCTCAATGGGAACAGAATAACCAAGGTTTACTTTTTATTTTCATAAGTAAATACATAGATATTTCACATGCACTGTCTTTAAAAAAAACCCTACATTATTAAATTGCTCACTGACAAATTTATCTTCCCTGAGTGAAATGCCACTATCAAAAGACAAGTATTTTTTAGAAATTTTGACATTGCTTTCAGTTAACCAACTATTCAATTGTAATTAAAAAAATTGTTAATTACTTCCAAGTAGGAGGAAACCAATTATAAAATTCTTTCTTATTCCTCCTGCCCAGACAGAAACCATTCCAAAGTTACACTGAACAAAAGATCAAACAAGTTGTATTTAAATTCAAATTTGCAATACCTTTTTGATGCTATCAGCATCACCCTTTTCAGCATACACGTTCAGCAGTGATAAATAGGTGTCTGGACCTGGTTCAACACCAGCCATCCTCATCACTGAAAGGATGTTTTCTGCACTTTTCATATCTCTGAAAGAATTCAAAGCAAGACCCTCAGAAGATTTAATCATAATGATGTTTATTGCAACTTCTGCATTTCCTTACTAAATTAATTAGAACTGGAAACAAAGACTGCAACAAGCTTAGAGAAACTTATTTTAACTAAGCAAATCCTGAAAGGTGAAAGTGCAAATCTTTTTAATAATTGTATTACTTAAAATACACTTTCAACTTTAACAGATGATAAAGTTCAGAACTAAATGCAGCAAATTTCTTCTCAAACACTACAAAAGTACAGTAATTTATCTTGAAATACAAGATTTTCAGACACAAGAAAAAAAATCTATTTCCTTTGTTAAATAGCTTTTTTGCTTCATAAATGTAAAGACAGTCTTCTACACATTATTATTCAAAACCATCATACTATTCTGCAGCATGTAATTTTTTTCTGTACAGTATCACTTTATATTTTATTAAAGCTAACAGTAAACAAAAGGAATAAAAGGTACTAAACATTACCCTGATCTTGCATGTCCTTTCACAAGACTACTGAATACTGCCTCAGTGATGGGGAGATCTTTGCTCTTCATAAATCCAAGAATCTTACTGGAAAAAAAAAAATTGTATTTGCCACTTTGGAACATGCAGACACTAAGGTGGGGCTGGGGATTTTTTTTATTTTTATCTTCCTTTTACTTATTTCTCATGCCCCTCAATCACACTGCTACAGCTTAACCTTGCTAAAATTGCTAAGAGATATCCAGCAAGCCCTGTGTAACAACACCAACCAGGATTATTACTATTTGCTCTTTAGCCCACTTGATTTTCAAATGCCTTTCCCAGTAGCCATTTTCTTACAAAGGCAGTAAGCCTTAATAACCTCACACTTTTTCATGATGGCTCCAGAAATGACAAAAACCAAGGTATTTCTGAGCAGTGTGAATACAACTTGATTTGAACAAACTGGTCTATCACTTATTTTTATTTTGTTTGTGTAGGTTTTGGCAGACTCTAAAAAATTGCCCTTCATTGCTTGGATAAAATATAGTTATATAAAACCCTTCTTTGCTTTGCTGAATTTCTATGAATTATGCAGAAATCAGTTTTAACATCAATGGTAGGGAATACAAGAAACAGATTCTGTGGAAACCCCTTTAAACATAAACGCAAAAGAATACCTTGCTCCTTCAATGTCACCCTCATTGCAATAAGCAGCAATCAACCTTTGGTATGTAACCTACAGAAAACAAATTGGGAAAGTTAATTATTTCCATTCAATAAATGGTGACTATTAAGAATGAAGATCCTTTAAAAAGGTACCTACTCGATTGGGCTGCACATTAGCTTCCTCCATTCTGGCCAAGAACTCTGTTGGAGAAAACTTGTGCTCATTCTGAAGATAGACTTTAAGCAAAGCATTGTAATGGCTTGTATCATACACAGCACCTAAGGAAATATTTTAACCACAGTCAACGTAAATTCTCTAAATTCAACATAGTTTCATAGCTTTCTCAGGTAATTCATTTTATGTCAATTTTACTCTGTATGAACTTAGGAGACAGCTTCCTTTTATTCACCTTTGAAGTATCAGACGTTTATTTAACAGCTCACTTGTTTAAAAAAGGTTAAAACAAAATGAGCACAATAACAGCAATGTTCATGTGCATGCTATTCTACAGTCTCTACAGCTGTATTTATTTTACAGATTCAGCAATGTTGCTATCAAAAAGCATTCACCTATGCATTATCTATACATAAATTACTCACAATAAAAAACATCATCTGATAAAATAGCTGGTAGCACTAGGAACACTCAGCCCACCAGATATAAAAGCAACATCTAACAGAAAAGTAAACTCAATAATGAAAATCAAGCAAAAGTCCAATTTAAGAATCTAAAAAAAAATCTTTAGATTTTAGAATTTTAGATTAACACCCCTAGATGTCACTATAACTCCCAGAATTAGAAACAGATCTCTCACCTGAATAATAAAATCCACTGTTCATTTGGTAGTAAATACAACCTGTTATAACCTAACATTTAAACACCTTTAAAATACATTGTCTCTCATTACAAAGACAGTAACTAAAGCACAGAGCTGTTCTTGCAAGAAGGATTAACAGACACAACGTACCAAGTTCTTTCATCTTGTCCCATATCATATGGGCCAGTTCTGTTCTTTCAGGTGACAATACCTCTGGCAAGACAGCACCACAGCTTTGTAACAAAAGCAAGGTGTGGTTACTCCCTGGGCACCCTGCAGATGAAACAAAACCACAACTTTATTAATAAATAATATTATTAATATTATCAATATTAGAAAGAAGATTTGAGACTGATATGAAATATTTAAACATTTTATATAAAATAGAATTTTATCCAACACTGAAGATTTTAAATGAACAGAATACCCAAATGATTAAACAATGGCACTCCTGTGCACTACCCTAAAAAGTTTAATGACAAAACATGCCATTTAGTATAATAATGAGCTCAGCTGAGCAGAAACTGTTAGAAGACAACACAAAAACTTAGGTTAACTAATCCTTTCCACTTCCCAGCTCAAGACCCTGAGATAATTTCATCATAGCAGGGACATAACTTCCTCATAAGTTTCTAAAAAGTCAAAATACTTCATATCAATTCAATATAATTTTACAACTGGTACTCATAGACCTTTCCACATGTCAACTTCAATTTCCAGTTCTGCCTATGCTTAATACATAACAAATGAGAAGATTTACATCTAGAGAATAGTGAAGGAAACTGTAAGATTATCTGCTTTTTCTGACTTCTGTACTAGTCACAAAATGTCAAAAAAGTTAACTATAAACTCATCTTGTTCTTGCACTCCACTATGATTCCTGAGCCAAAGGCAGAACTGCAGAATCTATCACAGATGACCCAATCAGCTGAAGACAATTATGTTTTCTATCCCATCTTTAGATGCAAACCCAGCAATTTCAAATAAAAATAAGATTTTCTTTAGAAAGCAGCATGCTGTCAAGTCTGATCATCAATCCATAATTGACCAGCTTTTAAATCCCTGCACACAATTACTTCCTGCAATGAAAATGCCAACATATCTTCAGTTTCATAGTACCTCGAAAGGGAAAAGAAAATCAAAAACTTTTGGCAGTGTGAGCATGGAGAAATGCACAAGATCTACTGCAAACACCTTTTTCAAGTATTTTTTGTGTTGTAATTAGAAATGGAAAACTAACACAAACAGGCAGAAATCATCATTAACTTCCCACACTTTTGCTAAACCAATTTCATTATTAAGAAGGACTAAATTTTTCACATGGTAATATTTGCAATTTATTTTAATAGCTAAATAATTTGTGAGGTTCTATGCTTTTATTTTTATATACAAATCCAAAGCCTAAGGACTAACCTGTAAGCAATTAGGATTTTTTTTTTTGTTAGTATGACTTAGTTAGAAACTGTGGAACTAGTCAAGGTTCATGAAAAACTACTTGCAGAGAGGTTTAGAAACACAAAATTCTTGCTAACCTGCATTTGCAAATTACAGGTTTACATGGAAAAAACAACAAAGCAGTTACAATCAAAAAGTATGTCCCAAGCTAAAGAGAAAAAACTACATTCAACAGAAAGAGCATGAATTCAAGATTCAGTCTTTAAACAAAATGCTAAACTTTTAAAAGCACAATGCCAGATAGACAAGCCTTTACAGTCCAGAGCAATACACAGGAAAGTTCAAAACTTAAGCAAAACACTACATGCTGCCATTGATAAATATTGGCAGTGGTACTTAGCAACCCTATTCTTTAAATACCTCCATTGACTCATCCTAACTGGTACCAAACCTCACCAATTGAGACAACTGGTTTGCAAAATACTAATGTAGTCCACATATTATAGCCAAAGAGGTATTGAATCTATCAGAACAGACAATGCTTCAGCTATTTGGTATTCTTTTACTAAAAAAAAATTTAGCTTTCTTGTCATGAATAAACACCTGGGAACACGCAAACTTGTGGAGCTACATTTCCTTGCTGCAGATTCACATTTTAAAACAAATGACATTAAGGACAGTACGGTTCATTACAGACACTTCAAAAATACACATTGCAAAGGAGACACATATGATCCCTGTTTAGACAGCAAAATACAGTTACATGAGGAAAGTGCATTACCAGATTAAAAACTGACAATAAGCAAGGCAATAAAAAATACCTTAAAAGTACACTTTTATAAGACTTATAAATTCTTAGAAACAAAAACAAAACAAAACAAAAAAAAACTTGAAAAAGCTAACATGAGCATTCAAAGCAAAATAGTATTTCTAAAGCATTTAAAGCCTGTCCATCAACATACACAGCAGATCAAAGAAAACTCAAAGACAAAATACAGATCAGAACATTCGATTTATTTAAACGGCAGCCTGAAATATAGCTTTATTTTGTTTTAATTGGAAGCAACTTACCTGCTTTGCTTATTTCTTGTAAGATTTTTAGCAGAAGAGCTTTAGGGATGCGGCCAGTTTTTCTGACAGAGTTATCCACTTTATTTAATGCCCAGTCAAACTGCCAGGTCCGTCTGGTTCGAACTTCTGAAACTGGTTCTTCTTTAACACTTCCTTCCTCTTGAGGTGCAAGTGTAAGGAACCTTATTTGGCTCATAATGTTTCTGCTTGAACAGAAACAAACAAAAATATAAAATTACATTACTGTGAGTCATTTTGGATCTAGACTAGTCACATAATATCAAAACGATAATGCACTGCTTGCTGATGAAGTCTCAAAAATATTCCATTTTAAAATAAAATAGAAGTGATTCATTTCAGTGTCTTTCTACTTAAGAATCAGTCATACATTTAATCACAGTGACAAATTTCTCTGAAATTTTCAGTTAGTTTCACCTCACGAATTAAATGGTTCAAATAATATTCTCACAAAAATAAAACCTTTACGTCATCCAAGTGCTATAAAAGTCTATTGTCCCATTACAGCTACTCACTAAAGCTTTCACAAGGTTTTGAAAAATCTCAAGAACAGTCACAGACAGATCTTCCAGAACACAGTAAATCAAGGCAGCAAATCATACCTTCTTCAATTAAAATGCACAAGAACTAATGCAGAGGTCAGTGTGTTAGACAGCCATGGTTTGAACACCAACAGGATCATTCCACATTTTACAGAATTGACAGTAACCAGCATGAAGCACCCACCCATTCTGCCATGTAAACCCGACATCAACAGCACATTTGCTTAAACATTTATTTTCTCAAAATAAAATATGGCAACAAGAAGCGGAATGAGAAAGTGTTCTCATTTCCAGCAAAGAAATAAAAAAAATTTGCCTTTTATTTTTTAAAAGAACAAGTTAATAAACATAAGAATAAAAAAAATTGAATATGTGCCACACACAGGGTTATGAACCGCCTGTGCAGGTGAAATTATCATTACATACAAGCATTTCAAGAAGTCTGTTCTCAACTGTGCTTACAGCTGCATAAAATAAACCAGATGATTCTCCTCCAGAATCCAATACAAAAAAAAAGGTAATAATTTCTGAGTGGCAAAAAACAAGATTCAGCAACTTCTGAAATTGCCACCCCTCATCTCTAGCTCTTTAAACAACTCTTCAGCTGAATTTTTGTAAGCTTTCTAGACTAGTTCGAAAAAAAAAAAACCCAAACCCCCAAGTTTTTACTCCCTGCTGTTACAGGTGCTCCATTACTATAGAGTAATGGCTCCAAATTTTGTGAAATGGCAGCCTAAAAGCCAGGAGTGATGACATTCTCTACGAAATAATTTCCTGCCCCTGAAGCTTTTACACAGGTTTATCTGCTGGCTGTTTTTTCACTCAACAGTCATAGCTTAAGGCCCAAGTAGACAAGTCCAGTGGAGGAGAAAAGCTTGCTGGTGGCAATTCCATGTTTCAGAAGCAATGGCAGCAAGCTGCTAAATGGCAGAGAAATCATCACTGGGGTACAAAATACAGACTGGTGTTTTACCATCTGGTTGCCTCTTGAGCAGAAAGTAGCCCAAAAGACCAACTTTTTCCTTGCTGTTTGAAATCTTGATTTGGTAACTCAGCAGGCCATAAATTCTACAAGTAGCCTGAGGCAGAATCTCTTTCCTAATAGAGCTATGACAACAGTTTCATAGATTATACTTGATTTTTTAAAAACCCTTCAATAATGAAGAACATCACTATTTGACACTATCTTTTTAAAGAACATGATTTTTACATTGTCTTATCTTCTAAAGTTTCCTCATGAAGAATATTCCAGAGCCCAGCTATCTGCATTGTATTTCACTAGGGAAAGGATAAGGAAGAAAGACTGACAAAGAAGGACAGATCCCCTCCTTCAGTCTCAATTCCAATTCCTGATAGATGCAAGTTCCCACTAATACCTTTGGGCTAGCTCTCACATTATTCAGATCCCTCTGTGAGTTTATTTCACTCAGTAACCGAGCACAGTACCAATTTATCCACTTCTACAAAAAAGTAAAATTACTGTTCCATCAGGTTAGAGTGGAAACAGCTCACAATGTCCACAACCCACCAGAATTAACAAGAAATAAAAAGAAATTATGAAAGAAAAAGTACCTAAAATCAGAGAAATAAAATAGAAATAAAATCAACCAAACAAAATTAGAAATTAGAAATAAAAATAAACATAAAAGGAAAAAAGCTCTGAAACACTACTTTTCATGGTAAGCACCTTGTCAGATTAACAAACTTTTTTGTTGCTACTAGTAATGCCATGTCTCACTAAAAGTATTCCCAAGGGTGTCATTTTGCCTGATTCTTTCCCTCCTTTTCCTCTTCTCCTTCTATTGCCTCCTATAACCAGACACAGGATACTTTTAGAAAAGAGAAGTCATTAGACTAATTAGCACAAAATCCAGTAGGACAAGGTAAGAACAACAGTAAGACACTAAATTTTAACTCTTCCAGGATTTAACAAAGTGAGATACCTAGAACTTAAATAACTCCTTATAACACATAAATAGCAATACTCAACTTTGAGCCAGTGGATAACTAGAAGAATGAAAGTAATGATTGCAAGTTCTTTATATTTTTCTTAAAGATATAAATTAAAAAAGAAAATGGTATGAGTCACTCTTATATACCCATTAAAAGAGCTACTTGAAAGCTTTTCAGAATATTTCCAGAAAGGTTAGAAAAATGCTCTGGAAGCTGTAGCAACACAGGACTTTATTTGCAACACAGAAATTTATACTTTAATTTCCATTAACAATCAAAGCACAAGTGGACACAATACTTGTGCTTCAGATTAGCATTTAAGTGCTTTTCCCTATAAAAATCTGCTAATGTTTTGTGCTATTTTTCAAATTACTGAACAGTATTTTATGACATACAGAACACTTTTAACCCTAAACAAACTGGTATCTACAGTTCTTAAGTGCACCGTTTTAAGAAAGCCATCTTTGTAATAGTCTCCACCTGTCAGAAGTCACAAATTTTAAAGCACTTGCATGGCACCATCAGATGAAGTGTGAAGATAAAAACATTATGTGCATGCTCAACATAAGCTGGTTAACAGCACAAGAACACTCTAAAGTTTCATTTGCTACTAAACTCTCCTGCTTAGCATTTAGCAGGACACTATTTATAACTTATAAGGTAAGTTTCAACTGCTACAGCTGCACACTGAAAAACACTACACACTTATATGAAAGTATTATTTTTATACAGTAACTTCACCTTCTGAAAGGTGAGCAGAATTGAACACTTCTATTTACACCCCCCCCAATATTACCAAATAAGGTACTGCTGCCTCTGCTAATTTATACTGATTAAAGACATTTTAAGGAATGGCAATATGGGAGTCTGAGTTTCATTTTGAGACAAACAGGTGAAATCAGTATGAGATGATAAAAAACAACCTGAGGAACTCAAATTTTCACTGGAATCCACCTAAACTATCATCATCAATCTGAAATAAGTTTTAGATAAGGTACACTCAGGTGTACCTCACCATATGTAGGCCTTCAGCATTTAAATGAATTACACTTTTGGCACTAAGGTACTGTGTAATGTTAAGCCAATCCCATAATAATAATCTGTTAAAAATAACTGTGGCTTCAAAAGCCAGATGAAGCTGCAGCATCTACTGGTTTGCATCTGGTATGTAGCACTACAAATCAACAAAGAACTCTAAATTAAATTTGAATAAACAGAAAGACCAAAAAAGAGCTCACTATTTTATAAGATGAAAGATTGAGCAGACCAGAAAGTGAGCTTCCAAAGAAAGATAGAAACTTAAATTAAGGGACACAGCATTAGGTTTGATTTCGGGCAACCAGGCAAATGGCAGGAGAACACAGTAGACAACCTCCCTATGAAACAGAAAAAGAGGTTAACAAAACAAGGCAGTTATCCATGCATCAGGAATCTTTAATTTTCAGAAGATGAAAAATAACTCATAATTAAAGACAAATAGAAAAAAAAGCTAGGATAAAAATCAATAAGGCCACATTAAACATTTTTGTCAGGAAGTGGCCTAAAAAGGCAGCCAGAAAGGTTGCTAAATTTAATAAAGATGATTTTAGAAATTACCTCTTCCCAGGGAAAAAATGACAGCTCATACACTGTTTGGCTTTCAAGAAATGTTAATTGCAACCATCTGTAAATTTCAACTATCATTACTAATTTTCGCAAGGAGATGGAGGTGTAGGTGAGAATATGGAAGGATGACTCAAATAATTCCTGAAAATATTAAGATACACTGAAGGCAAATTACTGGATCTTACTCAAACTCCAGTCCTTTGGATTTACTCTGAAAAATCCATGGAAGCTGTGGGAAAAACAGAAGCCTAACAAAAAAATACAGATTGGTGTACAGGCTTTTGGCACCACTTTACCTGACAACCTGCTCATAAGCAAAACAAGGAGACAGAATGTACTTCTAGCTGTAAAATGTGGGTCCAGTCATTGTGTAAACAAAAATTTTAAATATGTATACAAAATTAAAATGTGATTCATTGCAGAACTGGGAATACTGTGGGGGAGTCCAAGTGAAGCTATCTCCTGACCCAACTAGGAAAGAACTGACACAATCCATGTGCAATAGTAGCTTCAATACAGAACACAAGAAGTTGTATGTTTTGGACAAAACACAGATGCAGGAATTTAAGATAGGGTACAACTGGCTAAGCAGTACAGCCCAGAGGGTACTGAAAATGAGGCATTGCTAAGCATGAAATGTCCCACAGCAAAAAGACTTCAAATTCTCAGCTCCTTAACATAGGAACATAGCTAAAATACAGATAATGATATCTTCATCATGGTGTGTTTATTCAGGAAAAAAAAACAAGTATGAAAGACACAAAGGACTCCTCTATCCCATCCCACTCTCCAAACACAGAAGCAACTGAACCTAATCCATGAGGAATCACACAACCAATACTAATGGTTGTAATATTAACTGTAACGAAATATTTGAATAGGATACTTCAGTCAAGCTTTCTCATTTGGAAGCTTCTAAAGTAAGACTAGGAATGGAGAAAAAATTATTATGCATGACCTTGATATTTCTGATACTGCCTCAGTACTAGATGTCTGATTACACAGTTTTATGATGTAATCTTATTTTCCTGATTATTTTCATTCACTTTTTTCAGACTCAAGTGCTATGCTACACAACAAAACACATTCTTCCCTAAGAGTTGCAATGAGTACCAAGTATTTACTTTCATCTATTACCTCCAAATGGCATTTTAAGAGTTTCTCTATGTGAAACACTTCATTTGCAAGCACATAAAGCTTGCAAAGTAAAAAAAGCTGCACAGTAAATTTCAGATCTGTTTAAATGAGCAATCTGGTTCTTCCCCAAAACATGTAATTTCTCTCTACTACATTTCAGAACTGGGAGAAGCTCAAAAGGATATTTTGTGCCCTATAAAGCAATCTCTCTCCAGCTCCCACAGTCACTAGATTAGAAGCAGCCTTCAGATACTGCAGCCTTTACACCATTTTCAGCTTTGTCTGTACAACTGCAACCCTCACCTACACAGGAAAGGTTAACTGTGCATTTGCAATCCCAAAAGAAGTTGTAACTCCACCTCCAGTTTAGGTTACAACATTGGGGAAGCAGCTGAAGATAAACTCACAGACTGATGCAGACATGAAGTGTGCATGGAGAAATTTATATCAAGTCAACCAATAAAATTCTTCTGTTTACAATGGTTTAAGTAGGAATCCCAGTGCTGTACTCACATACTCATGTCTTCCACCTTGCTAGAGCAGACTTAAGGCAGTGCCTTTAATTTCCTATAGGAACGTATCTCACACACCAGCCTGAATAAAAAAGTCCCATCTTTCCAAAAACTCAAAAAGTAGGTGATGTTCATGTTTCCCCTCACAGCAGCAGAAAGGTTACTTTCTGTAAAACTTGACCAATTTCAAGCATTAAAAAAATTATATTTATATATTCAGTTATATATTTATTCATATAATATCTATATATTTTTATAAATTATGAAGATAACCACATTTAATTAAAATATTAGACATTCGCCTCCCTTTATGAGAGCCACAATAAGGTAGTTGCTCTGCTTTTTCTACAGAAAGTATTGGATATTTTGTTCTTTCTAAACTAAATAGGCAAAAACTGCATGAAATAGTTCTCAAAATCAAGTCATGTTCACAGCAGAATAATGGCAAACTTAAGTGAGTTAGAATTCATTAGTGTACATGAAAGCATTCCAGATCAGAGCAAAGAGCTCTTACAAGCACCTTCTGTGCTGGTTTTGCCTGGGGTAGAGTTAATTTTCTTCAAACTAACATGTATGGGGCTGTCTTTTGGATTTATGCTGAGTCCAGTTTTGAAAACAGAGACAAGCTCATGAAGGAGCAAGGTCCTGGCAGGACCTTTGGGCCTGCAGAGAGAAGAGCCCAAACTGGAGCAGGTTTGCTAGCTTGATTTCATTTTGTTATTGCATTGATTCTTCTTGATTTTAATCTTCAGCTATACTTCCATGATCTATGTGCTTTAGGAGCCTAACTGTTCTCCTTCCCTGATTTAGAGCCAGACAAGGTGGTCAGCAACAGGAGGGTGTCAGAAGAATGGAGCCAAGACCCTATTTCTGAGCACTAACTTTCCCACAGCAGAAAGCTACAACATCAAACCACAACAACATCACCTAAAGTACATAGGATTAAGTCCCCCCAAAATATCTATCCTGATGTTAACTCAAAAATCTACTCCAAATACTTGTCAGTGGAGCGGTTTACTACACTATTCTTGACAATCAGATACTAACAGCAAATTCAAGCATTTTTTCCCCTAGTAAAGCTTCTGTAAATTCCAGTAAACCATTTGTACCACGTAATTCAGTGCACTGCTGAAGTCTGCTCCTGTAGATCTGAAGTTTTTTGTATTGGTCTGCTGAAGTTTATCTTCAATGAAACTGCATAGCAGGAGAGGGACAAAGTAGCTCAAGTTATTTCACATTTCATAGAAGAGGTGGTCAAGTGAAAGAGTAAATTTGTCTTAAATCGGACTTGCTATGAAATGCTTAAGCATTAGGATTGCATCTATTATCCTAACTCATTTTTCAAAGAAGTTTAGATTAAAAATCAAAGCAATAATGATGCTTTGAAAAAACCTTGGCTTGAATGTGATGCTTGCTTTCACATCCCCAAAGTTCACAGATTTGCAACTTTTCTGTAACCATTATTGTAATGGTAGTCACAGACTTGCCTCTGAACTGACTTTATTATGTTCAATGCTAAAGTAACTATACGGAGCACATGGAAACATAGTTATTTACACAACTTTCTTGCAAAATGCTAGATTATTCCTGTTTATTTATTTAATCTTAAAACTGAGTGTCTTTCCTGACTATTCCAAACAGACTTCATTTCATTCTCAAAATAATCTTGAGACCTGAACCGGAAGTACAGTAAGCCCAAATGTTGTCCATATACCAGTCTAGCTCTTCAAAGGAGGTCCAGTTCCAGAATTTAAGGCTTGAGCAAAAAAAAAAAAAAAAGCAATAAATAGTTACTTAAGGTAAAAAAATTAATTTAGATTATATGCTTAATACATGAAATTTCAGTTTGTATTACCTTTGCTTTATACTTTGACTCTATATCACCACTTGTGCACTAGGATGCCTAAACACACAGCAGTGTGACAGGGAGATTTTAAGTGAAAACTTATCTTAGGAATGAAATTACTGGAAAAGAGGAATGTACAAAAAGTATCAAAAGAGTTTTCAGCATGATCACTGAACTATCCCACTGAAATTAAGTATAATTTGCTGTAAAAAAAAAGTACTGGGAGGGAAATTAAGTATAATTTACACTTAAACTTAATTTCAGATATAAATTATCTGAATTTAAGTATAATTTTGTGTGAGAATAAAGTACTGGGAGGGAAACAACCAATAAACCAAACCTCACCGGTAAGAAACAAAATATCATCACATAAAGCACTTCTAAAGTTCTTTCTAGAAATGGAGTTCTAGGTTATAAAAACAGTCCTTCACCAAGTCACACATGAATTTCAGTGAATATTATTTCTTGCAACAAATTAATTTAGGGAAATAAGCTACCCGTTGAGTAGAACAAAAATTAGTTGCTAGAAAGAATAAATGTTTATTGATAATTTGTAAATAAGTAAATGTGTGGTTCTGTTGCCAACTATAAACCAGATAGCCCTGATTCCTGGTCCTTCCCAAACTGGTCTACTCCACCCTTCACACCAACTTTAGCATTTGTTGGTGTCCGATACACTTCAAAATCTTAAAGAGCACAGAAAACTATTTTTTTAAGTAAGATTTTGGCTAGGCTATCAATAAAACAGCCCCAAAGACTAATAAGCACAAAAAGTAGGGAAATTAGCAACAATGTCCCTATTTTGAGAGTGAGACTTCCCTCTAGGAGGGCTCCATTTCTGATTCCTGTCTTTTTCCATCCTTTCTTGTGAAGGAGCTCTGGAACTCACTGAACATATTTATCTATTTAGAGTAGCAGAAAACTGTTATGGTTTTCTACTAGGAATTAAGCTACAGTGACTAAAATGAAGCAATAAATATAGATAGATATAGCATGACACAAGAAACAGGACAACTTGGGTAGCATTAAGCCCTATATCAGCTCATAAATCTGTATGTGTCTGAAGTTGTGCTAATGAAGGTTTGCGTCTCTAAACTTCCTGCAGAGCACCAACCACATGTAAGTGTTGTCAAAACTGCCGGGATGCACACAGGTGGGTAGCTTCCCCACTACCTGCGTGACAGAAGGGAGGCAAAATATGGCAAAGAAATTTAGCCGTGCCTCCTCACAGGAGACACAGCAGACAGAGGCTGAGGGCACGAAGAGGACGCCCAGATTCCAACTGTGCAGGTACCCAGAGTCAGTCACAGAATCACCGACTCATTTAGGTGGCAAAAGGCCTCCAAGATCATCGACTCCGACCTGACCGATCACCACTTTGTCAGCTATAATCAGTTCCCCAAGAGCCACATCCAGTCGTTTCTTGAACGCCCCCAGGGACAGTAACTCCATCACTACTGATCTCCTCTAGTCTTCTCCTCTTCCTCGACGCCCCTGTACACGGCGAGTCCCCCGGAGGTCAGGGCTGTGCTCTGAGCCCAGCCTGGCGGAGCGCGGGCAGCCCAGGCCGCCCAGCCTGAGGGCAGCGGGGCTCCCGCGCGGCCTGGGCCCTGCCTCACCCCGAGGCCGCGCACACGGTGAGGCCGCCGGGCTCGCCTGGGCGAGCGCTGCCTCGGAGCCCCCGGGGCAGCCACGGCGGGCGGCGCCGCAGGGCCCGGCGGCATGGCCGGCGGTGCCCTTGGGCGTGGGGAGCGCAGCCTCAGCCGGCCCCGCCAACGCTACCAGGCAGCGCGGCGGTGCGGGGTCTCACCTGGCGGGGCCGGGCGGCGGGGCGGAGGCGGCGGGCGGGCGGAGGAGCGGCGGGAGCAGCGGCGGGAGGCGCGGGCGCAGCGCCCGGAGGCGCCCGGCAGAGCTCAGCAGCGCGGCCATGACCGCCCGCAGCACGTGAGCCGCGCGCCGGCGCTACGCCGCCGCCGGCCCCATGTGATAGGGGCGAACCATTATGCTCAGGGGGGGAACGCGCTGACCCCGGCCTCGGAAAGTGCGCGCTCAGGCGCCAGCTCTGCTAATTTCCACCCCGTGCCGCCGATGGGCCGTTCCACGCAGGCCCGGGTTGGGCCGCCCGGCAGCCAACCGGGAGCGGCGCCGGCGGAGGGCGGGCGCGCGGGGCGAGCGGCGGGAAGCGCTGTGGGGCTCCCGCCGGGCAGCGCTGTGGGGCTCCCGCCGGGCGCGCATTCCTGGGAATTCTTCCGTGGGATGTGCTGGCCCTGCCCCCGACTTCCCGCTCTGCCCACCCGAGTGCTACTTCTCTGCAGCCTGGCGGTGCCCGTCGTTTCTTCGCCACCCCTGAGGGGTTCCAGACCCTGCCGAAAGCGTAGCGGGGCGGCGTGTACGCCAGGGAAGCCACGGGGAGTTGGGTTGGGAAAGCTGCTGGTCGCTATCTGCCTTTCCGATCTTATCATAGAAGTCACATCCGATCTTATTTCCGAAATCTTATCATCACCTGGGACTGACGGGCAAAGGGAAGAACTTTATTACAGAATATCAATAGTAAATCTCTGCCTGAACTTGCAGATACTTACTAAGATGCTGCCTTAAACTGATGTTTCATTTTAGCATCGAAGTCAATATGGTTGCTATAAGATAAAGCACTAACTAAGGTACCTAGAAATTAAAGGCATATCTTCATGCAAAAACTACGTCATTATTTTTGCTGTAACTTGCATATAATTACTCAAATGACCAGCCATTTCCAATTACCATTCCAATTACCATTCTCCATTCACATGGAGAGTTGATGATGATGCTTGTCTCATCATCAAGATGCAAAATGCTCAGTTTTAAAATGTTATATACACTATTTTTTGTTATTTATCAAAGTCCTGGATATTCAACATTGCTCACTGAGGAATGAGTTGCAGCTTGTAAAACAGTATTTGCAATGTTACTGCTTATCCTGGCTTCTGCTGTATCAGTATTACGGAGTTTAATGGAATAAAGAGTTCAGTCTTGAGAGGAAAGCTAATGTCTTTACAAATAATTTGGGTGAAGCTATGGGCATTAACATCTTTGAAATGGGTTTTAATGTCTCTGCTAACTTTGGACAGCAGGTTCCTTGCAGAGCCCAGACAGCTTGGCTCCTGAAACAGACAAGTGTCTGCACACTGAACTTCTGAATTTTGGGGTAAAATAGTAGGTTTAAGGGGGGAATACGTGGTAGACAGTTTGGGAAAGCTTCACCTTACTAGTACCACAGCCAATGGGGAGAGGAAGAGAGCAACATGGGGCCAGGAGTTAGGAGATAGGCTGTGCCCTCCAAAACCTTGAGAGAGGAAACCCTGTGGTAGACCCCTTGAGAACTCACTTAGTGAAACAATAAAAAAATGCCAACATTGTTTACAATAAGGACCAGAAATGATACAGTGAAGGACTGTGTCTAGGTTTGAAAGACATGTGTCTGCTAAGTAAGGTGGGAACCTCCCTTGGAATTGTGAAAAACGCCAATCACTTGTTTTTTAAAATCTGAAAAGTTTAATAATAATAAAATGGTTATAAAAATTGTAATAAGGTTAGAGTAATAAAAATTTAGAGTTAGGACAATTACAAGACAATAAGAAAGCAAAGAATTATGGACATCTGGATGGTTTTGGACACTAGGCTGCCAAAAACATGCCTTGTGAACAATGGAATAACCCTTAAAAACCATATACTGTTGCGTATTCATACATACTTCATGGCTATGCATACATTCTATTTAAAACAAGAAACTCTTGTCTAGTATATGTCAGCTGCTTTTAATCCCCATGGCATCTTCAAGTCTGAGCAAGACCTGAAGAAATTAGCTTCTTCTGATAAGAAAACCATAAATTCCTCTTCTCTGGAAGATTTAGGTGTTCTGTAACTGTTATCTTCAAGCGAGTATCTAATTCCTTTAAAAAAAAAAAACACATACCTAGTTTCTATGTTATAACCTAGGAACATATTTAACAGCCTATTTAAGAGGATTAATACAGCATAATGTTCTAACATTACACATATAATATTCATTTTAATATTTGCAAAAAGCCAATCATAAAATATGCATTTTTCCCAAACAGCAATAACAAACAAGAGTGGGCAGCTCCGGGATGTGGCCAGGAGAGGCTTCCTTGGGGGTTGAAAGGGTTTGTGGTCCCAGAGGCTCCTCTGAGGCACCCGAGCAGATGGTGAAAAGGTCCTTTTTTAGCGAGGTCCCAATGCAATGATTGCTCCCACAAGCAGAGCTTCACTCCCAGTAGAAGAAGGCAGCAGGAGGTGGAACCCAGCAGTGGTGGCTTAATCTCCCCACAGCGACCACAGCCTGTTTCCCCTCCAAACGCCAAGAGAGCAAGAGCACCAGGAGCTGCCCCAGCCCCTTTCCTTCCAGCCCATATCTGGGTATCAGCCCCTCCAAGAGAAGCCCCCCCAGCTAAGAGAGTAGCTGGCTGCATCCTTCCTGAGACAACTTCTTTATCTTAAGTATTGCTCTCTTAGCAACATATGGGAGAAAATTCCTTGGGAGAAAGAAACAAAAGGGAAACCCTAAACCCCAACAGACTGGAAGACAAGAAAAAAAAAAAAAAAAAAGAGGTGACATTTGTTAGCATAATAGTAAGTTCTCTGTAATAATAAGTGAAGTTACTGAGATTTCGCTGCTGCTGAATCAGTAAAGAGCATTTAAGAAGTGTTTTAGAAGGAGAACATTGAGACAGATACTTACCAAGAATTCCTCCAAAGGATGAAGAAAAAGCAGAACTGTTTGTTTGATTATCCAGTTGGTGGATAACTGGATCTGAAATGAAAGGCTGCTCAGAGACGTTCTGTCTTTTCATTGCTGACTGAGAAGCCATAGACAGGATTCTGCTTCACAGGTAAAGACAACTGCTTGGTTTGATGTGAAAAGGAAAAGACGTCCTGGGAAATTAATTCAAAATGTGATTTAGCTGAAACAGTAGACTTAGGAAATTCTATTTCCTGAAGTTCTCTAGATGAGAGGGTCTAGATCACATTTCTCAAGATCTGAAAATGAGAAAAACTTTGTAAATTGAGACATAATGTTTATGGAGTCTAGATAAGAGTTTTAACTCTTTGGATGAAGAAGATGAATTGTGTATTAGGAATGTTATTTGTGGAGAAAAAATATTAGCCTTTTTATGCAAAAATCTAAAGAAAGCGCTGTGTCACTAGTAGTTGATGGGAAGTTTTTCTCCCTGCAGACACATGCCATAGACTGCATAGTCTAAAAATCTTGGCCTGATTCAGTCTGCTCAAGGAAATTATGCCCATCATTCAGATAATTACCTCTGGGGATAATAATTAAACAGTGCCAGGTTGTGTTCCTGGACTCTGAAACTATGTCTCTGGTATTGAATTCCTATCCTCTATAATAGTTTCAGCCTATGCCAGACAATTGTCTGGCAAAGTTTGAGGAATTAGCATCAATCAGCTTGGGACCATTGCCAGTAGGCGGTTTGGAGATGGCCATGCTATGCTGGAGAGTGGGAGGATTTAAAAGCAAGGATTCCAGTGAAATTCTTTCAGTCATCTACATACTACTTCTACTGAAACTCATCAATTCTCTCAAGGTTTCTGTGAATTCAATTGAAAATTTATCATAAGCACTTATTATTAGCTTTTAAAATTTAGTTGAAATGTGTCATATAAATTTCCAAAACAAGAGTTATAATGGCATGGGTAATTAAAGTTTTCCTCATTCATTGTCCTGTCCTTCAAATAAAACCCTGTGTGTACAAAACATCTAAAAAAAATAGCTTATGCCTCAGTTCACTTTGGAAACTTGGAAAATCCAAAGTTAAAATGATGCTATAAATGCATCCCCAGAATCTCCGTGTAAAACTTTTGGAGTGACTGATCCAAGTCACATCAAAGTGAAGGAAACATAAGAGGACACGCAGAAGAGAATCAGTGTTGCCTGTAGGCAGTTTGGGTGTGGCTGGTGTGTATCAGAGCATAAATGGTAACAAGGGCTGCGGCTGTTTGGCTTCTCTCATATCGCAGGTTTCTGAGAGGTTGACCACTGAAAAAGTCAGACAAAGGCTGTGCGGTGGGGTATGGGTGAATTTTTGGGGTCCTTCAGCAGTCTCAGATGTGTCCTCTACTGGTACTTGAGCTGTGTGGTGGGGCCATCAAGTCCCTGTTGGAAAGGTGGGGCTCCTGTCTAGATTTTTCAAGGCAGGAAGTTTTCAGGTAAGGACAAAGCATCCTGTGGTGTGTAGGGAAGATGTGCTCTTAACCTCCCCATACTTTGGCTTGTGTTATCCCATTCCCTAGATTCAAATGGCCTCATCTGGAGGCAGCCCTGTGCAGATGTCACCACTGCAGTACGACATCCATTTCCCACCAAGGTCCTAATTCAAGGTGGGGCATGATCCACATTACACAATGGGGAGAGGGCGCATAGTGGAACACAGTTCCCAGAACTCATTTTGTGGCTGCATTCCTCTTGGGAAGTGCACTATCAGGATGGTTTGCCATGGAGAGGGTAATTTGCAGCCTTTATCTGAGGCTCTGGGGGAAGGTAGGCTGTGGCAGCACATTTCTCTCTCTCTCAGGATTTTTCATAGAGAGAGATGGAAAGAGAAAACAATTTCTATTTCTGCTCCTTGTTTTTCTCATGTGGAATGTGTTTGGAGAATTGTTTACCTGGGGTGATTGCTTGATTGGATTCTGGTGAGAATTGTTTGAGCCTGATGGCCAATCCAATCCAACTGTGTCTGGACTCTTGCGAGATGCTCTCAAGTTGAGTTAGAGATACAGTTAGAACAAGTAGGTTTGTAGTTTTAGTATCTTCCTTTATATAGTATATTGATGTATTTTAGCATAATTATAATGAAGAAATCATTCAGCCTTCTGAATTGAGTCAGACATCCTCATCTTCTCCCATTGGGTTTGCCTGCATTTACAGCAGGAATTGTGAGGGTGGTGAGATACTTACATACATATAACGTTAGTATCAATATTATTTTTATTTTTGATGGCTGAGTAAGGTTAGATTTCAGATAATGTGTTATTTAAGAAGTTCTGGTATGAAGAATATGCATCCTTAATATTTCTTGAGGTAACGTGACCCTTCCCCATGGTTTGTTCTCTTAATCTGACTAAAAGTGTTGCCTTAAGCCTCTTGCCTAATCTCAGGCATGCTCTCTGGAAGAGGTGACTCTCAAGCCAGCTCAAGATAAAAGATAATGACGAATGTGTTTCTCTGTGATGTTTGGTATATTTATATATAGATTTAGATAGCTCTATATTTTGATAATATACAGATACTCTTCTGACAGCAAAGAAAATCTGAGTGAAAGTCATACTTGCCGAGGTTTTTGTACACTTTTAATATCTCATTTCCATTTTGTTCTCGGACAAAGTAGGAGCAGCTTAAAGTACTCACACACTTGATACTTCAAACTCACTTTTTCCACTTGAATTCCTAATATTTCTCAGATCTTATGAAAATGTATATTTCAGCTTCATTTGCAAAAAAAAAGAAAAAAAAGAAAAAAGCATAAACTGAGGATGTCTGATGAATTTAGAGAAAAAATATGTTAAAGGTGTGGGGTTTTTTTAAACAAATGTATGTTTTTCAGAGTTGCTTAATGCTAGAAATAATGTGATTTCCTTGTTTGGGATATTTTCCAGGTTCCCAGATTCCCTCCTTTTATTGCTCTAGTGTCCTTCAGGTCTTGTAATGTAGCTGGTGTTACATATAGCAAAGCAGGTGCTCCATGAAAAATCTCTAGTTGCAAGTAAGATTGAAGTCACTGAGAGTTTTTCACTACTCAGGTTTTATTTTGAGAGGATAAAAATGAAGTGAGATATTTAAGAGCTACGGAAGTGGAGATGGTACAATCATACATGTTCAGATGAAAAGTGGGGAAATGCGATACAGAATAGTTTGACAGAAAGGAAGAAGAAATCTGAGATGGGAGTAACTGAGTAATTGGTACGGTTGCTGAATGGAAAAATGTGTTGGTTTTGGCTGGGATAGAGTTAATTTTCACTAGTATTTTATTTTGTTATTTATGGGCTGGGACAAGTTTTTGGATTTGTGCAGGAAGCAGTCGTGGGATGCAATGGGCATTGATGAGCAGCACTTACAGTCAAGGCCTTCTCTGCTCCTCACACTGCCCCACTAGCAAGGAGGTTGGGGTCGCACAGTGGGTTGAGCCTCACTGACCAAAGGGACATCCCACACCATATGGCATCATGCCCAGCACTAAAACCAGGGGCAAGGCTGGATGCAGGACCACTAGCTGGTGAGCAATAGCTTTATTTTCCATCACTTTCCTTTTTGGATTTTATTTCTTTATGTTATTTTTCTTTTCATCATAATGAAACCCCATGAGTGTTCTCAGCCCATGAGTTTGCTCACATTTACCCTCCCAGTTCTCTTCCTGCATCATGCTGGGGATAAATCAAGCTGCTGAATGTATGGTGCTTAGTTGGTAGCTGGGATTAGACCACAACAAAAAGGGATTGCTGTTCACATGCAGAAACATGCAAAAGGGGTGCATGTTCACATGTGGTGCAAGAAACTACAGCTCACTTTCAGGAAGATGGTGAGAAGGTTTTTTTTTCTTGACTTTTAAGTTTATACTCTGCTGCTCAGATGCTTTGGGGGCCTGTTTATCTTTCAAGTGTCAATTGTTTCCACTCTTTCCCCAAAGTAAATTTCCCTATCCCTACTGTAAATTTTCTTAAGTTTAAGGCAATATCAGATTTTATGGAGCTCTGACAGCACAGCTTTGATAGTGTTGGCATATTGCTTTGGCATATTGGTTTGCTGTGCTCAGTCTGGCAGTGTGGTAAAATCAAACCAAGGAACTGGAACAGGAACTTGCAGTAGCAAGTGAAAATCCAAGAGCCATGTTCTAGGATTTGTAGAATAGTATCCAAGTGTCTTGTTGAAATTACAAGCAAGAAGGCAAACCTGAGAAGTGGAGAAAGATGAATAAGAGACAATTCGAATGGAAAATTGTTTCTTCAGAGCTCTGTTCATTTCTGTATAAAGAATTGTTGGTTGTCATGTAAAACAATTCCTTTTCAATGGGCAATGGTGACCTAATCCCTAACAAAATGCTAAATTTATGTCTTATTGTATGTATCTGTTAGTTAAAATGTTTCTGCAGGCAAAACTATGCGTTTGCTCGTGTGATCCCACTCAAAATCTTTGATGAACTCTTTTAGAGCTGTACTCCATTGTAAAATAATTATTTCCACTGAAATTGCAAAAGGATTTATCTCCCTTGGCTCCTCAGCTATGTTAGTTTTGCAAGGTTAGTAGAAATTTTAATAAGTAGTAGTGCCTTTATTTTTGTAACCAAGTCAGCAGATCTTGTCCTGGCTATCTACAGGGAGTAGATCTGATGAGTAAGAAGGTGCTTTTTTTGTGGAGTTACTTTTCAGAGGATCACTATATGAAAATGGTTATGACATAATTGGGTCACATCTGAAATTTTTCTATAAGCTGCATAAAATGAGGAGTTGAGGTAGCTGCTTTTGTCAGAAGGTATATTCTTTGAGCTGTAGTGAATCATACAGCTCAGAGATTTGCATATTGTATTGTTACTGAAAACTGCAAACCAGTCATAAATCTGTAACCAATTACTAGCCCTTCAGTATCTTAAGTCTTCTTCATTTAAATAATAACAAAGTAAGAATTTAGATATATATGTACATACACACACACGTAAGTGCCACACACTGCATTTCTTCTGTCATTACCTTTGTTTTACATGTTAAACTCGGTTTGGCTTACATGTCCCAGAGTTTGGCTGCTATGAGTATTGGAGAAGAAGCAGTTGGAGAAAACAGCAAAACAAGTTTCAGGAATATTAGAAGTGAATTTCAGCTGCCTCTAGCTCCAGTATGTAGTAAAATATTTCAAGATTTTGATTCATAATTTAACTTTTGGTTGAAAACAGAAGAGGAATGGCTTGGAGATTATATAGATTACTAGTTGGACTGGGAAATTATAATAAAACATTATTATGCTTTCAGGTTTTACTTTACATAAGAATTCTCATGCTGTTTTTATATTGCTGGGCACACTGACCAAATTTCTGTCAAATCTCCTCCTATCCTAAATAATAAAAAGAATTAATAGTTCTGGATATAAGACAGATGAAGTAAAGAGCATCTAAACTCTAGACATGTACTTTAGTTTGAAGTACTTTTGATTTTCTCACAAGTGTTCTGATTTATCTTAACAGTTGCTGGATATAGTTTAGGACTTGGGCAGTTAATCTTACAGGATGTAGCAGGTTTAATACAAAGGCCACTTATACTCTGCAAAACCTGATCCACTAACATTAAAAGAAATGTTAAATCACATGCAGATTGTGTGTACCTCACACGTTTGCCTCATTGGCACACACACCAGGGGCAGATACAGCATGCTGCTTATTTGTATGGCTCATTTACCTGAGCAGCAATTTTGTTCCATTCAGGTCCTTCAAACATGAGGTGGCTGTCTAAAATGGCACTTGGATTGTTCTCTTTATGAACAATAATCAGATTTGCTTTCATTGTGTTGAAGACTTGTGTTTATGTTTATTTCTTCCCTCGTGTTGTAGGTGGACAGCCCTGAGTGACCAAGAAGACTGAAATATTCCAGAGAGGTGTAAACAAGCATTTTGAAAGGCAGAGACCAAGAATCTCTTAAAACAGATCAGTCACTGCTGGAAAAAGTTTTTAATTTTTTTGGCAGCTGATCTACTTTGAGAAATTTTTTTATTCTCTTGCTAATTTTTCCATCATCCCTGTTGGACATTTCTGCCCCACTGGTTAAGTCAAATGCCGAATTAAATGTTTATATGGCTGTGCTCTAGCTGAGGAGTAATATTACCAATTGTGAAAATAGGGTAGAAAAAATTATATTTTACTTTTTTTTCGAGTGCAAGTACTGATTGTCTTACAAAACAAAACTTTGAACTCAAGTGTCAGTTGATTTCTAAATTTATTTTGTTCCCCTGGTTTTGTTGTTGTTGTTGTTGCTGTTCTTGGTTTTTGAGGGTTTTTTTAAAGATGTTTGTTTCTTTCTGAACCCCAGAATTTTAAAACCTTATAATCCAAACGGATATACTTGCTGTAAACAGTATTCAATGTTGGTCTTTTCCATGTTGCTTTAGGCCATTGAATGGGTTTTATACTTTTTTCATGTTGTATCATAAAAACACAATATGGTGGGGATGGATTTTTTACCAACAAGAAGTGCACCTTTGTAGTGAAACATCTTTCTAGCTAGGCCTGTGTATGCACCCGGTGAGCTGGGGACAAAATGTCAGCTCAACTGAAATAAAATTTCGTTTAAAGAAGGTCGAATTCAAGTGTGAATTCCAAATTTGCTTAACAAACACCTTCAATTCCTCTGTTGTTTGTGAGTACTTTACATTTTTCTAACTAATTAGCTTTTATATTACTTAAGCATTTATCATTAAATACTTCAAAATCTATAAAACTTTTTTTTTTCCCATAAAACTCAGTTAGGATGACTGGAATGGGTATCATTTAACTGGAGAGAGTAACCTGTTTCAGCAGCATGGGTTGCGTTGCTAATATTTTCCCATTGCTGCAATGTGTGAAGGCTGGAAAGTTCAAACATTTCCCTTGGGGCAGATGCTGTCTGGATAAATTAAGATAAAAGAACAGTTGAATATGTTGGGCTATCCATGTATTGGGCTATCCAGCACAAATTGTCTCTGTTAAAGAAGAAATTATTAACATTTTAAACATATCTCCTGTGAAAAAATCCTCTTTAGTTTTCCCCCTTTAATTTCCCTTTTAATTATTTTAAATACATGTCTTTGTGATATAAAGGTATTTGTGTATTTCTGTAGATTCATGTTTTAAAGGCATTAATCAAAAGCATGCAAAATAGATGGTATTTTTAGCAGTGCAGAAAGAAATTTTTCAAATGTGGATTCACCCTGCAAAATCCTCTGCTTATTATTGGAAAATATATGTTTTGATGAAGCCATGAAACACTTTTTGATTATTTTCCTAACTCAGTGACTCGGACAAGAATTTCATGCTCCACTAAGTCTGATTTTGTACACTGAATATTGGCTTAAAATGAAATTTCAAGAACAGCTTTGTCCCTGTTCATTTTGTTTCTTGATTGTTGCTGTTCTTTGGAAAGTACCAGTAAGAGCTGCTTATTTTCAGAAGGAAGAGTATATTGCACTCTTTCACAGTGAGAATTTCTTCCAATGTATTTGTCATATTTGAGCTGAATAAATGTTAGGAAGGGAAAAAAAAAAAACTCGACAGACAAAGAAACCCTAGTTCTTAAAAGGCTTTAGAAATTTGCAGGACAAACTGAGATTGAAGGATTATTCCTTCTCTTCTGCTTTATGCAAAGGAGCTTCTGGCTACATCTGAATGCCTGGAAAACTTCGATCCAAGACACCAGATGTCTCCAATATGCATCATGTTAGACTTGCAGCATCAGTGAAAATCATGCTATGGTGTCTTGAGTCCTGTTTGAAGCTTAGGCACTTTATAATCTTCAGATATTCAGAATTTCTTCGTGCTCCCATATCTGATATAATGTCCTGATGTTATGCAGGTATGCTGTAGTCAACATTTGCGAAAAAGAAAAGGCAAGGAAGAAACAGATGTTAGGGAGAAATTCTTGACTATGAGGGTAGTAAGGCACTAAAACAGGTTGCCCAGAGATTAAGTGGATGCCCCATCCTTGGAAATGTTCAAGGCTGGGTTGGATGGGGCCCTGAGAAACCTAGTCTAAGTGGAAGATGTCCCTAACCACAGCAAGGGGATTGGAAGCAGCTGGTCTATATGGTCCCTTCCAATCCAAACCGTTGTCTGATTTTGTGATTTTTATGTAAGCAGGTTGAAACAGGTAATTCCAAGAGTTTCTTAGTAAATCTGTCTGTACCAAGATGTTGATTTTGAATGAAAATCTGAGGAACTCCAGAGAAACAGGATCTGCTCCTGCTGTAGCAGATGAGATATGGGATTTGGGAAATGTAATATAAGATAGTTATTTAGGCACAGAGCCTCAAGAAAGTAACAGGTCAGCTGATAATGGACTTCAACAGAGATTTTAATGCTGAGAATGCACTTAATGTTAACCAACATGAGTCAAATGAGATTGTTACTGTTTTGAAGTACAAGTCTGCTTGATACAGGTGACAGCTCTGCTGACACACTTCTAGAAAGCATTTGACCAATTAAAAAATTACTGCTCTTCAACAATGATAAATTCAGCATTAGATAACTACTAATACACAAGTTGTATTTGCTAGGAATGGTTAGCAAAATAAGTTGCAATCTAGTGAGGTTATATGGCGATAGTTCTTAGCTTAGTATTTTACTTGAAACCTTGAAGAAAAGTCACTATTTGAATTAGTTTAAAAAGTCATGGAGCAGTAAGTGATGGAAATGGTTCACTTACACAAACTTATTTGAATTAAGTTAGGTGGTACAGATAAATAATAGCTAAGTTATTTCAGGCCATGTAAGTTCAGATGTGTTAGAATGAGTGGTCAGTGCTCAAGAGGACTTTATTGGAAAGGGAAGCTCCCTGAAGATGCATCACTACCTATGTGGGGCCTGCCTGTGATTGTCCTTTGTGTGGGTCAGGGCAGCACTAGGGAAATATATAAAAGTTTGAAAAAAATGTGATTTTTCAAGTAAATAAGCTTGACCTGATCTTTATACTCTGAAAAGTAGTTGCTCTCTTTGAAGCAGTGGATTATGTGTCCAAGTGTGAGGCTGTTGTGTGAGCACAGTCTGATGTCTGTGGGGGAATCAATATGTCACCAGGAGCTGAGAAACACTCTGAGATAAGTAGCAAGAAGGATATACTAAAAATATTTCCTTCGACCTCTATTTTATCTCTGATTCCTCATCCGCACCATCCTTTTGTTCTGGCAACAAGTGTTCATAGTGTTTCTTGATGAACCGCATGGATGTATCAGTCTGGATTAGTTTTAACCCAGTTCATCTCCCTGGCCTTTTACAATGCACAACCACACAAATCATAGAACACTTTGCGTTGGAAGTGACCTCAAAAACCATAATGATCCAACTCCCCATCCTCTACACCAAGATGTTCAAAGCCCTGGCCAACACAGCCTTGAGCACTGCCAAGGATGAGGCATCCACAACTTCTCTGGTCAACCTGTTTCAGTGCCTTACCAGCCTCACAGTGAAGAATTTCTTTCTAATGTCTAATCAAATCCTATTCACTTTCAGTTAAAAGCCATTCCCCCTTGTCCTATCACTACATGCCCTTCTCAAAAGTCCCTCTCCAGCTCTCTTGGAGGCCCCCTTCCCTTTTAGGAGCTGGTAGGCTTTTATAGGGTCTCCCTGGAACCTTCTCTTCCAGAAGTTGAGCAACCCCAATTCTCTCAGCCTGTCTGCATAGGAGAGGTGCTCCAGCCTTCTGGTCGTCCTTGTGTCTGTCTTCTGTCTGTGCCGGCACAAGGTGATCACAAGGACTGGGCCTGTGCAGAAATGGGAAGCTGAGAGAATGCCTGTCTTATTTTAGTGTTGATGTTATTTTACCTGTAAGTATCCTTTCCATTTTTAAAATGCAGTCTAGTGAGTTATTAAGTTTTACTTAAGTGAAAAATTTAGTAGAGTACAACTGAATTGGTTCTAATGCTGCTGTCAAGTTCCAGTGCTTCACAGTGTTCTAACTGAAGTCAAGCCAAGCAGCATATTTTACTATTTGATTTAGCTAGGGAGTGGAAGTGGAAGCTGGAAGAAGGATCCTGGTGACAACTGTTAGCTTTCCATACCCCAGGTTCCTATATTAGATATTCCCTGGATTCCCAGCATGATCTTCAGTAATAGTCCTACTTAGCTTCTTTCAGCATTGAATGCAACTCTGGAGGTAATCTTGATGTAATTTATCAACAAGTTTAAATTTTTATTGTCATGGAAGAACTTTCTGAAGTATATGAAAATTGAACTGGCATGAAAACATTCCTGATACAGACACTCTAAATTCTAAATTCTGTCTTCCCCTCCAAAGAAAAGATAAATGTACAGAAAAATCTGTACAATCAGAGCCCAAAGTTGTGTTCTAGTTCTTGTGGAACTTCAATGTAAGGACTTCATCAATAGCATTTTAGGGTGTGCAAGGATTTATGAATAAGCTTAATAAAAAATATATTTGTTTAAATTGCTTCACTTGCTTCAATTAAGTTGACTGCTGTACATTTTTTCTGGCCAAATTGTGTTTTAATCTTTTATAATTTGCTCATTCTTAGCTCAAGCGTACCCACTTTCATGGAGGTTCATTTACATTTAATTCTCATTATCTGATCTCTCCATCTTCCCAGATTTTTTAATAGAAGTTATTCGTACGTGAGAAAATTGAAGCTCAAACTTTTACAAAACATTTTTACAAGAACAAATGGAATCTCAACTACTATAAACCTACTTCCAACACTTTTACATCAAAACTTGAATTTCAAAAATGCATAGTAATTAGCTGGCATGCATGGGGAATGCAATATGAAAAGTTTGGCCTATCCATTCGATAAGTCAAAAGAAGAATGGAGAGTGTCTCTTATACTGAAGATCTGAAAAATTAATTTCTTACATTTTTCCCAATATAAGCCTTCAGAATTTAAATATTTTCTTCTGGTTTTTAGTTTTGAGTATGTGTTACTTTTATTTCCTCTTTTTGGGAGGAATTTAATTGCTTTTGTCTGAGTTTTGTTCTAATTTTAATTTCTGCCTGTAACCTTCAAAATATCACATTTATTTTTTAATAGCTCACTTGACAATGCTAGCCATTAGCCTAAATGTGCTTATGGCATATCTTTACTGAGGGGTATGTGAGGAAAGAGATATGCCTAAAGAATTGTGGGGTGCAGAAGTTTTTCTTCAAATTCTCTTTGCATTTTCACCTCTTTTGCAACTTTTGTTCTCTCAGCTTTAACAAAGCATTCTCTTTGCAGATTAATTCTATTATAAGGATTATTTAAAATGTAATTTGAAAATTAAAGAAAGCCTTTTACACTAATTCTTCTGATTTTAATAAAAATTGTAAGAGGACATGTTTTGTTTAAGTTTTGCAGGTAAGAGTAGGTCACCAAGAAAGCAATGTAACATTACTTTGAATTTTTTATCCTTAAACAGAAGATGTATTTTCAGTTAGGCAAAGTATAAATTACTTTCTCAGCTATTCAGGTTAAATGCAATCCATATAGCACAAAAATCTTACCCTGCTCTTTGTTTAGCCATTCATGGACTCTGTGAAGAAGAAAGTGCATGCAGCTCACATTTTTAATGTAAGTAAAGAACACTTGGAATTCTTTTCTTTTGCATATTAAGGAGTGTCAAAAAGAATTAAATAAATCTTTTCCCAATCCATTTAAAGTTTCTTGGGCTTGGATCATCATTAGATTTCTACTGGAGATGACTTTGGCTTCTGTATTCTTCCTATTCTATCTTCTTCCTCCCTTGAGTGGGAGATATCTTCCCACTCGAGTCAGTTTGTTTTTTTACTTTTTTTTCCCACATATTTGCTTCTAAGCCTTTTCCTAGCCGTCTCCTTATTGTCAGCATCTTTCTCCTTTTCCTGTTACCTTTCCATTTCTTGGAGTGGAGCTCTTTAAATATTAACAGTTTCAGAAAGTTTCCAATCTGCCATTACTAGTAAATTCTGCAAGGAAATCCTCATCTAGAAGTGTCTAAGTAGGACATTGCTATTCCATCAAAAGATTTAAGTATTTTTTTCCTAATTATGTGTCAATTTAAGTTGTAAAGCTCGTCTAGAAATCCTTGTGGTTGGTGGTCGTTTCCTTAAATGCATCCCAGTGAGAAAGGCGAGGGCTGTGAGTGTCAGCAGGATATGCCTTCAGACTGTTTAGGTTTGATTGCATTGCATTATAGAATGCTTCATTACTGGTTTAACCTCTCAGAGGTTTTCAGCTGCTGTTTTATTTAGCTATACCGACTACACTGCCTACAGCAACTCCAGGCAATGATTCCCCCAGTGGCATGCATGAGCTGCCCTGCTCTACTGCAAAAATACATTATGGCTGAATTTGCCCTCAGAGTTTGGAAAGATCTAAAGTCTTTGGAGACTAAAAATGTGGTTTTTCCTTTGTTTTAGCTGGCAGTATGAGCCTCTGGCATTTTAAAGTGCAAGTCATTAGCGTCCACAAGGGTGATGTTAATATGTCTGTGTTTCAATCTCAGGACATTTTCCAGTTGCTTCTGCCACAACAATCTCTGCCATCTCAGTGCTTTTTAAGCCCCTTGTGAATTCAAGTAAGCTTTGCAATGCCAGTAAGAATCACTGTAGGCTTTGGCTGAAACCAGTTGCTACCTGATTTAGTCTTTCTGTAATAGTTGGCAGTGAGGTTGAAAGTCTTTTAGAGCTGTTTAACTTGGGGTGAATGAAGAGAAAGAGGAATGTTAATGCTGAGAAACATTAAACACAGTCAAAAGAAAAGCTAGAGGAATTTGGACATCCTCTTTTTTTAATTATTTGTATTTTTAAAATGGAGGAGTTATGATTTAGAATAACAATAATACTCAGTTGCTCATGTAAAATCTCAGCAACAGTGATAACAACAACATCCAGAAATAAAGGCAAACTAAAGGATCAATTGAAGTAGTCAAGAGCATAGCCTGAGGGACCAGATGACAGTCCTCATGGATGAGAAGGGTGGAATCTGTCAACAAACGGAATGCCTTGTGGGAAATGCAATAAGGCAACACAGAGATCAAGGGCTGACCCTTTCACCCAGTGTGTAAGTGCTGAGTGTGGATGTACAGCGTGTTTGGTCAATTGCAGCTTGCTTTCACTGGGAGGAATGTCAGAAATATTCCCCCTTCCCTTTTAGACTGCTTTGCTGTATTCCCTCCAATTCCCAGCTCAGATACAATCCCAGCTCCCACAACTGAGAGAAATGTAATCTAATCAGAGGGGTAGGGCAGAAGAAGAAAAGTGGTCTGAATGTGAAGACAACCAAGCGAAGCTAAAACCATAAATGTTTTGGCAAGCCTTGACATTTTTAGGCATTTCATTTGGTCTTGGGGAAATGAGGTAGTGTGGTGCCAAGCCAATACAGCCTGGGGTCAGATCTCAAGGTTTCACAGCCCACATGGCCTGTCGCCACCATGTAAACATATAAAAAGACTGGGGACAAGGAGATACAGTTTCTCTTTTAGCTTTCTTCTGATTCTTTATTCGTTCCCCCATTGTTTAAATGAAGAAATCTGCCAGGGATTAGTCTCTCATCTGTAAACTGAGAGGGTGTCTCTGGCACAGGTGGGCTCCTGCCCATTCCTGTCACCTGCACAGGGCACAGGTCTGTTAGAAAAGAATGGGAAGGGACATCTGTGCACATGTGTGCCCACCCACACGTGTTTGCCATCCTGTACCCAGCCGGGGGAGGGCTTAGTGTGAGAGCTTGAAGGGATAATCCTGGATTGCGTTATAATTGCTGCTTCCCAGCGGATTTGGTGCTCTATAGGACAGAATTTCTGGCTCATGAAATATATTAAGAGTCCTGAAAGAGTTGTGGTTTAGACAAAGCTGAGCCAGGTCTTCAGAGATGTAGGTAGTGAGATGATGGTGCATCAGTAAAAAATATCTCTTTAGTTCACCAATTTATTTTTACATTAATGATCACGGTTATTGATAAATATAAGGTTATTCCGATTTTTCTAAACTCAGATTTCTTGATAATGTCACAACTCCTTTTTCTGGTCCTGAGTAACACGCTTTCCTTTGATTAATAACTTTTATTCATAATATTGGGAGTGTGTATATTCATTCTGGCAATTTCCTTGGGTTAGTATGTTATAGTAGCAAGTAGCTCTGGTCCAGATACCACCTTATTGAAACTCATATGTTAGTCTGAATGTTGGTAGTATTTTATGTTGTATGTTTGTCTGACCTGCTTATACATTGGCCTACAAGGAACTAAAAACTTCAAATTAAATTTCAGTTTTGATCAAATTGTAGCCATTCTGTGAAGAATTGGAAGTGGTAAGAATGGATGGTGAAAGCATCGAAAAGCAGAACTCAGGTGTTGGCTAATTCACAGTAATTTCAATGTCAAAATATGAGGAGAGGAATGGACTTTTTTTTTGAATGGGAGGAGGTTGAGCTGCATTATGGGAGCTGCAGCAGTAAAATTATGGTCACAGGAATGAAAATTCAGTTTTGTGGCTGAAGTTGAAAAGTTAATGGATTGCAGTGCTAAGCACAGACTTGGTTTGACTTCTACTTTTGTACATCAGAGAACTTCTTGCCTGGTTTTATTTTTTTTGGATATGACAGGAATGAGTTATGATCATGCTCTGAGAGCTGTGTTGAGAAGCTCCTTTAATAGTATGAATTTGACAGGATTCATAGACAAGTACCAGAATTAAAAACTACTAAGCAGTGTCTTTTAGTAAGTATTAAGCAGTATTTTTCCTTACCTGAAAGTTGCACATCGGAAGCAAACACACACTTAGGAAGATTTGTACGTGTTTTACTGACAAAAAGAGGCAAGAATGACTGGAAGCCTGTGTTCATGTATGACATAAATGTTCAGTGCATTTTAGCAGAAGCTGAGTGATCAGATGTATTTTCAATGTAATTTATTATTGGTTATTTGCAAAAAAAGTGTTTCATGAATAATGGTTACATTTATTTATATTGTTCAAAAATAGCATTCAATTTTATACAAATTCAATATATATTCTTTGAGAATAATTGTCTGGGAATAATCAGTATTCCTTTTATATAAATTCAACAGAAATTGTCTGAGAATAATAGCTACATCAGGTTCTGTTTTGCATATCTATCATTCTTCCAGTTGGATGCTCTAAAAGCATCTAACAAACAATAATAAATTTAGCTTTACAACACCCTGCTGGTGTGAATGAATATTATGAACCTTTTTTAAAATAGGAAAACTGAGGCATAGAGATATTTAAGCAAATGCCTCAAGGGTAGCCCCTGACATTACTTTGAGATGCTTCCATTCTCTCTCAGTGAAAAAAATGACACCACATTGTCAAACAATACATTATCAAATTGGTGCAAGTGTGAGGAAAAAGTTTTGTGATGATGTTATCACTTCTGCACTATTTGTCCTTGGCAAATGAGCAGTAGTTGAGAAGAATGTTCATATTGTAAAGAAGATTAGATTATCTGGAAAGAAAGAGCTGTTGTGAACATCATCAGGTCTTTTGCATAATGAAGTGCATTAAATACTGTGACCTTACAAGTTGTGATAATGTACAATTGTACGTGAACATGACTTCTAGATGACTTTCTAAAATATTATGAACATTCTATGTTTTGATGATAAATTGATTCCAGATTTTCTAGACATGCATTTTAAAATATTTATCTTAAATGGGCAAAGAAATATTTCAAAAAAATATCATTATACCTCCAGTGTGGTATTACAAACAGAAAGGTGTAGAAGAATTCTCTCCATTGCTGCAGATATTCAGTTTTGCTAATGCAATAGGAAAAGTCATAAAAAGGCAAGGAAGAGACATGGCATGAAATGTTAAATCTTGCAGTCTTGATCAATAATAAGCAATTAGCACCACACACTGGACTCCATTATAACAGTAGCCCATAGGTGCACCCAGTATTTGATCTACACTCTGCTCCACAAATACGAGCTAATGAAAACTGCTGGGTCTTGACAATAATGGAAAGTTCCTTTGGCTATAAAAGGGTTGGTATATCTATAACTTAATGATACCAACCATCTTTATTTTTGTGGCTTCTACTTCAATTAGCTGTGGAAGAAATTATTGGAAGAGTTTATCGACAGAAGCAGAAAGCTGCTGCAATTCTATGAAGCAGAAGATTTGACACGAAAATGTAAGAACGGGTATCAAAACCAGTCAGGAGTGGCAACTCTTAGTGAAAGTATCTCTGGCATAGTTACATACCAAATTTACACTTTGTTTGTAGAAGGAACCCTGCCTTATGTCTTTATTTTAGAAAAATTCAGGTTTCATCACCTAGTGTTTATAGACTTGCTTCTTTAGAATTCTGCTTGTGCCCCATGGGACGCCCTCCTTTGCAGAAAATAACAAAGGAAAGTAATATGTATCAGTTATTCATTAAGTACTTCAAACTTGATTACTTAATTACTTCAAACTTAATTTCAAACTGAAAAACAAAACTGTTCTTTACAAACATATCTTTCTTCTTCATCACGTGCTTATTTCATCATGTGCTTATTTTCAGAGTTTGGAAAGATCTAAAGTCTTTGGAGACTAAAAATTTGGTTTTTTCAGAGCTTGGAAATCTCACTAATCTAATCTAATCTAACACTAATCTACTAATTAGTGTTATTTCATAATTTGCAGTATTGTTATATGGTTAATCCTTCACAATTTATTTTCTAAGTTAGTTAAATAAATTACTTTGCTGTAGCATGATAATATCAAACTGCAAAATGGGATCCAAGCTAATATCAAATGCCATGTAGGTACTCCCAAATATAACTATCTTGGAAATCCTGACACAGGAAACAGAGTGAACTTACTGCAGATGTAATTCAGAATGTTCAACTTGAAACCGAGCATTTACTTTTGAGTTGAGCACTACCACTGATATATTGTGTCTCAAGGATTTAACAGAATTAAGTAAATGAGTTAAAGAAAATATAAAGCAGAGGTTTGTCTACAAGCAATTCTGATATATTTGAATTTTTTGTCTATCAGTGTTCCTAAATGTTGCTCTGTGTGAATGTAATTAGTTGCTATGTCAGCTTTACAGAGTAGGAAATCTTGCTAGATTAAATATTAGATCTCTAAGGACTATTTTATTGTTTTCTTATTGGGAGCATGCTATAATGCTATTTGGGCTTGCAGAACAGGTTTTACCCATGAAGCAGTGATATCACTTCTAGTGAATCCTGCTTCAGAGCTTCAAGATGTGGAATAACAGCTGACTCATATTGCTTCACAGAGAGACTGCCTCAGTTTCTGAAAAATCAGAATGTCTTTTTTCACCCTTGTTCCTATGATTGGAGAATATAAAAATTTTCTTATTTTTTCCCTACTTAACCAGAAAACTCCTGTGGGTTTTTTTCCCCTTATCTTCCTAAGTAAACTACTGGTGAGTATTCTCCATTCTGGCTGGACATTTCCACTGGGTTGTTGGTCTAAAAAGAGGGAGGCATGAAAATAAAAGCTGGGCAGCAGAATTTGAGCCCTGTAGTAAGGTCTAATTATACTACCTGGTGATTCTGTGGAAATCATTAAAGTCCTGTGAAAACCAGAATTTTTTGTGTACCAGAGACGTAGAATGACACTATTTATAGGTTGAATATGAGTTTATTGCTCATATTCAGTGTTACCTGCACTGGAAGTCTGCTTGGATTTTTACTTAATTGATGAACAGCAAGGTGACTGAGGATCCCTCTTTCCATTTTTTTTTTTTTTCATTTAATGCCATTAACATCACTGGTTGTAGAGTTCTACAGGCCTTTGAAAATTCTCCCCATGGTCCATTAATACAAGGTTATTAATGTATTTACTTGTGTAGCACTTTGAGCTGAGGACACTTCTCAGACACTGGCCTAAATTGTACCTTTGAGCATACCAGTGATAAAAATGGAGTTAGAGACCTCCATGCAGCCCATGATAAATTAAGGAGAGGACCTTCTAGGTCTTCACCCCAAACATGACCATACATACCACATCATATAACCTTTTTCCTGACCTTGTCAAAAATCATTGTCTCAGGAGCAGCGTTTTTGCTTTCACTGCTCAGATGAGAAGCTGCTTTCCAGAAGCTCCACAGCAGCTTCCTGCAGCAGCTCCTTGGCCTCCTTACGGATAGGAAGTCATTGTAAGTAAATGGCAATTCTTATCCTTTATATTTTTTTTATATAATTTTATTTTTTTATAATTTTTGATCCGTAATCAGCCACAACATGCTACTCTTCTCATATCCCATCAGAGAGCATCTTGCAGAACCATTCTGGTTTGAGGAATTATTTTCTGAACTAAGTGACATGAAAGCTTCTTAGTAGCATGTCACCTAAAGGGTCTTTCCAGCTGTGTTGTACATTGACATTAATAGATCTTCAACAGAAAAGTCTCGTTTGGTATCATTTGCCTTTCTCACGCTGTCAGCAGATTGCCATCTGCAACTCCTTCGGTCATCACTCATTATTCTAGAATCTTGCTCCTTACCCAGCTGATGGATTCCCACCTTGCAACATAGATTTTGTTATTAGTCTCCAAATGCACCATCTTGTGTTGTATCATAAACCATTTCTTCACAGGTTTGTTATTCCAGCCGTCAGGTCTTTCTCTGAGAAACGCTGCCTCACTGTGTAATGCTCTGCCTCTTAGCTGAGCAGTGTCAGCTCATCCCATCAGCGCACTGGCATTTTTCTGTAAAGGTCACAGAGCTTTTGAAAAAATTTTTTAAAATGTATCCTGGAATATACCCACTAATAAATCTCTCAAACTTGAAGTGCTTATTTTCAACATTATTTGCTCTTATATCCTCTTAGATCAGTTCCTTACATACAAGATTTTTCTTTATTAATTTCATCTTCAATTTTCACAGGTAGCAATTTGTCAATTTTTTCACAGGAAAGCTGGCAGACATTTTACTCATTTCTTATAACTGGGAACCATTATTGAAGAACAAGCTTAGACAAATGTGAATTAGTAGTGAAAAATTATTTTTTTCCTGCTATTTTCCATTCTATTTATTGAGGAATTTCTGTTCGTTTACAGTCTTTCTTGCTGATATGTTCAAAGTGATTCCTTGTATGCTAGCATATTATTTATGTCTGATTAACAGGTTTTATCTCCTTCTCAATTTGTACAATTTTCGTCCTGATTTTAAAGATCTTTTTTTTCAGTTCCCATTTAGAAAAGATATTCAAGGACGTCAGTAGGGGAAGTTTGAACTGAATGACTATATGATCCCAAAGTGAGAAACAAACAGTTGAAACGGTGGATTTTCTTGCTTCAGGTGTCAATTGGAAATTTTTAGCTCAGGAAGAATGGAAATTTAGCTGATAGAACCTTATACAAATGTTGTACTTATTGCCTTTCCCAATTTTTATGTCTTTTACATGAGTTCTAATAAAGGATTCACAAGGAAACCCAACTGGCAGTCACTTCCCTATACATTTTATCACATATCCCAATAGAGTGACATTTTTAGCATGCTTTTCCAAGTTGTTACATTAACAAATTTGCACTGATTTCTTTATCCTGTCATCTAAAGACCACCTTGTAGTAAGACAGTGAACTTTTACAGCATTCCATAGTTGATGCACTGTCTAATGTCACAAATGTCTGCTCAAATTACTTCACTAAGACTTGAGAAGAGTCTACATTGTGCCTTCCATTTGAGCTTGATTTGACAGAATCAGTCCCTGCGCTAGCTCATGGCACTTATCAGTTAGTCAGCCTTCCTCGGGGAAGAGAATTTAGAGTGCACCATATTCAGTTTTCAGATCAAGCCCTGTCCCCTTAGGAAGCTCTGTACTGCATTATTAAACAAGGTGCCATCAGCCGTAGCACCATGCTTAAGCATTCACTCAAATAAAAGACGACATCATTAGGTTAACTCTTTTTTCACCAGCTTCATTTATCATTCAGTCATCGAAAATTAAACACCAGGGCAAAGGAAAATTTACTATATCTTTGTTTTTATTTCTCCTGAAGATTTGTAAATGTAGGCAGGAAAACCTCTCTGATGTTACAAAATAATGATTAAACTTAGTGCTATATGATGTGAGAATTTGCAAATTAGAATTTTTTAGTTATTTAAGAGCAATGTATTGTTTATTTTGCCAGTTTTATGTGTGGTTCTCACAGAGACTACTCCTTGTGTGTTTTGATTTAACTGTCATAGCTATGCACAACCAAATTCTGAATATTACTGTGATTTAATTATGTCAAAGATAGAAAATTGACATCAAACTAGTATTTAAATGAGGGAAGAAATTGATCATAAGTGTAAAAGTCCCTTTATAAAATATATTACCTGTTCTACTGTCAGTGCACTGTACAATAAGGAGTAAATAGTGATCAAATTATGCATATATCATCAAGAATTATGGGTCCTTGAAATTATTGTATATAATTTCAATCAAATGAAAAGTCATGTAGAAGGGAGGTGTGTTCCCCATTGAAAGTGAGTAGACCTACGATATGTATTTTGATATTTGCATTTTAAATCTCCTTGGGTCTTCTCCTTATATTTTGAGGTTTTTTACATCTTTATTTATCTTGTCAGACCAGAAATTGTCAAGATTCTCTGAGAAAAGGAAATATATCCTTTTTAAACCTGCATGTTGATATAAATATGAAAATGGATTAAACTCTGCTTCCAATTTTCAAACATATGTACTTCAATGAATATTAAATGGCAGACCCATATCATCATCATGACTTATTTACTTTGTAGAGTTTTTATCAAAAAAGGACTGGAGTTTGCTGTGGAGTGTGAAACTCCACTGTAATTGAGTTTAGAGTGGTAAAACCATTAAAGAGGCCATGGCCCCAGAGAGTTCCCTGAAACCCACCTGTCAGCTGGTGTTACATCACTGATCCAACAGGCCGTGCCCTCCTCTTCCCACTAAAGATTACTGTGGAGGAAAAAAAAGAAAAAACAAAAGCAAAACAAAACACCCGAAGTTGCTTATAGAAAAAAAAAAAAAAAAAAAACCCTCTGCAACAGCTGCACAGTGTCAGCAGAAATAATGATCTGAAACTCAGCCTCCAAGGGATGCTAGTCTGGGTCCTAATTCTGTAAGGTGTCATTTCTTTCATTGCAATGCCATTAAGCATGAAAGTAATGGAGATGACATGAAGTATTCTTTCATCAAAGTGTAACAGGAGGGAGAAAGGGTACTTCAGGATATTGACAGGAAAAGGTGTCTTGTTTTGCCAGAAGCGTTCTCTTAAAGGATGCATGCATAAAAGTGCCCATTTAATTCTCACTATTTTATTATGAAAATTGCCATTTCAAAATAGAGTTTGAAATGCACCTTCACATGGAAATTGAAGTTGCAAGCAGGTTTAGTCCTTTGGTTTCTCTGGGTTAAAAGCTGTTTTTTGCAGGTAGATTGAATGACTGCCAATACCAGACTACTTTATTCTCACTGATAAAATCAGTCTTCTGGTGAAGGGCTCTGCTTACAGAACTCCATTTACTTCAGTGGAGTTTCACCTTTGCAGGATCTGGTTATAAACCAGTAGTGACTGGTGATATTTAACAAATGGCTACTTGGCTGTTTTCTGTCCAGCAGACACTTGGATCTGAAGCAGCTCCCCACCACTACTATAATTTAAACACCTGCACTAGACTTTTTGGCAGAGGCCATGAGACAAACTACCTGGGAAATAGCTCCTCTGTGAAGCTCAAGGTGATTCCTGCACCAAAATGTCAAGGCAAGCTGGCAGGACTGTGTGAGCAATTTTCTGAAATGGTACATTTATTCTATTTTTGGCATGAAAAGAGGCTTTTGTCTTTAGGCTGTCAAGTAAGTCCTGTGACAAAAACGAACATCTAGCTTCAAAGACAGCTAAATGCCCCAACCTTATTTAAGATCTTGCCTCCACTGAAATCAGTGCCATTCTGACGTTGGATCAAAGTCTGTAAAAGCAAAGAGTCTAAATGTTTTCTTTTGAGAAGATGTAGCTGATCATATTGAATCCCTTTTTCAAGAAAGGGAAAGAAGCTGCTCTGTTAAACTTGGATTTGTTTCAAAGATCTTGGCTGACAGATGCATTGTTCTGAAAACTACTCCTGCCAGTTTTTTTATCTATTACACCTGCATTAATATTCAGTGCAAATGAGTCCTCAGTTTGGTCTTTGAATTACTACTGTGATCATTGGTGCTGAAATTGAGAAAGGAAATGATATTTCTCCTACATCTTTGCTGCACATCAAAGTCAGAAATAGTGCTTCCTACAGGAGATGTGCTGCTCTCAAGAGTTGTCCTGTTGTAACATTCTTCAAAAATAGTTGCTGGGAGGAACATTGCAAATTGCTGTGCATTGCCTACTTGACCTTGTCATGCAGACTCCCCACAAGTAGTAACTCTAAACTGGATGACTGGGAAAAGGATACATGGGAACTTCTAGCCTGCTCTGTGAGTCATCTGGGCTTCCAGCCTACTCCTGAAGAAGAATTGGGCTGTTGCTAGTGTAGGTGATCTCCCAGCTGTATAGAGGCATGTTTTCTTTAAATCCAGGAAGATCGCTACAAACATGGTGTCTCCCAGTGTTTCTGGTTGCCTTCAGCTTCAGAGTCTTGAATGGTTATGAGCAACATTGAACTGAAGAAAACATCTAATGGCTTTCACTGAGGAAATCTTCTAATTACTCATCTTTACAATATTCTATGCATTTTTGCAATCAAGGAAACCTTTAGGCACATAATGAAATCAAAAATTGCTGAGAAGAACATTTTTACTTTTGATGTGATCTTAATGTAAAGAAGAAAACTTTTTGTCTTCAAAGGATACAGTTCAAACTTTTAAAATATCACTCTGTATTATAAATAATACTAATTTTAGTATTGATTCAGTCTGCAGTACTGTCTTGGGCATGGTTTCATTTATTCTTAATCCAGTCACTGCTAAAAGGGCTTCTGCTAAAAGGAGTGATTTTCCTTGAAGGATCAGGCTGCCTTTTCTGCCCCAGTGTCTGCTGAAGGATGTAATTTTTGGTGGCTACCCAATAGAAAACTTCTACCCCCAGTTAATTTTTCAGTTGGATCAGCTCACTGACCTGGCAAATCTGATGCTACAGGATCACTTGATCTGACATGAGGAAAGTGGTGGGAGCACATCTGCACAGCGGGGCAAGGGAGTGACTTTTTTGGCTTCAGTTTAAGTTACACAAGATAAGGGGTATCATCAAGCCACTTTGCAGTTAATAGTGGCGCTGTTTTATTACAATAAACAGGGGAAATGTGACTCAACAACTCTGAATTACCCTCCTTTTTTTCCCCTTACTCTGCCCACCACTGTAGTGCCTGCATTCATGTCAGCTTAATTTTAGCAGTACATCAAGGAGATGAGAGATGCTTAAAATGAGTGTTTCCATAGACTTTCAGAAGAAGTCTTTTCTTCATCTCTATGACTGAATACAGCTTCTTGCCTCCAATCCAGGTTATCCCCAATGTTTCCTGGCATATCTGCTTGAGGGGCCTGAAATGGAACAACTGAAGAAACAGACACCTTACCCAGAAGAATTTACACTTTGATTTTTATGGGGATGCACCAGATTTCATGTGTTCACAATGTCTTTATTGTGTCATAAGAGGTTTTGGCAATTGTTTAGGAGAACTCTATGGTAACATATGTTAGAAGTCTGTGCTCCTCAGTGGTAGCAGAGTATTTATGCTAAAAGAACTGTTGGAATGACAGTGGTGCTATGGATTTGACTGATATCTGTCTTGCTGCTCATACCTCATAACCGAATAGCTGAAAAAAAGCCAAAAGAACAAAAAATGGCAGCCTGCATGTCTTCAGCTTTCTGTATTCATTTTTCCATCATATGAGGGTGGTAACTGGGTCATTGTCCTCCTTACTGGAGTTTCAGGGAAAGTATGTTATTACAATCTGTTCCACATCACACTGGGCTATCAGTTCCTGCAGTTTCCTGAAATAAGGGATTTTCAAAAAGACCAAAGTATATGCAATGTATTTTATTGTAATGTTGTGCGCCTCTGTTTCAGAACAAGTTTGGATGCGCTTACTAGATATTGATCAGCAGCTTTCAAATAAAAGGTGTTCACAAATTATTCATGCATACTGCCCAAACATCACGAGGGTGAAAAGTTGTTGTTATTTTTGTTGAGTGTAACATTTAACAGCAGTAGCCAGTCCAGTAAGTGATGAAAGATATGTTACGGATATCGAGAACCTTGGGGAGATGAACAGACACTTTCCCTTTGACGAACACTATCCAACACTAGATGGCACGCTTGGCCTCAAGATCACAGCCACTTGCGCCTGTCCTTGCATCCCCCAAGCGCTTTCCTGCTTTGGTCTCTTTTCAACAGTTTCTAGTAAGAAATGTCCATGAAATTACAGGGTACAGTTGGGCAACCCTAGTACAGGAATTTTTAATCCTCTATTGTGTGTTCTTCTCCAAGCTGCTTCATTCTCCAGATTTTGAAATAAATATTTTTAAATCCTTGAATATGGAGAAAAACTAGGAGAAACTGGAGTGCAAACAGTAGAGTTGTTTAGTAAGTCTTAAGAAAAAAAGAAAAGGGCATGCAAAACTATTTTCACTGTTTTTCCCCTCCTCTATTCTATCTTCATCCTCTATTATTCTTGTGCTGGCAGATTAAAACTGTTTGCACAACCTAAAAATCAATTGTTTTATGTCAATTTGATCCAAGACAAAATTTTGTTGCAATCCTTGATTTGATCACTGAACAAAAAATTCACATTTTCCATGTCTCTAAAGCAAAGTGATACACTTAGCTTCTGCCTGTGTCAGGAACTGCCTCTGCCTGTGTCAGGAACTAGTGGGAAATAATGGGATTGGGATTAAAGAGCAAAGTGGATAGATCTAAGGATTCAATGTTCACACAAAATTCAGGGATTCAGGGAAGTTACTTTGACTGGCTCTAATCTGGTCCTGTGGACTGGATTCCCATACATCACGCGAGACCTGGGAACTCAATCTCTGGTGTAATTGCATTGGCCTTGTGATGGCCAAAGACCAGCTAGAAGTTAATTTGACTACTGCCATGAAAGACAATAAAAAACATCTCTAAAAATACATTGTCAGCAAAAGGAAAGCTAAGGAGAATCTCTGTCCTTTATTGGATGTAGGGTGAAATACTGCCACAAAGGATGAAGAAAAGATTGAGGTACCTACTGCTTTCTTTGCCTTAGTCTTTAATAGTGAGGCCAGCTGTTCTTCATGCACCCAGCACCCTGAGCTGGAAAGCAGTGATGGGGAGAAGAAAGAAGCCCCCACATTGCAAGGCAAAATGGTCAGGGACCTGCTGCACCACTTAGACAGATGGAAATCTCTGCAGCCAGGCAACATCCACACAAGGATAATGAGGGAGCTGGTGGAAGTGCTGACCAAGCCACTCTCCAGTGTTTCCCAGCAGTCCCAGTGAACCAAGGAGGTCACAGCTGACTGGAAATTAGCCAGTATGACACCTACAAGAAGGGTGAGAAAGAGGAGCCAGGGAACTGCAAGTTTGTCAGTCTGACCTCAGTGGTGGAAAAGGTTCATGGATCAGATCATTCTGAGTGCCATCACATGCACGTGCAGGACAAATAGAGGATCAGACTCAGCTAGCATGGGTTTATGAAGGTCAAGTCCTGCTTGATTAAATTGGTCTTCTCCTATGCAGGGTAACCTGCTTAGTGGATGAGGGAAAGGCTGTGGATGTTGTCTGTCTAGACACCAGTAAAAATTTGGACACCATTCCTCACAGCATTCTCCTGGATGAGCTGACTGCTCATGGATTGGACAAGTGCACTCTTTGCTAAGTGAAAAACTGGCTGGATGGTGAGACCCAGAGAGTGGTGGTGAATGGAGTTATACCCAGTTGGCAGCTGATCACAAGTGGGATTCCCCAAGGCTCAGAACAGGGGTAGATCCTGTTTAATATATTCATCAACAACCTGACCAAGGTAATCTAGTGCCCCCTCAGTCAGTTTGGAGACAGCACCAAGTTGGATGGGAGTGTTGATCTGCTGTGTGGAGTGCTCTGGACAGGCTGGATAGATGGGCTGAGGACAAAGGTAAGAGAGGTTCAACAAGGCCCAGTGCTGGGTCCTGCCCTTGTATCACAGCCCCATGCAACACCACAGGCTGGAGGCAGTATTTGGAAAGCTGCCTGATGGAAAAGGACTTGGGAGTGCTGGTCAACATCCAGCTGAGCATGAGCCACTGTGTCCAGGTGACCAAGAAGGCCAATGGCATCCTGGCTTGGATCAGCAATAATGTGGTCCAGCAGGACCAGGAAAGAGCTTGACCCACTGTCTGTACTCAGCATTGGTGAGGCCACACCTCAAGTGTTCATGTTTGGGCCTCTCATTACAAGATATTGAGGTGGAGAGGCTTCAGAAAAGGGCAACAGAGCTGGTGGAAGGTCTGGGACACAAGTCTTATGAGGATAACTGAGGGAGCTGGGGGTGTTTAGTCTGGAGAAAAGGAGGCTCAGGGGAGACCTTATCACTCTCCTCAACTACTTGAAAGGAGGGTGTAGCCTGGTGGGAGTATGAGAGGAAATGGTCTCAAGCTGTGCCAGGGGAGGTTTAGATTGGATATTAGGAAAAATTTCTTCATGGAAAGGGTTGTCATGCAGTGGAACAGACTGCCCTGGAAAGCAGTGGAGTCACCATTCCTGGACATATTTAAAATATGTGTACATGTGGTATTGGGGGATATGGTTTAGTGATGCTTCACAGTGCTGGGTTAATGGTTGGACTCAATGATCTTCAAGGTCTTTTCTAATCCAAACTATTCTATGATTCTGTGATCTCTTGAGACAGAGCTTTCTCTGATGTTACAAAATCTCCATTAAAACCTGGTTTGAAAAATATATGCTGCCTTTTCCATATATATTTCTTAGAAGTTTTTAGGAATGAAAATACTTATTTTGATGCCATCAGCTCAGAGTGCAGATACCAGAGTTTCTCTGTACTTCTCTCTATCACTGAACTGTGGAAAAAGGCATTTCACTTAGCTGCTGGGAATAGAAGCTTTCCTAAAGCCCTTGTCTCTCTAAAGTATTCTTAGCTGTTCTTTGCCTTAGTTTCATGTGAAAATGCATATATCTCTGTGTTGTTTCTGCCCCATCCTTTTCCATTGTAGGTGGCCTGGACACACAGTCCTGATGCTTCATTGCTGATATCCCAGTACAGACTTCTGCTGTTCTGTTCTTCTTTCCTCAACTGGGATTATTATCAGAGTATGATCTCCCCAGTGACAGCCTGGGTTCAAAGGTTTCGTTTTGCTGAAGGGCTGGAAACAGGACACAAAGCATGGTGTTCTGTTAGAAGATGGGAATCTTGACCTGACAAATGCAGTGCAGAGATAGTTTGCACTCTAGTACCTCTTGGTACCAAAGTTTGCTCTAAATGTTTTAAAATAATTAGGCATGAATTACATCTAAATTTCTGCCTTTCAACCACTGTAATTTACATAATTTTAGCTGCATTGTTAATGATTTGTATCAACCAAAGTGGGAAGGAAATCAAAGCATAGAAATCTTAGGAAGTGAAAAAGAGGCTTATTTAACTGTCCACACGAGTAACAAATGCATTGATTTTAAGAGTTCAGCATCCTAATTTTTACACTGAAATATCTCCCAGCTGGATAAAAAAAATGCAGGAAAGCCAGCCCTGTCTAGCTGACACAATGCCAGAAACCTAATAAAGGGAATGCAGCATTGGAAAGTACAAAAGTCAACATGTCAACATAAATCAACTTTGTCAGAATGAAACAGATGTGTCCATTTGTTGGTAGATCAGATTAACGTAAATCAAGGCAGTATAAAGGTTACACATTATAGGGATTTGTGACTGGTAAACTTTCATAGTGGGATCAGAGATAGTAATCATCTGGCAGTGGGAATAAAAAGTCAAAGTGAAGCTTAAATGCTGAATCAAAAATCAGTCCTGTTAATGTCTAACATGCTGGGGTCAAAAATTCATAAGAGTCCAGCTGTGAAAATAAGATGGGAGGTGTATTAGTTTTCTCCATTCTGTATCTCACATTTAAGTGTTGTCTGTTGATGAGGGTTTGTCCCTTGGGAATTGTCATGGGGTACTTTAGTCCATGTAAAGTGAAAATTTTGCATCACATAGAGGATCTTGTGAAATTCTGTAAAGCATGAGGACAACATGCTGAGATTCATAATGGCGAGGAAGGAACAGTAGAAACAGTAATCTGCCACATGCCCTTATCTAAAAGTGGTTCTTGACAAAGAAAGCAGCGTGTTTGTATTGCAGAAGCCAGCAGAATCTGGGACACATTTTATCAGTTAGTGGTTATTAATGAATAAAGATAGGAAACTTTAGATGAATGTTGACATAGAGAACTGTTCAAAATAAATAGAAATCCCAATGGACCAATTCTTTTCACGCCTTTCAATACTATTTCTATTTGTGGTATTATGTGAAGTTTCATTATTGGGTCAAAAGTTTGATGTAAACAAGCAATAAGCTCTCTAGCAGGATTTATATACTGAGAAAATGTGAAATAAGAAAACAAATCACAGGCAGCTTCTTTAGGGCACATGGTGCATAGTGTCAATGCAAAAAAGCTTTTTTGTACTTTGTCCATTTTTCTCCTTTGTTTTCAAATGATAGGTTCATAATTCATTGTTTTTAACCCCATGAATTTCTACATTTATGTTACATTTTAATGTCATCATTGTACTGCTTACTCAAGAGAAAGAATCTAAATCAAAGAATAAACTTTAAAATAAATTAATGTAGTCCTGCTTCTTTTCTAAAAATTATTTACAATCCTTGGCAAATTGTTTAACCCCTGTGATCCAAATTCAGACCTACTTAAGAAGCATTTTGGTCTGTGTTTGGCTTCACTCTCTTACTTTTAGTCAGTACTGCTTTCCAAAGAGTAAGATGCTAATAAGAACATGGACACATCACATCTATCTGTGAGGGATGTATAATGTCTTTACATAGAATTGTTTATTTAAGGTATGCAAGGAATTTTCCAAGGTATATGTGTCTGGTATATATAGCCTCATTTTATAGATGGCACACTGAGTAACATAAAAACTGAGGGCAGATGATGCCACTACCTAACTTTTCTTATGATGGTCTAAATGTAACCAAAGGAAGGTTGTGAAGGTGTTGGTTGAGGCTGATGTGCCCCTGAGTCTGTTTCTTTCCACAACTTTATGACTATCTATTTGTGAGTAACCGAAGCTCTGAAACATGGAAGACATGGTCTGAAATGGTGATTTGTTCATTTGTGATTTGACTGTGGCAAAATCATGATGATACTACCCAAATATCCCAATTCTCATATTCCCATTGTAGTTGTGAGGTCATGTTGCCTCCTGCCCTATAACTTTAGTGAAAACAGCATTTCAACAATAAAAATAAACTTCTCATGCATCTATATATCCTCTGAAAAGACAAGCTGACAATAATGTCTATAACTAGCATAAGGTCATGGTATCAGAAGCACAGGTTCTATGATTCTTATTTAAATACATTTAAATATATTTTATTCAATATTCCCATGACTCCCATGTAGAAGACAGTAATACCTTTTGTGAATAAAGTTGGTATATGTTTTCCAAATTACCAACAATTGCTTTAAGTTTCAAATAAATCACCAAAATGCCAACTGACTTGTCCACTACATTGTGGGGAAGGCACTGAGTTGCAGAAGTTTTCTCAATACAGTGAAAAAAAAGCCAATGTCCTGTGAGGGAGGCAGTCGTCGATAACTGCAGCCTGATCCTGTGGTTTTATAAATTGTGGTAGGCTTAGAAGTGAAGGAAATCTGAGCTAGGAGCTCTCGGTGACCATTAGCAATGAAGGGAAAAATAAAAGTATTGGCAGAAAGATCTGCAGACAGGCAGTGAAGGCAACCACAGACTTGTAGGGCAGCTGAAAAATGAAAGATCCCACTAAAATAAATATGCTCAAGTTGAGTTTCATTTCAGACATGAAGTCTGTCAACTTCGAAATCGTTCACTGGTGTTGATTCAGTAGTGTCAGGTACTGACTGAGGCTGAAAAATACAGCATGGGTGGAAAAGTGCTCCTTCCTGCAAACATTTGAGTTTTCTTGGAAGTTTCCTGTTTGAATACTGACCTCACCTGACCCTATTTAGTTTGTGAGATCTGATGAGATCAGAGCCTGAGGTTATGGCACTAAACTAAGAAAAGCGATAACAAAACAAAAATGGCATGATTGGCAGGGTAGTAGGGTGAACGCAATAAACCTAAGGAGAACTATGTGTATGTATTCCACTCCTTAATATCCTCTTTGTAGATAAGAAAAATAAGCCTCACCCTGGAGCTAAAATAGTAATGGGATGAGGGCTGCCTGCCTCACTTGATGGCCATGAACAATAAGTATATTATACAAAGATGGATTACTGAAATGGAAAGTGGGTACTCATGAGATGCTACCTCGAGGCAGGACTGAAGCAGGAGCTATCCTGTCTCCCTGTGCTGTCTACAGTTATCTCCTTTTGGTGGTCCCACATTTCTCAGTAAGCTGTTATATGACCCTGTGTAGTCCAACTTTAGTGCTTTTCACTGTCAGGTTCATGGAGGCTATAGAACACTATTTTGCTTGGAGAAAAAAAATAGATATGTGAACTAGTCACTGAAAGCATTTACAGATAAAAGAAGAAGTCAGCAGAAAGCTGTCTAAAGAGGTTTCTTTTGTAGTGCACTGAGGAAAAGAAGATCCGTATGACAATAGAAAAAATGGCAATAGAAGTGTTACATAAGAAAACACAGATTTCTTTTTTGTGCCCATGTTTTTCACTAATCTTGAAAATTATTGAGACATATGCTATTAAGGTTGTGATGTAATGATATTGAACTCATTTAACAGAACTCTAATGACAGATTTTTCCCTCTGCAGTGAGTATACTGGAAGCAACTTCAGAAATTAGGCCAAGTTCTGATGTTACTTGTAGTGTAATAAATAGAAACTCAATTAATATAAACTGAATTGTTTTAGATTGTTACCAAATACCTGTATCTAGTAGAGGCTCAGAGCCTCTGTATTTCAGTTTTAAGAAAATTAGCAAGTATCTTTAGTTTCTACAAACTATTTTATATGCAAGCTGAAGGCTCATATAGATCTTCACTCGGAACAAGCCAGGACAGATCAAATGCCCCTGAGGCTTTTTTCTCTGGTATTCCAGTTCAAGAGCAGTGCAGGTTGAGGGAACAGAGCATATTTGGTAGCTATATCTCTTAAATCTGACCATTTAACCAAAGAAACTCTGTTTCCTGTTGTGTAGAATACTTGGGGTTGAAAATCAACCTGAAGATTAGAATTGGGCCAAAAAAGAACCCAGACCTCAACTCTAAAGCTACACCACATTTATCTTTCTAAAAATTTCTGTGTATAAGCATGGTGAAGCATGATCTTTGCCAATTGTGAAATGTCTTGATTTGCTTTTTACCAAGAGCAGCAAGAGGAAGACTCTAATCTAAACAGATCTTCATCCACTACTTCAAAATCCATGGTTAGTTCTTTGTTTTGGGGCTCTTACTGCCACACAGCATCACAACTGGCTTCTCATACTGATGTTTATGTCAGTCAGATGCCAAACACTGGGGTTATTTAATTTTGTTTAAAATGATTGGCTGAACTGCATGACACAACTTAAACACAGCTACCCATAGCCATGGTTCTAACAGCTTTGAGGTCTTTTTGTGATGGCAAAGATGTATTCTGAGAGCTGGAGAAAAACACTTGTAGATGACAGTGCAGACCTAATTAGAGGTATTTATCCAGAGTCTGAAACTGTAAAGTGTACTCCTCAGTACTTGTGAGCCGCGTCAGCATGGCACAATGCAGCTCTGAGACAATTATGAGCTGCTAAAATGGCAGTATGATAGCACAGACTGAAGAGCCCATATTTCTTGCAGAATCAGTGTTTTGGCCATATAAGCTACCTGCCACAGTTTAAAAAAAACACCAGTACAAGTACAGAAATACAAGGTGGTAGACAGAGGGTAAGGCAGGACCATGGAAGTATCATCTCAGAACACCTTAGGCTAATTAATATGAAACTGGTCTCAGGCCAACACCTTCTTTTTGGAGCTGAAGGCCTCGCCAACAACTTCACTCTGCAGGCTTGATAGTCCCATAGGTCTGCTCATGCTCTTGCTGCATCCACCATTAGTATTTCAATTGAATTAAGGCTGGGCAGTATTGTCACAAAGTCTGGGAATAGAGGCAATTTGAGAATCTCCAAAACCTCAGAGAAGTGATATCTTCAGAAACTGTATCCCTGCAAGAGCTAAAAATGCTGAGATTTTACAAGCTGCATGTAAGTGATCTATACAGATAAGGAGAAAGGACCCTCTGGTTTGTGTTCTTGTACAACACAGAGCAGAATATCCCCAGTTATCCTGGGTTTATTGCATACATCAGTCAATGCATAGAATGAGAGAGACATACATAATAGACTTCCTATGTGATGCCCAGCAAAGGCCAGCTAGTGGGGCTCTGTATTTGCTGTCTTTTACAAGCATATTCAAAAGGTCTGAACAATCACTTGCATCCAATGAACCTACCTTTTACAAATGTATTCTAGTCTTGGAAAGATTTTTCCATCTGCTGTGCGGACTGGAGGGTGCACATCTTAATTTCTTTGCTGCTTCTGTGTCAGGCAGCATTCCCTGGCATTCCTTTTTTACAGTAAATAGCTCTATGCATAAATAAGACCCTAAAAAATCATTTCTCTTTGATAAATATTTTAGTGAATATTCCTGCTTGCACAGGGCTCTCTTCTGTTCCCCTGAAGCCAGATCTGGCCCACATACAGTGAAAATGAGGCTGTCTGCTCAACATGCAAAAGTCCTTACATCCTAGCTAACAGTAAGCATCAAGTAAAAGGAAAAGGACTTTTGCTTCCTTTGTCTTCCAGCAATGTTATCTTAGACAGCCACCAGTGCATGATCATTTACATAAGGAGGGAACTGCAGAGCTGCTGCCAACTGCCCATAGTGCCTGCCAAAAACAGATGTTAGATGTTACTGTTAGAATAATGTCTTCTTCAGCTTGACATGTGAGTGCTGCAATCTTTATTTAAAAGGAAGAGGAAAAAATATGGTTGAATTAATGAAATGGAGCACACAACATACGGTCTGAAAAAATTATAATCTAAGGGAACGTGCTGGTTGTCCAATTGCCTAAGACTGCTAAACTCAGCTGGGTGAATTTGTCAAAAGAACTGTTGTGGTCTGGCACATAGATGGATTTGGTAACCTAACAGATCTGTTGTATTTTTATGTTTTTATTTCCATGTCTTCACATAAATTTTTAAATAGTTTCCAAAAGGCAAAAAGTAAAACTTACTGTAAAACTCATTAAAACTGCAAAGCCCTGTATTGAGTAGCATGGCACTAAATCCAGCATTCTTTTTCCCCAAAAATCCTTACATTAAGTAGCAGGTAGCATTATCAAAAAAGCTGGGATTTACACCTGGATTTTGCTATAATTTTGCATGAATCCTGGGATCTCTAGAAAAATACAATTGAGATACAGCCTTTGTATTTTGTCTGGAAAGCATTTTCTTCATGTATCTTATGGGACAAGAAAGAATATGTATCTGCAAAGATACAAAATATTATAATTTATTACCTTCTGCTCCTGTTTTCCCAAGAACAGGGGAACTAAACTACTTGGTCTCCAGAGCTGAAAAGATGACTGATATTGCAGTTAGCCTTATATAGTCAGCATCTATCAAGTCTTATCCACATGATATTTATGTGGGGTAAGTAGAACGAGCAAACCCTTGATTTTACACTTGTACATTGAGGTTGAGCTTTCACATGGCCTCATCCAAACAGTCAGTTCATTCCAGCCCTTCCTTTGGTCAATACCCACACAGTTTCTTCTTGATAGCCAGAGGAACTTAACATCCCTGAGACTTCTGTACTTTGTCCAAGTGTCATTGGAAGTGATTAAAATGGTAATGAGAGAGACAGACATGCAGGCACACAAACTGAGTGATGTCACCAGTCAGCATTGTTCCATCAGAACAGGCTAAAATGGGTTTGGATCCTCAGCTTTTATGTGCTGCCTTCATAACAGTGCAAATCCTTCCTAAAGTCCTTCTGGTCCTAAAGGAGTCTGAATGTGTGAGGTGTCTATCCCCAGGAGATGAGGCAAAGTATCTTTCTCTCTGCCTGCAAGAGTAGCCAATACAAACTTCCTCATAGGGTATGTTCCTGAAGTTTTTAGGATTCCAGCTTCAAGATGTTGTGTGGAAAAAGCATCTGCCTAATTGCACAGCTGCCTGCTCTGTGAGTGTGTGCAAAGTGCTGCCATCTGCTTCTGAAGTTAGATGGGACAAGAAAGCGTGTGAGTGCTTTTGTCCTCCTTGCCCTCCTTTTCTTTCTCTTTAGCTGGGAAATGAAGTTGTCAGGGTGTTCTGTGGGTGTTAGACTCTGGTGGACAGGTCTGCAGGAGGTGAGCTGTGCAGCCAGGTCGTGGCTGGCAGTAGGGGAAGCCCTTGTCCCCTTCTCACACTGGCCATTTCTATGGCAAATTCTGGTGCTCTTATGCTCCTGCACTGGGCTGTTTTAACTGATTCATATGGATTTTAGGTGAGTTTTGAAATTTTTATGGGTTTGATTAATGGAGTCTTGCATCATCTTAGTAAAGAGCCCCCTCCAAAGATGAGGAAGACGGAACGGGATTGAACACTTTGATAGCACTGCTGTACTGTACAGGATTGGCACAGCCATATTGCTTAAAACCACCAAAAGACTGTGTTGAGATGTCACTACAGGAGGGTTACACAGACATTACACTTTGTGATATGCTTTCAAAACTGCCATAATCTTGGCTTTTGGTCCTTCGGGTTCTTTTAGCATTGTCAGTCCCTTTCCCCTTTCAAATTACATACTCTTTCTCCGGCCATTTGCAAGGGGACTGGGGGAGTACCACAATAGAGAAACGTGCTGTTGCAGCTCTCGATGTTCAGCAGTAAATCCTTTTTCTTTGCATTCTCCTAGCCAAAGAAGTATTTACATGAAATGTCAGTCACCCTGGGGAATTACATGAGAATTAATTATCTGTGGAGAATAATTTGGTCCTATTAATTATGGGTCTCACATAAAAAAAAGAATGGGCTTAATGTGTCATATGGTTTTTTTCAGCCACTGAACTAGGAACTCATCGGCATCAAATATCAATAATGGCTTTGTTGAATGCAGATTGATGACCTCTGACAGAAATTATAGGAGAAACTTGTATCATTTTGTCTTATTATAGCTTACTAAGACCTTAGTCAAGATCGGGGTCTTATTTTCTTAGGCTGTCATGCAAGGGGTTAAAGCTGATGTTTATCAGATTATTGTTTGCAACCAGTCATGAATGAATAAGGCTTTAATGTACGTAGAGTCAGAAATAACTGATGTTAAAATGCAATCGCAAATCAAATACAGTATTTCATGGAGACAGTTAAAACATTATGTCTAATTAAGTCTTCATTTAAACGTGTGTAATTTTGTTGTTCAGAATTATGTAAAGCCTTGTAGACTGTTCCCTGCAGTGAACCATGATGCCTGTTTGGATCTTGCCATTTGGTAAAAGAAATCTTGAACTTTATGTGTTGTGGATATAGTCAGATATCAATAAAATCCTAGGGAGTTTTCTGAGTTATTAAAATCTTTATATTTCACCATGAAAAACTGAGTGTTTATCATACTGTACTTTTAAAATAGGCTCTCAGTATTTTCTTTTTCATGAGTTTTCTTCTTTCCTTCTCTCATTGTTCAGAATCTTTTCTGGATGGCTGCAAAGCACTGTACCGGCACAGTAAATTTGCTTGAATAGGATCCTTTCTAGAGGAAATAGCTTCTTCACTGCAAGAGAAAGTCATACATAAATACCAGCAAAATAGCTATCACCACCACATGTATGAATTTCTGATTGGAGCATAAATATATGAGTAAAATGAAATTACAATCTATTGTGGATTAGGATTTTTTGAGGGGGGTTGAAAGTCCTGATAGTTAAAGTAAAAATTGAAAAAAGGCTGGGACTTGTTTTTCTCATGGTCTGTCCCTCAAATTCTACAGGAAACCTGTAGAAGAAGAGTGCAAACCTTCACATTCAGTAGGACACATCAATCAAGAAAAGTTTTTCCTATACTTATTCACTGCTGCAGAATGGTTTTCCCAGGAATACAGTGCAAGCTTAATTTTTGTTCAGATTTGTATTTGACTGATGCAATAGCACACCTACTGTGCTTGAAACAGCAAACCTGTGAACAGGATTTGCTTTTGGGAAACAATGCTCTGGTAGGAGCAACTAGCACTATGAAGCAGATGGTTCTCAGTTTTCAGGAGTGATGGACTGGACGTCAGGGCAACACATTGGCATGTTCATCCTTCACCCCATTCCTTTGAGGGTGGACATTTAAAATTAAAAATAAATGGCAAGAGAAGCATCAAGGGAATTCCTTGCAACTGGGACTTTGTACTTTATACTTTATAAAAATAATTTCACGTACTAACTCAGATGGTGAGGTAAAGAAATACAGTTAAATTAAACTGCCAAATGGCAAATCAGTTACTTGGAAACAGAACAGAAAGAAAATTCTAAAGAAAACTAAGATGATATAAATACTTTGTCCATATCAATGTTGTAGCAGTCTGTTTGGATAGCATACGCTGGGAAATGCAGTGAGGAATACCCATAAAAACACTAAAGGGAATAAAAATTCCTTCTTTCTTCTGTGAATTTTTCTTAAAAGGGTTTTTGTCACACTCAGTGCATTCTCCACTGTCCAAACTTTGGTTTTTGTGGTAATTGCTATGGAAAGGATAAGTAAAAAATGTAAATTTTCACATATTTTCAAAACAACCTTCCCTTAAGTATCCTCCTTTCTGTGTATGTATATAATTAAACCTTCTTCCCAGGGCAGGATTAGGTAGAGTTTTTAGTTATAGCGAGGACCAGGTGAAAAAGTAACATTGCATCATAATCTGAGTAATTGTTTATCTGCATCCCGTATTGATGGAAATAATTTTTAATTCAACAGGAAAAAAAGGAGCCAAGCATTACTTCAAAGCTAGCAAAAATTTTATTACCTATTTATTTTGTAATCACTTGATACATCTATCTGATCATCACTTGCCAAGGACTTAGAAAAATAGCCCTAGATAGTTTTCACTGTCCCTTTCACAGTAAGGAACTTAGTGTTATTAATAAATTCAGAAATGGGGAAAACACTTTTCAATGAAAAATGTATCTAGTTCTAATAAGCACTAGCATTTTTATTTCTTTCATTTAAATTTCAGTTTCACACTGTTATAGTAATACTGATATTTAAATTTAATTTCAGACACTAGAAGGACAAACAATACAGTATAAAAGACAATGAAGCCAGAAGACAGGCTCTCACCTTCATAAATGACTGTGGATTAGAGGTTATGAATTTGATTTTATTCCTAGGACTATGACTCAGGGTGAAGAGCAAAAAAGATGTAAGACATGAGAAAAAAGAAAAATTTAGGAAAAAAAAAAAAAGAAAAAAAAAGAAGAAAGGCATGTACTGGTACCCTGGGCCTACTCAGTCAATATATCATTCCCATTTAAGCAAAAATACATATTTTCTGCATATCTTTCAAGGAAATTAGACTTCCAGAGGATAAATAGAAAAGTATTCTTCTTCAGCAGTTTTTCAGTAATTTATTCAAGGATATTTATGAACAATTGTTTTCTCTGTATTTGTTATTTTCAGCTGATTCTCAGCTTGCTTGCAGAATCACAGAATCATTTCAACTGGAAAAGACCTCTAAGATTATTGAGTCCAACCTTTGACCTATCACCACGATGCCAACTACACCATAGCGATCTAACTACCATCTCCAGTCATTTCTTGAACAAATCCAGGGATGGCAACTCCACCCCTGCCTGCCTTGGGCAGTCCATTCCAATGCTTAATGACCCTTTCTGTTAAGAAATTGCTGTCCTCTTGTCCTGTCTCTGGTTGCCTGGTGGAAGAGGGTGACTCCCACTGCCTCCTTTCAGCAGAGAGTGACAAGATCACCCCTGAGCCTCCTTTTCTCCAGGCTAAACAACTCCAGCTTCTTCAGCCACTCCTCACAGGACCTGTGCTCCAAACCCTTCAGCAGCTCCATCACCCTTCCCTGGTCTCACTCTAGCACCTCTGTGTGCTTCTTGTAGTGGGGAGATATTGTAAATGCAGGTGAAACTAATGGGAAGAAATGACAATGTTTGACTCAATTCAGAAGGCTGAATGATTTCTTTATTATAACTGTGCTAAAATAAATTAATATACAATATAAAAAGGAAGATACTAAAACTACATATGACTTTCTCTAACTTTAACACAACTCGTGACCCTCTCCGGAGAGTCCAGATAGAGGTGGATTGGATTGGCTATTAGGCTCAAACAATCCTCACTAGAATCTAATCAAGCAATCAACCCAGGTAAACAATTCTCCAAACATATTCTACATAGGAAAAACAAGGAACAGAAATAGAAATTGTTTTCTCTTTCATTTCTCTCTGTGTACCTCTATGAAAAATCCTGAGAGTGAGAGAAATGTGCTTGCCACAGGGAGGCCCAAAACTGAACACAGCATTTGAGCTGTGGCCTCATCAGTGCTGTGTACAGAGGGACAACCGTTGCCCTGGTCCTGCTGGCCACGCTATTCAAAGTCAGTATTTTACATACTTAACACCAGAATGTGGGTGAAACATCATTGCATTTGGTATCATACAGGGACTGAGTACTCTGCCAACTCTGAAAGAATTACAAAATACCAAAAAGTCACAGCATGGTGTCTTATCAGTACAATATGATGACATTTACAAGTTTTATTTTTTATTCAAAGAGCCTCTTTTGTGAAATTAATATCACACTAGTATACCAGGAAATCAGATATTTCTGAAGTCATCTACTCTTACATTCAAGGGGATGTTCACTTCTCCTTTTAATTTTTTCCTTGAAGGGAAGCTGTCTTCTTTCCCTCTGCCTTCCTGCTTCTTCCAATGACAGTCTTGAACTTGGCAGAGTTTTCTAAAGGCCCTAAATTCCCTTGATCCTGGTAAACTCAGCAATAATTGAATGTGCTTGGATCTTGTGAAGAGGTGACTTGAATTTCTGTGTTTAGTTCCACACGGAGCTCCCAGAGGAATTGTGTGTGGCTGTGAGATCACACACTGCATGCGTTCACACTGGAGTGATGGTGATATTTACAGAAGCATCAAAGTTCACAGTTGTCTGTCCTTTCACAGATAATCAATAAATCATACGTCAGCTCTGGTGATTGTGCATGTCAAGTAACAAAGTCATCAGCATCTAAGCTCTAAAAGATGGTGCATTGTTTTTGTAGTGGAAATCTGCTCTTGCTAAAAGAAGGAAATGGGGGAGGGAGGGAAGAAATTCCATAATTTGCTGCTATTTCTGACTTTGATCAGGAAATGCAAAATGTTTATGGATAAGAACAGATCCCTCACAAGTAAAAGAAAAAGAAAAGTCTGCATGATCTCTAAACTGCCCTACTTGTCACCAACTGACAGATCTGAAAAATGAAAACCACTTTTGACATTTACTGATTTTATGCTACCAGATGGTCCATGGCACTTCCAGACCAATGTGATGGGGAAGATAAGAATGGATGGAAAACAAAGCAGATCGTAATTGTAAGCATCCTCTTTTATAATTCTGACCATTTGCCACTTCATAAATTAATCAATCAGATTTCCGATGTATGGTTATAACTCTACTGAAAGTCAGACTAGAATAAACAGATCCTGGTCTGCATCCCAGATGAAAATAAGGATTTAAAAAAATAAAAAGAATTCTGTGAAACTCTGGCATCAACTCTTTGCTTCCACTGGTTCCCTCCTGACACAAAGGTATTTATGGTCTAAATTAGTGTTAATGTTTTGCCAGGCTTTATTCATATTACTAAGTGGCTTTGCAATAAATAGCTAAAAGTGGAAAACATTACAATTCTATTTCCCAGACTATAATTTTCTGCAGCAATAGAAATGCATTAGTCCTGGCTTTGATTTCTCTTTTGCTAATAAGGGCATGTTTTAATGCATTTCTGAATCTACTATACTTCATCCTTCTGAGGTAGTTCATTAACTTATTTCCAACTAATAAAACACAGGCAAATGCTGATGATCTGAGACCTGGAATTATATATAACATCAAGGAGCTCCCCTCAAGATGGCACTACTGAACTGCTTCACATACCTCTGAACCCTTATGTAATCTTGTTTATACAACATGAGGGTCATTTTAAAGCTAAGATCATACGATGCTAATTTGGCCAATGATTTTCATTTTCATTTTGGCAAAATGGCTCTTTTTTGTCTAAGCACAGACATTTAAAGGCAGTATTTTTTTGCAGGCTTTTTTCAATAGACTTGTAGTCAGGGAATACTTGCTCAAAAATAGCCAGAATTATACTTTTTTGGTCTGCCGTAGAAACCATGGACCACTCTGAAATCTGCTTCACAAATTTGTATACATGAGATTTACAGGCCTCTTCTCCTGTTGGTGTAGGCTCTGGATCTTTGTCTTAACACATGAATTGAGAAGGTCAGTACAAAGTAAGGGTGAGAATGCAGAATATTTATTTTTCCAGAAGTTGTAAATAGAGGGAGTCCTGAGTCCCTGCACACTTCTATCTATCACCACTCTAAAGGAGGAAAACTTGCTTTTCCATCACCCCACTAGAGCCTCTTGAAAGTGTAGAAGTCAGAGGTCATACAACATCTAAAGGTGAAAGGCCTAGACCAATGTTATTATTCTTCTCTGGTCATAAACTTGGTAAGAAACACACCTCAGACCTTCCCCTTGCTGTCCTGACCTTTGCATATCCACACAGTCTTCCAGACTGGAAGATTCATTGCAAAGAAATTCTGGACTATGATTAGCAGAAGCAGTCTGTAGGAAAAAAAAGCCTTCCTTGGTGTTTCCTTTTCTGACTTTCCACAGATGTCCTCAAAATCCTACTCTCTGAGAGGATTTTCTCAACAAAGTTGTAAATAAATATTTTTCTGTAGGAAGCTCTCCATAGCATTTCTATATAGTTTGGGAGAAGTCATCAATGAATACCTCACTGATCTGTATCAATGAACTGTAGAAAGAAACTGAAAATATCAGTGAATGATAGGAAGAAACTGAGATAATATCATTTGCATCGGCTATCATTTTATAAACCACAGGAAAGAATCTGATTATACTTAATTCAAGTGTTGTAGGAGATTAAATAAAATTATTCTCATTGCAGGACCAAAGAACCTGGGTATCCTATGCCAAAACTATGCTCTGCCTTGAGTAGCTGATTCATCATTAGCAAAACCTCATCTGTGTACCTATGAATGATGTGAAACACACATCTAGGAAAAAGGTTTTACTCTGAAAGATGGGTAGCATCATAAGCACATATTCAGTTCAAAATATCTTGTGTTTTGAAACTCTTAAATGTCTCCTCCATGTAGATGAAATCTAGGGTATTACGCATTAAAAATTATTAGGTTTTTTGTTTTGTTTTGTTTTGTTTTGTTTTGTTTTGTTTTTAAGCTGTAGGAGTCTGCAAGAAATGTTCAAATTTCTGTGTGCCCGTCCTGTTATGTGACATTGATATAGCTTAATCTATGCTTAGCACAAAATTTATTCTATCTGTATGAGACTTCTGGGATCAGACCCTGTGGGACCAAAAACTGGTCTGCTTGATTTGGTAAGGTATATCACCTCTCCCCCAAAAATGTTGCCTTCTCATAGGTGCAATTGCAGAGATCTCAAATTACTGTGAAAGGAGCTTCCTGTCTGCATGTGGCGTTGCAACAAGAGATGGCCAGAACTTGTCACTGCAGATGAACAGGGGCAAATTTTGCCTGGCATACCCTGAGCTGAAAAAGCCCAATTTAAATAAAGATTCCTTAGACAACACTGGATATTTCTGGAAATAGTGCCATGCTGAAAAATAATAATTTAGCATGAGCTGTGATGGAACAGTTGAGGGAAATAATACAGAGGCAGCATGTGGGACTTCTGACTTGAACAATAATTCCTGAGGGAATCGATGAGAAGAGACTGCCACCCAGGATGCTGGAGGGTTAAGTTCTGTACTCACCGAGAATCACTGAGCATTACTACAAATCCCCAAATTAATGCCATGGGTTTCAGTCTCCACCTAATAAAAACTGTATTTTCAGAATCTGGTGAATTTACTTGGGAACAAGTGGGTATTACCCATTGTATGTTTAACAGCAAGTTTGATTGATTGGTACATCTAACAAGCTTTTGGCAGATGGAGGAAGACGTGCATATTGAACTATATTTGCTTTATAACAAAAGCCTAGATTCCAATCACAATGTTTAAAATACGCATTATAATTCCTGGGGTTTTCTTGTAAAGGAAATTGCCTGAATACATCTTTTTGTCCTTCTCCTTCTATGAAAAATTTATGTTGCTCCTGGGCCTTAATCCTAAAAGCTCATATGTATGTGCTGCACTTCAGAACATGGACCTTCTGACTAATTTATGTAAAACAACTTTGTGGAAACATTTTCAGAATTCAGATCCTATGTCTACTATGGCTGAGCTGCAGGATGTACTTTGCTGATTGACTGCTCAGGGATAGAATTATTATTGATTGCTGATGTTACCAGTGTGCTCAAGTGTCCTAAATGCTGTCCTTAGAAGGCACAGCCCCTTCCACAAAGTATGATGGTTGGAAAAGGTATGAAATGGGATATGAAGGGTGAAGGCAGATAAAATGTGAAAATAAAACTAGACACATTTCTAGTCTTCCAATACCTACTTTTCCTTTTGCTCGGGCAGAAACAATTGCAGGATATTTCTGACTATATGAAAGAATAACAGTTTCTAGGTATGCAGTGAGAAACTCAGAACCTCACCTTAAAAATTACTTTCTGAAGGCATCATTACTGTCTTAGGATGACAAAATTTTCACTCCCACTGATCTATACCTATTATACTTCTCTCAGGATTTTTTGGGTTTTCTATCCTTTCTCTTCCCACTCAGACTCCATTGCATGGCTATGATTTAGTAGCTTACTGAATGGTTCCTCTACTATCCAAGATTTAAGGATAACAAAAAGTAAAAAAGCAGAGCAAGAAATAGTATAAAAGCAGAGGAAAAAAAAAAGGTGTAAATAAATCTTTGCATCTCAGCCAGCTCAGCCTCTAAAAATGACCCACTCTTAATATATCAAACAGTTCCTTTTGCTTAGGATGTAATAGCTGCCAGTGAAAAGTACAAGAAAGTGAACATCTAACTGCTAAATCTGTGATTTCCATTCACATATGGGATAGGTCTGCTTTCCTCCTTTGCAGCAGTGCAATGTGAAGTAACATCATAGGAATTTCTGGTGAATGAATGGACTTGCAAGAATGGATGTGGGCAACTCGTAGATGTGTGATATGTCAGTTTGATTCCGATGAGAAAGCAATATTCTCTTGTCCAAGCTGAAGTAAAAAAGGCACTACTGAGCTAGTCTTTCTCAGAGAAGCAGCTCCACTGCTAGATGGAATCTAATCAATGCAAGCCTGCTTACAGAGAGGTTGGCATCAAAACACAACAGCTGAAGTGTAGCAGATGGCTTGATCTGAAGGAGATGTAAACAGAGGCTGAATAACTAAGCATTGCATTCTGCAGATGTCAAAGTTTCCAGGCTGTAAAAAGTTTAGTCCAAGTGCTCTGCTGAAAGTTCTTTTTGCTTTTAGCTACCTAAGTCCTGAACTCTACCCACACTTACTCCATGTGATATCATAGAGGCATCTAAGATATCTGGTTTTCCAGCATGTGTTTGGTGAGTAGTTGTCCCTGAAAGGCTCTAAAATGCAGAGGATTATCCTTTCCCTGCTTCTTTTATATCGATCCAGCCAGCTCTGGATGCTCTAGGGACTTCATTCTCAATAGCAAAGAAATATTGGAAAGGTGAGGAGAACACTGACATCAATACAGTTAAAGGATAGAGAAGTACAAGGATGGAGTGGTCAATTCCAGTTTCCTGCAGATCAGGAAATACCCTTTTCCTTCTCCTCACATTCCCAGCTTGTTCTATAGAGCTTGCATATGAGGAAGGAGGTTTATGCCTACAGAATGGCAGAAAACTGGAAAGCAAGGCTGTGTGCAGCAATTGACCATGAGGCAAGTAGATTTCTAGTAGTCCTCCAAAGAAATACACAGACTTGAAAAGCTGTATGAGTCAGTCCTGATCTGTTCCGTGCATTTTCTGCTGCCTACTTCTTTTGTCATCTTCTCCCACTTGTGACTTCCACTTCTTTTCATATCACACTTCTGCTGAGAACAGGCCACTACTTTGCAGATTGTAAGGACCATTCATCTCTTTCAATCTTCCCTTAAAACACTCTGCCATTGAAAAGAAAAATTGTGAGATCTCTTCACCGACAATAACTGGCCTGTGCATCACATTCTGCAAGTGAGATATTGAGTTGTTCATTCTCAATGTGCTCTCCAAAGGGGGAACTTGATGCTGTGTACACAGCAGTATCTTCCAAAGTCAGGTAATTCAAACTGCTAGGGCAGGTGTTTTGACTAATCTTCAAGGAAAGGACAGCAAATGGCAGCACGGAGTGGAATAGTAGCTCATAGGCTGAGCCACTCCCTGGAAACCGATACTAAGAAAGGTCTATGAGGAGATCACTGTTTCCTGGCTTATGAGTGGCAGAGAATGAAGTTCAGGAGAAAAAATACTGTAAGGAAATGTACTCAAATTTAAAGAATATGTCTAGTCTCTAGTCTCTTGCTCTCATCTTTAGTTAATTGTAATTGTTCTTAAAGGAAAGTATATCATAAAGGATTTTTTGTTTCATTTCTACCTTGCTTTGCAGGAATTCCAACTTTATGCCCTCTTAACTTTGGGCTACTGCCAGCAAAGCAGCTTAATTAGAGTAATATGCCTGTCTCCAATCATCAGCAGTGCAATTCTATGCCTTCTACTGCTGACTTTGTGAAAGGTCACCAAACAACACCTACAGTAGTCCCTCCAGTTCCTGCTCAGCAGGAATCCTTCTCACCTCTGAAATAAGGATTTTTAGGTCATTCTTTGGACTCCTTTGTCTGACTCTGAGGCATAGAGATGAAGGGTATTAAAATTAGAATTGAATGCCCCCTGACACTAACTGAATAAAGGCTAATTTCAATAGTGACTTTGGCTGATACAGATAATCTCAAACCATGCTATAAGGATATTTATGATACTGAAAGAGATGGACTTTACAGGAAGAACAAAAAATTACTGTGCTTCAGCAAGCATTCAGATTGCAGTATTATCTAAGCATGGGTTTTTTTCCCCTTTGTTGAAAAAGCTAGAGGTAATCAACTTTAATCTGAGATAGACTATCGTGGTAGAAATTAACCATGAATGACATTGGACATTGGACAATGTAATCATTTTGCTGGTGAAATTACTATTAAGGTTGACAATTTAATTCTGGCATGTGGAAAATATTTTGCTGTAGTCTTGGGCACAGACCACATGGGGAAATGAAAGTCTACATCTCTCTGAAAGCGTAATTGTGTGGTGTATACATAGACTATGGGTTCACATCAGTTTTACTTTTAAATTTAGATGCACAAGTAAACATTCCCAATTGTGAAGGACTTTCTTCCAGATAAATAATTTTAAATGCTAAAGTGATCAGAAGTAAAATTCAGATCCAAACTGAAATTACACTTTTTAATAACATATTTTTTCAAAATTAGGTGCAAGTTCACATTCAACTATAGCTAGCTAAATGTCCTCCCTTCCCGAAAGGAGGAAGATAGTGAATTATGTAATAAAGAATTGATAGAGTTAAACAGAGACAGCCAATGTCTGTGATAGTCTTTGAAGTCTGGCTGTTTTCACACAAGGTGCCTGAATGCTCTGTTCACTGTCAAACTCAGTGCTTTATCCTGAGCAGCCTATTTCACCTCCCTTTCCCTGAACTGAGTGCCACATCACTGAGATCTTGTCAGTACCCAAGAAACCCAGGTGTTGCACTGATGGACATCAGCAGATTTGAGACATCAGTTTCTCAGACAGCTCTGGGCTTAGTTTTGTCCTTTTGGACTCAGCAGTTCCTTGTTTCCCCATCTTCCACTGGATGACTTTCATTGCAAACTTTCCATTTCTTCTGGCTGTGAATGAACACTTCTGTCTTCTGGTGCAAATTCAGTCCTTCTCAACTCTAAGGCACCCACTTAGGAGTGCTGCTGTGTGGAGTGCTGCATACCCTCAGCTGAGGCCTGATGCAGGGGAGATGCTGTGCATGGGAGCTACTAATGGGAACCCTGGTTTTGCAGCAGTTTGTCAAAATTCTCCTTCCTTCTGTTGCTATGGAGTGAGTTCTGCACAAGACAATTTCTATGCTTTTCCTTAGGGATCTCATGCAGGATTTCAGACACTGTTTCCTGTAGATATATATATTTATGTACATATATTTTTTTAATATATAGTCATATATTTATGAACATAAACATCTGTATGTATATGTAGAATTGTATGATCCAGATTGTTCAGATTCTTTTGGAGTAGATGCTGCTAGCATACTGTTTTCTAAGCTTCAAATGTGGCTATTTGCCATATGCAAGGAAAATGTTATGACTTTGTTTAATAAAACAAGGAAGAATTTCCAAGCTGGTCCAAAATAATCTAGGATCTGACCCTGGCCAATATCAGATGCTTCAGAGAAAAATGTAAAGGATGCTGCAGTATGTATTTCTGGAACAAACTCGTTAATTATATAGAATAAACCAAACTTAGCTGCCACAGTTACTGAGTGAATATTAACCATCCATTGTAAGAAGACAAAACATGAGTGGAGTCAGCTGTTACCATCCCAAGTGATGTATGGAGTGTGAGGAGGTCAACACAGTCTCCAGCTCACTCCAAACTTTCTGCTTCTCACACAAACACATCATTTTCTTCAGTATGGCAGCAGGGACTGTACATCCCCGACACTAATTAAACTGTGGGGTTGTTTGTCTCAGCTGTTTACAACTGAAGTGTTCATATGTATTCTCATAAATCTTGTTCGACTGGTTGCTTACCCAATTCTTCTCTGTGGTGTTTCTCAAACACACCAGTTATAGCCTTTGCTTTCAGTTTCTGAAGCTCTGCAGCAGGGAAGTTTCTATACACTGATAATCAGATACCAATATTTACTGTGCATAATGAACTCCAAAACATCCATGAGCTTACCCTCTGTTGGACAGCTTTCTCTCAATATCCTTTAAAGAAAAATCACTGGTGTGGGGTTCAGCTCAGAAAATGGGATTTTCTTCCCAGAGGTTCAGAAATGCCTTGGAGTCATATCTTTTCCCTAGTGTTTCACGTGAGTCTTTTGGACTTTCTGTGAGCCTATAGTTTCTCAACAGTGAGTGGGTTGTGCCAATCAAGCTTCAATCTCTGCTTGTCAGATTTGTCACTGGACCTGACTGCCACCTAAAAGTGAATCGGGACATTTCTGCCTGGGATCCACCTCTCATGGCTGACTTGTCCATAGTTATAGCTCATCACATAACAAATAACACAACCATAACACAACCATACCATCAACTACTCAGAAAGGCAGCTCAAACACCAAGTGTGGGGTCACTGAAAAAGGTGGTGAGACCTGCAAACCTGCTTTGCTGGCCTCTTCCTACTTCCCAAACATCCTTCACTTTGAGGAAGGAAAGGATAGAGAGAAGATAACACAGATGGGTGCCTTTGATTTCCCTCAGGTCTGAAGTCCCTTTCCAAATGAGTAGATCTGGGTGTGTGCCCTGAAGAGACAATACCTCCACAGCCATTGTGTTTGGGATTATATAATACTGAGTTGCACAGATTTTGCTGTGTGTTTCTTCTGGGGGCTGCCAGAACCAGTGGCTCTGCATGTTGCTCCTGCATCCAGGCACTCAAACATCTACATTGCTGAATGCGCACCATGCTAGGAAAACATTGTTTAGAATTTTTTTTTTGAATGAGTAACTATGAATATTAATTCAATTTTACTGAGGAAATTTTAAAAGCCAAATTAAAACGTGTGCCTGATTTAAAAAACAAAACCCCACAAAACCTGTAAAGCATCTTTGTAAGGTCTATTTAAATGTTTGGAGACAATTCTGAGACAAGCATCTAAATATAGTCGAGTGATTCAAGAGTTGCATTAGCCTACATGATACCAGCACTAACTTGTCTGGCAGACAGCCAAAGCTGCAGGGCCAGATTGAGAGCTGCTGGAAAGAGGACTTCCTTGTCCTAAGGAAAACAATGACAGTTAATTTTATTCTTTTACATGTATATTACATGACTAAAATATGTAGAGAAAGAACATAGGATATAACTAACACCAAATGGTCTTCATTTCCAGCTCACCTACATTCACATATTTTAAATGCTCTGCAAAACCCAATGTGTTTAGCTGAAAATTTTGCATAATGCAAGTACGATGCTTGTACAAATAAGTACTCTATAACACAGTAAAATTTCTCAATATTGGAGCACCTCTCCTATGAAGACAGGTTGAGAGAGCTGGGGTTGTTCAGCCTGGAGAAGAAAAGGCTCCAGGAAAACCTTATAGCACCTTCTACTACCAAAAGGAGGCTACAAGAGATTTTTGGGAAGGGTTTTTTCCATAGGCAGGTAGTGATAGACTGAGCAAAAATGGCTTTAAACTGACAGAGGGAAAGTTCAGATTAGATAGTCTATATTTAAGAAGATATTCTTTACTGTGACAATGGTGAGGCACTGGAACACCCTGCACAGAGAAGCTGTGGATGCCCCATCCCTGGAAGTATTTAAGGTTGGAGGGGACTTTGAGCAGCCTGGTGTAATAGGTGTCCCTGCCCCTGGCAGGGAGATTGGAGAAAGGTGATCTTTAAGGCCCCTTCCAACCAAACCATTCTGTGCTTCTGTTATGCTATAAATAAGTGAATGCACATTTTATGAAATAGTGTAAGGGTATTCCAAGATCTTCTGTTTATTAGAGACAAATATCTCTCCAGAAATGTTTACTGACAAAAGAATCTTCCTGAATGACAATTTGTTTATGCTTTCCTTATAACCTATTTTTCCTCCTTTTAAGTTACTATCCTTTATGGAATTGTGGATGGCTGAAGTAGCTCTTTCTGGTCAACAAAACATTCCTGACATCTGCAAAGCTATTCAAAATCTTTTCCCATTTCACCTCATCTGTAATCAGATTTTTCAGCCTTTCTGAGACACTGGGAGTCTCATCTCAAATGTTAGATCTAGTCTTGAATCACTAAATCCTGTCAACAGCAAAAGATTTCCCTCATTGCAACCCTACTCTTTTTGGTGAGATACATCACTGGGAAATGGCTGCAGCAGTCCTACTTCTGGCACTTCTGTAAAAGTGTTGGCAGTGCTGGGAAGACCTGGGCATGAGGTAGAGCTGCCTCCCAGGCTCTGGAGTGACTCAAATGCATGGTGGGCTCTGTGGCAGGCCACTGTGCCAGTTATAGGTAAGACAAGAACTTAACATTTCTAATCCTGGGACCTTTGGATTTTATCCAAATGCTAGGTACCTTGACTTGTTAAGTTCCTAACTCCTGTCCCAGCTTTGGATGCTTTCACATACCAGAGACTACGTTATTTTGTAATTGCTTGAATAAAAGTGCAGATGAAAATCAGTTAGAGCTGCACTACTGGCATCAAAATAATTTCTCTTAGAAGCTATTACAGCTACCAACCCCAAATTATCCTCATCCCAGCTGGAGTGGTGCCTCAGTCAGCAGTTCACCTTTTAAGACATTCTTTGTGTGAATAAGAGAAGAAAGAAATTGTCCTTTGTTGTAATTTTTATTGGTGCATTTCCAGTGGATCTTTTTGCTTAACATTACAACAGAGTAACTCAGCAGCTTTTTGTGAATCCAAGTAATCATTTGGCAACATCATTGCCAAATCATTGCAAACATCACTGCCATGGAAAATGGAGGCAAATCCTCATGGTGGAGATTCAGCCCTTGGCTCATGCAGAATCTGACATAAGCACCAAGAAAAGGTGATGTCTTTGCTAAATTTTTGATGGGTTTTCAGCTTGAACTAGGTCAGTTATGGCCATATCTCTGGTGTGGGATTCTGGATGTCATGGTCCAGAAAAGCACTAGCAAGTAGTGTGAGATACCCCAAGCATGTGAACAACAGTCCCTGAAGCACTTTCTGCTCCTCACTGACTGAATGTTTTCCCCACTGCTGCACAATCCCTGTTCTGAGCTGGTCATGGAGGCTTTTGGTGCAGGGAAAACAGTTTGGGTCTGAGGAAGCTCAGCAATGTTGTCCCCAGCCACCAGCAATGCAGAAAGCAGTTCTGTTCCTCCCCCATCCCTGTTTGTGCACTGAGGCATGGGTCTCAGTTCCCTAGGGTGCTCATAGGGACTGGCTGTAGAAATGCAGAGGGGCTTCCATTTCCAGTGAGTGCCCAGGATATTCTAACTTTAGAAGCTGTTAGAAACTTGAAGGTTTTGTTGCTAATACAGGACTTTTCAGGCACATGTCCTTCTTCTGCTTGTAGGGGTGAGAATCATTTGAAGAGCAAGAAATGCAAGAGGCAGGAGGCTGAGACCCAGGGACACCCACAGCAGACTGAAAGGCTTCAGAGGGGGTTGCAGGGTCTGTGTCTCACTGAGACAGGGAATAGAAACAGGAAACAAGACATCACTTTTAAGTGGTTGCATGATTTCAGTGAAAAACACCTCATTCACAGAACAGGACAGTTGTTTGAAGATCGGTAAAAATGGAGCAAAAAGGCCCACTAGGTTGCACTTAACTAAGGAAACAACTAATAAATTTGCTTTCTTTGGAAGGAACTGTGTATTCTATTCCTGCAAGTCTTTCCACACCCAGGGTGAATGAAGCAGGCCATCTTCTGCTCTGCTCTGTGCAGCAGTGACCGAAGAAGGGCTGGCAACATGGAAGTTTAACTATCTTAAATGTCCAGGAAAAATCAGGGAGATTTAGCTTATGAGAGTCTGAACAAAGAGAGTGTGGGAGCAGATTTTAATTTCCCCGGAATGTGGTCATTTCAATATCATTTTATTTCTTAAATCTGTTATGTTCTGTTCAGCAGTTCCTTGTGTTTTTCAGTTCAGATCAGCTCTTTCAATGAGGTTATTCTCAAAATGATGGTGTTATGTGACCCATGGCTGCTAATTTCCGTATCTAATTATTAAGTTTGCAACTAAATAAATAGGGTTTCTTTCAGCATAGCCTTATCTTATAAATTGAATTATAATCAGCATCCTTGGCCTGTGTGATCTTTGGAGCCCTTTGAGCTACAACAGTTAAAATACATCCATTTCTGTCACACCAGAGAGCCATGTAGCTAACTCTAATCTGCTTTTAACTCTTTAGTCCAACTTCATGCTTACAGTTCTGAGAGGAGCCACTCTTTTGGAACAATCTCAGTCATCTTTGTAACATAGTAGCAACCCCTTCTAACCACTCCACTACTGTACTCCTACATTTTCCAGTTATATCACTTAAAATGTGATATTTTAAAATCATACACTTCTTACATACCAATACATTCTTTGTGAAATATTACTCTGCAAAATGTCCCATTGTTGGCAAGGAATTGAAACTGAGATGCTCATTTAGGATCTTAGCCCATTGCCATTTGTCTTAATATACAAAACTTTTGATTGCTTTACAGGTATTACCTGTATTTTTCTGTCACCTGTGACAGGACTGCATGTTATCCTGCCTAAATATGGATATTAGGAGAAAGACAGATGATATTAGGAAAAACAATTCAGGAAGTGCATCTTCTTAGTTGCACTGACTCAGTCCATTTCTTGTGACTAACCCTATGCAGACTTTGGGGTTACTTTTTACCCTTCTGATCAATTCAGACATTTGCCTGCATCCAGGTGAGATGAACTGAGACCTAATACATTATTCAGTTACGAGACATCCAAACTCAGCCCAGATTTCAAACTCAAGATCTTTTCAACCCTTGTTCTGACAGTGACAACAGAAGCTCTGTCAAATTGTTCTTCAGCTGTGCCTGTGCAGCGGTGGTTATGGTTTTGGTGAGTTTCCACTGAGTCTACTGGCTAAAAAAGGTTTCAGAAGCATAATTCACTCTATCTATCTATCTATCTATCTATCTATCTATCTATCTATCTATCTATCTATCTATCTATCATACATACATACATACATACATACATACATACATACATAATATAAGTAATAAATACATAATAGTAATGCCCTTAGTGATATGTGAGACAAAGTAGAACCCAATTGATTTCTCTTCTATTCTTGGCAGTTTAGCAGAGGTGCTTATAAAGTAACAAGTGGTATTTTCTGTAATTAAGTTACATGTTTGTGATACAGAATACACTAATGAATAGGTCTGTTTCCAAAAGTGATCACAGTCTTACAAAACAGTTTCATAAACAAGTTGCCTTTTGTTAGTCCAGCAGAAAAAAAAAAAATTCAACTCACTCTTCCTCTTAGGTTTCTGAGGCCAGCTGAATGGCATTGTCCTTGCCATTATCTCAAAGAAGATGCACATAATTAAAAGTCATGGAAGGAAAATAAAATTTGTTGTATTTCATTCTGATGTGCTAATATTTATTTGAAAGTCTCCTAGTTCAGTGCTTAGTATATTTCCACAATCTGTACATCTGTATTTGCAAGAATAGCCAGAATGATGACATCCTGTTGTACCTAAAATAGACAAGACTAGCAAGAGGAGGTACCCTGAAATGACATTTGGTAAAAATTATTCACTCTCCCACAATCCTGTTCCCTGCCGTGTCCTTCATGTCTGTTATTGATCAGGTCTTCACTCGACGCAGGAAGTGTCTCTTTGAGCCCGTGCTTTAGCTGCAATGATAAAGTAGGTCATTGATTAACTGGAAGTATGACAGGCAGCTCCTCCAGTCAGGTCGTGACGTACTCTAAGTCTTGAGGGAGGAGAGCAAGCGATGAATCAGTAATGTGAAAAGAAAGAAAGCCCACAGGTTTTAGTCTTTTGGGAGGACTTCTCTCAGCAGCATAGTTAGTAGCATTACCCTCAGCAAGTTGACGGCTATGCAAATTCACCAGAGAAGCTTTTCAGGTTTCCAAAAAAAGAAAAAGCAGAAACAAACAACTAAGATGAAATTCTCTTACCCAACTACAGTACCTAGGGAATTTTTTACTTTGCAGGCAACCAACTCATATTGGCTACTCCTACTCATTGTTCTCTACTTTTAGGTATAATATATATAATTAAGCACTGTCTAATTAAGCAGTGTTACATGCATTGGTTTCCACTGTACTGTCTTTTGGCAGCAATTCTTTAAGAGTCCTTGTCCTTAGCTCTGCTCCATGGCTACTCACCTTCTCCTGGCTTCCAAGACCTCAGTGGGAGATCTTTTGCGTTGGCACACTCAGGGGAAGTCTCAGGGCTGCTCAACTCCAGCAGCGCAGTGCAGGACAGTCCTGCGAGCAATTCTGCCACCCTATGCACCTCATTGCCCCAGTGTGACCATTGCCACAAAGCCCCACAGATATCCTCTTCCTCTTCTTTTCTGTGCCCTTGCACTTCCCAAGCAAAAATTGCAGCACACACTGGTCTTTCATTAGCTGGCTTGCACCATTAGTAACATCTAAGGAGGGGTGGTGCTTACACCACAGAGCAATTCCCTGTCAGACTCTCCCTGAGAGAAGAACAGAGATGTGTCTTTGACTGAGCCAGAGCCTCATCCTGACCATGCTGAGTAACCAGTATTCCCTCTTCCCCTGCCCCCACTGGGTGTTTTTTTGTTCCAAATTTGCTCACCATGTTCCATGGCTGGCATTGCTAGATGTCAAATCTGCTCTTCAGTCAGTTCAGAAAGCAGAACAATGTTGCCTCAGCACTATGCACTGTATCACCCAGCAGCTTTCACACACACATTTGATGTGACTTTTTTCCAAAGCATGGAAAATCCACAATTTCTACTGCTGCCTCCTCACTGCCTCCCACTTTCCTACCCAATAAAAGCTAGCTCAGCCACTTGCAAACGCTTTTTTTCAGATAGTAGCACTGCCCACAGTCAGTCTATATATTGTGTGCAGGAAGAGAAAATTAAACAACTGGCATTTATTTAGCTATTTTTGACTTGCAGAGCTGTGGGACTCATCATCTCCCACGCACTTCTGTCTCACGTCCGAATCTCTGGTGCCCTGACAACTCCAGCCCTCCACACTCTCTGCCTGTAGCTGCAGCAGCCTGAGCTAAGCAGTGACTACTTCCATAGGTTTAAGGGGGAAAAGTATACCCACAAATGAACTCAAGTAGCATTGACTGGTTTTATTTAAAATCTGTGGTATTTGTTTTTATCACAATTACATAAATATGTAATATATGAATAGAAATAAATATTACATAAATGTGTGAATAAATAATCGACAAATTATATAGAGAGCTATAAGATAGTCAGATTCTCAATATATTTGTGCAAAGAACTTGAAGCAGCATTGAGCATTGCCAGAGTGTGTGGTCACTGTCAATGGCAAACATAATTTTATTCTGTCATAATTCAACTTTATTTTTATAAATTTTATTTGCTTTTTATCAATAAAGTAGGAAAATTAAAGAATGCTGAAAAATAATTTAACATATTTCTGTGTTTGTTAAAAGTCATTATGCATACCAAATTAATTAATGAAATTCTTTAGTCCAATCATTTTCTCTGGAGCTTGCTTGTGTCTTTCCTTTCTTTCCTTCTTCCATGCATTCCCTCTTTCTTTCTTTTTTATTTGAATATCAGCATTTGTGCCTGATCTTGACATCCAGTTTATCCAATATATCAGTAGATCTTCATGGCACAGCTCACAGGGTTTGATGCTATCAGTAACTCTTAGCTAATGATTACCTAAATGCTACAGCCATGAAAAAGATGTCCTAAAGTATATTCAATGAAGCAGGATGTACTGGAAAATTACCAAGATTACTCAGCAGTTTCATTTTAGGAAATCTGTGTGTTGCTAGAATAGAAAAAACCTTTACTAGTCCCTTTCCAGCAAGAACACAGAATACAAGGATACAGAAGAAGCAGGTATTTCCTTAGCTGAACTCATCCAATGTCTATTTAGACAGAGAGTGACATCAGAAGTGCATTTAGCAGTTACTTAATCAGAAAAATACTACACAGGCTACAAAGAATTTTAACAAAAAGCATCCCAATCTCTTGGAGTAGGCCTACATGAACATTTCCACTGTCATGCTGCTAGTCAGTCACGGCAGCTGGAGTTTTCCTGGACAGACCCCTGTGTGTGTTCTTGATGGGACTGAGGTCCTGAGATGCTTTTTCAGGCCAGATATATTCCATAACAGTGGAGCTGAAGTGAGGAGCAGCTCTTACCCCAAGACATACCAAAAACCTGGACATGAAGCCATCCCACCCTTCCAGGCAGCCTCAATGGGAGTAGGCAGAGATTGACAGAGCACTTGGGAATCTCCACTGTCTGGGCAGGTGAGGTGCTGGGCTGGGACAGTAGCTCTTCCATGTAGCCAAGGGACTTGCTCTTAAATGCACCAGAAGGACAGAAAGCAGATAAATAAACCTGTGGTTTTCCCTCTTGTAGGCCTACTCACTGGATTACTCACTCACAAGGGCTCTATCTGTGGAGGTATGACTGGAAGTTTTTAAATTTGAGTCTGTGAGTTCCAGTTTTGACATTTCTCCTGGCAGAGCTTGTGGTGAAAGAAAAGGAAATTCCATGTGCCTCCTGTAGGTTCTGGTAGCCTGTGCTGGCAGAGAGATCCTTTTTCAAAGGTAACTCAAGAATTATTGTTTGTTATGTCACCTCTCGCTGTTACTTTGAAAAATCCTTTGTTCTGAATCTATTGTATGGTTACCAAAGTGGATTTCTCCTACACATAGCAAGTTTGGAAATAAACTTCCCCAAATGTTAATTTTAATATCTGATAAAAGCATAAGGAAATGAGGATTTTGCCTCATTTTTAACAATTTAATCTAGTGTTCATCAACCCACTTTAACTGTAAGGAAAACTGAAGAAAGAGCAATCTATCAGAAGACTGAGTATTGCTTCCAGCAGCATTTGATAATGAGTTTAATAAAATAGACACTACTTTACATTTTTGTATAAAATACAGATTAAAATATATGAAGCATATTGAATATTTACTCTCCTTGGAAAGACTACATGCTGAGAATATATTCCAAAAAGATACATATATGCATGTGCATAAAGGTATATTGCATATATATATATGTACTCTATATATATGTACTATATAAATGTATGATAATGAGTTTTATGGGAGAAAATGTTTTCCGCTCTCCCCTGTTTACAGTCAAAAAGCAGCAATGTCCTGCAAAATTTGATTTTGAATAAAATGTTTGTAGTAAATCTATTACTAGATAGCATCGAGTGAGCATGTTTGAAGAAAAGTATTTCTGATTTTCTTTGTGAGCTTTCCTTGTGACATGCTAGACATTAACAGATATGTTGCTAACTGATCTCATTTACAACCTGAGTTAAGTGCTGAAATCTTTGGGCTGTGCGTGGGGATTTGGCAACGCTGCCTGCCCAGTGAGTAAACAGCACTGATGTTTGGTAAATGGTACTCTGAGTTTGTCCTTGTGGTTGTACTTACAGGCTGGAAGGCCATGTCCAATATTATGGTGCCTTTGACACTCAAAAACCACTCTGCCCTCAGAGCTTCTTGCAAAACCTTCAAGGGGACTGTGTTCTTTTGCAAGGTGTGCCTAAAGGTTACCTGTTTTAGTGACACTAATATTCACTCCTCCATCCAGCAGGGCCCAAGGCCCAAGCAGAAAAGTTCCAGCTGTGGCTGGAGTCTTATAAAAACAGGCAGAGTCAGCAGTCAGCAGCACTGCCAAGGGTACCCTTCTTTATGCAATATATAGGAGTTAATATGTAATTCACAGAATTAAAAAAAGTCCAAACAACCCCAAATTTTTACTAAGCTTACTAGAACATGGCAATAGCAAATGACGAGCATCACTGAAATACTAACTACATGATGTAGAGACAACCGTACCCCTGGAAAGGAGTTAGCTAGTGAACCAAAACATAATAGGAATAAATCCAGGAAACATCCTTCACTTCAGAATAATGAAAGAACAAATTCAGAATGCATTTGTCACGCTGTTGGGAGAGCGAGAAACAAGGGTCTACAGCCTAAACTAAGAGGTTAAGTAATTTATATTTACACAGATTTTGCTATATCTGATAGAACCAGGGCCTCTGTTTTGTAACTAGATTAGCTGATGTGAATTTGGCTGCATCTGTGTGGCATCACTGCAGTAAGTGGGATCCAAGTGGATGACTAATCGTGGCAGGGAATTGCGTTTCCAGACTGGGCTGTGAGGTGGTCAGGCAGTCAAATAGCTGTGTATGGATATGCCTGTGAGCAATCCTAGTCCATTCACTACATCCTAAGTGCAGACATATTACTGGCGAAATTTCCCTTATCTTTAGCAAAATTAAAGACAATCTATATATTAAAGCTCCAAAAATTCATGTGAGAAGGAGTGAAATGTGCTTTACTTGTATTGCTGTACAAGTTGGTGTATTTTGGGTAATTATATATCCTATATGAAATGACAGGCTGGAAGAAAATGAAGTCCATTTCAGAGGAAAATGAAATATAGAGTATACAATTTAACATTTCCCTGGAAATTAAGAAAAGTAAAAGACAAGAAAACAGCAATAATTTCAGCTTTACAAGTGCTCATCTAGTTTGCATTCAGTCTTTCAGTAAATGCCACAATTAAAAACTCCTTCAGAACAAAACTGACACGATTTTGCTTATTACACAGATGGTGATGTCAGCTACATGACTTCATTTGTCATAGCATCTTATTACCCACTTGAAATTCTGAGTGATGGAAACAATTAAAATTAGAAGAGCAAAAAAAACCTCCTCATGTTTCAATCAAGTGATGAGAAATCCACCTGATAAGCAGATGTTGCTCAGTTGTTTGTCAGTGTAATGCAACTACCTACATGATTTTATTTACAACCTGAGGCTTTCCTACCAGCTTATCATATCTGTGTTAGCTTTGCTTAATGAAAATAGCAAAACAGGGGGATTTTTTTTCTAACCCCACATGTTGAGCTGAGAACTCCTACAATATTTTAGGAAAGTCAGGGCTGTCATTGTTGTCATCTAGACAAAAAGCAGGAGGATGGCATTATTTTGTTACTGTGACATGTTTCTAAATGTACCTTGTGGATTCATATAACCATAGGATGGTATGTCTGCTGATGACTCATGCTGACTCACCCACTGAGCCTGAATTTACTGAGCCTTCTTCTGTGCCCACACACAGTGATATGATTTCCAGTCTGAGTGAATTCTTTAAAATTTAATTTAGTAGGCTTTAACTACAGAGTCAGATACGCTTCTTCAATAGTTGCCTTGATTTGTTTTTATGTCTTATTAAATGTGTGTTCAGATTATGTTTTGCAGAATGCTTTGAAATCAATTTTGAAAATAATGTGGATAAGTGCAACCGTGCTTTCCAGAGATGAAGGTCTGTCTGAAAGCACTGGAGGTAGAAACATTGATAATCTACTGATGCCATGGACCTAAAGGCCTAATACATAATCACTGCCTCTCTGCTGTGGCTTTAGCAGCAGTGCTTGTGGGCCTCAACTATGGTAAGGCAAGGTCCCTAGGCAAGGCAATGAATAATTATTAAAAAAAGGCAAGTTGACCTGATTCTGTTTTCATCTTTAAGACTGAAAAACATATATTGCCTCATTTCAATCGACAGAATTAAATTGTATAGAAGTAGGTGTGAAAGCAATTCTTTAAATGCTACTACAGATGTCTTCAGAGTGATTTTACTTTTTCTGAAAGAGTAGAAATTATATGGAAGATTTTAATGGGAACATGATCAGTCCCATTATTTGTCTCTCTCCAAATTCTAGTCAAAATCTGCTATGGTGTAGCACTCTGAAAAGTAATTCCTGTTACAGTATAGGCTGTAGTAACTGAGGAGACAACTACCCCAGTGAGACTCTCTCTTGGAACCAAATAAAAGCTTCTCTTCAATCTCATACTCTTTGATGAAGACTCCTATGTTTTTGTAAATCAGGATTTATAATAATCTCGTTCTGACTCCAGGATTCTTTATCCACCACACAAGCTAAGGGAGACGAAAAAATATTTTGCTTGGACTACTTCTGCATAATTTGCTTTTTAAACTCTTCTGACAAATGACTAATGAATGTTCAAACAACAGAAAATGAGATGCACGTATCCTCCCTCAAAATAAGTTATCAAATGCTTCAGTAAGTTGATCGAGGTTTCTAGACTTTTCTCCACCTTTCTGATATTCTGAAAGAACAGTTGATGACCCCAAGCCACATACCCTTCCCTCTTTCTCTGGGATTTTATGTTACTTCTCAAAAGTGTGTCAGCTTTGATAGTGTTTTGGGGCTGTGTGTTTTACTTCCCTTGCTCCTGCAGTCAGTCAGGCATGATTCCTAATCATGCAAGAATTTTTCTATGATTCTGTCTTCTCATCTCTGGGGTTTACTAAATTGCCGTGTTCTCTAAATCTGAAAACGCTGGGTGAGTGGACACTTCATCCCCAGTGGTTTTGGCTTCACTGACTTCCTTGTACTTTGAGTGTACAGTCCTTTGTTTTGGTTTTGAAGAACAAAACCCCCAGACTTTGTCTTTAGTCATACCTTCCTGCCCACATCATTGTTCACACAGGGCTTTCTTGTAATTCTGTCACTAGAATTCAGAAGCTGTTGGGTTTGCCCTTTGAGTTAAATGTGTTTAAAAATAGAATATAACTTCTTTTTGTTACTTCAAACTTCAGTGATCATTAAGATTCTGTATGTAATGGAGCATGATACAAGGAGAACAACACAGCTGTATGACAAGGTTTGAATAGAAGTTGAAATACATGTTTCTCCCTGAGTCCCCACATGTTCTGGCCATTAACATTCCTTCTCTTGTTGTTGCACTGCCACTCACAGTCTCATTTGGTCCAAGGCCATCCACAATTTCTACCAAACAGGCACAAAGGACTCAGCTCTTCTATGCTCCTGTGAGAGGGAGCCTCTGTAGAAGAGCTGCCCACTTTTGATATGCTACAACTTTCTCCAAAAACAGGAGAGGCCCGTATACTGCACTCCATCCTTTGCTGCAGGGCACAGCAATTTCCTGAAAGTGCCATAATTACTGAATATATCCAACAGGTTGCTTGCAGCAAGTTCCCCATGTTGAAGAGATGAGCGCCCAAGAAATATAGCAGCTGAAGGTATATTAGTATCTTCAAGTAATTCAGACATCTCACTTCTGGTCTCCTGCTTTCCAAGCAGTGCTACAGACCTGTGAGGAGACAAGAGTGATTACTGGATTAATTGTTCTGACAGTAGCTCATTTCTAAAAGCCCTCTTTCTCAAGGGGCTCTGGTCCTTCCTGTGTTTTATTGCTGAAAGGGAAAGGGCTTCTAGAAAGAATGGTGTAAGAAATAGGCTATTGCCAGTACCAGAGCAAGTCATCTTGCCTACTTCCTGTTTCCAGAGAGCCATAGATTGAATAAATAAACCCAGAGGTCATAACCACTGGATGCCCCGGTGATTTGATGTCTCTGCAAATACTGTATCTTCCTTTCTTTTACTCTTGATTTGCAAAAAATATAATGACAACGTGAAAGTGATGTGCTGGTAATTGAAAAAAAGCAAAAGTTTTTCAAGGAGTGAAAATTACCAAGGCCCTCTAGAAATGCAAATAAGCAGTTTATGGTGTTTAAGCTAATACTGGCCTATCTTAGGTAAACATATGTGATTGCAAAGCCTGTATCCAAAGGTCCCTCTCTAGCCGAATAAACAAGCACTGAGATTTTTCTGTACCTCTGTAGCTTATTCACTGCTAGCATCCAGTTCTAGGTACCATACTGTGATATGGAGGTGCCAGCAGTGTATTTGGCAGTGTCCACTATGTACTTACCTCTGTGCTTATTACACTTCAGCTGTGGAGCCTCTCTTAATTATTTTTATTTCGAACACTTTATGAAAAAGCTGACCTTATTAACATGTCAGAGCTTTATGCAGTAGTGCTCTCTGGCTATTATGTTGTTATTCTTTCTTTTCCAGCTGTCAGACTTTTGCTGTTATTAGACCCTTTTGAAATGCACTATAATATTTACATTTATTGAACTTTTTTAGACATGTAAGATACTCACTTGGCTTCTCCTGGCAGTTGTACACTCTCTGGTTCCATGGCACTCTCATTTGACTGTCTTGGAGTTCCACCTGTTCTTCTGCCTTGGCCCTCCTTCCCTGTGATTTATTGCATCCATGGCAGAGCTATAGCCCTGTGTAACTTCCAAAAGATTTAATCTCAGTTGAGCACCTGCAATTGTGAAATCTCATGTGTTCAATAAATGCCCCACTGGAAAGACTTCTCCCATAGTGTAACATTTACTTGCTCTTTGTTAAGAACCACCTTGATTTTCAAATTTCTCCTAGGTTATGGGTATCCTAAAGGTTTGTGAGCCAAGTTATTTATTTGGACATGATGCTTCTTTAGAAATAAATTCCTTGTGCTTGCCGCTCTTACTTGAAATCGGTGTTATAACAAATAATAATAAGTTATAAAAAAATAATAACATATATAATAATATACATGTTATATAATTTATAATATTATATAGTATAATATATTACATTATAATAAGTTATAACAAATAATAATAATAAATAAACAAATAAACAAGGGGGAAAAACTGTACTAGTAAAGTGAGGGTTAAGGTTCTGATTAAAATATGGAAACATGCAAACAAAAAGCATAGAAACAAGAAAATCCAATTTCAATATGTACATTGTTCTGGCAGTCACTCACAGCCTGCCTCTGGCAATCAAGGAGCCGGTACAGGATCAGGATCAGGATCTACTTCTCCGCTGGGTTTTTCCTGCCCCTGCCCGAAGCATGAGGGAATTCCCAACTGTGAGAGAGGCTAAACCTCAGAGCATTTCTTTGGAGCACTGCCCTTCCCTTGCTTCCTTCAATATAGAGGCAATTCCAATATATAGTATGGCAGTTTTGACCAACCAGAGTTGTTTAGGTGAATGCAAATGAAATTTGTTTTCTCTTGCCTCAAATGGAATAATATCTGAGATGCAGCGATCCTTTGACACGTGATTTCCAAATGTAGGTTTACCTTCCTGCTTGGAAAGTCAGTTGAATTATAACTTGATTTGGGTCTCCACTTCCCAGGCAGTGTAACTTCCTTCATGAACTTTTTTTTCATGCCTTTTTAAGATCTCCTAAATTACATATAATAAACCTATTGACTGTACATCAGACCCTAACCTCATAGCTTGTGAGTAATGGATTTCTTAATTCATAGGGTTCAGACATGAGATGCCACTAATAATGATGATCAGTTTAGGGCCTGGAGCATTTTCTCAAATAATTTCATTCCTCTTACTTCCTCACTTTATAATATCAGAAACTTTGCAACCATCACAGTAACTTCCAACTCTAATTCCCTTAGCCATAGTTAATTATAGATGCCCTGGCAGTTGCAGAGTTATTTATTCCAGAGTTTCTTGATCATGAGCAGGCTAATCAGAGGTCTTCTGGGGGCCCTTTCACTTTCAGAAATACTGCTTTTAAAATGTCAAGTCCTATCATCAAGTTTTTTTTGGTTTTGTTTCATTTTCGTACTGCATAGCATAAAATTAATGAAACTGCTCATTTCTGCAAAGTGGAACATTCACATTTAAATTCTGATGTCCCCTTGTCACTAGCTTTCAATAGTCTTTGAAATTAGAAAATATTGTCTAATAATTTGAAATACACTTGTTTAGTTGGGACATAGGTTGCCTGTTAAAAAGGTGTGGTTTACACATTTCTCTGACTTAGTAGTTCTCTAGTTGGCAAAAATGGCTTTCCCAATATGCTTATAATAACTGACAGTCCTTTGGTGGAGTGTGGGAACAGAGTATGTAACCTTCATTGTGCAGAAAGTCAACAAGACTGTTCTTATTTTCTATTTTCTCTCATATAACTGTAACAACTAATTTATTTTTGTGTTTCGGAAACATGAGATTTTATTTTCCTCTACTTCTTACCTGGCTTGTACTCCTGCCAGGACTGGTGGCCCTCTGGCCTGAGCAGAGCTGACCCCAAAGGCTGTGATCAGATCCTGGTTTGTCTTTGCTGCAACAGGAGGGAGTCAGAGCGCTTGGTACCTCAAAGGAAATAAACAGCACACTTCATGTTGACACTGTTATTATGGCTGGCATATTTTGATCATCTCATTTTCTCTTTGATACTGATGTACAGTAAAGTGTGAACATTATCTTTAAGCTGCAATCTGATCTTACTGAGCTTTAAGTGCAGCGAAGGGCAGTGGGTTTTCTCCTCGGCAGCAACACGAACAGCAGGAGCTCTGGAAATTGTAGTGGCAACAGCAGCTTCTGTTGTGACAGTTCTCTCATAGGTCACCATGGTGAGAATGTATCTGAGTGTTGGGTTTTTTTCCCTGTCCAGACACTAATACAATTTCTAGAGTCCAGAATAGCTTATATAAATTATTACCCTGACATGAATTTTATTCATGCAGATATGCTAGCAAGAAATACACACATTTTCTTTCCAGACAAAGGATTTGACAATACTTTAAAAATCTTAAAACAGCTGTTTTGGAAAAAATATTTGGAAAAAAACCCTGAACACTATTAATTGAAAAAAAAAGCGTATAAGCAACAACATGGAACCTGGCCTGCATTGTTTTACTTTTCTTTGTGAAGATTCATTATATGCTTATATGTTTTAAAATTAAAAGTGTTAATGAGCTGTGCAAGACAACATGGGATGTACATGGATATTGTGTGTGGAAAGCAAAGCTCTTTGCTCAGAACTTAAAATTGAAATAGATGTAATGTGACAGTGTCTGACATGGGCAGCTTCGATGGTCAGGGATCACACCCAACAAATTATTCTACAAAAATGCAGAAAAGGAATAATTAACTATTTTTTTTCCTTGAATGAGGGACTCCATTGGAGTCAGTGTTACCCTTGCTCACAATGCTATTCATACCTTTACCTCCCAAGCTGGTGTGCAGCCTGTTGACCTCACTGGAAGAGTTGGCTGTTGGCAGCCCTTCAACTGACTCACCACCAAATGTTTCCATTAGCAAGTTCACAACAGTCCCATCTGTAGCTCTGGCCTGCTGGGCCACTTCTTCTGGGGTTGTGCACCACTAGAATGGATGCCAACAGCACTGCTTAGCCACTATGAGATTTAAGAGAAAGGGGCCCTTCCCTTGCCACAAGCTGAATTTTCTTAGTTTGATTTCTGGCCACTTTTCCTTTCTACTTAAACTGGTATTCAGTTGCATGCATGTATAAATTACTCAACAGTCCCTGCTGCAGTTTAGCAGAAACTTCAGGAAAAGGTTCAGTGCCCTACTGGACATGCATGAAGTTTCTGTCAGCAGACTGTTTTTCCCCCTTTCTTGAAAAAAAAGAAAAAAACCCCAACTCTTCAGGACCTGGTTTGTTCATTGTTTATATTTCAAATGTGTATTAGGACTGCCCTTCACACTGCACAGTTTGGTTGCTGGTGTTTTTCCCCTCAGAAGGATGGTGAGTCACATCTATTCCAGTTTAACAGCTCCTCTGATCTTAACAGAATGCCCTCAGCAGAAACATCCTTGAATAATACAGACCACTCACATAGATCAGATTGCTTCTGCCCGATGTGTTGGCCCATTCCAGGCAGCTTCACTTACCCATGAGAACAGTGTGTGCTACAAGCCCCCGCTCTCAATGGAGTCCTCAAGCTGTTATTCTTCCTCAGCAAAGGGGATTAAGAGAGATGACAGTGAATGGAAAAGTGGGAAGGTGAAGTGCCACTGATTTTATGTGGGAAGGTATTTTTAAAATGTCAGTGATTTTATGAAGCAACCTTTGCCACTCTCCCAGGTAATTACTTCTCATAGTTAAGGTAAGGAAAGGTAAAATATTAACAGTATTGATAATTAACAGTAATGAACTAATTGAATTAACAGCAATGATAATTCCAAATGAATTAGGAAATATCACAAGGACTAAATAGGAAGCTGTTAACTTGTCATTAGATTACTATTAGAGACTATGGTTAAGAAAGAAGTGTAAGTGGGCAGCAAAAGGTAGCAATGGAATTGCATTGACAGTAAGACATCTCAGTTAATATCTACATGTTTCAATGATAAACTCTTCAGGCTTATTTTTACTTTTACTCTCATGCCTACTTCTAAATTTTCATTAGAATGGTCTCAGCTATAGAATTTTGTGTCTATGGAGTATTTGAAAGGTGTTTGAAAATTGAGAGGCTATTGTTACCAGAACTCATCTATTTTATGGAGCTTAAAAGCAAGTTTGTTAGGGAAACTTGATTGACTCCTTCAATAACATAAGCTTAGAAGATGATAAATATTTTACAGTTGACATGCTTAAGATTTTGTACTATCTTAAAACATACTAAGCTCTCTTAAAATACTTCAGTCAAAGGCAGAAAGGATTAAAGTCTGGATAGTTAGTGAAGAACAAACTTGGGCAGTAGTAAAGATGAAGACACATTAGGGATGGTGGATGAGAGTAGTCTAAGCAAAAGGAGGTATTCTAACACCAAAGCAAAATGTTTAGCAGTATTTTAGACTGGAATAGGAGACATCTCAGCAAGAAGTTAACAAAACTAACACTTCTGATCTGTGTCCTGTGCTACTACCAATACTGCACTGAGTTCTGAGCTTCCCAGTGGCAGAGAGGAAAAGTGTGAACACATGCTCACAAGTTACTGAGTTAGCCAGGCAAATTATTCCTTATCAGCAAGGATGCTATGGCAGCCTGTCATAGCTGAAATGAACACGTTTTCCTTCTGCAGCTGGGTGAGCTGGGAGCATACACAGAGGCAGCTATTACAGCTTGTCTGTGGTGTAGTAACTTATTAAGCCATGCTAAGTCATGGCTTAATTACAAACTGGCTTGACAGCTTGTGGCTGTCTGTCCCTACCCAATTTAGCAACATGAACAAAGCTGAAATGAAGGCAACAGAAATAATCATGGCAGAACAACCCCTTCAGTTTGTTACATCTCAAAGCCAGCTCATGGCTGCTTGTGTGCATCTCCAAATAAGTACTTCCACACTGCCATTAAGTGCCCGTGTGAAGGCACTTAACCTGTTGCCCAGCCACGCTTAAGACTGCATTTGTCATTCTAATGCTGAAGCTGAATGACATTTCATATCATGCTGTGATAAACTACCATATTCTGTCCTTCTTTGTCATCTTTTTGAAGTGATGAGCTCCCAGCAGCTAGTGAATATTTCTGATACTAGGGTCTTGCTTTTATACTCTTGACGTTAACTGCATTTATATTTCTCTATCAGTTTAAATGTATGTGGTTTCCTAATTTTCCTTACTATTGGTACCTGTAAGCACTGGGTCATTTACAAATTTATTCCCAACCACTTTCTTGTATCAGCATCATTAAAGAAAATATCTAATAGGTTTAATCCAAATTTATCCTGAGCACTGGGGGAGTGTGAGGGGTTGTGATGGTAGGAAGAAAAGGAAACAACCTTTACTCAGACCTAATTTCTGATCATTAGATTTTGCTTTATCCTCTATTGATACTCCATCACCTCCATTAGTCTCTGGTAGTGCTCTGCTAGTTCCTGTCATCTCCTCCTTTATCTAGAAGTTGAATGATATTATCAAAGGAAGATCTCAGGTTAATCTGGTAAGGACTACCTTTGGTAAACAAACATTATACCTTCACATTTCCTGACATACTTACTTTAAAAAGCTTACTACCAGACAAATGATTTCATTTGACATGATTTTCTGACTTCTAGAATGGGCATTATCTGTTCTTTCTGCCCAGAAGCTGTAGACTGTGTTTTACTTCCATCTTGTATGTAATACTAGCAATTTTCTTTCCCTCCTAGCTATTAGCCATCCTACCCTCCAACCCCATGTTCAAGATCACCATCTTTACTGCAAATTGAGGCAAAAATACATATTTAGTTTTAGAATCAAATGCAGACTATTTCTAAACCCCACTTCTTCCTCAACGGAAAGCAACATCACTTCCTTCTTACACTATTATGTCACAGCTGGATAACATCTTGCTGTTTTTTCAGATGCCATATACCATAAATCAACTTGATTTTCCAGATAAATTTTCCCTTCATTCTCCCACTTATTGATGTTTGAGATCTACCTGAATCAGACTTTTTTTTTCTGTTAAATGCTCTCTGCTTATAATTCTTACCACTCTCTTTATGCCACTTCTTTTCTACTTATGCCTTGAGGCTTCTACCTCAAAACCATTTTGCATTCTGTGAGATACAAGATTCCAGTCATTTGGTTTCAAGGTACCTAAGGTTTCTTTCATGTTCAAGTTTTCATTATACAAGACGATTTTGTTGCCAGGTCCCTTCACTTATCACAGTTTCCCTTTCTGAAGTTGAGAACATTCTATTTTCTTTCACCCCTACCTTTCACAGCAAAAGTTGTGGTCACTGACTCCAGGGTTATTTATCATCAGGCCTTGAGGGCATATCCCTGAACCACCCAAAAGCAATACTATTTACAGGCTCAGTGAGAGTTTGGAGGAGAATTTAATTTACTACCACAGTCCAGAATGTCTGGCCCCAACTATGAGTAGCATCTATTCCCCAAATTATTAAATGACAATTTGAAATCTCACAGGCTATTTCTTTGAACCAAGGAGTACCATCTCTTCAACAATATGGAGCTTTCTAACTACCTCCAAACTTTCCACCAGGAGTTTGGAATGATCTTAGGGCCCTCTTTTCACAGTAAAATCTGCAACCATCTTTTAAAAAAATATATTGGAACTAAATTTTGAGTTTACCTTTATTTACCTTTTATTTGCAAAACATTGCTTCTTTAACATAGAATATTAATACACAATATTATTTTTACTTCTGTGTTTGCTTAACCACAAATTCCCTCTAATCCACATGTTCTGGTTAGGAACTGAGTGTTCTTTTGTCACAAGGAGGGTGTCCTGAACTGTTTTCTAAAATTCCTCCATGGTTTTTTTTCACCAAAGTACTGGAAATAGTATATCCACTTTTCAATTATTTCATTTTGACACAGTAACATTACCTTTAGCCTTTGTCTGTATCTGTCCTTTTTTCTTTGCTATCCATCCTACATTCTTTCTATTCCCCATTGCTGTATTAACATTTAGTCTTCCTCTTGTTGAGCAAAACCAAGGCAAAATATTACATGAAACTTTCAAAATTTTCCCCCTTCATTTCTTAATGTGAAGATGACTTTATTATCTGTGGTGATTTCCTTCCTTTCTTCACAGATGGCGTAATCTAGAAGGGGTACACAGGGAAGTGGTGAAGAACTAACTACCCTTGTTTAGTGAATTAGTTTCCATGGGAAGTTTACTCAGCTGAAAACGAAAGAGTTTGTTTGTTTTGCAGATAAAAAACTAACCATGTACCATAAATATTGTCAGTGTCTGAGAATGCCTTCTTGTGAAACCAGAGCAGTAACCATTTGTCAAACTAGTATGAAGGCCAGTTAAAACACTAGATGCTTCAGACAACCTGTTAATTTTTATAAAACTGAGGTAAAAGGTGAGAAAATTACATTAAAACGCTGTCAGATCAAGTAGCTTCCCAAAGGTACTGATTTTTTGGCAGGACCTGATTTACAGCTTATTAATTTGAACATTAAACAAATGTAATTATTGAGATTTGTCAACAGATATTTCTAGAAGGATGAATTGCCTCACCAATAACAATAGAACATTAAAAATGGGAATTTTAAAAACCCTGTGGAAGAACTCACCTTCATTCCTCTTTAGTGCAGTATCAAAGATGTTTGCAAATTACCTTTGTCCCATACTATCTTTTCCCATTTACTACCATTTCTGTAGTTCATAGTTATTTTCATCACCACTAAGAGTAAAACGGGCATTGCATGTATTAAAAAATGCCGACTCTTTCAGGCATGCACATATCACCGTTGATCCAACACACAAATATTCCCACAAATATCCTGCCTTGGTAATCTTAAATGAAGCTTAACTGGAACCAGCCATGAAATGGCACAAAATCCCTGGATTAGCCATTAACTCCACATTGCCACATACAAACCATTATTTCACCTACTTATTACTTCACCGCCCACCCCTGCTGCCTGTCACTGCTGCTTGCTTCTTGCCACACACACCTCTTGAGCAATGCCAGCGTTGAGTTTTAGCCCAGAGAAACCAGCCAGATACGCACATTTTCTACTGATTAGGAATGTGCTGTTTACACTGGGTTATGGACTCGTGTGCACAGTGTAGGTTTTCAGTTAATCTCTAACATTTAAGCAGGTCATGTTTGAAAAGCTGTAGGGGATAACACTTATTACTTTAGAGAAAATGTAGGGTAATATTCATTATTTTGGGAAGTCCATTCTTCCCAAAGAATTGTAAAGGTTGTACAGCTAGTGAGATGATATGGAAAACTTTTTCTAAATTTGTTATAAAACCATATATGAAATTAGGTAAAAGGAAGGGGATGAGAACCCCTGTAAAATCTAGAAGCAAGGAGAAAGGCAGGGTCAGAGGCTTTGAATGGCGACTAAAAGCCTAATTTGTGATCTCTTGCAGTATTTCTGTAGATTTTTGTTTTAGTTTTCACTGGGGGGAAGAGTGGCTGCTACAGTAAATGGGACAGAAGAGTCAGTAGTAGCTGAGTACAATGTACATATTGAGCAAAATTATCTATTGCTACCCGGAGTACCTCTCTGGCAGGTGCCCAAGAAGCAAAGTGGAGGATGCAAACAGGGACCTGATAAAATTACGGCCCAGTTCCATACCTGCTGAAATCTGTGCAAGATATATCATTACTTAAAGAGTACCGAACTCTTAAAAAATTCCTTAGTGAATAGTGAATCTCTTGAAATAAAAAGTTTCAAAAATCCAAGAAATATCTAGGCTAAATAAATTTTGCATTAATCAACCCTAAGATACAGCAATTTTTAGCCAGATTTGTCACTGCTTTAATAATACATGAATTATATTTAAATGACTATGAGATATAAGCCTGAGGAAAGGGAAAAAAAAAAAGAAAAAAGATCCCATGCTATATAAAAGTATCTTGAGTCCCAGATCATGTGGACACTGCAAAGTTAACTAGGTTGATTGGCAGCTGGGTCTGGGCTCTCAAATTAGCTTGTCTGTGAGCAAGTTTTCTATGACAGAAGGGTAACCGCAGCCTCAGCATTCTGGCTCTTTCTGAACTGGCTCACGGGTGCCTGTGCTGAGGCAATCTAGGTTTCATTCTCATTCAGCTCTATCAACTGGCAGGGAGCTTTGGGAAGCAGGACTGGCACACAGGGGTGAATAGCTCCTCTTCTTGGTGTGGAGTAGATGCATTTGAACCCACAGAGAGCAAAGCATCTGCTCATAGAGGTGTGGCTGCATCAGTCACCTGAGAGAAAAAGCGCCCTCAGAGCTCTGTGCAAGGATTTCCTAACGTGAGTGGTGGTGCCCATGACCTTGGAGGCAAAAGCTGAACAGCATTTTCTGCACTGTGGACGTAACTCTGGAGGCCGTGGAAAAAGAATCCCATCATGTGTCTATGTGGAAGACTGGGAGAGAATTTCAACTCCAGATAGAAAAGCTCCCAACTTTTTCAGGGTCAATTCATTTTGTAAACACTCCAGAAAATGAACAGATGAATAAATAAAAATGCTTTACAAGCAGTGTTTTGAGCTGGTCTTAAGTTCTGCGTGTGACGGGTGTTCACTCACTTTGATGTATTCAGTGTGTGGGGAGGAAACACCTCAGCATAAGGAAGGGGACAAGGGCATCAGCGAACTATGGTGTGGGAAGAGGTATGCCATTTCGGGAATGTAAGGCAAGGACATCCCTTCCAGCTTTCCAGGAAAGCCTAAAGGGTATAACTGCAGCAGCTGAGCGCCATACAGAGCTGTAGGGTCAGGAGCGGGTCCCTCTCCAGAGAGGTGAACCTCAGCTGGCTTCAGCCAGCCATTAACTGAGAAAGGTGGGAATAGCGCGGGATTACGAGGGATGAGACAGATTTTCATGTTCTTTCCTGAATAAACAGTTTTGGTTTGGGGCAAGAAAAGCCGAAGAGCAGGCGAGCCCTGGCAGGGTGTTCATTACTGCGGCTGCAGCCGGAGCGGCCGGCGGCGGGAGCAGCTGCCCATCGCTGCGCTCCCGCCTGCCGTGACCCGGGGCTAGCAGGAGGTTCGGGGGTGACCTGAGCACCTTCTACCAGCACCGAAAGGAGGCTATGGGGATCGGCCTCTTCTCCCAGGCAAGTAGTGACAAGAGGAGAGGAATTAGCCCCAAGCTTTGCCAGGGGAGGTTAAGGCTGGGCATCAGGAAGAATTTCTTCGCAGAAAGGGAGGTTAGGCATCAGAATAGGCTGCCCAGGGAGATGGTGTAGTCACCATCCCTGGAGGTGTTTAAGGAAACACTGGATGTGGCACTCGGTGCCACGGTCTAGTTACATGGTGGTGTTCGGTCACGGGGTGGACTCGATGAACTCAGGAGTCTTTTCCACCCTGATCGATTCTGTGCTTCAGTGATTCTACTCTGCAGGCGGCCGGCCCCAGTGTCAGCAGGGCGCGGTGGAGCACCAAGGGCGACCACGAGACGCCTCACTCGGGCACCCGAGCGGGAACGCGGACCCTCCGTCCCCTGAGCCGGGGCACGGCGCTCGATCCCGGCGGGCAGAGGGGAAGGCAGAGGAGCAAGAAAGCTCCAGCCCCGCTCTTTGCGGCCCCGGTACCCCGAGCGGCGCCGTGCGAGGCGCAGCGGGTCCCGCCGGGGCCGCCAGGCCCCGCCCCCTCGGGCGGGACACCTGCCCCCGCGCGCCCTGATTGGCTGGCGGTGATGTAATCGCGCGCACATACGGGTACTCCCCAGGGCCCCCCGTGGGGCACGGGGGAGGTCGTGCGCCTCTCGCCCGCCCCGCGACCAATCGCCGTGCGGAGCGGCTCGGCGCGCGGGCCGAACAGCGCTCGGCTGCCCCGCGCTTGATTGGCAGGGGCAGCGGCCAATCAGGAGAAGGCACCCGCGGGTCGGTGCACGCCCCCTTGGCGAAGCGGCGGCCGGGGCGAGAGAGGCTGCGGGAGTGGCGGCGCCGGGAGCCAATGGCCTGCAGGCAAACCGTGCCGCCGGGAGGGAGGGGATGGGGCGGCGGGAAGGAGGCGGGAGGGGCGAGGGCGCTCGCTGACAGCCGCTTCCGTCAGTCCCGCCCGAGGCTGCGAGGCCGGGAAAAAAAAAGTGCGGAGAAAGACGGAGTCCGTGCGCTGTCGTCTTGACTGACGAGAGCTGCAGCCAATAGTTTCCAAAGCAGACGAAGGAGACCCAATCAGAGAAAAGCTTTTCGGCGGGGCTTGCGCGTGAGCGGCGAGCGCATCCGCCAATGACAGTGAGGAAGGGCTGTGCCGACGGAGCCGGCGGCCAATGAGCGGCGGGCCGGGGCGGGCGGGCTGAGCCTGGCCCCGCCCGGCTCTCCGAGCGCGGTGACGCGGGCGGGGGGGACGGCGGCTCCAACATGTCCGCGCTGCTGGCGGCGCTCCGAGTGCGCGACCGGGCGGCGGCGGCGGCGGCCGGCGGCGGCCAGCGCGGGGCGGCGCGCACCTGAGTCCGAGCCAGCACCGCCCGCACCCGCGCCGGGCCCCGCAGCGCCGCCGGGTGCCGGGGGACGCGGGGCACACAGGTAGAGCGGCCGGGGTAGAGCGGGGGAAGGGGCTGAGCGGGCGGGCCGGGGCTGCGGTGCCGGGGTGGCGGCGAACGCGGCGTGCGGCGGGTGCGCCCCCGGAGAGCGGGCGGGCGCCGCGAGGCCCGGCCGCCGCCTCCCTCCCGCCGAGGGAAAAGGGAGGGCCGGGGCCGCGCTGACACGGCCCAGGCCACGCACGGCCCTGCGGCGGGGGAGCCGGCGGCTCGGCCTCGCCTGGGTGGCACCGGAGTGTCCGGCGTGTGCCGGCGGCCCGAGCCGGGCCCGGGGGGCGGCCGGCGGGCTCGCGCACGTGCAGGGGCCGGGCCCTGGGGAGCGTCGGGCCGGGCCCGCGTTACCGACGGGCTGGGGGGGGGAGCGGCGGCACGGCCCCGGTGTCGGGGGAGAAGGTGCCGCGAGGCCTGGGTGCTGCTGACGGGGATTAAAGCACGGGCAGATGGGCAGTGCCTGGGAGCCTTTAGGCGGAAGGAGTTGAAGGCAGTTCTTAGTCGTAGTTTGGAGCTTGCTGGCTCTGCGAACCCAGTGGATATACTTTTATTATAATCTACAATAATACTTCTCTCGGAAGGATGGCGTCATTTTGATGAATTCAGTTGGAGGCAGCTAGAAAAATCTGTACCTCTCTCGTTTTGTGTGCTGCGGTATGTTGAGGGATGTGTTTTTACAGTGGGGATGCAGGTGGTGGGTGAAACCACACGTGTTTGGGAGTAGTGGTACAGGAAGGCCTGTGAATTTAGGAGTAATAGGTAAACAGACTTCTATGTGTTTTGAGAAATAAGGTGGTAAGTTGGCAGGCGTCTAAAGGCTATGGAGGAGGGAGGCTTTGGATGGTAGGGAAGCCTGTATACAAGTTACAGGCACAGTGGTAACAGGTTGCTACAAGGTTCTGAACTTGTTTTGTTTCGTGGCCTGTGTGGTTAGACTTAATGTGCGAGACCTTCGTGTGTAATATGAGCTGGTATGTGGACAGCAAGTCATGCGTGTTCCTACTGCTGTGCTTTGGTTTGTTTGCTGCTCACACTGGGAGCTGAGAGAGATGCCCGGCTGTCACCGGCTCGATGAGCTCTCTGTCTGGTGTGTGGACATGGGCTAGAGTAACAAGCAACGTGGTTTGTGTCCTGGAAACTTGAGAGGAGCTGTGAGTTGATGTTTCACCTGTAATGAAATGGAAAGGCTGGATATCTGTTGTTTGGTTTGTGGAATACAAATGGGAAAACATGTAGCAAATGCCAGCTGTTGGGATCATGATAGTACTTTTTGGAGAAAAGTCTGTGTGCTGGGGAGCTGTAGAACTGTAGTTATATGTTTCTGACAGGTATCAGGCACTCTAAATTTCTGTCTATTAGATCATCAACACTGTCTTCTTGTAGGTAAATTTTCAAGGATGACTGTGGACTATAGGAAAGTGAGGGGGCTTGGGTGGATATTTGGGTATGTTGAAAATGGAGGGAAGGATGAATTTGTACCCAGGGTGAAGATTATGTTAGGATATGTATACATGTGTGTATCAGGGGAATGGTATTTGTGCAAAAGGGAAGCTGGAGTTTTCGTACTGCTGAGTTGGTTAATCTGTGTATAGAGAGAGGAGGCAGGCGTTTTTGGCTGAGGCTGTGAAAAGTTGAAATGGTGTGGGGGAGGGATGATGAACTGGCTCCAGGGTCTTGTACAGGTTGGAGGCTGTGGGGATTCTTTGCTGCTCATTGTATGGAGAGAAATATTTTATAGTTATGACACCTGGTGAAAATGAAAAAAGTGAATAAAGATGATGAGGCAGTTTAGTACTGTTACGAATATTACTGGATTAAAGGAGGTTACAGGACAGTCAAGGGGTTTCTGGTAAAGTGGTTTTTTTGTTTGTTTATTTTGTTCTGTTTGTTTCACTGGATAAATTGACCATTAACTTTAAAGGTTAACTTTTGCTGAAACTAGCACTCAACATGGTGTTGACAGGTCAGCAGCTAACGAACAGCACTTAATGTGGTGTAGACAAGTTCTTGTGTGTGTGGGCTTGGGCTCCAGTACATCCATTATGTGTATTTATTGCATGCATTTTCTATACCTTAACACTTAACTGAGTTTGCATATCCAGAGTATATGAAGTTTTATATACTGGACTTGTGTTTGAGAGAGTGCATCAACACTGGAGGGTCAGAGGTTTGTGAAGAAACCATCCATTTAGAATGGAAAGCTGCTTGGATCAATTGGAAATGAGGATTAAATACGTGTGTATTCCATGTTCTGAAGTCTGGGATAGTATGTTCTGTTTATTTGTGTAGGCCCTTATCTGTTGTTCTGCAGATATTTAGAGGAGGCTGTTACATAGGGCAGTGATTTAATTAAGGCACGCAACATCAGGATGAGGGACATGTAATTAATGTAGTATGGAGAGGGCTGCATAGACGATGCTGAGAACCCATTTTTCTTTTGTAGTGGTAGCCATGAGGTGATCAGTTAGTGATGTAAGGAACAAGAGAAAGAAATGAGTAGTCTTGTAGTTATCCTGGACAATCCAGTTCTTTTCTTGTCTGGGGTACATTGCTCTTTTAAGCTTTTCCAATGATAATCACTAATATGTGCTTCTGATTTAGTAAACTTGTCTCAAGAAATAAAAATCCATTGCAATTGAAATTCAAGCCTGCCAAATGTGTGTTGAACAATTGTTTCACATGCTCACTGTCAAAAACTACTGCTCTCAGGGGTCCAATGGAGAGCAGAGAGTATTTCTTATATGAATCTGTTGCTTCCATATGACAAAAGGGAAAGGCACTAAAATCTGCTCCTAGTAGTGAATGTAAAAATCTGTGTTTATGAAGTATTTGTGTTACTCTTTGAAGCAGGCCTTATTTAGACTGCAGCAAGGGATGGGATGTGCATGGAACAGTGGTCAGTGAGTATTGAATGTCCTCCTTAAATGGAGCAGACTGCAGCACACCTTGCTGAATGCTGCTGCCACAGTGTTTAGCATGGCAGGGGTGGGCTTGGTTTGTCAGTGTGGTGTCTGTTGCTTGATTTGGTCTTGGGTTTTTTTTTTTGTTTATTTTCAAAAAAAACACTGAAAATGAAAATTGATCATTTGGTAGTGCCTTGCATCATCAGTCCAGTAGGAATGCTTAAATCTGCCATATAGGTTTACTGCTGTAGCTTAGGAAGTGGGAAATGGCTGTTCTTTTCCAGTCAGCACTGGAACATAATTAGCTAACCATTGGCTTTTACAAGCATGCTCTCTTCCAAGTGAATGGGAAAGCCTTGGTGAAAGAATCAAAGCTCCAGACTCCATGTTTCGACTGTGGAGGGTGATTACTGTAACAAGCCATGCATATTTTTGTGTCCAGAGTAGTTTTGGGTTTTTTTTCCCTAGTATTGGTTCTTTCTGCCCACTACCTTAATCAAATATGCTCTATTTTGTTTGGGGTTTGTTTTTTTAGTTCTTGTCACTTGTCCACTGATCTCTCTGAATTCAGTGCTGCACTTCCCTGCCCTGTGCAAAAGAAGCATTCTTCAGATCTTGGGCCTTTTAGCAACTGAAGTGATTCAATCTGAGTATTGTTCTTCTCAGTAAATTGGAGGAGAGCAGTGGTAATTTCTTTGGAAAACAGTTGAAATCAAAACTTCTGCTGTCTTGGTTCCTTTCTTATGTATTGCTTTTTAAATTCTGTGCTTCAGTTTATGCTTGATGGTCTTCATGCTTTGGCTTATGGCTGTACAGAGTGTGAATTGTAACTTCTTATTTCTCACTGTCTGTTAGCAGTGTGAATGCAGCATAAATGTTTTATGCATCTTAGAGGAGTCAGGTTTAGCCCCAACCTCCAGCATCTCAGGTATATCAAAAATGTTCAGGGAATTTAATGTCAAAATCTAGACCAGTATTTGCAGCTTCTTAATAAAAAAAGCCACCCAGATAGAATGACTTCTGACTAGAGAAGCTGAAGAAGGAGAAATTGAAAGATGATCCCTTATGTAAGAACAAGGATGCAGAGTTTCCAGAAAGATTATCAGTACTGCTTTTGCTTAACAGACAACTTACTTTGTAAACTCCTTAGCTGTTTGGATGATGTTGTTCAGCCTTAGACAGATGTCTAGTGTGGGAACCTTTATTCAAACTGCTTATAATTTGCTCAAGCCTTGTACAAATTTATATTTGTATCATATAAAGTCAGATAAATATTTGGAAGACTTTATGAGTGTCACTTCAGAAGAAAACTGGTCTGAAAATCTTCATGAAGATGGTAAGAAATTAATAAGCTGGGTAGCTCATCTCTAGTTTCTAGAGATGAGCAGTTCAGCTCATCTCAGTTTCTTGAGACATTATTGGCATGTTGAAACATAAGGGTTGCCAGTGAGTGTAGGTTAAATTAGTCTTCTGGCTCTTGGAAAACCCTGTGTTGGGAAGGAAAGCGCAAAGATGTTTTAATGTAGAGGATGATGACAGAAGGGAAAATTCAGTGTCTCAGCAGACAGCAGCCTTTCTTACTATTTTGAAGGAAATTACTCAGGCCCAGGTATTTTTGTTCTGCTGTGAAAATGTTATCCACGATTCTTTTTTTCCCTGTGCACCATTAGTTTCTCATTAACATTACCTCAGTGGGTTATTTTATGATGTCACTATGTTACTGTCTCCTGGCGTAGATTTTCTTAATCTTTAATGGAAATAACTTTATTAATTGAGTTTTCTTTCAAACAAATAGTACAGCTAGGTGCTTAAGTCTGTTTTCACAAGAGTTAACATGAAACAGATCAGAAAAACATAGCTTAAGGATGTTTCAGACTGGGCTGCTGGAGAATATCAAATGGCTTTTTAGTGAGTATGGTAATGATACGTCAAGAACTGCAAACTTCCAGTTAAATCACAAAGGAAAGTGTCGTTAGTTCTTTCAGTTTTCATGGGATTAGTGTGTTAACAGAAAATGTCATCTTCAGTAATCCTACTTTTGTGTCTTCACCCCAGTATAGGAACTGGACCTTTACTGAATGTAGAGCAAACATGGCTCTGCTTTGTTAGCATATGAATTAATTGTTTTTATCAAGGAGGTAATGAAGTTAGATGATAAGGATTTATTGAGCAGAGGAGGTAGCATGTTATTGTAAGTTTGTCATGCAGTACTGCTTTGGTCTGTTCTCACCAGCTTGTTGGTCCTGCTAAAGGCAGGTATATGTTTGAAACTCATTATCTTCTATTTAAAATTTTATCGAAAAAGAAAAATTGGTAACAGGAGAGAACACCTCAGTGATGGAAGTATTTGTTAAGAACTGATGTTTTGATTCAAGTGGAACAGTGAATATTATGTTGGTCAGCTTATTCAAAAAGAAAAATAAAATGGTTCTGGGTGGCTTTGTTGGTTAAACTGATGGGCAAGTCATAAAAATCATTATTGAGTACATGCTGCTTTCCTATCACCACCTCCAATGGAACCATTGATTGAGTTGTCTTTCCAATGTTATTTGAAAAGTTTTGTAAAAGAGTAATTGTAGGTGATGCGTGAATTATGTAGATCTTTGGTGGGCTATCTTTTTCTTTATTCAGAAAACTTTTCTAGAGTATCCCACTAGCTTTTGAAACTCCTAACCTCTAAAGGGGTGGAAACAAAAGTGGATGAGTGGTGATATGTTTCTAGTATCGTTACTCCAGAAAAAGGAGCACCCTGTGCAGGCCTCCTTTCTAGGGTTTTTAAGGTGCATGTTGGCAGCTTAAGTCTGTGGGTTTACTTCCTGCTGCTTGAGGTTCTCATAAATGAATGGACAGTACCTGCCACATTGATAAATATTTACATTAGCAGCAATATGCTGCAGTTGAAGGAGGTTGTAGAGCGAAGCTCTAAGTTAGGTAGACTCTGTCCCCAGTGTGTGTACTTCGTGGGATTTATTTTAGACTAATTGTAGTCTGGTTCTGTGGACTGTGTATGTTCCAAGCTTTCCCAGAGTTTGATGTAGGTCAGTCTTGGAGATGTTCAGGTCATTTGTTCAGAAACTTCTGTGAGATGTGAACTAAAATACCGGAACTGGGTGACAGATTTACTTCAAAAGCATGCTCCTAATTCAAATGGACGTGCCAGTACAGCTGTGCCCACTAAAAGGCACATTAGAGCACTGCAGAGGGTGCTGAGCTATGCAGGGGGACTGGCTTCTACCCTCTACTGGCTTCCTAAGTGTTGCCAGGCCTGCAGAAATTGTCCTACTGCTCTCTAAGGATTGCTTGTTTATTGTGACTGGTAACTAAATATCTGTTCCCAAATTTTTGTCCCTAGTTTTGAAATTTTGTGTGAAAATGACTGGTATTAAAACTACAATAAATTCTGGAGAGTAGTTCTTTCATGGTTTTGCTTCAGTTAATCAAGAATGAAACTGTGTGAGCAGCAAGTTATGAAACTGGACTTCCTGTGTTTGTGTCTTGTGGTTGGGTATAGGGTACTGTGAATTCTGTAAGTATTCTCATTTGTTTGGGGCACTGTCTGTCCTGTATGGGATGATGGTTTTGGTAACACAGCTGAGCTTCTGCTGCACTTGTCCTCAAGGGGCACTAGTTTGGATGTCTCTCCTTGATGTGACTGTTTACTTCCACAAAACTCATAGGACCTGATTTCTGAAATAATTACCCTTGTGTAAACTTTTGAGTTGTGTTTCAGTGAAATGGTGGGGACACAGACAACACACACTGTGGCTTGGCTTGCTGGGGTTTTATTTTAATTTCCACTAATGTTATTTCTTGTTTTACTGTTTGTGTGTGTGCTTTGTTGTCTGTTTTTTAAAAAATAATTATCACTGTTTGAAGTTTCTTCCAAAAGAATTAAAAGTGTATTCCCCTCAATATTTCAGGGAACATATCTAGAAATAGGAAATTGTGTTCTTCCTGGCAGCTTTTTAAGGGATGCTGAAGGTCTTTTCTTTATAAGTTAGATGAAATTCTGAAGAGTATTCAACATGCTTGTTAAACCACATCCAAATAAACATTGACAGGTGTAAAGTTGCCTTTGTATATTGCAGATGTATATATAGTACCTCATATAGTAGTTTTGGACCATGATTCTAGGAGAGAAGTGAATGAGGGTTTTCACATTGCATAAGTCTCTGGAGTAGAGCTATACTGGATTTAGATGGTGGTGGATTAGCAGTTGGAGGGGGCAGGGACTTGTGTTTGTGATCGCCCTTGTGACCTTGAAAAACTGCTGAAATTGTCATGTGCTTTGAAACTTTTCCTATGAGAAGTACTGTACTGAAATGATGTGGTACTGTGGGCTGTTTTGAGAGTTCTGTCTTCAGTGTATAAAGCTGAAGAAATTGTTCCTTCTGCTTCTGTTGAAGTGGGTCTATACTCAAAGCACTGCCTTCAGAGAGCTGCAGAGGTATCAAAGGTGAATATAGTGCAGATGTTACTCAGGGTTTTTTCTGTGTCCTTTCTTCTCCTCCTCTCTTTACCTAGTATAGTAGTAAAATATGTCTGTACTACTTGTTCTGTTCCCAACAGGAAAATCTCATCCTGGTCAAAAGGTACCCTGCATACCAGCTTGTGCATAAGACTTCTCTTCTAGTTGCAGACACTGGTTTCTGGTGTCTGACATGAAGCTTGGTTCTCTGGAACATTTGATAAAAAGTGCTTATATCTGGCTTTTTACTAAAAGGGTACTTTTTTTTTTTTTTTGAGTGTTTGTGTTCAAAGGAAACACTAAGTTCTTTTATTTCAGCTGTTGTAGAACTTGAATTCAGACCTAGCAGGGGTAGTCCATTGACTCCCCCAGGTAGTGTTCAGTCTCTCAACTTGGAAAGTAAAGCAGCTCCATCTAGCTCAAGAGAGCCCTGGTGCACAGTACAGGCTGTTAAGGCTCACAAATGCCTCAGTTTGGGTGTTGTCAGTAAGAACTGAAGTGACGCCTCTAAGGAGGTTATTAATAATGTCTAATTACAGGTGGGATTTACACTCAATGAGTGCTATTCAGTAATTGAGGGACTGCTGCCTATACGTGTATCAAATGGACTCCTCAGATGGGATGTTTATCCATTTGCCAGCTTGTCATGTTTTCTGTGCCTTTATCACTTTTCCAGGAGACATATTACAGCAAGAGCTTTTTTGTTTCACTTTTCCTTTTCTCTGAGATAATGTCTTTCCTGTTCTTTTCTTTGCTGATTGCTTACACTGGTAGATGAATTTATTGGACTCATCCAAAGTCTAGGTTGTGTCTCATGTTACTCTGAGGAGTAGTTATCTAAACAAGTAGCGAGTTGTGCACAAGACTTCAAATAATAGATGTTTTATACATAAACAAGATGAAAATAATGTTGTGAAAACAATAGCTAGAGCTGGGAGGAAGAGGGGAGTGTGAAACCTATTCTGTAAATCCTCTATAAGTGCACTACAATTCAAACTGCTGTTGAAAAGATAACCTCCAGTTCATAAGCATCCAGTAGTTTAAAAAAATGCATTAATAACAGGAGTTGTTTGCTTTGTGTGAGGTTTTCCAATCTTCCCTGTTTTAGATTCTGTGTGGCTCTTGCAGTGTGGAGAAACTGGAAGCAGTTCAATGTGTCTATCTCTTACAAGCAATTTGTGGGATCAGAGAAAAGACAAGAATACCGTTTTTGTGGATGATTACATTGAAAAGAGATGTTTCACAGTGTTTGCTAGAGTCAAATAGCTGTGCAGTCTCCTCTGCAGTCAGGCCTTAAGAGCTCATCTGTTTTCCATAAGTGGTAGAAGTGATAGTTTAACATTTTCCTGTGTTTTAAAATTGAAACAATAATTAGGCTTGTGATGTGGAAGGAAAGGATAGTTAGGACGGCTGTAGTGCCAATGGTGTTTCATATCTTACTTTCATATCATAGCAGACAATAAATTTATTTTACTTTTTTTTGGCCTTTGGTTTGTCTTATGCTGAACTATGTCTGTACTATTATGTCTGAGAGTATTTGAGTGTGGAAATAGTGGTGGTTAAGAGCTGTTGAAGGTTGATGGCTATTTGTAACATTAAATCAAATGTTGGATGACATCTCAATTTCTTAACTAGAACATACCAAACACAAGGAATTCTAGGCCAGAGAACTTCTCTAAAATATTTAATGAACTCAAGTATAGTAGCTGTTGTTAAACAAAACAGCTTATTTTGTGATTTTAACTATTGTTACAGTATTATTTTAATTTAAAGAAAAAAAGGAATGCTATCAACTTAGCATATCTGAATTTTGGAGGGACTGGGATAAGGTTACAAACTATTGAAATAGTTTCTCATGATTTTTATCATGAAGTGAAGCATGAAGTTCTGTACTTCTGGAGTCAGAGGGGAAGAAATACAATTCCAGTATAGTTCAGGATTCTTGAAATTAGCTTGTGTGCTGCTGTTGCCAGTGGCAGGAAACAGAATTTAACATGGTTAGAAAAAAATGTCACTATGGAAGGTGCTCTGCAATTGTACTTTTTTCATTCATGTTTGGAAAAAAAACATTTCCTTGAAAAATACCATATATTCACAGATGTATTTAACAACCACACTATTTTCAGCCTGAAATTTTTTGTCTTTCTGAATATGTAGAGAGGGAATGTAGTGCTCAGTTAATGCTGTAAGTCATCTTTTTTCAAGTTTGTCGAGACTTGAAACCCGATTATGTTGTCAAGTTTCACAAAGAACAGGAAGCTAATGTGGAAAACTTGTTAATAGGTCTCTCCCTATTGTCCCTTCCTCCAAAGGTCTTGTTTGTTGAAGCACTGATTAAAACAAGCCCTTGCATACAAAGTACAATGTGACAGCTTAGATCTGTCATGAGTTTTCAGATTTGTGCTTAAGGCCTTTTTCGAAAGTAAAGCCATGGTCCTAGAACACTGTATTGGAAACACCATCATCCTTTTCTATTTATCTTCTTTTTAGTAGTCGGTATCTTAAACTACTGCTAATACAATAAGTGGTGAACCAGATCTACTTGTGAGCAGCCTATTTTCTGTGCAGGTCATTTGTTCAAGTTGTTTTTTTCCAGTCAGTGTTTATCCCCTCCTTTAACCCAGTCAAAGTCTGATGCTGTTATTGTAAGGGAGAAACTGAAATAAGTGAGGACATGAAAAGTAGTGGTTTTAGTATGGAAGAAACCTGCAGTGCTTTCTGAAGAACTTATTGCATAAATTCACTGATAACTTCAGCTAATCCAGAGAATAGTTGGGTAGGCAGAACACAGAATTCACTAAGTATTCCTTCTTGCTCTCATCACGGGGATCTGTTTTTTGTTCATTTGTCTGTACCTCATTTTAAAGATTTTTATCAGCACATACACTGCACTGCCTTTTATTACCAAGTTTTGCTGCCTGCCACTACTTCTTTCTGCTTGCCTTTCAGCAGTATCCTGACTGTTTTTGATACTGGCATGAGTAAAACCCAACATGTAAAAATTGACCCCTGACATTGCTGGATAAGATGGAGATTTGCTATTAATCTTCTTTCTCTGCCCTTATTTTTGTATGTGTTTGGTTTCTTTGGGCTCATTTTCTCCTATTGAATCCTGTCTTGGAAAGGATTGGGGGTAATGAGAGAAGATTTACTCTATAGTGCTTTTCCCTGAACGGTGTGAGTTACTGGGTTTATTTTCCCTGAATTATGTAAGAAGTTCTTCAGATAGTGGAAAACTTAGTTCTTTATGGATTTAAGGTGTCATGGAATTGGTAGACCTGTGTCACTGTTGCTGAAGAAGCAAAGATTCTTTTAAGATCTTTGGATGACTGAGAAGATGTACTTTGAACTGCTTTGTTCAGGGAAGGAAAGTAAGAGTCAGCTGATAGGACCCCAGATTAATTTTCACATTAAAAGGGAAAAAAATCAATAAAGCTTATTAGGTCCAACAGCCAAAAGGTAGCATCTTCAAAACTCTATAGACAGGAGAGTTCATTCTTCTGTGTTGGTTTCAAGTAATTAAATTTTATGCTACCTTGGTGAGAGTGCTGGGCACTAGATACATCAACTTCTTTGTCAGCCAGGCACTGCTGGTACGTTTTTGTAGCTGTTTAAAAACAGAGGGTATAGCACCTTCTTGGAAGCCGAGTCACTTACTCTACATAATACAGCTTTGGTTTTGTCTCTCATTATGGGAGGTTCATACCCTCTACCCAAACAGATTTTTGCTGCATGCTACCCAGGTTCATGAGTATCTGGTATTCCTCTTTTAAAAGGTGAAAGGTCCTTAGAATAGTTTGTTTTTTTCATTACTTTTCAGTGTTTGTACAGTACAGAAAAGAGTTTTTGCTAGGCCTTTGTGCACACTCAGGCATTTGCTTCTGGAACCCATTCATAATCCCGACTTTCATTAAGGAAGAAGTTCTTTTATAGTTACCTAAGTATGTTAGTGCTGTTGTATTTCTGCAGTTTTCTGCTTCTGAACATATGCAGGATCCTCTTCCTTCTCATGTTGATACTTGGCTGTGTCTCATCTCGTGGTAAGAGTTGGGTTTTGTGCATATGTTGGGTACATATTGCTGAGATGAATTTTCGTCTAGTTTATCTTCTTGAATCAGCTTGTTGCATGAGGATGTGAGAGCAACTCCTGGTGCCAAAGCTGTGTTTGAAACTACCCGTGCCAGGAGGTGGGCTTACAGCAGTTCTCAGTTCAGCATAGCCTCACTTACTGTAAGACTGCACACTGAGGTGTTTCAAATGAGGTTCTTGTGTAGTTGCTAACCTTGGTTCTTGACACTGGTGGTTTTGATACCTGGTGACCTATCTTGTGAATGGAAGTTCTGTATTTATTTGGAATGTTAATGCTGATGAAGACCATAGAGAAGTCACATAGCTATGACAGTGTTAGCAGTGTCACCAGTCATGTTGCGGTCCTAGAGTAAAAGAGCATGGAATTAAATGTTGGCATTGAAACATCTATTATAATAAATTAAAATGGTCCATCCACTCTTTTGGATTTTCCCCAAATGCATAGCCTGCAACAGATGTTTATATGACTCCCTTCATAGTAGTCATTCCGGTTTAATTAAATACCAGCACTTGCTGACAAGAATATCTGTAGGTACATGAGAAAGCAACAGAAACCAAAACTTTGCATAGCAAAGGTCATGGTAAGGAGTTTGTCAGAAGGTTTCTGAGCAAGTCAAGCTGTTTTTCTGTGCTTTTTGTCACATTTGCAGATTTCCATAGGGGTAGGAGGACTGCCTCAGCTCATCCGCTGTGGTGTTTTTCATCGCTTAATGTGCAGTAAGAGTATCTTACCCATTGCCTGTTTCAAGCCTAGGTTTTGATGAACTGCAGAGGGACTGAACTATTTTGGGTGAAACATGAGTAATGTCATCACTAGTAAAGAATAGAGTTTGCAGTTGTTTGTCAGGCAGTGGCTGATTCTGTGTCCTGGAGTTTCTGTATTCATTCAGTTTTGGAGGTCTCTTGTAATAAGGTTGGGAAGAAATTCAAGCTGTCTGAAAAGATGGAAGCAATCTGTATTCTACAAATTCTTTACAGTGTTCATTATGAAACATGTTTGAGTTTTCTTGGCCATTTGCTGGTTTTTTTCACTTCTTTCTCTTCTCTTTCTCAGCCATCCATTTCTGTAATAAATTTTAGATAGTGTTACAAAAACCAAGTTTTCCCTTTTATTACCTCTGCTGTTTACTGCCTTATAGCCAGATACTTTGAAAACTAGCCAGAAACTGAATTGTTTGATGTCTGTGTTTGATATGTCGAGACCTGTTTTTGTTTTTTTAAAATGCACAGAGTTCTTGTATTTAGGCTTTGGAACATTTGAATTCCGCAAACTGTTGAAGCGTAGAGATGGTTCCTGTTCACTGTTTCAGGCATCCTTTCTATGTTATATAATAAAGAAAGCTTTCTGTTTCACTTAATGAAATGTTCAATACTGCTTTATTTGGATAGCACTATCAATAAGTAGTTTATATAAATCTGTAGAAAAACATTTTTTAGAAAGGTGACTATTTTCAGTCTGCCTGACTTTACTGGGGGTCAGTTGTGCTTGCCTGACCTGACTGCCTCCTGTCAAATTACTAGGTCTTCAGCTGAGGTTAGAACTTTAGAGAATTTTTTTTTTTTTTTTTTTTTTTTACCTTAGCAAGATGTTTTGGTGTCCGTCAGCATACTCCTATTTACAGTCTGTATGGGAGATGAGTGACTGAATAGACAAATGAAAGCTGGTTGAGGAATAATTTTAAAAGGTGGCTGATCAATGGTTCATACTCTGAAGAGCAGTTACAGCTAGAGCTCTTCAAGGGTCTACTGGCTACTAAATAAAATAGTTTTAACGTAGTCACTCTTGTTGACTGTTTTTGGTATTAAGCAGTAGTGGGCTTGGAATAAGCAAGATATGTTCATTGAATAAACATTTAATCTAAGAAAGGAAAAATACTCTTTTTTAGTGTCAAAAATGAAGTTTTAAAACATAGTTATCAATATGTCTTGTCTCTCACTTGCCTTTGGTATCCTGAACCTTGAGGGAAAGCAAAGTGACTTGTAGAGCATTTGAAGTTACTGGGAAGGGCGGGGTAAGCAGGATGCTGGGCAGTGAAAATAAATCTCAGTTTTTCTGAGGCTAGTTTATTTTCACAAGCCTGCATAAAGAGGGAAGTGAACTGTCATCTTGGATAATACATGTGACAATCTCCAGAACAGACAGTGCTTGAGGCAGAGTCTTGCTACAGAAACAGTATTCTGGTCTGTGAAGGTGTGGTGGGTTTAATTGTGATGGCCTTTCTCATGGGGTTGGGGAAAATGGAATTTTGTTTCTTTCTTTAACAGAGAGTTTAGGTGTGTTTCTGCTTGTGTTTTTAAAGAAATCTGTAGTGGCCAGTAGCAAACTTCTTTGGCAGGGTTTCCGTGCTTTAAGATAAGTCGGAATCTCAGCTTTTAGTCTTCCGTTGCATCCAGGGTGTGGATGTGTTACTGTAAGCAATTGCATTAGTATGCCAGACTTCTCCATTCTCTCTGCACTTAAACATGCTTACATACATGTGATTGTATGCAGGTTCCCCTATCATATGGTTTATGTATTCCTGGTTTGGAAATGGATTTGCTGATACGACATCTGTAAAGGTGGTATGTATTGAAAGCGGGAGTTTTTTGGGAAGTAGTGGCCATCGAATGGTTGGTATCTTAGATCACTTCATACTTTCATCTTTAACACGTGAAAAGCAGTCACTTGATGTTTGGCAGCATTGCCATAGTCAAATAGGAACTTTTTGTCTAGCTTGGCCTCTTCCAGTGGTTTACAGAGTGTATTAGTTTCAGTTTATCTGTTACTCCTAAGTGTTTAAGTTAGAGATTTTCTTGAATATTGTGTTGAACTAGGAGAGAAGTTGATCAATTCTTCCATATTACTACTTTCAGACTCACAGGCTCTTTTGCATTATTCACCCCAATATACAAGGAAGAGTCTCTAAAGGGTAACTTAATCAGAAAGACAAAGAGCTGGAAGAAATTTTATTTTTATACTGCATTGAAGGTGAGACTTTGGAAATTGTCCATGATCAGATGACACAAAACATGAATACTGAGACTTGGCAAAATGGTACTGTTTCAGAATTTATGGCTTGCATATTATGCTATTCCTGCAGAATGTTATAATTCTTTACTAACTATTAAATGCTTCTGCATATTTCTGGTGAAATGCACTAATGATCAGAGGTATATAAGCTATCTGTGGCTGTGTTCCTTAACTAAAATAGTCAAGTAGGTTGCTACTTGTAGCTAATGTTTATTGCACCTTTGTCTTTTGAGTATTGGTGTGTTTAATTATAAAACTGATACTCAGTTGCTTGATTTGGAATGTGTACTAAATTGGCAGTGTTTTAGTAACTCTTTTGTTTACTTTGTGGTCCCGGGCTGAGCTTGTTATTGTAATTCTCTGTGAATACAGAGAGTGAACACTAACATTTCAGTCACTTTCAAAATATCGGGAAATAGAGCAGGTTTGCTGCATTTTGTTAATAAAGCCATAGCTTCAAGCACCAGCACAGTTGTTGCCTTTCTGCAAGTTAGAGCACAATCAAGTAGTAGGAGCCATTAGCACTGTTCAGCAGTGATGCCACTGCCTTCAGCCTACATGCACAGCTTAACAAAATGTTAATAATGTTTGTTGTTTCATTCCCACACCACTCCCAGGGAAAAGTGGAGCATATATATATAAACATTTATACATATATATATATATATATGGGGCTGTGAAGCTGATTAGAGGGCTGGATCACGTCTCCTGTGGGGAAAAGCTGATAGAGTTGAGGTTGTTCAGGCTGAGGAAGAGAAGGCTCTGTTGAGACCTTAGAGCAACCTTCCAGTACCTAAAGGGTGCCTACAAGAAAATTGGAATGGGACTTTTGACAAGGGTATGCTTTAATTGGACAAGGGATAATGGCTTTGAACTGCAAGAGGATAGGTTTAGATTGAATATTAGGAACAAATTCTTACTGTGAGGGTAGTGAGGCACAGGAATCGGTTGCCCAGAGAAATTGCACATGTCCTGTTCCTTTCAGTGTCCAAGGCCAGGTTGGATGAAGCTTTGAGCAACCTGGTCTAGTAAGTGTCCCTGCTTGTGGCAGGTGGGTTGGAACATGGTGATCTTTGAGGTAATTTCCAACCCAAACCAGTCTTTGAAGATTTGAGAAGCACATAGCTATTACTTTACTGATCAGGTATTTGCATAAAGAGAGAATACAAGGCCATGGTCTCAAGTCATAGAAGTGCTGGTGGAGGCACTCAGAAGGACGTGGGAGATGTTTTGGGGACTAATGTGTAAGTAGCACTTTATATAGGCAGCCGGTTGCCTAATGCCAGCTCTTCAGTTCCAGAGGCATGGAAACCTACTGAAATTGGCACAACGCAGTTGTGCTGCGTTCAGCATCTCTTTGAAAGCTCAGATCAGCAGTCTTCTATTCACATACCGATTTCTGATTTTTTGTGGCTGGGGGTCTGCGTTTTATGTAGTAGGTTTTACTGAACTATTTGTGTAATCCACAAGCTAATTGTCTGCTTTCATATTAAACTGCTAAATTCATCTGATTCTTTCAGTTGTCATTCTGCAAGTGCCAGAATATTTAAGAGTATTCCTTTGTGTGCCATGATTATTTTATGGATTCCTAATTTGATCCAGATAGTTTGTTACACAAATACAGAATACATACAGGTTAAACGTTATGGTAGTAAAGTGGTAAGGCTGATATGTGAGCTTTAGAGTATAGAAATAATTTTAAAATATCTTGACAACTTGTTGTATAAATGAGATGCCAGAATATGGTGTTTGCCCCCTTGATACAATTAATGTGGTTTTTTAAGTGTGTCTTTGTGCTAAGATGTTTCCATCACTATTCAGTCCAGCAAGGGCATATCTTGCAGCCAGCAGTGTACAGGAGCAGTAATAAACTTTGGTGGAGCTGGAGATGGTGTCTTAATCTGTGTTATCCAAATTTGCCTGCAGCTGATGTCTGAAATGATGAGTAGCATAAAGTGAATATTGAATTATTAACATGCTAACTTTCCTAGAATAATTTTGGCTGTCATGTCTGTCATGGCACTGACTGCCTGTCATGCCCTTAAGCACCTTCTCTAAGAATTGATTTCTTGAAAATTGGCATGATCTGCTTGTACGTAAATTTTAACAGTCTTACTTATAGAATTCCCCTTTGAATTTTTGCAGGATTAGTTCAACATGTATTGTCGTACTGGTACAGTGGCAAAATTAAAACAGCTTTTACTAAATAGAGATATCTTAAACTTCAGCATTGAACTATATATATCAAATTAAGAATTTAAACTATTCATTAAAAGTGAGTCCAACTGACTTATTGTGGAACTGAAGTTGCAGAATGAATCGGACAAAACATTGAGTTCTTAAGCTTACAAGTTGCCAAGTGGCTGCTTCTTGCCAAGTATTCCTTGTGTAGATGATAAGTGAAACAGTTCAGATAGCCTCAATGTAGACACCTGAAAAAGATTCCATGCGTCCAGGCAATGATACTGGAGCCTGCTGTCAGAAGAAAAGGTAATGGAAGTTTGCTTCACTCTGCAGTCCCTAGAGATAGTAATTCTTTTAACTAGACCTTAAAAAGTTTCTCTAGCCTGATGGGAGAAGTAGAGCATCCTGTATAAGAGAGTAGTGTGTTTTCTGAAATAGTCTGGACAAGTCATCTGTGTTCTGAAACAAGACTTTCCATGCCATATTATGGATTAAATATCATTTGACTACAGGTATATCGATTCTGTTACAGTATGGGAGTACATAATTATGTATTCTGTAGGATCAGCTGCTTCTCTTCCACATTGATTATAACTGCCTTAAAAATGCTTTGAGATATGCCTTATCTGGAATTAATCAAATCAGGCTGATTTAGGAAGGTAATATATCTATTTAGCAATAAGGAAATTACTTTCTAAACAAATGGGCCCTCTTAGAAATTAATTGTCTTTACATTTCTATATGCTGATTCTGTTAATAGTAATACAGTGTTGTTACAGAAGTAACTTTGCTAGTAATTACAAGAAGAATTTTAATCTGGAAGAGACAAAGGGAAAGAATGTTCTAAAACTGTAATTGAGATATAATAATAACTATGTGTGTTAACAATTCCTATTTGGAGCCTTCAGTTCCTGTATTACTTAGATTACTTCTTTTGAAAGATTGTGTGTGTAGGCTGTGAGTTGACATAACAGGTGCCTGAATTCTCTCTTTCCAAGCTGCATGCTTTGCAGTAAACATTAAATGCATATACCATCATAACTCTTAATATTTGGCAGCTCATACTACTGGTTTTCTTATGTTACCAATTTAAACTTGCTGGTGATTTTATTGTGGTGTTGAATGACCTTTTTTCTGCATTTAATTTAACTCCTGATGTATATAAATTTAGCAAGTGGTAACATGGCTAAAAAAAGCTACAAATAGATCTAATGTCTAAGTAGTGTGGCAGAGAATTTATGCCTTCTGTAACTGTCTGCACATCAGTGGGGGCCAAGTTTTTTGTTTTTTGTTTTTGGGTTGTTTTTTTTTTTTTTAATCTGCTGTGATGGCTCAGTTTTAGTGCATTTATACTTGAAGATTTACCATTAGAAGTTGAAGAGTAGCCTTATTCAAGAGAGTGGAAGTCATTGGTATTATATATAAAGAAATAAAACCCCATTCTTATTATCCCTTTTAAATTTGATGCATCTTGATTTCTGTCATTGTCAAACATACCAGCAGTAGTGAATTCTTGCTGTATTTTTTGTATCTGGTCCTAACTTAAATACTGTTATTTTGATACTTTTTGTTTTTCACCCTACTTTGTAGAGTTTAAATACTTTCTAAAGTTTGGATATACTTGTGGTCACACTTAGGGTTGTGTTATATATGTACGATTGGAAAAAATGTGATTAGTATTGTAATGGCTTCATTCCCCTAATAGACAAAATGTGATGCTGTTGTGCCTTTGAGAATCCTTTATGGGATGTTAGTCCTAAATACAGGGTCTGTGCAGAAAGACATGTATAAACTAGTTTTAAGCTTTTTTGTTTAGTGTCAGAAACAGTAGAAATTTAAGATACGGTATTGAGGATAAAAAACTCCTAATTGGCTTCAGTGATAGTAGCAAGACTTGATTCAAAAACTGACCTGTTCTAAATTCATTGGTAGCCAGTAGGAGCTAGGGTAAAGTTCTCTACCCAGATAAATATTAATTTTTGAAGACTCTTGCTTAAGAATCACTGAATACTGGTCACAGAGGAATTAGTCGGGGTAGCCGTTTGTAGATAATCTGTTATTTTTTTCTTCTGACCATTTCATATGAGACACTCGGAAGGATATTAATCTTTTGAAAGCTATCAGACTTGGACTGTAACCTAGAGGTGAAGCATCTTAAAATTTTGTAGCTCAGTCACCTTTGCTGTCTTAGTAATGAAATTATATGAATGTGTCAATTTTCTTAACTCTGTATCTTATAGTGCAATGAGGTTTGTAACAATGGACTTGATTATCCAAAAGGATGTAGCTACTACCAAATTAGCTGATCTGAACTATGTTGTTTTCTCTGATCTTGCTGACAGTTGATGCTGTAGTTTATGGTTTTGTGCTTAAGATGCCTTCTTTGAACTGCTTAACTAGAAAGGGCTAAGCTTTTTGAATTGCATAATCAACAGCGGGTTTTTATTTTCAAGATTTCTCCTGAGCTTGAATAATACTATAGTTTACTAATACTTTTCTAGGCAAAGGAATGACAGACTCTGGATGCTCATTAATAGTGCTATAGTAGGTAGAATGGATGAGACTGTCAAGTGAGGTGTGGTTTAGGGACATACTGTTTCGTCCCAGAGGACTTCAGAAAAAATGTGCCTTGTAATATTATTAGGTGACAGGCATGGTGGATTCTTTCTCAGAACATCTGACCAGTGCTCAGGCTGGTTTTGTGGACATTTACAAAATCTAATCTACCAGTAGTGGTTGTATTTTTTTAAAAACATCAGGTTGAAGGCCAGATGTTAACAAAGACAACAAATGGACAGATATTTTCAAACTGACACATTATGGTACTGCTACCCAGTTATTCTATGTAGTTATGTGATAACTAAATTTACCTCATGGAAAAGCAGTGTAAGAATATGCTCAAATGATAGTCACTGCAGTAATAGCCAATATGGGCTTAGGTTGCCCAGGCATATCACTCCAGTGTGTCTGAGCTGGAATTTTGAGTCCCCATCAGGGAGATGAATGATTATAGACTCTGCCCTTTGCATCAAGGAAAACCACAAACCCATACAGAATACAAACCCATCTTTCTCAATCTGTGAGTCCTGGATTGTTGTGGAAGGTATAATATGTATCTAGAACTTCACTTGCAGTACAGCTATTATGTAAAGTAAGATAAAAGCTAGTTAGAAACTTTTGCAAGCTTTTCTCTAGAAAGTCCTAGCAGCCCCAATTTCTTCAGAGTAAAAGTCCTCTGTTTACAGTGCTTTGTTGTTTCAGTTGAGGTTTTTTTTTGAAGAAGATGTACATATACATGGAATATATTTTTACTGTTGAAAGTACTTCCTTCTGCTTAGTTCAGCTAATGATCAAATAACTGAAAATGAAAGAGTTTTGTACTTGGATATTTTTATTGAAGCGTGTTAGATGGCTGTGCTCTTGAGCCTCTTCTCTTCCTAAAGCTGGCTGTTTGTAAAGCTGCCCAGCAGAACTGACGGAGAGATGATTCTGCATTTCTCTGCTTGACTTGTGCTGAGCATAACTGATCTATTACAGAAGAACAGAGAAGTAGGTGCTTGCCAGGGAATCTCCCAGTAGGCAAATGCAGATTGCATACGCACATTCTGAACTCCAGTAAGGCTGGCTTTTGGTCTTCCTTCATCTTCTGCTTGTATAATTCAACAAAGTTTGATTTCCTCATCAGCCAGATGAGCAGGCTCTGCTTGAGGCATTCATTTGTACCAGCATAGCTGTCTGTATGTCTGCTCAGTTACAGAGCATGGAACAGGAATGGGCTGCTGAGAGCAAATATCACTTAAGCTACCATTGCTGCCAAGATACCCACACAGCCATAATGTGAATTTACTGAGCTAAAACTTACCTGAAGGAGAGTTGCACAATTTGTAATTCCTAAATTTTGTAATTTAGGAATTACAAAAATGCAAATAGGTATTAAAGACAGGTCTGCAGGAAGAAAATTCAGAATATGTTTTTTAAGATGTGTCAAAAAGCAACTTTTTGATGCTATAACTTATGTCCATCATTTGTGAGGTGCTGTTTAAAAGTATGGACCTAATTAGAATGCTAAGCCCATGGTATTATCAAGCTTTTAGGTTAGTGGGAAATACTGGTCTAACAGTGTATTCCTGTTGGAAATTCATAATTTAATAGTTTAAATTACTAATTGGCTATAGAACTTTTAACTGCAAACTTTAACTTGCTTAACTCAACTTTGACTGGAACCCCAAGCAAATTTATTTCAAGCTTTTCAGGAAGTTTTGGGTTTTACTTCTAAAACACAGTGGAAGGATACTTTTGCAGATTTTTCAAAACTGTAATATTATATCAACTGCTTCAAAAAGGATGAAGCACCTAAATTCCTTCATAGAGTTCTTAATTTTGTACTTTAGTCTCCTCATTTAACTCCTCCTTAACGCCTTACTTTAACTGGTTAATATGAATGTTTTAGTGCAGCTTCCATGTTTGAAAAGGGGAAAAAAGAATTCACCAAAACCTCCCACATCTGCAAATCACAAATCTAGACTTTGTTCAGACTTGGTTGATTCACAGTAGAATCACAAATCAGGACTTCAGTCTTGGTTCTGTATAGAATGAAGAACCACTTAGCAAATGTAGAGAGAATATTTTATTACAATGAATGAACGACTTTCTCTGTAGGATGGAAGCTGTGCATTGTATCAAGTAAACAAGCGGAAAATAAGTCCTTGTTCCGTTTTGGCTTTGTCATATAGGTACAATAAGGAAGAGCTACTGCATGAATTTGCAGCACTAGTGCATTCCCCTGTGCTCTCACTTTCCCCAGAAAGTCAAGTATCCCAATGAATGCCTTTTTCAAGAAAGGGATGTTACCTTAGGTGTACTGTATGTTGGAAACATGCCCTTGGTAGGTTGCAGTTCACTAGCTAAGCTGTGGCATCCACTGGTGCTCCTTGCTTTCTCTCTCTTTCTCCCTCCTTCTGTCTCTTACTTCTGCAACGTCTTCCACTGTGTGGGACACAGTTTACAGTTCTGGGGGACTGTATTGGCAGTAGTGGTATTGTGCTGTCATAGGGCGCATCAGGGCACATCAGATTATAACTCTTTCTCTTGATGCTCAATCAATGATTTGTTTGTTTGCTTATTTCAAAGCAGCTGTGATTTGGCTATCAATGAAAGGTCAGAGTCCAGGTCTAGCTGGTTGGGAGGCAGAGTAAACACTGTTTTTCTGGTACTTCTCTGGCCAGAGTTTGGAAACTTGCAAAGGACTGGATGTTGTGGTAGCCTTGTTTGTTTCAAACTCTAGGATTTAGCTTGAGGAACATTAGTGCTTTGTGACCAGCATTATTAAGTATGTGTTTAATCAGTGGAAAAGCTAAGCTAGCATTTGGTGCCTACACTCTGTAAAATAACATGATAGCGTTCTTCAAATTTCTCTAGACTCTGTAATTTTTTTTCTTAATGATCTTATTTTCAAATAGTGAGTTTAGTTCTTTAGCAGTGAATTACTTATGATGGCTTTGTTTGGTCTTACCTTCTGAAGAAAATACTGTAAACATGGTCAGATTCAAAATGCTTTATTAGCCCAGGAATATTTAAGTTTTTATCAGTTAAAAACTATCCTACTGTATGGTGCTGATGTCTTAGTAGCAAAATAGTTTACTGAACTTAGTCCTACTAAAATATTACACATTTAAATAGTGCAAAGCCTTCAGTAGCCCAAATAAAATGCTTAATATATCTTGTAATTTTGTTAAGCCTTTAACAGGAAACATTCAGCTTTATTCTTGTGATGTAATTTATGATAAGCAATCTGGACAAGACATTTACATTTGTGCATTGTGAGTGTTTTTGGCACTCAAGTGTTAGGAGTGGAATATAATTGTCTGTTATCCCAAAGCTGTATCATGAATCTAAATATCTTTTCATACTGACAGGAAACAACCCATGCAGCTTATTTGGAGAGGTAAGAGTCACTACTGCGCAAATTAAGTAGAAGTAGTGTCCTTTCATTTTGCCACATTCAATGGTAGAGGCTATATCTTCAGGTGCTTTTGTGTTTTGGGACACTGAATACTGTATTCCTCACTTCTGAGAAGTGAGATAGTGTACATAGAATTTGTATAAATGCAATCATATTCTGAGGTAAAATGCTCTTAGCCCAAAATACCCATTTTGGAATCTGCCCTACTGTAAGCGAACTTCTGGCTTAAAGTCATCCTGGTCTAAGGAATGCTCTCCCATCCTCTATAGAGTAGAATCTGGGGAGCTCAGAGGCTCTTGTTTCTGAGAAGCAGAACGCTCATCTTCCAGGGCTACTTTTGTGAGTTTGCCACTTTTAAAGGCCACAGAAGCACCTAGGCTCCTGAGCACTTGGTGCAAGCACCTTGTAATGCTCCTGGCTGGGGGAGGGGGAGTGTTCTGAAGGTGGGAGACTGCATGGAGGGAGCCATGTCCTGGCCACGTGTTTTGTGTCTGTAGCCTAAAACCTTGTGTGTTGAAGAAAAGGTGTAGTTACACAATACTTGGAACAAATACGAATTGGCAGCAGCTCCCAGTTTTGCATTTCTGTTGCTGGCACTTGTCTGATTTGACATTTCCTAAGCTGGTTTGGAGATCTCAGGTGACAGGAAATAATTTTTCTGGATTAGTTTGGTTCCTTGAACATTCCATCCTATTGTGGTGCGTAAGAAGAGAGAATTCTGGGGAAAACTCAGGGCTTGCAATGGTGTAGAGCTACGAGCATGGAACTTACTGAACTCCTGCAATTCTTCAAAAGGTGGAAAAGTAGTCCTTTGACACTTTTTAGGAGTTGAAAAGCACTACTGAGTGTTTGGAAGAGGCGAGCCATAATGAAATGTTGTCGTGGCTCCATTCTTCCATCAGTGGGCTTAAAGTCAAGGTCAGCAGTAAGTCTGCTTTATCACTCAGCTCATCCAGAGTGCTGTTATCAGTTTAAAATCTTCACTGTCACAATAAAACGTCTATTTCCCTCCTGTCCCAGAGAAAGCTGGCTGTTACCCAGAATTTTTCCTACGATAATTCCGTCTACCAGTGTATTCTTAAAACAAATTCTGGAAGATGCAGTGGTTTGTAAGATTAAATATGTAGTCCCTGATGCATTAAGGATTTTGGGTGTTTGCATCCTGTTCAAAACAATGGGTAGATGCTGTCGCTGATCCACATATCTGAATTGCTGGTTATTCACTACTTTTACATTTTCAGGTGAATTTCTAGTTAATTGTATAGAAACTATTTTTGAAGAAATGTAATGATTTGTATTACAGAGCCTCTGAAATAATTTTGCAGTTGAAGCTTATTGCTTTTGTTTTAAGCTCTTGTGCATTTTTACATCTAAGGAAGCAGAATAAAGAGCTCACAAATTACACATGCTGCACATAGTGAGTTTGAGTCATGTCAAACAGTCAAGGAGTGTGTTCCATCATCTGAATAGGTGAATAAAATTAAGACAGCACAGTGATGCTAGCAGGCATGCAAAAGTTATTCCTTCTGTTACTGAATTTAGGGACTTGAATGGCAGGTAATAGGCTGATGACTTTTTAAGTGCTTGTCAGTGTTGGTGAGAGAAATAGAGAAAAATATTAATCTGATTTGTTGTTAGCATAAATCTTGAATATGGTGTTTAGAGAGTTTACTGAAAGGTCTTTGCACATCCAGGCACAGCTTTAGTTCAAACACTTCTATTTAGGAAAAGGTTGTATTCATGAAAAAATTAATGTACAAATCTGTTGTACGCCATCTGGAGTAGCTAACTACTTCCTTTGTTTCTTTCTAGGAAATACCAAAATAAGGCAGATGTTGTGTCCTGTACTGTTATCTCAAGGTTTTGCAAGTCATTCTGTTACGTGCTTCTTGGCAGCAGGAATGTAAACTAATTCTTTCAGCACTGAACTAGAACCTTGACAAGGTTAAAATTACAGGTAAGAACGAATTCTGCCACTTGGAAATTTATGGGAATATGTAATTTCTTTCTTTTTAATTTGTTTTCTGTGTTTTTAATTGGCAATTTGTAATTGACCATAGATTTAATGGAAATTTCTGAACAGATTGGGTAAAATGATATTTTTTCTTTAAATCTATTTGAATTTTTCTTAGTGCTATTTTTAATAGGGAGGAAATATAATTTAAAGTACAGCTTCTTTCTGGTACATCTTCTTTGTAAATGCAAAGCACTGTTAATAAATGGGGGACAGGGAAATGTAATTTTTCACCGCCTATAATGTCTGCTGACCAGATTTTGGAGAAGTTATGTTCTCAAACTGAAGACTGTACAGTGTCAGTAAAAGTTCATGACGTGTTTTTACCCACTGTGTGTTGAGATCAGTTTACTGTCTGCATGTGGCTTTTTTCCATACAAGGTCTATATTTCCTTAAATGCACTAACAGCAGCAGTGCTACTTAAATTACTTGTTTTAATCAGTTACAGAAAATCTCTAAATTTCCCTTACAAGGTCCCCTGTAGCATCAGGTTTTGAACCACCTTTTCAAGAGTAAAGATTGATGGCTTTTTCCAGGTTTATTAAAATGTTTTGGCTGCTGGTTTTCTGTCATTAACTTTACCTGATGATGACTGAGAACTCTTGTCACACTCTGTCACCTTCTTCTGAACCTGTGTATAGGGAACTAAGAGTCGATGTTCTTTGAATCCTTTTAAAAAAAAGGGTAAATACAATGCTGTAAGACCATAGTAATGGAAAAAATCCCATATCATCACAAATAGCTGTAATAGCGAGTGCGTGTTTTGGGTTGTATTTTCTGAAAAGTTTAGCTCTGTTTTTAAACTGGGACTACTTGTTTTGAAGACTGTCATTGAAATGGGTTTATTGTATGTGTCTGTCTTCGGAATTATGATCAAGTGAAGGTTTTGGAGTCTTGATTACACATTTTAGTGTCATTGGCAGGAAGAGTTGCTTGCCTCTTTTCAGTAGTGGCAGGCAGGAGTCTGGACTGTTGGTCTGAAGCAGTCCTATCTGTCTTACTCAGAAGTTCAATAATGGATAGGTTGCTTGTGCCAAGGAGGTGGTGGTGTTGATTTTTCTGCTGCTAAAATGAAAGAAGGGTTCCAATGTGGTTTGTTTTGAGGTTTTTTGTTAGTGTTGTCTTGATTGAATGTTTGTACTTACTTTGCAGTGATGTAACACGTTGATAAAAGGCACAACCTTTTATACTGTGCAAGTCACACTAAATTTGAGTGGACCTTTAGCACTCATCTAGCCCAAGCTGGATGAAGACACAAGCCTGAGGAAGACATGAATTTGTCTTCCTCAGATTTTTGTGTGAATCAAGAAACCAACCCTCAATTATGTAAATAAAAGTGTATTGCTTTACTGTGGTTTTGCAGACCTGCTGCAGAACACTTATTAAGGTGTTTCAGACCTGTTTAGGGATAATTCACAGGTTATTTGAATAAGTGATTCATTGCTGCCCTGTTCTCGCAAAAGTGTGTCTGAAGCTTTTTGTAAACAGACTTTGCAAAAGGTAAGAAAAAGTTGTCTTAAATGCTTTAAATTTCAAGCAAGGGAGAACTCACTCCCAGTGACATAATGTGTCATGCTAAGGAGTAAAATTATTCAGTTTAAATACCAGTAGTGTAGTGGATAAATTTTGGTTCTTTTTCTTTAAAATCAGAGGTGCTGTTTCTGTAGGAAAAACCTGCCTGCTGCTTGTTAGATTGATGATTGAAAAGGATCAAACTAAATTTAACTCAAAGTACTTGGTCCTTTATTGAATTTAAATAACCAAACCAGCAGTTTTGCATAGAAATATTTAAAAACTTTGTTTTTAAAAGCGAAGGATCACTTTTATGCTAAGTTAATGCTTTGTAGTATCCAAGTGCCACCTGTGCATCTGTTTTGTACAGCCCAGTAAAGAAGTGAGAATGTGCTTATTGGCTAGGGGAAATATGAGCAGGTACAGACAAAGAGTTTCACCAAATATCACAGGATATAAGTCTTGTCATAGTGTGGTCAGTAGGAATAGGTAGCAGCACAGTGCAGACTTCCACATGGTATAATAAAGCCACACTGAGTTGCAGGGTTTGAGTTAAGGACAAAATGTGATTTCAAGGATAACAAGCCTGTACAGGTAATATCTGAATTAACCGGGTAGGCCTATTTAACTGAAGTGCCAGTGCACCAAATTTCTATTCTAAGAAAATGGTACAAGAGCATGAATGCTGACTTAGGCTGAGCTGTCTTTACTTCCAAAGACTTTAGCTTCCATCCTGTTCCTGGGCAGGTGCTGGCAGCAGTAGTCTGCTTTGCACTGTCTGTCCCCAGCCTTGTTGTATTTGGTGAACCAGCCTGGGTATTTGCCTATTGTGTTTCTTTTTGTATAGTTACTCTGTACCCCAGATAATCCGTTTGCAGGTAACAAACAGGATTGAATTTCCCAGTCTTCGTAGTGTTTGGAGGAAGACTTGGTAAAGAAAAGCTGAATATGTTACCTGAAAATCTAAGATGAGTGACATTAATTAAGACATTGACATCTCTTAGTGAGAATGACACTGCATACTTCTTAAGTCCCTAGCAGTGGTGCTAATCTGAACTAAGAGTTGCTGATAATCAGAAGTCACACTGGCAAACAGAAATCCGTATAGCTAAGAAAAGCACTACATGTTTTTTTAAGTTTTCATTTGGCCACAGATCTGTGTGAAATTGACTTCTGCAGCTTGAATAAGAAGGAAGCTGCATGATAAAGTTCTGTGACTAAAAATATATCAACCTGGGCACTGATGACCTTGTACTAAGTGCAGTAATTAGAAAATGGATGCAGAGTCCATTTTCAAGGTTTCTTTGAAGTTCATCTTTAATATCGAGGTATGATCTCTAACTTTGTAGCTGTTGAGCTGCATTCCAGAAAAATATGAAGCCTCAGCATAAAGTTTGCAATTTGCCCATGGGAGACAGATGGTTGCCACAGAGGCTGAGCTGGAAAATCTGTAGTTAAGTAGCATCAGCCATATTTTAGTAAAGTGCAAGAAAGAAGACTGTAAAATTAATGTCTGAAAGGACCACAAGCATGTTTTTATCATGTTAACATAGCTAGAAAGGTTATAGCCCTTAACCTAGCTCCTGGTGCTCCTTTCTATTTCTTTGTCTTTTCTGTTGAAGGTTACAACCCCCTTGTATTTGCTGTCTAAGCTGCTGGCTTCCAAACCCACTGCAGTCAAAGTCGCAAAGTTTCAAAATACTAAAGCTAACTTTGCACTTCTTCAATGAAACAGTTCAAAGAGTAAGGGCAAAAATACCTCAGCCAGCAGTTCTGAAAGAAAAGAAATTGCTGGCACAATGTAGTGGTGAGTAGCTGAGACAGAGCAGAATTGTTAATGCTTTCAGGTACTGCTACTGACATTGAAAATTGGTGTGAATATACAGCACTAAATTATGCCTGTGATTATTTTGTACCTCTAGACCAATTTGAAATAGCTGTAGTTCATTCTGAAATCTTCATCTCCTTTGTAACTTACTGGTTTAAAAGTAGTGTGGCTGGGGAATGTTGTGTTTTGTTTATCTTTGTTATTTGTTCTTTTTCCCAGCTATTGTAACCATGTTGTGCTGAATTTAAGTTAAAAATGACTGTAGCTCCTAGGCGTGTATGCTACCTGGTAGTAGGGATGACTTGCAAAATTTTTTGAATTCCTGGTTTAGAATCTCTTTGGCTTCTTTCGCAACATCCCAGCAGGAAAAGTTTTTGGTAGGAGGCTCTGTATTGGCATTTTATGTTGATACTTATTTTCTTTCTGTCACTATCTTTGGTCAGTTGACATCCTTCCTAGAGCCAACACCCATGGCCACAGATTACCTAAAACCAAACCCAAATCCTCCAAATAAAACACAGGAATGGTAACAACTGTTCTTCTGTATAGTTAATTTTTAAGTGAAAATAAAATATCTTATTCTTGGGTTACAGTAATTTGTTTGACAGTATTTTTGGCTACATAGTTAGAGTAGCCAATCTCCAATAACTGTTGGCCTAATGTAAATTCATGTAGTGCCAGTATTTTTAAGGTCAGTAAGTTAGAAGCATGACCAAGTTTTTTAGGATCAAAAAAATCAAAATCAAAACAATCTGCAGTGTGTGTAGACAGATGTACTGCATAAAGTCTATATGTGCACATGACACACACTACAGAGAGACTTCAGGATTGATACAGAGGAGCTTTTTACCAAGTCTAAACTTTGATTTTTTTTTTTTTTTTTTTTTTACTTAAACCAGAGAAGTTATTTCTTCCTGCACTTTCTGCAAGTTTTGAAATTGCTTGTCATGGATACTTTGATTATTTATTTGTCATTTACATATTTAATATCTAGTGCAGCATTTTTCTTTTGAAATGTCATTCTTTTTTATAGTGAAGCACATGTGCTTTGTAACAGGAAACTCTGGCACTGTTTCTTTTCCACAGCACTGATTTATTTGAAATGACTAGCCTGTTGAGTGAATCCTTCTGAGGAACAGACATTTTACAGTACACATTGATGACCTAAGCCCAAAAGATTTATGTTGGACCATTCTCATATCATGAAAAGATACAGTATTATCTTTGGGACTGTTAGCCATCAAGGTGGTATTAGTTTAGTTCTGATGTTTTTTATGAAACTGACATGTGATGTGAAAATTATTTTATAGTATCTGCAAAAACTTTGATTATGGCTTTTAGACCTTTGTAATCTAATTATGTGTTGGTTGCTGTCATGGTTTAACCCTAGCCAGCAGCCAAGTACTGCACAGCTGCTTGTTCACTCTACCTCCTCCCTCCTCAGTGGGTTGAGAAAGAGAATCATAAAAATCAGAAAATTCATGGGTTGAGACACAGGCTTTTTAATGGGACAAGGAAGGAAGAAAAAGAATTCAAATATGCAGAACAAGTGATTCACAATTCAATTGCTTACCACCTGCCAACCAATGTGAGCAGTAGCCCCTGGTCAGCTTTCTCCCCAGTTTATATACAGCTGTCATGGCTGTGCTTCCTCCCAGCTACTTGTGCCACTCCGGCCTTCTCCATTGGCAGGATATAAGAAGCAAGAAAGTCCTTGACTTTGAACTAAGTCAACACTACATAACACACTGATGTTTTTAGTTGTTGCTATTAGCTTTATTCTCATACTGTATCCAAACCACAACTCTATACCAGCTATGAGGAAGACAATTAACTCTATCCCATCTGAAAGCAGGGCTAGATACATTTGCATCCTACCAAGTCCCACACTTTCCAATACACCCAAGTAATCACTATCACCTTTCCTGTATTTTGATATATACACAGAGATACCATTCCCATACCATATGGGCCATCCCTTCAAAATGTTTGTTGAGTTTTAGGTCCATGACTTTTGGTTTCTTCTGTTGTAGTAGTCTTTCAGGGCAGGAGAGAATGTGTGTAGTGTTGGATTGTTTTATGCTGATGCCAGCGCTAGTTCCATCACTGCTATGCATGTCTGGTTCTATCATCAAAATTCCATTCTTCATTAGGCTGGGTAATTCTATTACAATACCCTTGATATGGCATTTAACAACCATAGAAGTGATGACCTACAATATTTTATAGCAAACAACATAATACAGTTCAAATCATTCGCTGTTCCTACCCAGAATCAAATCCCATCTATATGCATCGGACTTGCCATCTTTCTGTTACCCACCAAGTGCACCCAATTCCATGAACAAAAGCAGTCCTGTGGGTGATCGCTGGATCTCCTGTTCAGGTTCTTTACCTTTTTTTTTCTATAGCAAAACCAGTTTTCAGAAGTATTTGAACTACTTTTCCCTCTCTCAGAAACTTCTGTTATTGTATTGTCTCACACAATATTGCCATCAATGTATTAAGTGTTCTAGAGCTTTGCTTTGTTTCAGTACTGTTTAGATCAGTCCATGGCTAATAGTAGGTCTGTGTTTCCACCTCTGGAATAGTTGATTCCAGATGTACTGGATGGACTTGCACTCTGTTGCTAGTGGCTTGAGAAAACTGCACTAGCTGTATCAATTGTGGCATACTGCTTGGCTGCCTCTGACTCCAATTTGTGTTGAAGTTCCAGCAGGTCAGGCACAGCTGAACTTGGAGATGGCATGGCTTTGTTCAGGCCATGACAGTGTACTGTTAGTCTACACTGGCCATATAGGACTGTTAGAGAGTGAGTGATTTCTGTTGATCACTCCTTGGCTCTCCATATGACAAATCAACTTATGGATGGTGTCAGGGTGTTGGTGTGATTCTGTTGCCAGTGCACCATTGTGATGGCACCTGTTGTTCTTTGACCCACACCGGAAGCATCCTACAGGAGATGGGGCAAGGTAGACAGATGTTTAATTTCTACTATCTCCAAGGCAGCTATACCAAAGGCCCAGCAGTACCTTTTTGAGTCCTTGGAAGTACACGCTTGTGAGGCAGTCTAGGGAAAGGATGCACTGGAGTCTCAGGGCCAATCTCACAATGTAGTGCTTTTGCCACTCATTCCCAAACAGGCTCACTTGGCCTCCAACAGGTAGCTGTTGGGATTGCCCTGCCACTCCAGGAATACAGAGGGTGCCTGCCCCTGTGCAGCAGTGTTTGCTAGAGCCTTTGACTCCTGTGAGTCTGCTGTGCAAGGTCACCCAATCCACACTCCACTAAACCCAGCTGTTCCTTTCCTCCACCTGGCTGAGGCAGGGCCCCTCTAGTCATGGCTGTAGTAATTCAGTTCTGGCCCCTCAGTTTGGGAAGGATGTTGTGATGCTTGAGTGCATCCGGTGGAGGGCAACAAGGCTGGTGAGGGGCTTGGAGCAAAAGCCCTGTGAGGAGCAACTGAGGGAGCTGGGCTTGTTTAGTATGGAGAAAAGGAGACTCAGAGGTGACCATATCACTTTCTACAACTTCCTGAAGAGTGGTTGTAGTCAGGTGGGAGTTGGTCTTTCTCCAGGCAGCAACTCAGAATAGAGGGCACAGCCTTAAGCTGCCCCAAAGGAAATACAGGTTGGATATAAGAAAAAGTTTTTTACAGGAAAAGTGATAAAGTACTGGAATGCTCTGCCCAGGGAGGTGATAGTCACCATCCCTGGATGTGTTTCAATAAGACTGGATGTGGCACTCGGTGCCATGGTCTAGTTGAGGTGTTAGCTCTGGGTGAGACTCAATGATCTTAAAGGTCTCTTCCAACCTAGTGGTTTGGTGTGATTCTGTGTATTCACTATGTATTCACTTGTAAATGTGAATCAGAGTCCCTTGAAGATCAGGAGTGACAGTAGCCCCTCTACTCTGTCTGGGGAACTGCCCACTAGAGACTGGAGCAGCGATGTCCTGCAATAACCCTCTCTTGTGATTTTCCTTGCTATTTCCCTACTCATGCCTCTAGGGTCAAGGTAGATTTTTCCATCCCACTTCCTCATGTCCTCTCTGTGGTCATCCAGGCTGGCCTATGCTGTTTATGCTTACTCCTGGTAGTTGGGACACTGGTCCATACAGGTGGGGTATAGGATGCGTAAGCCTTCCTTGTCCAAAGCCAAGATACAGGCCTGTAGTGAGGAAGAGGTGTTTCATTTGTTTTATGGGAGGTGGCCAATTTGTCCACTGTTTGTCCATCTCAATCTTTCCAGGTCATTACTGCCAATGAGTTGGTATATGACAATGGTGCATCTCATACTAACTTCACCACATGGGTCGTGTACACTTGTCTTCATCTGGGTCTTTGTATAACTGCTTGTTGTTATCATCCACATCATCATAAATCCACATTATCATAAATCTCTTCCAGCATGGCTAATTGCTTCAGATACTGGATCTCTCTATCCATGACAGTCTACTTGCCTGGCTGGCACAACATATGCCTTGAAGGCATACCTTTTCTGCATACCTGGAGTCACTTCCAGAGGTTGAGGGCTTGTGCCCCTTTTCAAGTTCCTTGGTTAATGCCTACCTCTGTAGAATGGGATGCCAGCTGTTTGGCTTCTCTATCCTCTAATTCCAGGTTACAGGGCCTGTTATTCCAGCATTGGAGCAACCAGGCAATGCCCTTGCCTGGATGGATGGTGGTTGGAATCTTTTTGCATGTGTCACAGCTCACTCAAGGATAAGGATCAGATTATTAACTATATCTTTTATTTGTTCTTCCTTTTCCCCCACCTCTTCTCATTATAGCCCTGCTGCTTCCTCCCTCACTAAATGAGCTCACTTTTGCATATCTCTCTCTTTATGTATAGCAGGGGCTGATACAGGCACGAGTTGGTGCATTGGTTCAGCCACAGTGCCTATCACTGTGTTTGGAGTAGCCCGTGTGTCCCTCATTTTCCCATCATATCCAGAGGCCTTTTTTTCCCTCAGGGAACTGTACAGTCCTGAGCATGGCTCAGTAGGCCTGAGCCAGGCCACATTGCCGTGGGTTTTGCCTTTGGAATTTGCAGGGTGGCAGCACACTTTCTCCAAATATTTAGCTAGTCTTCCCAGATTTTGCACTTGTTCAGGTCTGAAGTTCCAAAGCACTGGAGGTGCCCACTATCCTAGGCACTTGCCTATACTAACGCCCACACCCTGCCACTTAGCACTACCCAGCCTCAGGGCAGATCCCTGTGGGTGGCATTCTGAAAGGATTGTTGATCCTAAAAGACCTTGAACATATTCAGAAGACACAGCAATAGGAATGCTGGCTTGAACATCCAAGGATATTAAAAATTCCCAAATGCTGTTTTAATTGGCCTAGAGGAGAAAGGCAAGATGAAGGGAGGTAGATATCAGTCTCCCTCATGGACTGAGTCTCTGAGAGGAGGTAAAAGCTGTAATTATTAGTAATTTCCTATAGATGGCTCCCGAAGTGTGGAGATGTGGGCAGTGCTGAGTACAAATACCAGATCAGTTTCACGAGCAGCAATTCTGTCATATTATGAGACAGTGTTACAGAGAGCAACAACATACCCTTAGCCCAGTTCCCATGGGTAACAAATAGCGCAGGGGGCAATATATACAAATAAAGTATTTTATAATGCAACTTTATGAGCAAGGACACCACACCACCTTGGAGAGCAAATACATCACCACTGTGAACAGTGACTAATATAATGAGTACTTGTAAGAAATTTCTTCTGATACATTCTGGTCAGATTTGTCATTATCTCAACTCATCGTGCCCTATTTTGGGCACCAAAAGTGTCTGTTGGATGGTTTAACCCCATCCAGCCACATAGCTGCTCACTCACTACCCTGACCCTGTCAGATGGAGGAGAGGATCAGAAGAATAAAAGTGAGAAAACTTGTGATAAAGACAGTTTAAAGGGACAGAAAAGGAAGAAAATTATACTAATGAAAGAATTAAAAAGAAATGAGGCACAGTGCAGTTGCTCATCACTCATTGACCAGTGTGCAGCCAGTTCCCAAGTGGTAGCCCTGGCCAACTTTCCTCCCAGTTTATATATTAAGCATGATGTCATATAGTATGGAATATCCCTTTGGCTAGTTTAGGTTGGGCCAGCTGTCCTGCCTGTGTCCCTCATGACTTCTTGTGCCCCTCCTGCCTCCGGGCAGGGTATGAGAACTGTGAAGTCCTTGACTTGGTATAGCTAACAGTACTTAGCAACAGCTAAAAACCTCCATGTGCTTATCAACATTATTCTCATACTGTATCCAAACCACAACTCTGAACCAGCTACTAGGAAGACAATTAACTCTATCGCAGCTCAAGTCAGGACAACTCTGGCCTTTATGACAGTCATTAAGTAAATATTTCTGCCTGTTAAATATAAATCTAAATTGAAACAAGCATGCTTTTCACTTACAGTAGCTGCCTATTTCCCCTTTATGATACAGTACAAAATAATTACTATCTCTACCCGAGCAGGAACTATTTGTCAGTTTTTAAGTAGATCTTTGGAGAAAACCAGCAGTTGGAGTTCCATGTCTTTTAAGTGCAAACACAAGCTTATGCACAGCTAATTTTAAGGCTCTTTACTATATGGCTGATCCAATACCAAAGAGTCTTCACTGTGTAGCTGGGGCAGAAATTGTATTGATCATGAATTTTTCTTGCATGTCAGAGGACATGACTTTTTGCTTTCATTCCTCTATACCTCAGAAGACTAGATGTCTCTGGTTTCTTGAGTCTGAATTGTTGCCTGTATATGAGATAAGGACCTCATGTAGGATTTTACTCTGGTAGAAAACATCAGAGAAAAATACCGGTTGGAACTTCAGAGAATGAAGCCTTGGGTGAGATCTTTGCTCTGGGATGTCAGCTTTTTTTGGAGACTTGTTGCCCTAAACTCTCTTGGAAATGACTCAGCTATTGATGTAAGACTAGAGATGAACAATGTGCACTGGAGAGATAGTTAGATCGTCTGCTTTGGTAGTGTATTGCTCAGATTCAACTTTTTCATTGCCAGAGAGGGGAAGAGACCACTAATTTCTTCCTATAAAGTAATTTCTCCTCTGTAGAGGCATTCCAAAAGCCTTTGAGCCTTGGTGATTATTGGTCCTGCCAGGCAATATTTTTTTTTTTTTAATTTGATTATTATTGTTTTCTTTTTTCCGACCTTTTGGGTTGGAAAGACTACAAGGAGAGAATCCTAGGGCTTCATTTTTGATCTGAGTAATACATGGTGTTTTAGAGAACGGTCTGTGGAGTATGGACAAGAACTAGGGCCTTCTGCATTTCCAAGAAAATTTTGGGAATTACAGTAGACGTGGTCTTCCTGACCTTGAAAGTTTCAACTAACTATTTTATGTGGGGTAGATATTTTCACCACAAAGAAATTAATGTTTTATCACACCTATCTGTTATTCAATTAAATTTCATACAAAAATGAGATCTTCGTAAAATAAATCTCAAGACTAAAGGGTACTGAATTTTAGAGTTTATATTGATTAAAGCCATGACTAAATTACTGGTTTGCAGGTGGGTGCTTCATCTGTTCTTCTGCTGACTGTGTTTTATCTTGAGACTAAATCTTTCTCTACAAAGACATTTGGGGCCTAATGCCTTGACTCCCTCAAGAAATGCTGAGATGGTTTGACTAAGAGGAAGTATGATGAAATCTTCATTAAAAACTTGAACAGTGGAAGGGTGTATGTGCTTAAAATACGTGATCTGAGTGAGTGGTCAGCTAGCCCAAGGGCAGGCCTTAGCAGTGGATAGATCCTGGTAGGCTGCACCGGTGTTCTGATGGTAACAGCAGGAGGTATAATGGAGTCATGTACCTGGAATAAAATCACCTTGTCCCTCTCTACAGCCCAGCTAATGACTGTCGAGGAATGAGCTTTGCCAAAGACAGCCCAGGGGTGGGTCCTGATGGAGAACCAGGACAATGTGTTGAACATTAGAGAGCAATGTGTCTGAAGGGAGAAAAGTTTGGCACTTATTAGAAAAGGTGTATCCAGTATTCTGGGAGAAGTGATGGTTTTTCGCTATTTGGAGTTTGTTAGGCTGCATCGGAAGAACAGTGTGGACTTCTCACCTCCCAGTACAAGAAAGGCACAGACATGGAGAAGCACTCTGTTACTGAGTGGCCAGAGCCTGTGATGAGTGAGGAGGGGGAGATAGGAGTTTCTTCAGTGTGGAGGAGGAAAGGCCAGGCTGTCTTCTAACACTGTTGTGGGAGGGATAGAGAAGGTAATGCTGTGTTCCTCCAGGAGATGTGTGATGAAAGCCTATGAGGCAAAGGACGCAAGTTGATTTGCACACTTCCTGATAGCAAGTCAATCTCTGCATCCTTAATTTGCAATATTAAATATTAAGAACATAATCTCGAGTAGTGTGGTTCTCTTATTTTCCAGTTTATTATAAGTTCTACACAAGTGAGCCTACCTATAAAGCAAGTAAAACTAAGGTGTGACTTATGCCTTGGGTGGTTGTTTTTTTTTTTTTTAAGTGTGTGTTTTTTACGGTTATAAAACACAACACAATACTGAGCTCACAGGCCTTTGCAATTGCATAGGTTTTGATCTTTTTTCTCACTCAGTCACATGATTTCTTCCACATTTTCAATTTTAAGAATGCAAGGACATACTTAACACAATTAAAGGAATTTCATAGAAGGTATGAAGTATTGGAGGGTATCTGTCATTTCAGTCCTGTATGACAGTTTTACTGGTAATAATGTTTTGTGTGCTGTTAAAATAGTTTTATATTGTGTGTAATTTGTGAATAAGTGATTGTGAGATACTAGAATGCTTTCACAAGTCTCTTTTACTGATGTTAGTTGCACCATTAAACTATGTGGAACTTGTTCAGCTCTTAACTGAGAACATTGGTTGCTGAGAACTCTGTTTTGTGGTGGTATGTTTTAGTGTCTTCTTTACCCTCTGACATAGATTAATTTTGTTTGTTTTCAAAGCAAAATCAGATGTGTTCCAAAAAACTGCTTAGCAAGCTGTTGGGATTTTCAGCACTGCATGGAGACCATTGTAGCAGAGAGGTAGTGTGAAGTTTGGTTTATCTATGTATAGTCCACTGTATACTTGTTTAGGTGAAGGGAACGACATAGGTGTTAATTAATCTCTTCCTGACCTGGCAACAAATTCTTAAACTCGAACGGGATTATCATGACTCTGTAGACTCTGTAGGTGGTGGGTACTACTGTGTCAGAGACAAGTGATTGCTCAGGATCAGTCATGGCAGAATTCTTGCCAATTCTTTTAGGATGAAATTTGCTGTAATTTTCACATCTAAGGATTTCATAGGGTGATGACTTTTAGCATGGTCTGAAGTTGTGATATCTGAGTTTCTGAGATCTGTGGATTAAAGAATGTATTCTTTACTGACTAGTAGAGACAAGGTAATTTTTCAGGTCTATGTAAGACACTTGAGTCTAGTACAGGAGAGGAAATCAGAAGTCTTCTGGAACTTCAATATAGATTATTCACATCTTACCTGTGAGTTTGCATTCTAAAGATGGTCTCCAAATATTGAAGAACTTCTAACTTTCTGTGGGTTATTTACTTTCCTTAGCTTGTATGTCTTGTAATTGAATAAACTTTAACATCAAGATCATTGAACTTAAAATCCTATGTAAGTACACTGAAAGTCTTTCAGGAATGGCTGAGAATTGAATTTGTTCAGCCTGGAGAAGTCTGGAGAGATCTTATAGAGGTGTTTAAGTACCTAAAAGGTAGCATACAAGAAGGATGGAGACCAGTGGACAAGTGTAGTGATAGGACAAGGGAGATGACTTTGAACTGTAAGAGGGTAGGTTTGGATTTCAGATAAGAAAGAAGTTCTTTACTGTGAGGGTGAGACATTGGAAGATGTTGCCTGGAGAAGCTGTGCATGCCCCATCCCTGGAAGTGTTCAAGGCCCAGTTGGATGGAGCTTTGTGCAGTCTGGTCTAGTGGAAGGTGTCCCTGCCCATGGTGAGGGGGGTTAGAGGAAGATGATCTTTGAAGTTTTTTCCAGTCCAAAGCATTCTATGATTCATTCTATAATAAATATTGAAATGTTATTTTACCAAGGATTAAATATAATTTGATAAAAGATTCCTGTGAGAAGTTTTGTCATATTTAAGTGGGAATTACTGCCTTGGTTCCTTGGCAGATGGTCTGTGTTCCCCTATGGTCACTTTTGCTATGCCTTACAAGGATAACAGAAATAGCGTGGTACGTGCAAAGCTAGCAAGACCAGTCCTGATTTATGGACATGAGTTGATTTTCTTCATGCCACAGTAAAACTGGAAAGAAAGTAGGAGTGATATAGTTGTTGTTTTTCCATAATAAATTTGTCTCCACAGAGGATGACAAAATCATCTGGGCTGCAAAGGTATGTGAACTCTTCTGCCTTTGTATGTTTGAGATTGTTTAATTTTTATGAAGTAGCTTTTCAAAAAAGACAGCACCTCAACAAAAGAATACTAAAAATGGATACAGAGGTTTGGAAATTCACACTTTATTCATGTCATGTATTAATTATTTTTTTCCTCCAATATAGTTGTTGACTTTTGCATGTGTGCATGCTTTATCACTTGTTTTATAAAGAAGAAACACAGGAAATTAACAACAAAGCTTATATGGAATGGTGGTTTTATAAATAAGACTTCTTCTCTCTGTTTTCCAGATTCAATATTGCATAAACATGGGTGCATTTTTGGATAAACCAAAAACTGAAAAACATAATGCTCATGGTGCAGGGAATGGCTTGCGTTACGGCCTCAGCAGTATGCAGGGATGGAGAGTGGAAATGGAAGATGCTCACACAGCTGTTGTAGGTATTCCCCATGGCTTAGAAGACTGGTCCTTTTTTGCTGTCTATGATGGTCACGCGGGATCTCGTGTTGCAAATTACTGCTCCACTCACTTATTAGAACACATCACTAACAATGAAGACTTTAGGGCGACAGAAAAACCTGGATCTGCTCTTGAACCTTCAGTGGAAAATGTCAAGAGTGGAATCAGAACTGGCTTTTTGAAAATTGATGAGTATATGCGCAATTTTGCAGACCTCAGAAATGGCATGGACAGAAGTGGCTCTACAGCAGTGGGAGTTATGATTTCACCTGAGCATGTATACTTTATCAACTGTGGTGATTCACGTGCTGTTCTCTATAGGAATGGACAAGTCTGTTTTTCAACACAGGATCACAAACCTTGCAACCCGAGGGAGAAAGAGCGAATCCAGAATGCAGGAGGCAGTGTAATGATTCAGCGTGTTAATGGTTCCTTGGCAGTTTCTCGAGCTCTGGGAGACTATGACTACAAATGTGTTGATGGTAAAGGCCCTACAGAACAACTTGTTTCTCCAGAGCCTGAGGTGTGTGAAATTTTAAGGGCAGAAGAAGATGAGTTTATCATCCTGGCTTGTGATGGCATCTGGGATGTAATGAGCAATGAAGAGCTCTGTGAATATGTAAAGTCTAGACTTGAAGTATCAGATGACCTGGAAACAGTGTGCAATTGGGTAGTGGACACTTGTTTACATAAGGTATGTAAGTGTTTTCCCCAAACAGCTGTCTATAGTTATCTTCTGGTTAGATGGGTACAGTGTTTTCACAGCTGTTCCTGGCCTACTGTTCCCCTTCTCCAGCTTCTTTTCCTCAAAGTTCTGTACCCATTTGATTGTATAGAAGAATATACAGCCTCACCCTATATGCTTAGAAAGGTGATGGCAATTGCAAAAATAAAGGCTGTTTTTTTTTCTCCAAGTAATGCTTACATATAGTTCCAGCTCTAAATGTTGATTCTAAACACAAAATTTGTAAAATGAATCTATTCTGAGCAAGGTACTTTGTGGGTTTTTTGTTCTTTGAAGTTGGGTAGTGTTTGTATCCTCTGCATAAAACCAGTGTTGGCACCATCTCCTCCTCAAGGTGTTGTTTGTCTGTCACCTGTGCCCTCAGCTCATTGTAGCTTAGATGGAGTAACACCACCTTTGCATCTGAGCTTGCTTCCACTCCTGAAATTTAGTTTGTTTGGAGCAACTACTGGTTGGTCTACATATGTTTAATAGGTATTCAATTTCCAGCATTCCATGAAAAGTGCAGCTCCTGCTAGTACAGAGTTCCTTTGTTAGGCCACAAACTAAACATGGAATTTTGAAGAATACTGAAATTCACAGTTATAATTCTGAAGGGTAAGTTGTGTGTTTTTTTCCAGAAATAGGGTTGTATTCCAGCATATACCATACAGTGTATGATTGGTTTAAATGCTAAATTGATGTAAATTGCTTTTCTGACAAGAACTCAACCAGCCTTGTTAAAGGATGGTCTCTCTCAGATACTTTCAGTAAAACTGAGTGCTGGCACATGTTTATTTTCCAAAGTCAGATCCTGGATCTCTGTTACAACCAGGCTGTGCCTTGTACCGCATAATACTGAGTGATAGGTGTCCTCATATGCTTGGTACAAAAGGGAATATAGGCTAACTCCTAAGCAGTATTTCTAAAAGAATTCATTCAAATGCCAAATTCATAGTTGCTTCAGGAGAAGGATTTGTTGTGATAGATGATTAGAACTATCCAGTAGCTTGTGTTTTTACAGCAACAGTATGCAGTGACTAATAGCACTTAATATTCTATGCAAAAAAAGTGGAGTTAAGATTTTATTTTCAAACCAGTAGTTTAAATTATGTTTCTTCTGGATCCCCTTGTAGGAGACTTAGAATTGTGGTTTTAAATTTGGCTGTGAATTACAATTTTGAAAATTAAATATGAATGGGAAAATGGTATCAGTGGGCTAGTAAAGAACTGGCATTAAAATTAGTATCTAAAAAAGCCATGGGGTGGTATTTCTGAGCATGTGATAGTCTGTATGGTCGGCTTGGCTATACGAAACATTTATATTTTATACTTCACACACCTGTGTGACACAGGTGCATTCTGATAAACAGACTTGTAATGCATGTAATGGCTTACATGAATACCCTGCAACTAAAGCAAATTAATTGCTTGAGCTAAGTTATTCTAATAGTACAGGAGAGTATTCTGCATTTCATTTTGCTACAGGAGTTGTTTTACAATTTGGCTTAAGGTAACATTACACAACTGTTTGATTTCTGACCTGTTTTATTGATACTGTTTTTAAGTGGTTTACATGTAGATAAATCCATTAATTATTTAGACTTCAACACTAAGAATATAGAGTCAAAATCAAGTCAATTAATTCTAGTGAGAGGTGTAGTTGGGACACTGAGAGGTTCTTATTGATGAAAATACAAGATTTTCTCAGGGTTTCTTTTTTTCCCCAGGTTTATTTGTAGTACGGTATCTGGAAAAAGTACAAATGTGATTAGAGCAGAAAGATGAAGAATAAGACTGAAGATACTAACTTGTCTTTCTTTTTTGTCACATAGGGGAGTCGTGATAACATGAGTATTGTATTAGTTTGTTTTTCAAATGCTCCTAAGGTCTCAGAGGAGGCAGTGAAAAAAGATGCTGAGTTGGATAAGTACTTGGAATCACGGGTTGAAGGTAAGAAATCAGTTTGGTTGTGATAGTGAGCACAGTAGTGTCGTAACTATCTTGAGCATGAAAACAAAAGCCATGAAAGACATTAATGCCACTTTTATGTTGGGTCAAATTCAGGCCTGGTTATAATTCTGAACTTTTGTATGTCAGGAAGAATGTTTTAGGCCAAGTGCTTAGCTTATCCTGGTATTCTGCAAACATTTTCTTTTTGTGAGCTCTTAAATTCTTAGTGCTGTCTTCATAGGTTAAAATGCAATTACTGACCTTGTAGTGTGTTGTATCAGCTCAGTAAATTATGATCTTGCTATTGTCCTGCTTATGAAATATTAAAAGGGATGTACTGTTTGTACTATTTCTTCCCTTTTTCTGTGCAAGTTTTTGACAGAAAGAAAAAGCTGAACTTGATTTTTGTGTCAATGTCCCACTAATCCAGATGATTGGTGTAGCCACCCTACAGTTTAATATATATATGCATGACAGTCTTCAGGTACGAGTTATCTCTGAGCACACAGCTGTTGTGTAGGGTGTCTTTTCCTCTTGTTTAAATGGGATCTAAATTGAACTGGGTTGTATATTTGTAATTTCTGTTGAGATTAGAGAGCACTAGTGGTCACTTCAAATGCTAACTCTAGGCCTGTTTCTTGGAATTTGGCTTACATCCCAGGTTTCCTAGATGACACTAGTTAAGATAAATACCTGTTATCTTCTGTGTCAGAGTAGAGTACATGAGCTGTTAATAGGCTCTGGGAGAGAGCCAGGAGCAGTTGCCTTCACTGGCAGTAGTCAGGTGTGCACAGTGGTTACAGGTTAGTATTCCCAGCTTCTTGGTGGCTGCTCTGTTACCAAACAGGTGAAAAATATATGGAACTGCAGTGGATTTTATTGCTTTTATAAGTGAATATTAATATTAATAGAAAAGCTGTCATTAAATAACTTGTGATCAGAGTGTCTGGATTAACTAATCTATTAAGTGATTATTTTTAGCTCTGTTATCACATTTAACTAAATAATACACATACAAAAAAATAGTTGAGAGTTTTTAGTCCAAACTGATGTGGAGACTCAAAATGATAGTTTAGCTTAAGTGCTTCAGTGAAATTAATTGCTCCGAAGCTTCAACTTCTGTTGCTTCAGCTCTTGATTTTTTTTTCCCTACTTGAGTTCCTTGTGTCATTCTGTGTTTTGCTAATTGGACAGAGTTCAAGGCCTTTAAAAGTCAAGTATTTAGCAAGAAATGACAGTTAGCATATTTGAGAAATTCTGACAAGGAGTGGAGAAAGAAAATGAAACGGACTTCAGAAGAACTTGAAATATTTATCTGATTTTTAACAAATTTTTGCATTGATAAATTCTATGAAATTGTAATTTTGACACAGTCTCCTTAATTTAAAGGAAAAAAAATGTTGTGGGATTGCAGTTTACCTTACACATGTGCCTTGAATATTATTAGTTCAGAAAGGATAAAGGCCTTAGCAAAATGTTTCAAACTACTAAGCAGCATGAGGAAAATTGTTTAGAAATATGTTGGATTTTTTAAAAATAGGATCTGATTTAAAGGTTTAAGAAGTGAGCAGGAATACTTTTGACTTTAAAAAACCCCATGAGGGCAAGAGTATCATCTCAAGTGTCAGAGTTGGTAAAAGTTTTGGAAGGTGGAGTTTCTTTTTTGTTAAGACAACTGCCTTAATCAGTTTTGTATTCATCTTTTAATGTAGTGTAGAAAACAGTGCATAAAGGAGTTGTGCCTGAAGGTTTAAACCAACTGCAACTCTAAAAACATAAAGCCTGTTAGATACATTGTGACAATGATAATTCGGATTTGTTTAAAATGCCTTTCTAGAGGCTGACTCTTCCTTTCAAAAAGCAAATGATGGTGTTTGAACACAAATTAACAATAAGAACATTTAAAAAAATTTATTGAGTTAACAGCTCACAAGTTATATGCAGTTGGCTGATAGCCAGTAACAATTATATTTATACCTGTAGTAAAAACATTCTGAAAAAAAATAAGGTTGTCTTGGAACTACCAAGCTGCAAAGATGGATCTTGTCAAAAATGTAAACTATGAGTTCTCTTGGATACCCTCCACTTCCACTAAGTGACTAATATAAGTCAGGGCAACATTAGAACTTAGTATAAAGTCCTCTGGGACTTTCTGAAGCAATATTAGTTTGATCACTGGTGTTTGTTCTTAATGAATACATACTGTTCTGTTTCTGTTCTCTTGTGGACCTTAAATTTCAAGCTAACTGTACAAACCCATCAACCTTTTAGGCAACAGGGTTGGTTTTTTTTTGGGCATTTTAAACTGTGGCTCGGGGAGAATAGCAGTGTTTTAGTCATGCTTTTGTTAGATTTAAAAATGTAAAAAATAAGTTGAAAAGCAGTTTAATACTTGCACATGTAACATTTATGCTCTGTACATTTGGAAGTGGAATGCTGAGATTTTGTATTTTTGTATAATGATTTGAGTTAGTTCCCTAAGATCTCTCCAGAGTTCTTAGAGCAGAATTATTGTCTTAATACTTAGAGATACCTTTTTAACAGATTGATTAAAAAACAAACTCAGCAGGTCATCGTTTACAGAGATTTCCAGTGGAAGAAATATATACCAGTGCTCTGTTGCTAGTTTGGGTTTTGAGGTTGATGGAATGTGAATAACTGCATTCCAAAGCTGCCACTTGTAGAGTATCCTGAAATACTTAATGAGGTTAAGCTTGTGCCTGAGTCATTTATGACTCTGAGCACAGCCCTGCTTTTGGTTTGAGTCATTTAATTGCTCTATCTCCACAGCACAATCACAGAATTACAGGCTGATTTGGGTTGGAAGGGACCTTAAAGATCATCTAGTTCCAGTGCTACTGTCATGGACAGGGCACCTTCTACAGGTGCTTTGTGCAGTAGTGGGGCTATGCTACGTCACTTTTTTCTTTCTGCCTCTTGCAAATACTTTCTGCTCTCTGTTTTTTAGAGATCCAAGGTTTGGTCCCACAATGTGAAAACTGGGCACAGAAGTCAATTCAGTTCTCTGATATTTTTCAGTTTACTTGAAAGAGTGTATCAGAATTGTAGTTAACAATAGACAAACCACAGAACTCCTCAAAACCCAAAAAACCACTAACCCCACAAATCTTAAGTAGGGGCACATGATCTGTATAGGTTTAAACAGTCTTACTGGTAAATACTCAGTTAATCCCCTAACTTGGATGACGCATTTTACATGTGTGGAATATATACTGTGTATAAAGCTCATTTGTCATAATCGGATAGCTGAGTATGAAGGGAGGTGCTGGCACATGGAGAACTTGTCATGCTGTCTGGCTGGGGACCTGCATTATATAAAATGGAAGTTACCTGAATTTTCAAAATGCCTATCCATGAATGAAGTGTTAGGCTTTTAGTGAAAAGTGTTTCAGAGATGAAGTAGTAGACTTTGTAGTGGACTTTCATGAATATACATATATATAATATCAGGAATTATTCTTTAAGCGTCTGAATTATATTAGCAATGCAAAGCTAACTGTAGGGTTATTCCTAACATCACAGAGATTAAGCTGAAAACTTTGTAAATGCCCATAGATCTATTTCTGAGAAAATTTGATTTCTTTCTCTGGTGACCTTTGTCAAGCACATCCACAGTGTGTATCTGTTAACTGATGTGTAATGATAATGGGTCATGCATGCTCATTTGCTTTATTCTCGATTTTCCTTTAGGAAGCTTTTTTTTTAAGAGAAGAGACAGGTTCTGGATAAAATTACTCGCTCTAATAACAGGAAAATAAAAAGATAATGATTAGTTCATCTAGAATTCTTAGCTGGTCACCTTCTAGAAATTGAGAAAATATGCTTATGGTTCAGTTCATCACTCCCTGAGAAGTTACTATGCAATATAAACGTGTATGTTTCTAATACCAGGAAACATCCAGCAATCTTTAGCTGTGATTGCATTAATTCCTTTTTAAGAAGATATAAAACCCTTATGCTTGCAATAAATATTTAGAAATTTCTTGCATTTGTAGATTTTCTTATTACTAATTCTTGCTATTTGTCTACTTTTCCTGTGTATAGAACCAGATGTGCTCTTGGTATAAACAGTATGTTTTCATAAGAAATGTTTCCTGTCAAATGTATTTCAGCAAAATTATATTATAGGAGTACAATTACTTCTAACTAAGTAGAACTGAATAAAAGGATGCAATTTATAAGAGAAGTTGTGGCTAATTAGTGAATTAGTGATCAAAATACTAAGATTCAGGCATACTTAGCCATGACTTCCTTTGCTAGCCATGATTTATCCTTAATGGATGGATGGATGACTATACACATCAAGTTTCATGGAACAGTCTTTAATTCTAATCACTTCTAGTAGAAGTGCAGGTATCTTATTCGTTGCAAAGATTGTATGCTGCTGGCTTAAAATTGGGACTTAGAAGCATAATAGTGCCTTATTTGTTACAAGGCAGTGTAATTATTCTACAAGTGATTGCTTTGAGGGGTTACAGATGTGCTTCATACCAAGTGGGTGAGAACCTTGCCAAGCACTTTGACCTTGGTAGTCCTAAGAGAAGCCTGAAGGTCACTTGCTTCTTAGATATGTGATAGACATCAAGAAAGGTTTAAATACTAGGAAACTTGGGATGAAGGTGTTAGAGGTAGATGTGCTTTTCTGGTAACTTAAGATACTCATAAACAGCAGCTCTAAGTCAGTCATCCAGAATATAATCAATTGTAAGAAAATTAAATTATTTGTTTCTTATCTTTGGATAGGAGCCAAGATACAGAATGACTGAAGCTTTTTTAGGATGATACTTGAGAGGATTCATTCTTAATTCTTCTTAAGGAGAGTTTTATCTAGAGCAGTGTCTACAGGAAATAGCACTCCATTCCTTAATTTAGTTGATTTCCAGAAAAAATATTCTCTCAAAAATTTTCCCTTAAAAAAAAAATCCCTCTTCAAAATATTTTATATCATCAAACTTTTTATGCCATGGTTGAATGAGTAGAGGCTGATGACTGGAACCTGGTAGCATTACAGCTGTATGAACGTATACACAGATCTCATACATTCATCTTTATAGCAACCCTGATAAAAGAGAATATGTGAAGATTTACTCCAGTTCAGGCAGTTCTTGTCCAAGCTAGAAAAACTTAGAAGCTAAAAGCATTGGACTTGACTTGAGTTGTATGTCAGCTTTGAAAACAGAATATAATATTTAATTACTATTAAAATAAGTATTGTTAATTATTCCTCATCAGTTCCATATTCTGTTTTGGCCACTTGAGTGCTAATACTATCTTTCCATTATGTATGCTCTTGTTTGCTTGGCGGTCAAAGTGTTTGTGCACAGGAGATTCAGGCCTTTGAGGATACAAGGTGATACTCACAGGAAGCGTGCCAGAATCCCGGGGAAGCATTGGCTTTATGGCATGTAACATGTTGCACTGCAAGGGGAAGCTAACTGAAACAGACTCCCAGCTGCTGTCTTTTTCAGAGAGAACAGATTGCTGTCTCCAGGGTATTTCATTCAGTTCACAGTCTGCTTCTGAATTTCTCTTAGACAACAAGGCTTGATGCATACTGGAAAGACTATGAATTTAAGCTCTGTTCTACCATGCGAAGACTGTTAGCCTAAAATGCAAAGAATGTTTTCCTGTTTACATGTAACTTTTTCATAATGCCTCTGTTAAAAAGAAATACTATCTTATATTTCATTGTCTTAGCCAATGAGTGGTATTAATTCAGGATTTCTTGTGTTTTTAAACTAGAAATTATGGAAAAAGCAGGTGAAGAAGGAATGCCTGATCTTGCTCATGTTATTCGTATTTTAACTGCAGAGAATATCCCTAATTTACCACCAGGAGGTGGTTTAGCTGGCAAGTGAGTACAGTACTAGAATTTCTTGAACTGTTAAATTCACTGACACTCTTTCATTTACATGTTTTAAAAATTTTCTTATTGTAATAGATATATTCAAATCAAGTTTTTAATGTTTGAAATTAGTTTAACTTTTGCAGTATATAGACATTTGTGTCATTGTTCCCATTCCATAATGGCAAAGAGGAAACGCACAGTCATATTCTCGTACATAACATATTAATTTATTATTTTATTATTTCAGAAAATAAAAATATATGTATTCTTGCCTTTTTACTGCTTTTCATTTGTTAAGAGTTATCAAACTTATCAAAATAAACATCAAAAATGCCAGGAGATCAGTTTTCCTGATGTCATGTTTTCCCAACCCCTCATGTCCATTAGAAGTTTGGAACAGTACTTATTTGCTCAGCAAACATTCTCATGAGAAAATAGTTTTTATTTGTTTTGTCTGAAACTGAATTGTGGATAACCAAGAATATTGAAATAGAATATGCATCTTAAAACGTAACAGGAATAAACCTTCAGAAATTACATTGATTTTTCTGGGGAGCCCAATGGTGATGTTCTAGCAACCTATTACTTCAAGATTTTAATGAAAAGAACATAGGATTGCATAAACAATTGTTAATCTGGAATTCCCCAGACAGTAGAACTGATTATTGTTCCCTAGCATAGAGCATGTTGTTTCTGGAATATTTGTATTTTACAAAATAGGAAGTCCTGTCCTCTGAACATCTGTGTCTGTGTATATCTATTTTCATTGCATATACTTGTTAATGAGCACTGTTTGCCATGATTATATCTCTCTGGCCTTGGAAGTATCTGTACATTCTGGGCCTTTTTTTCCACTTGTGTGCATTCCAGACATTCAGAGAAATTTTGGTGTACCTGTTCTTCTTGGTGCCTCCCAACTACTGTGTTTTGTTGATTTGCTCATTAATAACTATGTCATGTACTGCTGCACTATCTGGACCCCTGACATATAAATTCTGTTTTAATTTCTTGTGAACCAGGTTACGTTTTTCATGGACTTGGTTCAGAATTTGCATTTTGGTGCCTTTCTCTTTATCTTGACTTTTAAGACCCCCTGACTTCAGGGGTATACATGCAGTTTTTTTCAAGAGAATGTTGTACAGTATTAGGTAACTTGTTCTTGGCCTCCAAACTTGGGACAAAGACAGGCAGTGACATATGTAAGTTAATTTTACTTTCAGGAAATTAATGGAAGTCCTGGAAAAAAATACTGCTGCACAGCCCAAGTCAATGTACTATGTAACTTGAAACTTTTGTCCTGTCAAGAGAATGTTCTTGTTCTTGAAGTCCTTATCCTGGGACGTTATCAGGTCACAAAGAAGATACGCTTTGTCCTTGTGTTTGAACTCCAAGACCTTACTCAAACAGGTTGCAAAAAGATCTTGTCTGTGGCTGTAATCCACAGTTTTAGCACCAAGTAAAGTTGCTCCAAATTTTTGGTAAGTTTGAGCTGGAGAATTGCAATTCAGTATTAGTATGACTAGAGTATGTTTGTGAACCTTAGGAACCACTGAAGTAGCTCCATTTATATTGGCACTGTATAATTCCTTCCTTCAGGCTTCTCACTTACGCAGAAGCCCCTGCTGGCCCACTCTTTGAGACAGGAGATGCACGGGTCAGCTGATGGTGCTGTTTTATCCTATAAAATCTTACTCTCCAAAGACTGTTTTCTGGCTTGACTCCAACCCCCTTGTGATTTCAAATGCTGCCTCAAGAATGGAGATTTGTTGCTGAAGTAAACAAAAGCCCTGAGCTACTCTGGCACCTGGACCTTAGTAGTTCCACACGAAATCTTGCTCCTGAGTTTTTCCATCAAAGAATAGCACAGAGAAATACACTGGTAAAAGAATGAAAAGTGAAATTAAAAGAGTGGATAATTTCCAAGTAGCTTATTTTCATGTCTTTTCAAACCCACTGCAGTGGCTTCCTCCTGCTTCTGTAGCAGTTTTGCTTGGACTGTCCAGGCATTTTCTATTACATTGGAGGTGCCTTTGCTTTATATAGTACAGATATTTAGTCAGAATTGTGCCGTTCCTCTATCACTAATTGTGGAACTAAAATGGAGAGAAAACTTTTCTCTAGCATTGGCAAAAAGATTCAGTTTCTTTTCTCTAGGAAGATCTTCCATCAATTCCAATGGATCCCATACTGCCTCAAATATGCAACCTTTCAAGATTTCTTAAATATGTTCAGAAGGAACCTCATCAAACTTGTAGCATCCTCAGTATTCTGGGACAGAAAGTTCTGTTGCATTGAGAGCCATGTGTATTTGAGACATTTGTTGCTGTTTTGGCATCTGATGCCTTTGTGTTCTTTAGTAGAGTCAACAGTTGGTGCCCTCATTCTGTAAGACACAATTTTTAGAGATCTTGGTCACTTCCAGACTTAAGAGTCATAGTCCACGTAACAGTTCTTCTTTGTTGAAGCTGTCAATAACTTTGATCATATTTATTATAGCTGTCTGAATGCTTGCCAGTTTTAATTTTGATTTGAAGATGTGAGTACATAACCTTTTTTGCATCAGAAATCTGTTTATATGATGGATTTTATTTTTTGTGAAGTTCTTTGTGCTTATTTTGACTGCCTGTGAAAGTGTGGCCTTAAATGGCGCTGCTACAAAAAAGTCTAGCTAGTGGCTTTTGTGCTTTAATTTCTACAGCGTGAATAGACAATAGAAAACACGTCTTAGGGGTTATACACTCTGCATACCACACTTAAAAATTTTGCAGACAGGTTGTAACCTGCGTATATGTAATAAAGAAAACTGAACTGTCATCAAGTTCCACATGCAGAAATAAGGCAAGAAAGCCGGCAAACTTGAAGAATTTTTTATAACAAGCAAAATGTAGATTTAAATGTTACTCTTGACAAAATCTGAGTATGCAGCTCTAAAAAGAGGTGAATCATGGAGAGAGTAAGGTAAGAAAATGGTTTTACTTTGCTCAGTCTACACAAACCTTAACCATTTGCTAGATTTCCAAATTCTTACTGAAAGTGAGTAAAGACAGAGGGGGTTTCATCTTTTTAAAAGGCAGATTAAAAGAAAAATACCTTAAGCACTTCAAAATGCCTACTCTTATCAAACTTTTCTCAATGTTTTGAAATCCTTTGTTTTGCTTAATTTTTTTAAAAATTTCTCTTTTTAGGCGTAATATTATTGAAAATGTGTATACTAGGCTGAATCCACACAGAGACAATGAGGGGGTAAGTTCCAATTTTGATTGCTACACCTCTTAGTTAATGTGAACATCAATGATGTCATACATTCAGCAAACGTGTTTGTCATTGGGAATAAAATATTAGAAATACAAGATACATATTGTAATATAGTTCTTAATTTTTACCTTGCTTTGTATGGATTTGATATAGAAGTTCTTCCTCTAAAAGACAGAAAACTGACACCCAATTCTGAAAGACTTTTTAAACATCTAAATGACTACCACTTTCTCAGTAAAACCTGTGAGGCAACAGTGCAGGGTTTTTCTTAACTATGGTTTATAATTGTAAAAAATTAGTAGTCAGCAGCTCCTTACTTAACTAGCTGTTATGTCTACTGTCCAGAAGTGTAATACAAGAGAGGGCAAACACACTTCCTGTTGTCTTCTGTAAGAAGGCCTCGGTACACTAAATATAAAGATTACAAAACTAATATTGACTATTTTCATAGCATTTACACTATCTTTTCATGTCCTATCTCTACTGGTCTAAGGAAAAATAATTTTAGATTACTTCAGTTATGATTTCTAAAATGGCTTACATTCTTCTTCTCATTTCCTATGAAGTTGAATTTTAAATAGTATGTTGAAGTCTGGTTTATTGTATCTCTAAACCTGATTATTAGGTAGCTCTTAATATTAGTGTAAGTAATATCTGGTGTTTCTATCAATTGTGGTTAAATTTGTTTAGAAACTGTGGAAAACTGAAGAACTGATAAAAAACATCAGTGCTTGTACACATTGTCGTTTCCTGTACAGTTTGTGAATTGTTTTGTGGAAATACCATTCCTATTCTAGTAAATCCTTTGCAATATTTTTTTTTTCTTCTGAGGTGTCTACAAGGCCCTCAGTCAGGTAGTAATTACAGTGAATGGTGTTGCACTTGAAATACCTTGAAAATATCAATTGCACACCTTGAGTTAGTAAATATGCAGTCTCACCACGGTTGTCACTGTGTCTTTTCCATTGTTCTCTTCTCTTAACTGCCTATATTTGATTTATTATCTAAAGTTAGAAAGCTTGTGTGGGTGGAAGGGGCCACTATTCTGTTAGCATACAAATTGAGAAGAAATATGTTAACTTGTTAATTTTAGGATTTGTTCCTTTGTCTAGTTTGAAAGTGATAGGATATACTTTTTTTCATTTCACTTTCAAGAAATTGTGCAACAGTACCCCAAACCAAGATACACAAAATTTTCCTCTTTTCAGCTTTAGTCTTTCACAAAACTCTGCACCTCAATCAGCCTGCTACTACTTTTTGTACTTAGCCAGAACTTCCCTGCTTTTTGGGGAAAAGTTACTGGTATATGTGGCTTATTTAAAAATAAAATAAAAATTAAAACAGCATAGGTTTTACAAATTAAATGGTATTTTAAGAAAAAAATCCTGAATGTTTGTCTAATGGTTACATTTTAGAAATGTTACATGCCGTAGTTGCATTTATAATGCACCTGTTTTAAGTCTAGATTTACTTCTTAATAGCTGTGCAAGTTTGCTGAAAGTCCTAATACATAGTACAGCATCTGTTTGTCTATTGGCTCCTTTCAGGAAATGTTTGTGCATCATCCATTTTAATTTAATAAAATGAGGTAGCTAACCTAAACATGCATTTTGCTCATAAGAGAATATGCCATTAACAGCTTTGACCTTTCTTGCCATTAAAATCCCTGAGTAGTTGGTTTAGCTTTTAATTTGGTTTCTTAAAAAAAAATGTGAACAATAGACTGCAGTCTGCTTCCTAAAATTTTCTTATGTTGATATAGAAGTGCAAATCTCAGATATGTGTTTTAAATGGAATGGTTTAAATTCTAGTTTGAACTTGGGATAGCATGTCATTTGCCAGTCAGGACCTTTGTTCTTTTCACTCTAAGTGAAAAGCCCAGAGTGGTTTGAGAGGATGAACTCCCCCTTGGTGAAGGATACGATTCCTGTTTGCATCTTCCCAGCAAGTTATCTTAATGTCCTTGAAGTGGATGAATCTAGTGGGCCTCATCTGTAGCACAAATGAAAACATTACTTCCTTTCTGGTGTTGCTCATTTTCAGGTGTATGTGTGGTGATCTTGTAGCCTCTGAACTGAGTACTGTAGCATCCAGAGATGTAAAGGAATGAAGCTGTTCAGTTATTCAGCATCAGACTCTTCAGAATGTCTGTGCACAGTGATGATGTTGCTACACATCTCACATTAAAGCAGGAAGCAAAGGCAGGAAGGAAACATACAGTATATCCCAATGAAGACATTGCCAAGTGAGATTGAAATCTGGCCAATGATGCTCCTGTTTAAACTAGTATGAGGCAAGAGCAGATGTTCATATGAAAACTTAGGTACTAGGGACATGGATGCTGAGTCTGCTGAGCACGAAGGCACACTTGGCTTGTGCCTGAGCATCCTTCCCTGTGTGTGGTTAGCAGTGCACCCATGTCTGCTGAGAGGGGTGTTGTGAAGAACACTTGTGTTACTGACTGGAAACTTTGCCTGTGGCAGTCATCTTCCATCTTACGGTTGTATGTGAGACCAGAGCAGTTTTTATCATGGCAAAATAATGATGTTGTTAGTTTCTAAAATATTAATGTAAATTACTAAAAAAAAACCCCTCCAAACCACACAAACAACAACCCAAACAGTCAGATTAACTTTTGCAGTTGAGAATATGGCTTCCTTCTAAAGACTTTACATTTTTAGCATCTAACAATTTTAAAAAAGTTACCGTGAGTTCATGTGAACTGGAACATAATAGCTTGCAAGTTAGTTCTTAGTATATAAATTAAAACCTTGGTTTTATCTGTTTCTAGGTTAGCTTTGTTTTATTCAGCACTGTAAACATTTCAGGTAGTGTTGCACTTGGATTTGGTTTTTTGGTTATCCAAACTAGTAATAGCAGATTTTTATTCTTCACATGTGCATTTTCTGAGAAACCTTAACATAGAGCTTAAGTAAGGAAATGTCATGCAGAGCAAGAGTCTGAGAAATAAAAGAATCCTTACTTACAGCAGTATCTAGAGATCACTAGTCTGGCTTGAGGGTATAGCAGTCCTAAGTTTTTTTCTGATAGGAATCTCAGCAGATTACAAGTATTTTATAAATCCAGGGCTGGAGAGAGCCCTGCACTGTGGCCACAATGAACAACTTTACCATTGTTTGAGCAGAAACTAATGCTATAAATGTGGTGGCTTGTGCCTTTACAAATATGAGTGAAAGCACAGAAATCTGTTAGGTCTTGGAGCCTGATGCTTTCAGATCTTTAAAGGGAATTGAAAAGAATGTTTTCATAGGTAAATAATTGTTAGTAGTGTGATGTCACTATACTACTGAAGAGTTGTTTTACTTCCTGTGCTAAAGTATTACTCTTTTCTCTGTGGCTCTGACCATTTAATTTTTTTGATGTGTTCCTAAGACTAGGAGACTACTATCCAATTAGACTGCTTCACTGTATGTATATATCCTTAAACACAAGAAACAATGTTAAAATTACAGTGGCTGTGTTAATAGTTTCAGTGGCATTTGCTTAAAGCTACCTTTGAGGATCTTAGTTTAAATCCATCGTGTTTCTCTCTTGTTTTTACTAATAATACACTCTGGCAGTTGGCTGAACCAAATCATATGCCATTAGGGGCTGCTACAAATGAAAAAATGTAAATGGACACAACTCTTACATCATTCTCACAACACTGTAAATCCAGTCTTTAATACATAGCAGTCCTTTTGCTATATATGATTTAATAGCACAAAACTTGTGTAAAAATTGTGAATGCTCATGTTGAATATAGCTAGCACAAATTTATTCTTGATTTTATGGTCAGTAGCACTTCAGTTGAATTGAAATGGGAAGGAAGGCAAATGCCACCTTGCACAATAACCATAGTTTTCAGGGACCTGTTCTAGCCACACATCATTAGAGAGAAATCTCTGTCTATGTAGCGTATAATACATAAGAGGCAATTTCTGTCCTACTGTCTGTGGGGTTTCTTGTCTGTTAGCACTGAGGGACAGAAGGGAAGCACGAAATAGCCTACTGTAAAATAGGGTGCAATGCCATGCAGGATGTGAGTTTGAATATCAAACACTAACAGCATTGCTAATTCAACTCCTACCAGCATTTGAATTGCTTAGGAGCCTCAGGGCTGCCATTATATTGCTTATTGCTTTTACTCTTCAGTGTTGCATGGAGCAAAATTATTCACTTCAGTCTGCCAAAAGAATTTTTAAAGATCTCGGTACTGTGAAATGTGGAAATTTCAGGGTGTATGTGTGCTAATGTCAACCTCAGAGCAAAACTGATGGAGTAGACAAAATATGGAATTTAAATGTTCCCTGAATTTAAAAAAACTGGAAGTCTTCAGCTATGTTGCACTGATTAATATGAGCTAGTATATACATAACTCAGTTTTTTTTCTTTGTCAAACCAAGAAACAGGGTACATCTGTAGCTTCTTCTTGGTGCCCTGGGTTTTCTCTGACATTGTGCTTATAAGGTATCAAAGCAGTTCCATTTCATACATTAAAACTATCTTCTTTATCTTACTTCTCTCTGTGCTCTTGAAGGCAAGAGCATATTGAATTCTTGAATATTCCCTTGACTATTTTCATATTTGAATTTGAATATGCTAGTACGTGGGAGTCAAAACATCTCCAACTAAGACCAGCAAACCGCTGTTTAAGTATGTCTCTTATTTCCTGAACAAATTAAACTTAGAAGGATGCCATTGTATGCAGTAATACTCCTTTTTGTGGTAAAATTGTCCCCATTTTAACTTGGAATGTGCTAATCAGTCTTGGGGCTTTTATTGCAGCAACATTACGTAGAGCATGCAAAATCTTACTGATCCCAAGGTATTTTCTCAATACTGCTACTAGGCTTGTAAATGAATGACAGCAGTACTTGTAGTTAGGAAGCGTTTGGACTACTTAACAATAAAATGAGGTCAGCATGAAAACAAGGCAGTCTGGATTGTGCTTCTAATGTCTTGCAAAATCTGCCAGCTTCCAGAGATAGTTTCATTTGTCTAGATTGATAAGTTGCTAGATAGTAATAATTGAAAATGTAGTGTTCCCTTAAAGCAACAGTACTGCTTTAGCACTTGAAAGTGAAAATACCTCGTATCAGTGTCAAAGCACTGTAAGTCTATCACCAAAAAACAGAACACATTTTTCAGCTGAAGGCTTGTAACCAAGTAGGTGATTTGCTGAGGAGACTTCCATTCCTTAATCAGCACTCAGCGATCAGATTTTGTACTGTAGGTTTTCAGGTTTGACATTAAATAACTGTTCTACCTGCTAATTTTTCCAGGCAATACACAATCTGCTCAAAGCATTCGCCATGCTCATGGGTAGCTGCTTGCTTTTCTGCCAGCATCATGCATGCAAAAATCAGAATGTTCACTGAGACACTGAGCATATTTGTTTTGATGTGATGCTTTAACTAAACTACTGTCAGTACTGTTATCTGTTGTCTGAGTTTTTCACAGAACTGTGCTGCTACTGGCTGTGCAGAAATTCACAATTAAATATATTGACCTGGTGGCTAAAGAAGCTTAAATTTTCAAAATTTTCCACTGATAAATGACCAAAGTTGGGGGGGAATCATCTGTATTTGTCGAAGACATTTGAAATAAATATGGAGTTAATTGGGAGGAGGTACTTTGACTGGCTCAAAATGAATTGAAATTATTAAAAATGCTGGTTTCATAGTTAGAATTTCTTAAAAGGATGAACATGGAATACATTGTTCTGAGCTGTATGTTGCTAATAAGGTGTTTCCCATTCAAATAGAGAGCTGTTTTCTCAGTTTGTAAAAAAAAGATTGGATTTTCGGTTTGCTTTTTTTTTTTTTTTTTTTTTTTAATATGGTTAGAAAAACTTTTAGTTTAACTGCTGATCTTTTTGGGGTGTTGAATCTCAACCGAAGGAGCCCGGCGCGGCCGAGGAAGGCGGAACGCAGGGGAGGTTGGCGGAGGCGCTGAGGCAGATGCGGATTAATCACAGGGGCCACTACCGCCACCTGCTGGAGGAGCTGCTGGGCGGGTTCCGCCTGGCGCAGCTGCGGGGCCCGGGCCCGCCCCAGGACGGCGCGGCCGCGGGCGGCGGGCAGCAGCAGCGCTCCTGACACCGCGGCGGCCCTGCCCAGGACTCTGCTGCGCCGCTGCTGCCCGGGAAGACTGTTCGGCTTTGCTCTAGTTATGCTACACATTGTTTGTACACAGCTCGCTCTTCCTTAGGAGTTCAACTGCTGTGGGATTTTACAGTTATTGCATCCTAAGCTGTCTAGCAAGATTTAACTTCCCATTTGAGATTTCGATCTTTTTTTCAAATCCTGTGTCACCAACAACAGGAATTTAACAGGAATACGCAAAAAGGCGTTTTAAAACTTATTCTTTTGAGAACGTTATTAAATAATAGTTTTGATGGTAATGTTTGCTCATTGTAAAGTAATTTACATCTTAGTTGTATTTTTGTTCAATTTAGTTGAATTATACAAATTACTCAGTTTTGGTTTTTCCCACACCATAATGTACTGCATGTTTGTGTTTGGTTTGTATATAGTTTCTATTACAGCTAAATTAGAAAAGCTGTTACATTTTAGGTTGTCACTTATGAAATGTTTGATTTATTTTTTTCGGTTTAGATTGTATCCAGTGTTCATCATAAATACTGTTTTTTCTAGACGACTTCTCAGGTTGTAGCATAGCATATATCTAGAAATGAAAATGTACTTTAAATTTAGTACCTAGTGTCAAATTACAATAATTTGTGATCAAGTGAAAATAAAGAATATGCTGTGGAATAATATCTGTATGCATATTGACTCTTTAAAGTAAGCAATAAACTTTATTTGAGGTGTTATTACTCTGACATGACTTGAAACTTTTCATAGCTTCTGATGTAAACTCATGGTGTTCTCTAGTTTTTACAAAGCTTTGAGTTACTTTGCGTTTGGAGCATTTGTCCTGTATTTAGACAACATTTCTCAGGTTCAAGCTAAACATCAGCCATATAAATGAATAAACTATTCTTCTAAAGTCTTCTTTCTGCCAAATCTTTTCCTTGTCTCTTGGGGTACAACACACAGTCGTACATCCATTTGGGTAGGTCAATGCTAATAACTGGGACTTTGCAGTAGTGGTAGCTCATCTGCTAATAAGTGAAATCTGGAAGTCTTGTGTCAGTTGTCAGTTCATAACATAACATGTGCACAAAAACACAATTGTTCAAAATAGGTACAAATTCCGCTGCCTTAATGAAAATGACCCTACGGTAATTTCTTTTGGACCAGGAGTACCTGAGAAGCTGAATTGCATACTATTTTGTAGAGCCTTTTTTTGGTTTGTAGTCCACAGATGTTGTATGTATTGATAGTAATGATTCAGTACAATTTTAGGTAAATCTTGGTTTTCGGTCATTCTGCTGTAAGAGCTTTACTGGATTCATGTCTTATAAAAGTAAATTCTGTATTGATGTTGACAAACAGGAAATATTTGTGTGTGGAAGTGGGCAGGTATGGAAAACAAGGAAAATGTTTTCTGTCTTGTGCTAGTATTCTTAATTATGACACTGAAATCCAAAGTGCAACAAAATGTTTTCATTTTTATTGGTGAGTAGTAATGTTTCTCCCTCTTCTTTTCCTGTAGGGTTCTGGAGATCTAGAAGATCCGTGGTAGCCTTACAAATCTGCTAAAATGCTTTTGATTCTGAAAGGGGGAAAAAAACTTTTAAATCTGATTTCTTCAATACAAGGGAAAATGTCTGGTGGATTTCCAACATTTTGTGAAATGGGCAGAAAGATATTAGAATTTTCCATCATTTGTTCATTTTTGTGTTTTCTGATATTGCCACTCTTAGCATTGCCTGTACTACAGTATTTTTACCAGCCTCAGGCATACTGATTACATCTGTAATGAACTTTGGCCCTAAAAAAGAAGGAAGGAAGGAATATTCTCTCAGCAGATCGGTGTGTGTACCTGAGGTGCACAGGATGGTAGGTGTACTCTGAAGATACACTGTGGCTAAATCCAACATGCAACACACAAGCATGAGAGAGAGTACAAGTAATTGTTTGAGATGTTTCTTATTTCACTTTACCAAGTTGGAAGGCTTTGCAGCTCTGTGGCTTGGAAGTAATTTCAATTGGGCAATACGCTATCAGATTTTATTTTTATTTTTTTTTAATTTTCCAGTTTTACCTGTATTACCAGACCGTTAGGTTTCCCTGCGGTTTCCAAATTGTGATACGTTGCCTACTGCTTGCTTGAAGATAAGTGTATTTGGCAATAATATATGAAGATTCTAGGCATCTAAAACCAGTAAGAATTTTACGCATGTGTACAACACACCCGTCAACTCTTGCTAGAGAAAATCTTTTTGAAAAAAACAAACTGGTGAATTTATAGTTAGTAGTGACTTGCTTTGACATCTCTCACAGCTGCAGGTTTTTTTAAAAATGCTGAAAATTTGCCTTTATTATAATGTAAATTGTGATTATTTTTTTGTTCTATATGTGGTTTTCTATAGTTTTTTGATTTTTTTTTCAGCTTAAGATACAGACAGAAGTCTTGTGTAATATGGGTATAATTTTTAATTGTTTGCATTATTTTCAAAGTTCAAATTATCACTTTGAGATTACTATAAATACACTTAAAATTATCTATTTTAAATTAAGAAAATATTAGAGATATTTTCATGGGTTCAATGACCTTTCATTTTATAAGCAATGGGCATGGTACAGAGTGGCTGTCATGTAAGGTACTTGAAGATTCTTAGTTTAATTCTATTTTTGCAATAACCTTGACTTTTTTTCTGACTTCTTTGAGTTGTGCATGTAATGAGTCCAGTAAATGCTGAAAATGGGGAAGAGTAAAGTATTTATCTAAAATAAAAGCTATTGGGGAGGGGAAACAATGAATGTATCCATCTGTACATGATTTACATGCTGTGGATGCCTTGTAAACATTTTCCTATTTGTTTAAACTGTGTTTCAGCGAGGATGTAATTGCCCTTGTGTGTAGTTTTAAGCTAATGACAGTCATCAACTGGTTTTGTGTGAAATTAAATTCATGGTATTTTTCTGTAACTTTATCCCCATGGTGAGTCTGTAAAAATCACATGCTCTTTCATACTGATGCCGAAGGCCAGCTTTTCCAGTCATTTTGATTCACTGTGTATCTGATTTATTATTTTTTTTGGTCTAGAGAGGATTATTGCCACAGTATATTTTATTTATTCATTAGATTTTAGCCTTGTAAGTTAAAGTGTTTTAAATGATGATGTTAACAGGTATTTGTCCCTTTACTGGGTTTTTTGGGGTTGTTAAAAGACAGGGAATGAAGAATGCAAAATGGTTTATTGTTCAGACTGTCCGCTCTGGTCCAACCCTGTACTGATAGTACCTTCCCAGTATGATATTGTGATGTTTCATACAATACAGTGAACATAACCAACTTGTTATCTTCAATAAAGGATTGCTAAAACAGTGTGACATGCTTCCTATTTTCTTGGGTAGGACTTACTAAGAGGATGCACGTGTTCCATATGAAAAGATAACCCAGTAAGACTCATCAGGTCTCTTAGTTGATGGGTTTCTGGTTGTTCTGTAGCAGATGTGCCCCTTCACCTCAGAAAAGCACAAGTCTCAAAGTGGGCTTCTCTGGGGAGTCAGGAAAGGGCAAAACAGCATTTAATGCTCCTAGGGCAAATCCCCATCCCAAATTTAGCTGGAGTCTTAGTCCAGAATGGGAGAGCATTCATTTAAAGACTAAATATTCAGATTAAACTAGACTTTCTGGGTCAGCTCATTTCTTGAAGTTTCTTAAAAGATCTGAGCCTGAACCTATGACTTTTCTCTGTTGCACGATTTTGAATAGAAATTTCTCTAATGTTAATGCTTTCATATTAAAACTTTCACAGATTTTTTTTTTTTTTAACTTGTACAGATCTTTTTTTCCAACGTACTAATGTAGATTTTTAGCTGAGTGGAAAAGGAGAATGGAATTTTCCATTATATTGATATTTCAGGGTAATAACCTGCCTGAATAGTTAGTGTTGCTGTAGAATAGACATCTTTACAAACAACCTGAAGATTTTTGAGTCCACACATCTGTAACTTCTTTGAACTTTATTGTTGGATTTGTTTGTACAGCATAACCCCTGCGTGCTTTCTTCATGAGCTACAATTTTAATGCCTTGTTCCACTGGCAAGGCTTCAGTATTAGATTTTTTACATTAAGTGGATAATCTCCCTCAAGTTTATGCTTTCTTTTATGGAAGTGAAGCATACACACAGGTTTTTCAAAAAGAAGGACAATGGCTTGCACAGCATCAATATGTAAATCAAGACAGCTTTTTTCCCTCTAAATTATCACTGCTTGCCATTCATGCATCCACTTGGTTATGAATTCTAGTCATATTTTTAGTTCAATCGAAATACTGTGTAGATTTCATCAGCCTGGGAAAAACTTTGCTTGTTGACTTTGTATTCTTAGTATGAGAAATCAGAATGAATGATGAAATTGGTTCATGTATTTGCCATAGCTTGTCAACATTTTAAAGTTACATTGTCTTAATTTTGTTGCCACCTGGTAATTAACACAAATATAGTTACGTAGAATACTGAGAGTGGGAAGTACCTCTTCCACCTGGGGTCTTTCTGTTGTATCAAATTCACTTTGGTTTCATGTTTATAATCTCCTGTAACAGAGGCCAAGTAGTCCATGTAAATTCTCAAATCTGCTCTCTGAGCAGAATAAAGATCTGTTTTAACTGCTCCTCTTTAACATCATAAATGGAATAGGGGGTAATGAAGTTGATGCAAATATAAATGATGTCACTCTGACCTCAGAAGTCTCATATTAGGGGTTAACTACTATGACAGTCTCCTCTTAATAGGCTGGATCTTCATGTGGTTATTCGAACCTGGATGCAAGACTTGGCCAAAATATCCATATTTTTCATGGCCCTAAATATGAATCTCATGCTGATTTTGCTATTTGGATGGTTTCAAACGAAAGCAACAACAGAGAAGTCCAAAACCACAAAACCAAACTGTTAAGTTGTTGATTCTTTTAGCACATCAGAGGCTGGCTATTAGTGGTTAAGTAGTTTCTTGGTAGCATGTGTAAAGTGGAGTTCAGTCAGCCACTTCGTCTCTGAACTTTTGTATACTGTCAGCCATAATCACTTGCATAAATCTTAAATAGTAAAATTAGCCCCAGAAAACCAGTCGTTTTTCTTTGGCGCTTTGAGTGGAAAACAAAAATAATAGGAACTCTAAATTAATTGCAGCATCAAACCAAACTGTAATAAGCAACTTTTACCTCTGGAAGATGAAGCTAGAAGCAATGCTGCCTATCATTAGGTGTAGGCCTATAATGGCAAAAAAAAAAAAAAAAAAAAAGGCCACAATGCTAAGCAGTTTTTAATTATCAACTAATTTGCAGTTTGTTGGTTTGAGGATTGTCTGAAGGCTTGTTGCTTTTGGCTCTTTAGAGTTCTTTTTTAGCTCTAAACTGGAAATGAAGTTGGAGGAAGCTGCACTGGTGCAGGTAAGCAACTCCATGGGATACTCCCAGAGATGAAGGCAGTTTGACAAAACCACAAGAAAGGAGCCAAAGTCACTAAATTTATGCTGTCTAATCCTGGTAAGTATGCAATTTATGCAGCTGAGGCTCCACCTCTTGTGTCTTTGTAACCTGTTTTCTCTGTGTTCCAATCTCAACTTGTCCTGTCTGTGTTTGTTTGGGATGTTGCTGTGCAGATCTGACTTTGCTTGGTTTCTGCTGTTTCATGTTTGTACCTGACTGCTTCTCTGTTGATCAAAACATGAGCAACTTTTGTATTTTAGCATCACTGTGCCTCCTGTTTGTGTTCAGATCACTGTTGGTACTCATCTCTGATTTCCATCATTCACTCTGTCACTTCACCAGTGCTGCTGTGCTTAGCTCTTTGTATGTCTGAAAGATCATGTTCTCCTAAAGACTTTGTGTTTTTTTCTTCAGAAATCTTAAAGGTTCTCCTTTGCTGTGTTGTCTGGATTTAAAAACTGACTGGGATTGCAGAGAGCTTTCTTCTGATTCTTGATAATTCCTTATTTGTCTATGTGCAGCTTGACTGGGAATTTTCAGAGAAAAAGTCCTTGCTGTGCTGATTAGTGGTCGCTGTGATTAGTGGCTGAATCATCAACTAATGATTACATCAGCACCTGCTTTTAAACCTAACCAAGACTGATAAGGGTTCAGGTCATGGGGATGGGCTGATAGGAGAAAAAAAATGGACATTCCCCATCAGTTGGGTTATCTTTCTCTGAAAGCAGTTATCCTTCCCAGTAAAGGATGAAAACCACTGTAGTAGGAATGAGTACACATTTTAAGACTTGTGGCAACTAATTCGAACAGTCTCCTTGGATATAATTTTTTCTGTTGCGTCAAGTCTGCTTCAGAAATAACTTTGACACTGGTTTTCTGTCTCAGAGTTCTGTAATCTAAGGTGAGTTGTGGGGAAGTTGAGTCTATGGTGCAGTAATGTTTAGTGTTGTAAGGACCCTGCCTTTAACCTGTAAAAAGCTGGACTGAAATTCATGAGATCCCTGATGGTGATGCTGGAAGTTTGTCTGATCTTTAAATATAGAAACACTGATTTTTCTGGCCTTTTTCAGGTGGCTTTTGGAATATGTTTAGTAGATACAGGATATTTTTGAACAAATATTGCGCAGAGAAGTTACGTGCAAGGTTCTGTCAGAAAATGACCAAATATGCTCTGCCTTTATATTTTGAAAGAGCTGCAAAGCTTAAATGAAAGAAATTGGGCAGAAATTCATATCTTGTAAGATAAAACCCTACTTTTGGAAGTTAGTGTCCAGGACTTAAAAAGAGAACCTAAAAATATTGGTGTATATGTTATATTCCTTGAAAGACTGTTACATTTTTCTCAAAAAAATCCCTGGATTATCTTTTAAAAAAAATGCGCAAAAAGAGAAACTGGTGAAAATGCACCATTCTATACTGATGTATTTTAGCTTCTTCTTTTGGGGAGGTGAACATGTAGATTAGTAAATATCCTACATTTAGAAGTTAGTTGGAAACTTTGAAATAAATGTATTTTAACTTCGAAGTAAAATGCATATTTAAATTGCATTAATGAAGAAATATTTCCCATTGTTTTTGTAAGGAAGCTTCTTAACACCATTCCCATCAAATTAATTCTGTGAATGTTGGCTTTATTTTGTTTAGCAGGTTACTCAGCTGCAAAATGATGGATGCCTGCCTAATCTTCAAAAAATTTACATTATTTCATTTGTTATTATTAGGGGGAACTGGATGCCATGTGGATTTTTTTTCTTTTCTTAATCCTTTATCCAGTGGTCATCGTCATAAATGCATCTAATTTTAATGATGCAGTAAGGATTTTGGCTTGGGTATGTGAAGCAGATATGTTTTCCTAGTGTATTTTAAATAATAATATTTCAACTTTGGGAGCAGAAAATTTATGAAATGAAACCAAAATATTTTTTCCAGCTCCAATAAATGTACTGCATGTACTTTGGAAGGAAATAGTTTTTGGAAATAGTGTCAAGATGTATGGAGGTGTGGTGCTTTACAAGAACTCTTCAGTCTCTTATTACTTTTTACATTATGCTGGCTGTGAAGTTTTAAAATGGAGAAATATATTTTGCATTCATCTCTTCATTCCTACTTGTCTTTACCTTAAAAATATATAGGCAGTTCCATGCTGCTGCTTCAGAGATTACAGTTGCTGCATTTAATTTCACATTCAATAATTAAGAAAAACACAGAGATCTGAGCATGGGAGTAATTGCAGCAACTTCTTTACATGTTGTTACCATATTTCAAGTGCTCTTTCTGTGAACTAAAAAAAAAAAACCCAAACCCCTAAAAAACCAACAGTTACATCTTTAGGTTGTGACTTCTTATATGATCTTAGTAGCCCGTATGCATTGAACTGCATTAAATAAAAGATTTGGTATTAAATTAAGGGAAAGGAGAAAAATATGTACCACATGGGTGTTGTGTTATCACTGACTTGGAGATGTTGTACAGCTGTCTTCCAGTTCAGCCTGCAATATTCAAATATTTGAAAGAGCTCTTTGAAATGCAAGCAGGGCATTGATTCAGAGTAAAACTGGTTTGCACTGCTCCCCTGTACTTGGTACAAGAGACTCCCAAGAGCATAGCAGCATGAGAGCTGTGAGATACTGCCTATACATATGTGGAATGAAGAGCAGAAACGTACTTTAATTACTCTTGGAGGAGGGACTGGGTGTGTGTGAGATACTGAATTGTTTCTCTGTTAGAGTGGAGAGAATGGAGCAGGCATTTAAATGCACTATGTGAATGCTTGCAGGATGTGGGATTGTTTGCTCTGGTTCACCAGCATAAACAAGCAAGGTGCCAGAGCTATTTTGTGCAGATAAGCAGTGTGAGATCAGGCACTGAAGAGCCCAACAGTTCTGTGGACTCATGAAATCCAAAAGGGAAGGGCTGGTATTCCCTGCAGGTGATGCTGTCTTCACCTTCCACTGAGCAGTGCTTTCACCCACATGGCTGGATCCTTGAATGCCGTGCAGTTCCAAAACAAAACTTGTTTTAGGCAGTGTTTAAGAGGGTAGTACTTAGAGTTTTAGCAGTTCTTCTAACTTACAGGAAGTAAAGATTGTCTTCACTCACTTGTTGTACATTCAGGAGAATATGAAATTAAGGTGAGGTTATGCTACCTGTGTCCACACTGAATGGAATATCTGGAAAATACGTCTTGTATAATGTTTTCTTGATACAGAGGTCTGGTCTGTGCTGGTCAGAGAGTCCCTTCCCTGAGTATAGACCCTTGCATGTGCCAGCTGTTGCTGCACAGCATGCTAGGTCCTGAATTGAAGAATAGGATTATTGTTGGTTTGGGGCTTTTTTACAGAATGTGTGCTTTCAGTTCTTTGGTTTCACTTCAGTGCTCACACTGATTTTTACACACATTACTGCTGCTGGACTGTTAACAGTCTGATGTGGAATCCATGAACTGTTGGTCAGAAGCAACCTTTGTAAGAATCTTCACTGGAGAGTGAAGCTTTCTGTACAGACTGGAGATTTTTGGTATGAACTGAGCTCTTCCAGGAGGAAATTAATTCACAGGAGCACAACCTGAGTATATTTCATTATGGAATACCCGCCACTGATTTGATATTTGTGAAAAGGCAAATTGTTTGCAGGCAGGTCTTGATGCACTGAGAGAGACAAGGGAAAAGGAGTAAATTTATATGGAGTGCCATATATATCTGTGATACTGTGCGTGTAATTCCTGCAGGTGGGGAAGCTGAGGCACTGTGAAAAGCTGTAAATCTTGTATAGTATGGCAATGGGTGTGCTCATGTGACAGCTGTTGCCTGACAGCCTCTTCCAATAAATCCTTCATTCTTCCACAAGAGGAAGTGCTTTGTGCTCAGCAGACCAAAACCTGCTCTTCAGATTCCTGTTTGGTGGATTTAAATTTTTCTCAGAGGTAAGCCCTGGGAAAAGCAGATGTAGCTTGTGGGGTGCTGTCTTTTTGGCAACACAGAGGATGGATGTGGTGGTGATGTAGCACAATGCCATTTTATATTTTTGAGCTTGTCCTTGGCTTCCTGTTGGGCTGCCTGGCTGTGCTTTCTGTATTGCAGATCTCCCACTTCAGGGGTGTTTCAGTAACACAAGATCACTCTTGAGTTACAACCATCCAAACTTCAACAGTCTGCCATGATTTAATACCATTCTGAACCTCTCCAGCTTGTACAAGGGGAAGAGCGAATTCTGGGTCTCTTGCTGGGAAAGGTTTTTGAAGAGTAGGTTGGAAAAGAAAATCCTTTGGAAGTTGTCATCCTCTAGGACAGAAATGGGGCAGATGTTGCCACAAAGGGAAGAGTGTAAATTGAAAAGAGCGCAGTTAAGGTGAGTGAGCTTCCTCCTAGAGGGGCAACAAACCTGAGTTTGTTTTTCTGTGGGTTGTAGGTAGTGTTTGACCCCCTGAGGGGGAAGCATCCAGGAGTCAGTGTTTCGTGCTCTTGTTCTTGCAGCTATGATAACAGCAGGAATTAGTGGATAATTGTTTTCATTAAATTAGTGGGAGAGGCCAGCCTTGCAGATCAGCCGTGGGGGGCAGGGACTGGGTGCCTTCTTCCCCTGAAACCTACCTCTGAAATGTCCCCTGAGCCAAGCAGTAGCTAATTACAGCGTTTATAATGACATGAACCTTTAATCACGTTGTCCATTAGTGGACTGAGAGCATTTAAAAGTACCAAATCCCCCACCAAACCCTGTCACAGGTGTCTTCTGCAATTACGTTTTGCCACCCCTAGGACTTCAGGCTGATGGCAGAAAACTTCAGACATGCTCATGGTGAAAGATACTGTGTCAGAAACTTGTTGCCCTAGACCTTCTCTAGACGTTCTCTCTCTTGACAGCTGCCCTCCAGGTCAAGGGAGGATTTTATTAGTGCTGAGTGAAAGGTAGCTTTAAAGGTCAGATTATCCATCAGTCTTGTGGGAGCTGCTGAGGGGTAGCCACTCCTGAGGTGTCTGCCTTTTTTAGGTACCTGTAAATCTGGCCCTGATTATGTAAATAACGAGGTTATATTTAAAATGCATTATGTCAGAAGAGTTCCAGTGGCAACAAACCTTTTAATGAAAAAGCATAAAGCAAGAGAACTTTTTTAACAATAAATGTCTTCCTACACTTAGCACATTAGGGTGCATAATCACCCCTCGGCATGGTTTTTGGCGTAATATGTGTGGTATTGAGCAACTGGCAAGCTACTTGGCATTTGTAGAGCATCAAACAGTAGATGACTAAGTCAGTCAGTGCATCTAAATAATTATATATAAGAAATACTTGTGAAAATTAACCCCTCCATCTTACAGAAATAACCATGGCAATCTGTGTGGAGATAGCAGCTATTACTGCCCACATACAGATTGGTTTTGTTTCCCTACCTAACCCCAAGGTAAACAGTAACTGGCACAGAATATGAAGTGTTTTCTTTACTACTTAATGCCTTTCAGTGGATTCTGCTAACACAGTTACACTGGCTAGTTACTTCTGCTAAACTGTAAAATAGCTCAGAAGGGAACCATTTCAGAATTGCTTGAAAGCAAGCCAGATGCATAATGCCTGCATACATAAAATATGTTTTAAAAGGAAAAAGTTAAAGCTCAGTGGGAATTGTTGGTGATCTGCCTTTCTAAGATGAAGTTTACGTTATTCCTTTATCAAATAATTTTAAGGCAAGCAACTCCTCAGGATGAGGAGAGGGGAAAAAAAGTAGGTCTGTAATAACAACAAAATACCTGTGTGGTTTTAGTTTTAGTCTGTGAGGAAAATCATACAGGAGACAATACTAGATTCTTGTGTTGTAGTTGATCATCCAGGCCTATTTTAAGCTTCTTGGCTGTATATTTTCTCCAAGGTTTCTAGAGGAATTTTTAGGATTTAAGGCCCAGATGTCTACCCTGAGTGTACCTGTGTTCCGCTGGTACCTGCTTGCATTTCAGCTCTTCTCCCGGAGCAGGGCGGAGTTGGCTGAGCCGCGACTGCAGTGTGGCTGTGAGCCCGCTCAGCCCGACTCTGCAGGCTGTGTGTTCACCAGCCCTGCCACTTGGCCATTTCCAGCATGGCTTGTGCTCTGTTTCAACCTCACAGCGATTGTGTTGCTGGATCTTTGTGTGCCCTGCAGCCAGCGGAGATGGCGCACATGGATTCATGTGGATTCATCTATCCATGGCCTCCGCCTCCTCCCTGCTGCATTTATCTACCAGAGCACTATAATCCTCCTCTTTTCAGCCAGACTCTTGGCAATTAAGACACGGTCTGCCCTACTTAAGGTATAAATAAGCTTTTAATGTTACTTGGGGATTACATTAGGACACGAGGGGCTCTTTTGAAGGCACAGCTTTGGCACAGCGGGATTCACAGAGCAGGCTGCTCCCACAAGATGCTCGAATAAGGGGAAAGGAATGGATTCCCAACCATGCATACAGAGAGCAGTGGCAGCTTCTGACTAGTGAGATACTAAATTGCCCTTTATAAGTTGTAAAAGTATGTGTGTCAAGGTTAAGCTACCTGTGTCCTTAGGTCAAATAAACCTGTCTATGCAGGCAATAATAATCAGAAAGTTTACTGTCTTAAAGAAGAGATAGGAGGAAGCTGAACTACTCTCTTGGAACTAGTTTGCCCTTTATGATTCCAGCTGGTGGGTGTAATACTCTACACCTGACTGTCCTGAGTCTCCTTGGCTTATGAGACCCATGCATCTGTGGCAGATGACTGTATTTTGGCCATCATTTGTCTCGCCTCTGACTTGCTTTGCTGTGCTTGGGTGACTGAGGGAGCTTTTGTGTATGCAGGAAGTTACCGGCACTTTTAAACCTCTGAGTTTGTCAGTGGGGAAAGCAAGCTAGGGAGTAACAGGTCTTGAGATGTATGTCATACAGTCTAAGAAAATTCTGTATTTGCACATTTTCTACTTTCATTACAAGTTAAGATGGTGAAATGAAACAGTTGGAGTAAGGAGTCACTGGCATTGTGTCAAATACAAGTGTACGCCCTGAGTACACAGTGCCTGTCTGGAAACTTTTACAGCTTACTGATATGATGATGTTACGACTGTAGAATCATTAAATGGGAGTGAACTGGTGTCAAATAATTTCCCACTTCTGGATCTCCTGGCAATATTGAATTACAGGCACTGACATTACAGCTGTTATCTCAGATGCTCCCGTAGCTGGCTGATGCTGCACAGGCTGAGGTTGCTGCCAGGCACTGCTGTTAGGAAGAGGAAGGATTAAATCTGTCAGCATCAAATACCTGTTCTTAGCTCAGCTACTGAAGAAATAACACTTTTTTGAGTAATATGAATATTGCATGCTGGGCTTTTTACAGTCCATAGCTTATAAATTTCTTTCATGGCTTGTGGTAAAGATAATAAGCACTTCTTTTGAGTCACAACCCAGCCTTGTCTCCTCTGCACTGTCCAAGAGTTTCCTTAGGACCCTGAACCTATGGTCAGAGGTAGGAGTTAACTTTTACAGGTGATAAGGCAGCTCCTTTCCGAATCTGTATTGCTTTGTGTGTCCTTTGGTATGCTGGGCAGGGGGCACTGGTGGAAAGGGATGTCTTGATGCTGACTTGGGGCTTAGGGCACACAGATATGTACAGATGTGCATGTTTCTGCCGACTTTGGGCAATGCTTTTTCCTGCCTAGAGTAGTAGAAAGGGGGGGAAAGAGGGAGAAGGGAAAGGTTCTTATAAGCATTTCTTATTTTCCCCCCTTTTATTCTTTTTTTCCCCCTCTTTTTTATTTTTTCTTTTAATGGGGGGATGGGTTTTAATAGTTGGCAGTGGGTTTTTCTCTTGAGTTTTGCTTGTGCCTGTGTAGAGCTATCTTGTCTTGCCCCAGGACTGGCTCTGGGTGTAGCAGTCCACCCCATGTACCCTGCTGTGAGTCGCAGGATAAGGATCGGTAAGTACCACAGCGGCAGGTAGTGCTTAGGAGTTGGGGGTGGGCTGGAGCAGGTGAGTTAAACTGTGAAAAATATGCACAACCAGCCTTTGACTCTTCTTCTTTGTCTATGTTGTTGCATTTGGGCCAGTGGTTGCCAACACTTCATTTTCTTTCTGTCTGGGTTTAAATTACCCATACTCGGACTGCTTCAGGCAGGGGAGGGTATGACCAGTCTGGAAGCTGCATGTTTACTAGATCTGATAGTGGTAAAACCTGAATTTCCCCCTGCTGTCAAAGGGAAGAGAAGTAGGGAGAGAGCAAGAGTAAACATAACTGTGCTCAGCTGATACCAACAATAGGCTTTTCTTCCCAGGAGGACTGCCCTTTTTTGTAGCAGTTTTGGTATCTTGCTGAAGATGCTGAATGTTATGCAGAACATCGTGAGCACTTTGCCCTTTTTGTCCCTTTTTGAACTTTGACTAGTTAGTCAGGATTGATTATCAACCCAGAATGCCTAATTGCGCTGCTTCTCATTTCACTGAACAAAGGTGCTGTGGCCAGAGTCTCCAGGACAAGAACTGTCAAGTGAAACATTTGAGGTGGAAGCTAGGAGCTTACCTATGGAGCTGAGTGAGAAGGGAGGTGTGCAGAACAATGGATTTGTTCAAAATGAGGATTTTGAGGACAAGGAAACAGACACCAATAGCCAAGAAGAAATGCCAAAAACGTGCAGTGTTGATGTGGAGCCGGTGGCTGTGGAGGAGACAGTGTTGAAGCCTTATGCTGGGATGCCAAAGGAGGTCTTGCTGCAGTTCTCCAGCCAAGCCCGCTACAGAGTCACCAGGGAGATCCTCTTCTGGCTCGTCATTGCTGGTTCCGTTGTGCTTGTGTGTGCCACGATTGCCATCATTGCTCTCTCTCCAAAGTGCCTTGACTGGTGGCAGGCCAGTCCTATTTACCAGATCTATCCTCGCTCCTTCAGGGACAGCAACATGGATGGGAATGGGGATCTGAAAGGTGGGCCAGTTTTCATTCTTGCTGTGTAACAGCTGTGTGTGTGTGAGTATATAAAAAGCAAAACCAGTGGAAAAGTTCAGTCCAATAGACAAAGCCACCTTAATGGAGAGAAGTAAGAGACGTGGTCAGGCAATGTTAATGGCAACTCACATTGTTGTGAATAAATCCAGGAGCTGCTTGCTCAAGTTAAGTTAGAAAGTTGGAATTAGAGAAGAAGTTGAGAGATGGTGCTGAGAGCAAGCAGCAGCACAGCTGCTACCAGAGTCAGATACCGCCACAAAACTGAGTCCAGTCAGGAGGATGAGTGGTGCTGAGCACCTGGTGATGTTTGGTGGCTGCTCTTCCTAAGGAAAACTAAAACTGACAAAGAGGGGAGAAAGATGTGTTACTTCTTGCTTTTTTCATGGTCCAGGTGTTATCAGCTGGTAAAAATGCTTGGAGATGGGGCACCTGATAGCAAGGAAGCAATGCCACTTACCAGTAGCTGAGCTGAGACTGCCCTGCAGAAAGGGAGGGCTCAACACCAAAGTGGACAATGCATTATTAAACAATAAGTGATAGCCACACACTGTACAGTACTGGCAGGTGAAGGGCAGAAAGTGTTTCTGTAGCTGCATACTATAGTAACATGTCAGGAAGATAAAGGGATCTGTGTACAAACAAAAATATTTTGTCTTTTCTGCATAGATGATGTCCTTTTCTTTGTAAATAGGTATCCAAGAAAAACTGGACCATATTACATATTTGAATATAAAAACCATCTGGATCACCTCTTTCTTTAAATCCCCTTTAAAAGACCTTGGATATGGAGCTGAAGACTTCTATGACATTGATCCCATTTTTGGATCAATGACAGATTTTGAGAATTTGATTGCAGCCATACATGACAGAGGTAAGCTGCACCTCCAAGCCAAGTAACTCTGTTAAAAAGATGGACCTTCATTTTGTGCACCTGGCAGTCCCCCCGTGGTGCCATTGAGCAGGATCAGATGGAGGAGCCAGCAAAGGGTACAAGGCAGCTCCACAGCAACGTGAGCTCCGTGATTGCCATCTCCTGCCCTTTGGCTCCGGGGCAGTGCTGAAAGCAGGACAGAGGGCACAGGGAGCTACAGCAGCAAAACAGGGCAGCTGCATGTCCTCTGCAAGGAGGATGTTTGTGGGTGCTGGGCTGGCACCCATCCATGCTCCCTAAGGCCTGTCTTACGGGCATTGGAAGGCTGGGATCAAGCTGAGGTGCAGTTCTGTGTGACTGAACATGAGGGAACATACGCTTCTTTCCTGCCCTTGCATCCTTGCTTTGATGAGTTTATGCTTCAGACCAAATGTTTGCTCAGGAGTTTCTTCTTAAAGCTGTTGAGCTGAACAGAAAATAGTTTGAGAGTCTGAAAGGTTTCAATAAAATGTCTGTTCTTTAGGAAAGGTGATAAAGAATGTGTGATCACTGATGCTAGACTGGTGAAGTGCCTTTCTTACCTGGGAGGTGTGAGACAGATGTTGAAGTCAGAGTTAGTGAAAGTAGTTTATAACAGCAGAAGTCTGTTTTGATTGTTCTCTTCACCCTTCTTTCCCTCCCAAGCTGTGTTCCAGTTACTTGCAAACACCAGCCAGGTCTAACTGTTCTGTTAGTCTGGTACTTTTTGTGGGGTTTTTATGCCCTTCTCCTTCACCAGACCTCTGGCATGGAAGAAGCCCAAATACCTCTGATACTGCATTTGGAGCAAATACGAATGTTGTCTTAAAAGGCTAAATGTAATGTTGTAGTTCGGGGAGGGAAAGAAGGGCTGATGTTTTTGTTTTCATTTTTAAGGGCTAAAGCTGATAATGGATTTAATACCAAACCACACAAGTGACAAACACCGGTGGTTTCAGCTGAGCCGCAATCGGACTGGGCAGTACACGGACTACTACATCTGGCAGGACTGCAGGCAGGCTGCTGGCTCAGTCATCCCTCCCAACAACTGGGTAAGCACAGGAAAGGCCACACACACCTCCCAAGCTGGATGCCACAGAGCAAAAGCAGCTGTAACATGATTGTCCCACTGTACACGGAGTTCTAAGTGACTGGTGAGACGTACAAAATTATGTTATTACATGAGTTAGTGCAGGTTAAGATTTGAACCAGGTTGGAGGATCACTCAAAAAGTTCCTACTTCAAGTGGAATTTTAAAAATTACTTTTGTTTCTTCACCTCAGTGTTAAATCTTTCTTCATTAAGCAAACAAACACACACAAAAAAAAGGTTGTGTGCAAATGGTTCACACACGCCCCCTTCTGTGTATGGGTGTTTTGTTCTAGAAACTGCGTGTCAGGTACTCTGAAATCAGTTGGTGGGGAAGGAAACAAAGCAATGTGATCTTGGCTTTTTTCCTTTTTTCTGGAAAATGACCAGGCCAGAAAGCATGTTGCCTATTTCAAATGGACTTATTTTAGATTAGAACCGGTGGGTGCATGATTGAGAACTCTAGGTGGAATTAATACTACCAATTTTTATAGTTTCTCTTTAATCTTTAGAGTCTTAAGAACTATCTTTTGGAATCTTTTATTAGAGAGATGGTGATAAAGTTTAACATTTTTAACTTGCTGGCTTTTGTTGACCCTTCAAAGGGATAATACTAAATTGCAGAAAGCTCTAAGTTAACTAAAGCTATTTAATAGGTTTTAGGAGAAGTCATTCCAAAATAAATGTTCCCACCCATGTTTTCCCCTCTATTCCAGATAATTCCCAATGAAAGTTAACTTAATAAAAAAATCTTAGAAATCTATAATACTGAGCAGGAAATACATGTGGCAAAGTGCAACTAAAGGGGGAGCAACTAGTGGCAAAAATAAATGAAAATCATAAGTACCAAAATCTGTTCAAAATGTAGTCCACTGATTAGGCATTTTGTGCTCTATTTTTTGGTTGTAATGCCACACATTTTAGTGTGTGCATAGGAGGAAATGTTTGTTAAGTTAGTAGTTGTGGTTGTCTCTCTCCCTTGGCTGAGCAGGTGAGTGTCTTTGGGAATTCCAGCTGGCAGTTTGACGATGTGAGAAAGCAATGTTATTTCCATCAGTTTGGGAAGGAGCAGCCAGACTTAAATTTTCGCAACCCTGCTGTCCAACAAGAAATCCGTGTAAGTATGAAACTCACTGGTGCTGAGACAAGACCAAAGCAGCTCTTGCACTAAAGCCTGTATAGAATGTCAAGTGCAGAGAAGTTTTTTATCTCTGTTGATACAAAGAGTTGTTAATTAGCCGGTCAAATGGAGGGATGGCACCTTGTTTAGCAGAGAGATGTTTGCATTTTCAGGAAAGCAGAGGCAATGCTGATTTGAATTACAAGGAATGCCTGGACTTGATGATAAGGGGGAGATAGTGAGTTTCGATCTGTCCACGTGTCTGATGACTTTCCAGGGGGAAAATGAGTGTTTTCACAGTGAGAGTGGTGGTGATGGTGCTGTTCCGATGGAATTTCCTTCCTATCTGCACTGTTTCCTGGCAGACAATGTGGAATTCATTAAAATATGGGGATGTAGACCTGAATATGGGGAGCCTGACAGCTGCTGCTTCTTTTTCCCCTTTCTGTAAGTTATGCCTCAGCAGGTAGTACAGCTACTTAATGTGTTTAATTGAATCTGTGTTTGCCACTTTATTCTGTTGAATTGTGGTGCATTTCTTGGGCGTTGGTCTTCACAGCTGCCCAGCCTTCCTGGGATGGTCTCTGTGGGGCCTCTCCCCTCACCAGGTGGCTACTGCATGAGCTTGAAGAACCAAAACACTTCTGGTCACATCTTTTAACTCAACCACACAATGAGAATTGCTGAAACTCCAGGAGCAGAGATGCTGCATTTCCTATTAAAACAAAACAAAACAAAACAAAACCAAAACAAAACAAAACAAAAACAAACCAACAACCAAAAAAAAAAAAAACAAAAACAAAACCAAAAAACCCCATGATAGCTAAGAAGCTTGTCCTGATGACATGAGCATCATGTTAAAGGAATAATTTTTGTCTAGTATTTTAATTTAATATCCTGTTAGAGAAGGTTAGGTGGACTGAGCAGGAAGCAAATGGATTTCTGCAGAGAAGCTCAAGTCTTTGGTTCAGCAGCACAAGGGCACCCGAGAACAGCCAAACTCAGCAGCCAGCACGTTGTGGCTTTCATGTGTAAATAGATGTAGATTGGCGCCGGGGAGAACCATATCAGTGCTTGATGTTTGCATAAGCACCTGATACCCGGGTTTGCTTTTGTGCTGAGCACAGGTATAATAAGCATGAGCTTTTTTGGGTACCATCACCATTGGACAGACACCACACTGAGAGCTGCTGCTTGCAGAATGGCAGAAAGTGCAGCTCAGCGAGGGGGTCTTTATTTGCCAAACAAAAATCTGTACAGCTTAACAGTGTACTAATTCTACTCCAACTTTTTCAGATAAGTGTACTTCATATATTTTGAAAAGGCAGGTCAATAGATTAAAAAAAAAACATGTCTTTTTCCTCAGACAAAGACAAGTATCACAACTAAAAGGACATTTGCAGAAACCACTCAAGAGGGACTGAACTTTGGAGTTTTTTGTTAAAACTGGGGCAATTAAAACTGTAGTAATATAGTGAGTGAAGTAGGATATAATTTTACTAATAGTGACTAACACTGGAATTTGATAGTGAAATTTCAACTCAATAGCATTTGTAATTGTTGGATGATAATTTCTTATGTTCCTGCAAATCAACAAATAAGTCTGAAAAAAAATTTAAAAAACTTACATCACTCAAATAAAAGAGAACAAGTATTTTAAGAGCTCTATGGTGTAAAAGAAAATTGGTGGCACAAGGCCTGTGCAGAACAACATATTCCTGTATATTTGAATCAATGTGTTCTAATTGTGTGCAGCCATGACATGAGTGATCATCAACAACATCACTTAGCATGAGCCCAGTAGTGTTGATGGATGAGATTAGAAACTGCTTTTAGTGAGTCATACCCTGGTTTTGGGGTCCTGAATTATGGGAGAAGTTAGGGACCAGTCTTTTTTTTTTTTTTTTTTTTTTTTTTTGTATGATTGAAATAGTAAGACATACTTTATTTAGCTATTAATTTGACTTTAGATCAACATGATTCACTTTGGCTTCTAGAAAAATTCAAAGTACAAATCAAAAAATGAATTGTTATGTATTTACACCTCCCTACAAGTTTATTTTTCTTTTTAAGGGTATACTATTTTAAATGGGGTAGACTCACTCAGACTTTTCAATTTTTGCTTCTATCTAGGATATTATCAAATTTTGGCTTGGCAAAGGAGTTGACGGATTTAGTTTTGGCGCTGTTAAATTTTTCTTAGAAGCAACACATCTCCGGGATGAGCCTCCAGTGAACAAGTCTCAGAATGGAGTAATGTTTATGTCTTTTCTTTCTTTCCTGCATCTCCTATGGAGACAAGAGTGCCTGCTTTGACTCTTTTGGGTCTTAATTGTGGCTGTAGGAAAAACAGGTCAGCCTTGGAAGGTGGGTAGGTCCTGGGCACTCTGCACAAAAAGCACTCACCACAAAGAAGCCCCAGTAAGAACTGGAGCATAACTAAGAAAACACTGATGTAGGCCATGTGTCACAATGAAAGGTGACCAGACACATTCACTGTTGTCTATGTTGCTTGCTTTTGCTCTGATAGTGAACTTGGTGACGTTGCCAGGTGGTGCCAGACACTGTTCTCCTGTGGAGCTGGGATCACAAACAGCTGGCCAGCTCCAAGGTGGCGGTGGTGTTGTGGTACTGTATCAAGGCACTGTCCATCTTTCCAGCCTGGTCTGAGGCCACAGCTCATGCTCTGGATAGGCTCTGTTGGTTGGTGTTGTGGGTGGGCTTTCCCTGCTGAAGGATGGGATCCAAATTATCAGTCCTCTGCTACTCCAGTTCATCAAATGCAGTTCAGCTCTGTGCTGTTAGTGTTAGCGTGCTGAACTCATTTCAGTAAAAAGTCATAAACTGGTGCACTCTCTCAGGCAAGAATGGGGAGTATCTGGAGAATTCTGAAACCTAAAACATTGGTGAACTAATGTGAAGTACTATACCACTAATGTGAGGTACTATACCTTGCTTTAAGGAGACTATCACAGCCTATTCCCAGCTGTACCATGACTACACCACCACACAAGTCGGTTTGCATGACATCATCCGCAGCTTCCGTCACACCATGAATGAGTTCAGCAGAGAGCCTGGCAGATACAGGTAACCAGCACAGCTTTTTCTAACATTCTTCTCCCTCTTGCTAGCAAGACAATGTTCTTTCACTAACATAATACACCACAGAAATGGAAATCCTCCAGTGCAGATAGCAGTGCATAGGCTGTACTGTCTCTTCCCCGGTGTATGCAGAAAGGAATTGGCCCTGTTAGCTCTGCTCCATCTATGTATAAAGGTAAGCAGAAAAGGAAAACATTCTAATCACAGAGATACTAATTTATCAACCCTGTGCCTGATGCATTCTTTAATTTTAATAATGCAGTTCAAGTGAGACACACAGTCAGAGAGTGTTAAAATCACAGAATGGTTGAATTTGGAAAGGACCTCCTGAAATTCTCTGGTCCAACCCCCCTGTTTTTTAGGGCCACCTGGAGCCAATTGTCCAGGAACTTGTCCAGATGGCTTTTGAACATTTCCAGAAATGGAGACTCTACAACCTCCCTGGAAAACCAGTGCCAGGACTCAGTCACCCTGACTGGTGGGAGTTTCCTGATGTTCATGGGGAAATACCTGTCCTGTTTTTCAGTTTGTGCCCATTGCCTCTGGCCCTGGCACTGGGCACCACTGAAGAGAGCCTGGCTCTGTCACCTTTGCACCCTCCCTTCAATACATGGATGAGGTCCTGGAGGTGTCCCTTCCCCGGGCTAAACAGCCCCACCTCAGCAGCCTTTCCTTCTGGGAGAGATGTTTCAGTCCCTGATGGTCTCAGTGCCAGACTAAAGGGGAAGGATTACTGCCCTCACTTCTGGCAGCACTCCTCCTAATGCAGCCCAGGATGCCATGAGCCACCTGCAGGGGCACATTGATGGCTCATGGTCAACTCAGGGGACCCCCATGTCCCCTTCTGTGAAGGAAAGCATGGAAATTGCTGGAATGGAGTGTGTGGACATGGATTCAGAAAGATAAAACCTCAGTCAGATACTTTAGCCTTGTGTTGACTCCTGTAGATTTTTCTCCAGCAATTTCCAAGAAGTATTTCTTCTCCTTGATTCCTTGTCTGCCTTACAAAATATAATTCCTCTGTATTAATCTTTTTTAATGGGGAGGGGGAAGTGACCATAATTCTTAATGCTCTGTGTTCAACCATTTCTAGCTTTATTCTGTTCTGTGTAACCAAAAATGAACCAAAAAAGCTATTTGTGTTCTTCTTTGTAGATTTATGGGTTCTGATGATGATGAAAAGGAAGACATTAAAGCAACAATGATGTATTATGGAACAACTTTTATCCAAGAAGCAGATTTTCCCTTCAACTTCAACCTAATTAACATGAAAGATCTATCAGGCAACAGTATTTTTGAAGCTGTCAACTCATGGATGAAAAACATGCCTGCAGGAAAATGGCCAAACTGGGCAGTAAGAGTTCTAGACTAACTCTCCTAGGAAGGGCTTGTTCTGTAGGTGGCAGAAACCAAACACACACACACACACACACACACGCTCTTGATTTCAGTGGGGTCAGCAGCAGCCTGGGCCCATGGCTGAGCTACAGTCGCTGTCCTTGTGAAAACTCTCAGCTGCTGTAGTTGGAGTCCTTGGCACTGTCTGGCTCTCCTGCCCTTCAGTAACAGTTCCACTCCCTGTGCAAGGATGACAGAAGGGAATTTATGATCATGCCTCTCCCTCAGTGTCTCCAGTGGCTAAACCACCAGTGAGAATAGAATTGGGATAATTATCTTTGACCATAAACTGACTCACTGCAATGGATTCTGGAACCCGCCCGGGGCCAGGGCAGAGAAGAGCAGCAGTGGAGGGCAGTTAACTTAAAACATTGCTTCTCTTTTTCCAAGGAAGCATGTTCGGAATGTGCAAAGGATCTTTTCAAAGCAAGCAGAGCAATCCTCACACAACAGAAAAAATAGCAGAGAACTGTAAGCAGGGAGAGTTGTTATTTGTGATCTCTTCCTCCTTCTGCCTCATGTGCTGCTGGCAGGACTTGTGTGTTAAATTTTTTGGGACAGAAGTTTGTAATGGCATCAAGATAAAGATGATGGACCTCACAGCCATGGAAGGGAAAGAAAAAAACCCCAAAACATTTACTACATTGTTAAATTACTTAATTTCACATGTGCATGAACTTTTATAATGTGTGTTTAACAGAATGATGTTTTCTTCAGGTTGGAAGCCCTAACGCTGCTCGGATTTCAACTCGGGTTGGGAAGGAGTACATCAATGTCATGAACATGCTGCTTTTAACCCTCCCTGGCACTCCTGTAACTTACTATGGTGAAGAAATAGGCATGGAGAATATTGCATCAGAAAATGTAAGTGAAGAGCATGTAAACTCTGGTCCTGTTGTTTAGTTCCAAGTAACAGAACACTCAAAAGCACAAGAACTTTTGTTTTGCTAACCAAACCCAGTCTTTCTCACTGCTTAAATGGTTTTCCATATTTCTCATGGCAAACCTCTGTTCAGCGTGTGGAAATGGCCAGGCCAGAGAGCAGAACCAAGGCCTTGATATGTGAACTGATAGACTTCAGTTATGGATGCTGACTTCTTTCTTTCTCTGGATCAGTCTTGCATGGTTTCCAGCAGTGTTGCTTCAGCAGAAAGGACAGCAAGTGCCAGCACAGGGCCTGGCCAGGGTAAGGAGAGGTGTGCTGCGGACATAGGAGGGAAGATAACTGAGCCATCTCCTTCCTCCCATGGAAGTGGGACTCTGACATCATTGTGCCAGAGTCCATTATTTCATGGCTGTTACTTAAAGGAAGTCACAGTTCTGATTCTGTCCAAGCCACGGCTGTCATGAGTGTGCCCAAGCTCAGAAAAAGGGATCTGCATGAAGGGGAGGCTGCCTGCTGGCAGGCAGAAGTGGCTTTTGGTCATCATGCATAGTCTGTCCCAAAAGGGAACAGCTCATCTCTGCCTCTCCTGACAATATTTGAGCACCACAAGAACACGGTCCTATGGCAGATGCTGCTTTCCCTGTGAAAAGCCTCTGTTAGGGAATGAGGCAGCTGCTGGCAATGTTAGAAATGGCTCTGCTAGCTTTGTAGCAAAGGGAAAGAGGTACTTGAAGCACAGGATCACCTCCAGATTTGTCTGATTCAGATGTGAGGAAGTGATTCTCTGATTTAAAAGGAAATCTCATTTCCTCTGAGAAAACTCTAGGTCAAATATCTCCTGCATTTTCTTGCTGCTGCTGATTACTGCTGACAGAGTGATTCTCTTAAGAAAAGTGGCTCACCCTGAGCTCCTCAGGGTTCACTCTCTTTTAGTGACTACCCTGTGGCTCAGGGCTTTGGAACAAATGCAAACCCACCCTTCACTCAGGCTGGAGAGGAAGGTTCCCTGATTAATGGGTGTCTTAGGAAAATGGAGAGTATTTGCTCATGATGATATAGGCTTTAGTCCCAGCATTTCAAACACTTCAGGAGACACTGAAAGAGGTAAAGATGAGAGGCACTGTTACCACTGTTGAAAACTTAGGATTTTTTTCTCCTGCTTTTCAGAATATGCTAAAAAGGAGAAACCCATTATTTATAATGTCACAAAGCAAAGTGACAATTTCTTTTGTTAGGTTGCTGCTCTGACAGATTGTATTGAAAAGTGTCCTTTATATGAAAAACAGTTTTCATGGAAAACAAACACTCAAAGTATGTGCAAAATATTTTATGCCCTCTTATATCATTAAATTTAAGTGTCAGATCTTTTGGCAGCTCTTCAGTAACAATGAGGAAGCTTTTTCAGGATTGTGAATTCTTCAAAATGAGAACTTCAGACTTTTTTTACATCGACACTTTTTAATCAGCTAAAAGCCAGTTTTCAATAGTTTTGCACTTGGAAATAATAATTTTTACCTGTCTAACACAAACAGTCCTGTCAAAATTGTACCCCTTGCAAATGTAAGCTTGAAGAGTTCTGGGGTGAAAAGCGCAATGCTTAGAAAATAACAGACACTGAACAGCAGTTACTTGTTGTTTACTGTTATTTTAACAACATCTCTTCTAAGGACTCATTACCTCACATATTCACTCTCTGCATGTCTAGATATTTATAAGAATATCCTGGCTGTCATCAGTAAACTTTTATCCAACCATCTGTTGCAAAGGATGACAACTCTAGTAAGAGTCATTGTCAAATTCTAGTAGAATTTGGGAATTCCATGTTTTACCCAGCAATGCTGTATCTGAGATCATCCCCTCCCCTCCATTTCAGGAACTGTCTTGGTTCTCATTTTAGCCTTAGATTTGGACCACAATTACATCCTCATTATTTTTAACTTAAACCAACTGAAAGGGAGATAATTTGGGAGATCTGAGAACATGCTATTGGAAGAGTAATTTTTAATATGGTAATCACCACTTTTATTTTCTAGCCAACCCTCCCAGAGAAATCCCCCATGCAGTGGGATGGAGAAGTTAATGCTGGTTTTACTGAAGGCAACAGCAGCTGGTTACCTGTTAACTCAGACTACCAAAGTGTAAATGTGGAAGTAGGTATCTACATGTGTAACAAACTAATGGTCTCAAAATATTTTAATGTATCTATTTTGCTCTGGCTTCCTTTTAGTAGTGAGCATTGGTAGCAGGAACAAACTCAAGGGGAAAAAAAGCACTGAATCCTCACAAGTTTTATTAGGAAAGGAAATCCTTGCACAACAAGGAGCCTACTTCATCTATATGCATTTAAGCAGAGCAACTACAATTATGATGTTGATGTTGCAATTTGGCTCTTTAACGTCCTTTTAATCCTTTTGATATGAAATTGAAAACTGGTCTCTTTTCCCCCATTTCTGTTGCTATAGAAAGCACTGGTTTTGTAACAAGAACTTGACATAGACCGACTCTAACATAAGTAGAGCAGTGAATCAAACAGATTTTGCTGACCAAAATTGAAGGCAGAAAAAAAAATTGAAGATAGCAGAAATATAAAATGTGATATAAACCCTGTGACTGCAGTAGACTGGACTCAATGAAAAAGATTCAGTGTCAAGCTTTGAATGGCTGTGGCTTTCTCCTAAATCAACAGTACTGAAAGGAAGCTGTGGGAGGAAGCAATTGCATTAGTGCTGGGGAACTATTATGCTTAATAAACTCTATACCTGCCACTCCACACGTGAGAAGGAAGTGCATGAGAAAAAGCAGATTTTCAGTGAAATTTGGAGACAGATTTGAAGAGGGATAATTGTCAGCACAGAATTCCAATAGGTGTGTTCTCAGCAGCCTGGGTGTGTGTAAGAAGGGAGCTGTATTTCCTCCCTGCAGTGCCAAGAACTGACCCTGTTGGTGCTGACTGTTGCAGATCCAGAGCACCTGGTCCAACTCAACCCTGAGTTTGTACCGAGCGCTGACGCTGCTGCGGAACAATGAGCTCCCCATGAATCGGGGGTGGATGTGCCACGTCTGGAATGACACTGACGTGTTTGTCTATGTGAGGGAGCTGGATGGCTTGGACAGAGTCTTCATGATGGTGCTCAACTTCGGCCAGGAGACAACAACAGACCTGCAGGCCGTAGCTCCTAATCTTCCCTCTGAAGCTGTAATAAGACTCAGTACTCATTTTAGCAATGCTGGCAAAGTGGTCAATACCAAACTAATTAAAACTGAGATGGGAGAAGGCCTGGTCCTGGAATATAGAACAACAAAGCCTGTTCATACTATGGACGCTTTTCAAGGGAAGTGTTTTGTGGCAGAAAAAGCTTGTTATTCCAAGGCCCTCAATTTACTCTACATGAACTGTTAAGTAGAGGAGTAGAATACCCATGCTTTCATGTTAATTTAGAAGATATTAGCTTCAGGGAAATGCTAAAAATACTCTGTTTTCTTTGGCTTTTAAAACACTATTTGTGTACAAAATAAATGTCCTGAAAAATCAGATACATAATTGCCTTCTATCTGTATTTGTGATGAAAAGGACAAAGAATGGATCCCCCTTAGGATCTGTGGAGAAGAAAAGTAAACCTGTTCTAAAAACTGTCCTGTTTAAGCATGTATTTTTGGGAGGAGAGGGAACAGTTGCTTTTTGTGTGCTGACCCTGGAGGTTGCTGGTCTGTAAGTGTTCCTGTGGAATCTCAAGCCTGTGGCAGTTCACTGTAACTTTTCAGAAGTCTGCAGATTTGTAAAACTTATTCCAAAGGGGTGGCCCTATATCTGCTAAAACACGTGAAAACAAGCAAGACTAGTGTATACTGCGATGTTTTACCTCTTCTCTCAAATCTAACAACTCCGATTATCCTCAACGTTAGGAAGAAAAAGAAAAAAAATGTAGCTAATATCTAATTCCACGCTTGTAACTGCATTTCCAGTTGATTCTCCCCCTCCCTGCTGAGTTAGAATATATTTGCATTCTCTTCTTCCTTTTCCTGCCCTAAGGCTGAGGTGAGAGGTGTGTACTTTAGTTCAGAGGAAGCAGCTGAATCAACCCTACTGAATGTCACATTTGTACATGTGCTCTGATTTGCATTTGCTGCACCTGCAGTGCTTGATGTGGCCCTAGGTGTGCACCACCGATTTCCTTTAGCAAGCAATGCACAGCAAATTTGTGCCTTGCTTGGAGGGCAGCTAAGCTATGAATTGGGCTGCTTTAGTGGGGGCATTCTTTTTGTTTTATCCTCTGGAGATACTCTGGCATCTTTTGACACACTGATCTTGTCCTTCTGAGGGACTTGGCACCTCCTTCTTAAGGTTACCATGCTAGGTAAGGTAACTGCAAGATTTTTAATGTATTCAGATCAGAGTTCTGCTAAAACTCCATTAATGAGGGTGCTTTTCTTTGCAGTTTGGTCAATCCCACCACATGATCAGTACACCATGGCTGCTGTGCAGGTAGAGAGGGCAGCAATCACCACCTACATATGGCAATTTGTTCTGGAAGTAGTGAGACTTGAATGTCAGATGCTTCAGAGGAGTTCTGCTGTGCTGTGTAAGATGTGGCCTTGCAAGAGATGCCTTGGACAGGAAGGCTGCCTGTGCCAAGTGCCTGTGGCTCCCCTGTAAGCTCTAAGTGCTCCAGCTCTGCTCGCTAGCACTGCTCTGCTGGCTCACGTGAACAGAGCTGCTGGACAAACTCTTTTCTGCTGGCAGCTGCTTCTGCACAGCATGGCAGGGCAGAAATCCAGTTCTTGGTCTGTATTTTTGTAAGGCAATGCCACACCCAGCTTTGTGTGCTTGTGCCCATAAAGCAGGGATCCAAGAGGAGAGATCCTCTGGAGAAGGTGTTTGCTTTCCATACAAATCCAATGTTTTTCAGGTGGTCGGTGTGTTTAGGAGTTATTTGCAGATTTGCTGTGATGTTGGGGATGGCACACTTCCTCAAGTTCTCTGTTCAGAAAAGCAAGGTGTCTTGCAACCTAAAATAATGAAAATATTTTATTATGAAGTAAAGTTCTTTGCACTATAAAAGTTCAGGCTTTTGTGCAGCTATTCTAGTAATCTTCCTTTCCTAAACTAATGCTAAGAAATACCTTGTCATAAGACAGCATGGAGTTTTCCTGAAAGAATTCATCTTGGGAATAACTGCCACCACCACCTAATTAACATTTTCTAGGATTTGTTAAAATTAAGAGTAATAAAATTTGTATCAAACTGTAAAAGTCTGAGACATCAGTAAAAATATGTTAAGTCTTGGGAGTATTTTGCTTTTAACAAGCATGCTTGTATAAAGTGCAAAATCTTGAAAGCTAACTGTAATAGCTTTGATAGCACAGATCATGCATTTCAAAATGTAAAGATCCAACCCATCATGTATGTTTTACACAATGAGGAAGATAGGAGTAAATAGTATGACAGTTTTAAGCACTTAATACTCTACAGAGCAAGACTTTTCCTCCTGGAAGGATGTTTTGCACAGCTTGGAACCTTTCATTCAAAGCTCCTAGCACATTACAGTGGGAATTGAACACTATTTTAAGGCTATTTCAATAATCTGGCTCTGCCACCGTCTCTTTTATATCTGTACAAGTATATATGTGTATAAAGGTAGATATATATAAAGATTGCTGGGTTTTAAAATTTTATATATATATATATATATATATATATATATATGTGTGTGTGTGTGTGTAAAATCAGCAGTTGCTTTAGCAGTTTTTCTTTGTAGTTTAAACATACAGTCAATGACTGCCCAACTACTGAGGCTGAAGTATTCCTTGAGGGGGGGACACATCCCTGCAACATGTTATGGAGCTGTGCAGTAAAGGGATCATACCTCATTCAGTGAGTGCTCCCAGGATGAATCACAATGACTGCCATTTGCCTGGACATCTAGGATGATATTAGGAATCCAATTTCCTGGAACAATGAAGCTGGTGATCACTTTACATTGAATGAACAAGTCAAAAATTAAATAGGTATGTGAATTGCTTAAGGATAGCTGCCTTCTTGTCCTGACAGAATTTCTATTATTCCTTAAGAAAAAGAGAATTGTAGAGGGGCGTTCTGAATGAATTACTTGTATTTCTAATAACTGCATATTTGGAAAGTATTCAACAATTTAGTGTGTTTGTTCTCTCTGAGTCTTTTTGGAAAGACGTGCTCTTTTCTTCCTGCACAAAGAGCACAACAGCAACTGCAGCACCGGCTGCAATTTCTCAACCGCTGCAGTTGTGCTGCTCAGAGACAGGGCATCATGAAATGTAGAAAAGGTTATTCAAGATCTCTTTTGGTAATGATGGTAAAAGCCTCTCCCCAGACTGGATGGTACAAGAAAATTGTCAAGCTTGAATGTACCTTTTGCTGGAAACTCACAAAGTTAGGGTTAAGTTTCAGGTATAAAAGCACCTGTGCCTTGGCCTTGTTGTCACTCTAGCTTGGACGAAGGACCTGCAGCTTTAGCAAAGTGAGAAAAATAGGTTTTTATATAGCAGCAAAACCCAAGATTTTTCTCCAAGGGTTGCCGAGAGCTGCAGCCTAGCCCTGTCAGCATCTGGAGTGACAGCGTGGGTTCACCCTACACTGCCCAACAACTGCCCTATGTGGGGGCCTAGGAAAGAGTGAACCCCCGTCACAGGCTCCCAATCTTTATGTTTTTGCATCTCAGAGAGTGTTCTGAGTCTGCTGTGGAGCTGGTGATTTGGGATTGTGTTTGAATTCATTTAAGGTGGAATCAAACTCTGTGGTCTTTAATTTACATTACTATTAAGATTTTGCTTCATGACTCCATTTATCTGAGATATTCTTATCCTTACCTTTCTTACTTGTTCTGTTGGCATGATCTAGTGCAGCCTTCCTGAGTTTCTGAACATACTGTAAAATTCCTGGTAGCATTACCCGTTCATCATTTTCATACGCCGTGATAAAAACTGATGGATAGCACTGAGATTAAAAACCAAAACCAGTTAAACACTTGACAACTGGTCTTTCACAGAGCAACACATTTTTCTCTTACTATACAACTTGTTAGGGTTTATTTAAGAACTTATCTATTACATAATTACTTAGTGTTTTCTAAGAGTTTTATCACTCTAACTGCAAAAAGTATTTTGGTCTTCACAGGTGGGCATAATCTACTTAAAAAAGGTCATAAAACCATCCTCTTCCCACTGGTCTGATACCTGTCTGCTTGCTGATGATTGCAAAAAAAGAAAAAATGGGAGTAATAAGCATGGAATAGTTTACCTTAGAACAATAGCTGAAGTTTAGTTTTCAATCTTTCTGCACAGAAGTTGGTTTTTAAATAGTAAGAGTTCAACTTAATGAAGCTGTGCAACAGAGCTAACACACTGTCAAACAGAGATTTCCCTTGAGATGACAATATCATTCAGGAGAAGGCATTGGGTTAATTTCAGTAGTCACTTGTGACTCCAACTATTGCTAAGATTATTACTGAAATAATTTATATTGGAGGTTTTTTTAAAAATTTCAGTGATCTACTTCTGGTTGTCTTATAAACCACTACAATTTATGCCTGAAGTATTCTGCACAGAAAGCATAGTTTTACCTGTGGCTTAATGTTCTGGTATGGGCAATAGCTTTTGATATACTTCATACATTTTTCATCTTCTAATGGATTTCCCCATTCTTCTTGTTCCTCAATTGTCAGTGGGAGATGAGTTTTCATCATTGTATTTAGAACATCCACGAAAGGAGCCTTAGAAGTCATTAAAAAAAAAAAAATTGGAAATAGGCCAGAGGACCTTGAATATCTGTGTCAAGGTGTTCTCAAACAAATGAGGAGAGTGAGCTTTGAACTGGAATGTTTCCAATTCTGAAAGTGGTACAAGAACACAGATAATACAGTTTAATGTTACAATCTGTATAAGGTCTGCAGCAGCTCACCTGTAAAACCATGGCTCTGATCAGTGCTGGATCAGTGTTGCACAGGGCTCCTGCGAGAACTCCCCCAGCACTGGCAGCTGCCAGTGCTGTGCGTTTGGGCTGAGAAAATCCCAGTTGGTGCAGCAGAATGATGCAAGCCCTGAGGTCATGGAGACCTTTGAGTTTATTCTGCTGACATCCATCTCTGTGCCAGCTAAGGCCCTGCTCTCCTCCACCCCTGAAATTTAATGCAATTCAAGTTGGAATCTCTTCAGAAAACATTACATGGCATAGTTTCAGATAACAGAAGAATAGCAGCAGCCACAGAGTGGCATGTCTTAGTTTGCTTTCCCAATTAACTCTTCTCTACTTTTGCCTTTATCCTTCTTTATGACTAAAAGAGACAACACGAAGGCAAAATAAATCCATTCATGATTGGTGAAAATACTATCAGTAGAAGGGCACATGTGCTTGTGTCCTGGAATCCATAGGAAAAGCAACACTAGGAATTATTGTAGGCAATACAAATTCAGATAATGTTATCTTTTTATACAGGAAACTATGAAAATATTGAAAACATTTCCAATACTTCCATTACTAACAGTATTATTAAAAACAGTAGAATAGTATTTCTGAACTCCACACCAGACTCTCAGGATTTGTCTTCTGCTTAGCTTAAACTCTGAGACTATTAGAAAGTTGGGTTTGGGTTCCCCCTTCTCCCCCCCCCCCCCCAATTTGTGAATTTCAAATGCTATTTGAAATCTTACATTTTGTAGTACAGAATTATAAAAATAACTTATACTTCTTTCTGTGCAACCACAATTTTGATTTTCAACCACCTGAAGCTTCCTCTTCAAGTTTCAGGTTTAAAATAGATTATTTGATTAGCCTGCCATCTTTGGATGACAAATTCATCTTCATGTTGGACTGACCTGCATCTTAAGATTCTTAGTGGGGTGTGAGGACGAACAGCACAATGCTTGCCACTGAGTGCAGCAGACTGAATATATTTGCTGAATTTGTTTTGGGACTGGTATTTCCAACAATTACTCATTCCTCCCCTTCCCTCTCCTCCCTAAAGTGATTCTTTTGTTGTCTTCCTTAGCTACTGAGAAAAATTTGAAGCCTGTTGTACATTGCAGTTTTATAAAACTGGTAGATTTGTAGCTAAACTGGAGACAGATGATTTAGCCAATAAAAGAACAAGGGTTGCAGGTTAAATGCTTAGTTGTTGCTGTAGAATGTAAATGGCTTTCAGAAGATACAGACTGGGCATTAGCACACAATGCTCTCAGGAGAGGCAGATAACATGCCATGGCAATTTGAGCATCTAACCAAATTTTTTCTTGAGCAAAAATCAGACAAGTAATGAGACTTGAAAAGATTAAAAGTTACAGCCATCATGTAGATTTAAGAAACCTAAAATGTGGTGTGCTCTTGTGTTTTTTTTCCCCTGAGGTATATTTGAAAACTACTAAAATAAAAAGATCTAAGAAGAGATAAATAATTATGTATAAGTACACAGAAAAAATTATTTTGGTGCATCTTCAGTTGTACATGAACAAGTATCTATGTATCCTGCAAAATATAATATTATTTCCATTTTATATTTGATTTACCTAACATGGCAATATGCTAATATCCAACCCTCTTCAATTAACATCAGCTTCTCTTCTTTAAAGCTCATGTTCAAATCTATGCCATAAGCTCCATATACATGAACTAGAAGTGGTCTCCTGTGTAGTTCTTTAGAATTCTTATTATGAAAAACTGTAATTGGCACCAAAGTTTCATCCTGGAAAAGAAGGAGTAGTTTTACAATAAGGGACATTGCAGAAATCTCAATGACACATGGCAATGAAAACTTCAATTATTTATTTTAAAATGTGTTTTTTTGATTATAGTAATTTTTTTTCACTTAGAGTGTACAAAGCACTCTTGAAAAATAAAGCCTGAGACTGAACCTCTGCTGTGTGGGCTTTCAGATGCAGAGTATAAATTCATTTAAGTGCAACACCTGAGGAGTTTTTAAACTACCAAAGCACCCAAGTCTTCCTTCCCCTTTAACTCCAAGAATATATGTTATTAACAATAGAGTTTACCACTTACCACAGTACAAACTCTTTATTAACATCTCCAAATTTTTAAACTCAGGCTGTTAAAACTTTCTTTTCTTGATCTGCACTGTGCAGCTGGTTGTGGGGTGCTCTTTTCAACAGCTGGCACCTTTTTCATTTATCATGTGGAGTACAATACCATTACATCAACTAGCAATTCTCAGTTATACTAAGCTTCTTGACTCATCGTGTGCTGTTATCTCCTGTGGAATACCCAGGTTAATGGAAAAAAAAAAAATCACGACTCTTTCTTGTTCTTCTCTATAGCACTGAAGAAAACACCCACTGTTTAATAACTATAGCACCAACTGCTCTTTACATTTTTAATCTCTGTTCCCTGCCAAATGCACTTTCTTTAAATGGGTGGGGAGGAAGGAAAGAATAAAAGGATTGGGAAAAAGACTGAAAAATCTTACCTTGCTTTTAGCTAGTAAACGTGTAGTGTGACAATTTGTAATAATTGGTACCTCTTGCACAGCTTGTTCAATGAGATTATTTTCTTTAAATGAATATGCAAAACACTTAGGGGGGTGTACTGGGGAGGAGAGCTGAAAATAGCAGGTGCTGGTGGTATGTTCAGGATGAGATTCCAATTCAAATTCACAGGCCCACGTAGGTAGCTGAAAAAACATGGTATTTCAAGTGAGACCCTTACACAGCTTCTGCAAATTTTGCTTAATATGTCTTTCAGAGTAAAAGACTTTGGATATTAACTAATTATCTTAGTTTGTATGTAGCACAATCTGTATTTAATTTAAATCCAGTAATAAAGCAGTAAAGAAATGAAAGACTGGTGAACTTTTTACCTGAGGCCATTTGATATAGTTGGACAATGAAATAAAAACAAAAAATAAATTCAAATTCAGTTTAAAATGGGTATTAGTGCAGACTTTCTAAAAGAAAACATTTGAAATTATTCTGCATTAGTTTTATTTCTTAGATCCTATTTTTCCTTGCATTTCCAGTTCTACTTCAACACGCTATACAGCCAAGTCCATGTCAGCTATTATGCTTTTACTGTGAGTTAGCTCAGTAATGCTAAGCCACTGAAAACCCCTGCCTCTTAACTTTGTTCCTAGTGCCAGCCATTGTGAAGAACAAAACCTTTTCCTGGCACATTCACCCTCAGATACTTACTGTTATTATATTTAAGGTTTTTAATTCTGCTAAGAATGAAAGAAATCAAGATTCATTCTTTGAGAGCAGCAGGGACATAGCCAAACCTTCTGCCAGACCATTACTTACTTGGGTTAGGCTGCTAGAGGCTTCTGAAAAGGCAGCAGAGGTCCAAGTTCTCCTGAGTAACTGCAGGCCCTTTCTGAATAAATACACTATGGCCATTTTAAAAAACTGAAGATTTTGGAGACCATACAGTGTACTTTGTTGAAAACCTTTTCCTGTAGCAGTTTTATAGAGTGCAGCATTGGCAGCTTGTTGCAATAAACTTGTGAGTTGTTCAGACTGGATTTTTCAGGAAAACAAATCAACTAAATATTTCACCTCAATGGTCTTCAGAAATTGGATTTGGCTTAAGTCACTTTTATTATGGCACAGTGTCCATACTTGTTTTCTGACTATTAAATCTATTTCCTGTGGTAGGGGCCTTGTTTACACCGATGAGTGTAGGCAAAAAAAGGCTCAGTAACACTAAGTAGAGCATTTAGGGAACTAAGTTCTGTTTTACATTAGAAATCAGCTGTATTGTGAAGAGCTTGACTGTAATCCCTTGAAGAAAGAACTGGCTCACAGGATAGCTGTGCTTTAACTTTCTACATGCTGCAATAAGCCACCACATCAAATCCTGACAAACAGCCACAGGTAACACAATTAGTCATAATGATGAAATTGCCAGCATTAATAGTTTCCAAACTGCTTTTACTTTTGGAATTTATCTTTGCTTTCATTATGCTATGCCAAAAAAAAAAAAAAAAAAAAAAAAAAAAAAAGCTGGAAAAATATTATGCCATTTAAACCAAGCTAAAACGTACCTTTATTGACTGAACTGAGTATGAAACAAAAGAAATCACATTTAAGTAAAGATGAGCAGCGTTCTTCAGGAACATAATACAGTCATCACTGAACATCTCAAAGTCTACTAGCTTGGTTTTCTTTTCCAGTGCATAAACTAACTGCCAGTTCTCCTTGCCACTGGAACCTATTGGTGCCTTCATCAACTATAAAAAAAAACAAACAAACAACCTTGTATTACTAAAATGTAGTAAGAGTTACAGATGAGAGGTACAGACTTATAGGTGATGTCATACATTTTCCTTGATAAATATTACTTATTTGTATTTGGGGCATTTACCTGTCTAAAACTGGAGATTTTTACATTCCCTTTACATAGGCAAAATGGAAAAACTGTGCAGTAACATTTGGAGAAGACCAAGTCTCAAAGATTACTCTATAGAAGACTGCAATACAATAAGTGCTTTCAGTATGGCCAGCACAACTGTAGGTGGGTTCGATTACACAAATTGAGATCACCAACTTAAGGTTTGATATAGGGGAAATTACTGTTGAAGCATAGTCATTTCTTGATGCTGTCAAAGGAGTTAGGATCAAACAGGCCTCCTACAGGTGAGAGTCCATGCAGCACTATCAGTCTTTTTAATCCATGCAGCTCTCTCTCTTTTATATGTAAGCTGTGATGAACAGAATTAAAAGCCAACTTTACTATTTCTATATGACCTGCAATAGGCATCTAAATTATTCCTATGAATGTAATTATCAGTCAAAATTGCCTTATATTCTGCAGGTTCTCCATATGCAGTAAGAATGTACAACTGGTCCTTTCTGTGCTCGATGTGGTAAATGACCCCTGTGGTTCGTGCTTGTACAAGAGCAGGTGACTCAAAGGGATGCCTGCAGTCAACCAGCCAAACTTCTGAGGTTGTCTTGCTGTTGCTGTTGATAGTAAGAAAACGCCTGTCTTTTGTGCAATAAAGGTCTACAAAGAATCTGTAAGGAATCAAAAAAAAAAAAAAAGCTTAAAATTAATCACTATTTTAAAATACATCAGTTGTTTCAGAATCATGGGCATCCATCTGCAAGGTAAGAAACAACATTTCTGTAAGCAGACTGGAGAAATTTCAGGCTATTTAGCTCCCATACCGACTTCTGATGCATTTACCCTGGGATTTAAAACCCTTCAATCTTGTGTGTGAAACCTGAAATCTGCAAGGAAAGCAATTTAGCTGTTGCCCAACTAAATCCATATTTTTGCATCATTGATCTAGACTGGAAGCTCATTTATGCATACAGGCTTTAAAATTCAGGCAAAATGTAGAACTTTTTATTGAGCTTGTACCCTATTAAAAAAAAAGTAGTAGTCGATAGTTAAAATAATAAATGTCATCTTGTGGGAACAGCAATAACAAAAGTAAGAGCTATTAAAAATTAATTGGTAAAATGTCTATGTGCTACTGACCTAATTGTCTGAAGCAAATAAAACAAAAAGTACTATTTAAAAAGAAAAAAAGCACAGAGGCCTATAGGAGGCAAGATGGACAGTGTTGTAGTGATAATGCTGGAAACTAGGCACTGGTTTTGGAACTAAGAAACTAGGAACTACTAACTGGATTTAAATCCCTCTAAAATCTAGAAACAGAAAGCAGAATGATAACCAGTGGCTAGATGCAAATAGTAGAGAAGTTCAGGCTGAAATTCAGATTCAAATTTCTGTGAGTCATCTGAATTAACTGGAATGTCACATCATGGATCAGGACAGTCTATCTGCCATTTTGAACCCTTAAGACTTAGATGTCTCTAAAAGCAAAACTGTACAACACAAAGATCCAGATTCCATCAAGAAAATGTAGGGTTGAATACCATAATCTGCATCACACAGATATATCACTGCAGATACATGACTGCAATGATGATCTCTCTAAGATTCAGAGTATTTGACTGGTGAAGGAAAGGATGCTTTAGATAGTATTTTCAGTGCCTTTAATTATTTGCAGGTGGAGGATCTCAAGGCTTTTTTTTATTGTTTTTTATTGTTTTTTCTAATAGCACCCTCTTGACATCTTTAGAACAGGCACAGAGGGGGAGTTAAAGTCTGCAAGAAAAATCAGCCTCCTGCCTGTGTAATACGCATGATTTTGGCAAGAATATGGCACTGCATTCAGTAGAGATTCCAAGAATTCAGCTCTGCTGATCCTGCCTCTAAGAGGGTTGAGCTGAAATGCATATTACACTTCTCCCCAAGGATTATGACCTTGATATTACAATTTTTTTTTATGTTGGTAGCTTCTTTTAAACAAAAAGTCAAGAAATTTTCAGCTTCTAAAAAAATATTTGATTTCAACTAGAAGAGCAGGTGAGATGCAGAACAGAACTGCTCAATGGCAATACAAAAGAATGTCTTGCCATCTCCGATGAAGGAGTTCAGCTATGAGCTGCAATAGCACATGAACCTTTAGAGTAAGTTTCTAGTAGATCTACTGTAATGACTGTGACCTTCAGAATGATGCCAGCAGTTTCCCTGTGGGGAAGTGCCAGGTCAGTGCAACCTGATTTTCCAAAACGATGCATCAAATGCAACTGGAAAAAAAGATCTTATTTATTCCATCTCCATTGCAAATTGTTTTGTTTGTTTTTCTTTTTCCAATGAAAGTATAATTGGCATTTCTTTACTGAATATGTAACTTGAATTAAGAATAATCACAAATATTTATGCAATGCTGTATAAATATGCCATGTGCTACAAGGCTGAAAAGCTAGTTCTGAGCTCAATTTAGCAAAGAGCCTTCTTGTCTTCCTAAACCACTGCTTAAAGAAAGGTTATTGAGAGGGTATTCAGTCAACAATAGTTCTGTCTCTTGGAATGTTGTAATGATTTTGCTCATCCATTACCCAGAGCAAGGATTAGCCTGAACTTATGTATTTTTTTTTTAAAGATGTATCAGACATCAATAGCAGGGAAAACAAAATGAAATCCACGGTCTGATTTACCCTGTATGAAACTGTCAAACATTCATTAAAGGACACCCTGACCTGAGAGTGACCTTGACATTTATAAACTCAGCTGAACTCATGAGGTAAGAGAGGAAAGTCAAATCTCTGTTGATCACATATCAAAAGGAGAACAGAGCACATTCTGAGGCTGTATAAGGGACTACTGACAGCAGAACACAACAATGCAGTTTACTATTTGAAATATGATATGGAACACCTTTTTTTCCAAACCACTTATATTTTACATATAAAATACTCTGAAATATGTAAAGGACTTGTTATATTTTAGATATGTATTACCTTGCATCTTGTTCTGTATAAACTAACTTAGTATGTTTCTGGTAAGTGAAAGTAGTCATGAATACATTCTGGCATTTAAGGTTCTTCTGAGTTGTGTAATACAGAACATCATTTGCAGCCCATTCTGGAAAAAAAGACAAATGTGTATCAAATTCAGAGAGCAGATGATATTTCTGATATTACTGAGAGAAGATGGGACTTCCACGGACACTGGACCCAGTGCTGAAAAAGGTGGGTCGCAGATGGCATGGAACTGAGGACAACACTTTTGCATCCTGTGGGGACTGAGGTAAGAGCCAAAAGGTTTTCCCATGTTTTCTCTGAATACCCGAGAACGAGAATCTCATAATGCATTGGGGGAAAAAAGCAAAAAAACAACCAAAAAAAAAAAAAGCAGAGGTCAATGTTCCAGGGCCCAGTAATAGGAAGCTGTTGACCCTGTGTGGGTTCTGGAGGTAACAGGAAAATAGGAGATGTGGCTGTTTAAAACAGCAGAGAAAAATACACGGAGTCAGCAAGATAATAAAGACATCATAAGCTCTGCACTGCTGCATGTGACTGCACACAAACCATTTAGAGAAAAGAGATGATGCATGTGCCCCATGGGTACTGCTGAGATAAAAATTCTCCAGTTTTCTCTGCTTGTGTATGTGTTCACCAACATAGAAAGGTATAAATACAGGAACCTTGTTATTCTGAAATTATTATGACTGATCCAGCCACATTCCTGCCATCTCTGCTGCTCCTACAGCCAACAGAATGATGTTTAACACATGTGCTTTTAAAAGCTGCTGTATGTGTCTTATGCATAAATACTGATTTTCAGTACAAACTCTGAGGAGTTTGTAATAACACACTTTGCTTTCTGAACAGCAGTGTGGCTCCAAAGTGCTCAAGTGGCTGAGGATTCACTATGAAGACAAGCCTTTAGAGGGAAAATCCAAGTTTTTCTATAGCCTAGCCTATAGCAAAATCAAGGTGTAAAGTTTCAGGAACTTTTGTCTGTCTCCCTGCTATTTTATAGCACTCAATACAAGCCCATAAACTTTGCAAGTGGTTCCAAGACCTAATTCTTTTGCTCATGATTGAGGCACCCCTGTGCTTCCTGACACTACTGCTGTACTCACTCACACCTGACTTACCTTTACAGAATTTACCATTCTGACAGTCATCTTTTGTACTCTTATTATCTGTCACACCTATTTAAGCAACAGGATGTTGGTCTCTTAACTGTACTGATTCTTCTGGATCAACCTAGATAGATGTTCAAATCAAGGATGTTGTAAAATGTCATTGGCAAATATCCATGTTTATTTTTCAACAGGTGTTATAATCTTCAGTGGGGAAACACAACACTAAAGTTTTGCTACTCCTCATTTTTTCAGCAAGGAAATAGAACATTTTACATAGAGGTTTTTTTTTCTTTTTGCTCTGCCCAGGCAAATTGCTTACTGCACTAGATATACTTGATGACATCTAGCAATATAATCCAAAGTACAAGATGTGGAACACTGTATATATACTGTTATACTCTTTTTGCTATATTCTTTCACAGACAATAAAATTCACTTCCATTTACCTCTGCTTCTTTTAACAGCAATGTAAAGCTCTGTAATCTATTCTGAAATATGAAAGAATTGATTCAAGGCCTGGCTGACTTCACTGGGCTCTGAAGTGTGACCCACATTCTGGATTCCAGTTGAAATTCCAGCCAATACTACTATCACTAGTAGATAGTACTGCCACACTTTTCAAGCAAAGCTAATTGTCTACAGCTACCAGCGACTTCAGTTGTAGCTGCAAGGGTTTACCAAGTAGAACATCCCTCAAAAAGATCTTTATATGACAGTCACATCAAACTATATTTTGAACATAGCATGTTGGATTCAATGGAAAAATTATGACTGTTGTAATGTGCATACATGCTTTTACAATGAAGGAAAAGTTGTATCCAAGGAAGCAGTCCTGTTCATCCATATCTGACAGCCTGTAATGGTGCAGCATTAAAGAAACCATAAGAAAAAATTCAACATCTATAAGGATTAAATGTGCCTTAACTTGAAAAAAATAAATATTGTCTTTAAATGAAAAAAAAAGTTGTGTTGAAAGCTTGTGTGATCCACAGGATATTTATAAATGACTTACCAAAGCTAAATGCACTTGGAATTACTTTTTCCACAACAGGAAGATTACCAAGTTTCATAACAATGCAGGTTGCCTCTTCAGAATTTTCACTTTTTAAGCTGATGGCCATGTATCTCTGATCTGGTGAAATTCTGATCCGTTGAATAAAGGCATCAGAAAAGCCAAGATCTTCAACACTGAATAAAATCTTAGCATTTCCTTCACCTATTACATAGGAAAAAGAGATAGCAAAAACTCCTGTAATTTAGACACTGTCAAAATGAATGGTGATTCCTAATGTCAGTATTTAAAATCTGTCTCCAATATTCACAAACATTCTACTGGAATTTATCAACAACAAATACCTGTCTTGCAAGATATTTGTAAATGCACTTCATAAAAATAAACAAAAAATTACAGTTCCAAGGAAAAAAGGCCTGTAGTAAAAATATTCCAAAAGTGTAGATATTGGCTTCCACTAACCATATTGAATTTTAAAGCTCAGACAGCTAAAGTTCAGTTTTTAATAAATAAAAGTAGAAATTCTTTCAACGCCCTCAGAAATGAAAAGCATGGATATTCTTTTCCTTTCTTCAAAATGTTAACTTAGGGCTCTGCAAGCGTCTTCTCTCTTTCCTCTCCAGCAACTTGCCTTAGTATCAATATATACTATTCTCTATTTACCTCACTTTTTCAGATTCAGGATTCTAAAATTATTACTCTAGTACAGAATTGTATAAAAGCATTTTCAGTTAAGAAACAGACAAGTTAAGCATTAATGCAAGAAAAGAACACTAAGTGATACATGTATACCTTTTTAAAGAATCTTACCATATTAGGAAGGGAAATCCCTTACCATCATCTGCCTTTGCAAGAAATATGCAGCCATTCTCTTCGAAGTACACATTCTCTCCAAACCTCATCTGTTCAATACAAACAAAAATATTTCAAGTTCAGCATACTATTTCCTTTGAATCCCTATATACAGTAATTTTCCTGTGCAGAAATGTAACAAATGGCAGAACATATATTCTGTACTGAAGAAGGAACTGCACACATCAGAAAGGTTTTTTCAGTTAGGGTACTTAAGCTACCTCTATCTGTTCTAAATTTCACAGAAGGCTAAGATCACCTGCAACTGCTCTTGCAACTTACAATGTTTTGTAATCTTTATCCAAAAGTCAGATGATTATTTTACCTTTACTTGCTTTTGCCAATGGAGAAGTTAAGGTAAATTCACTGTCATAACAAGTATAAGCTGTTCTAAACACAAACTGTTACTATGCACAATTATTAAAATATTCAACACTTCTACTGTAAAAAAAATTTAGTAAACCAGCATTTTATAGCAAGAACAACTTCACTGTCTTTTATTTGTAATCAGTAATGGGAAATGTTTTTATTGTTTGCCACTTACCCTTGGGCTTCTTGAATTGAGTGTATACATGTTGTGTAATTCTTCCAGTTTTTCTTTGATTCTTTTTGTCATTGCTTTGTATGTTGGTGAAATGTTATTCCAGTTTTTTTGCTCTGATTTCAGAAGGTTCTTGTGAAAAAGGTCTGAAGTTACTATGGATGTATTTTGCTTCCTTTTGGAAGGGACTTTTGTTCCTTCCTGCTAAGTAAGGAAAGACAAAAATGGCTACAAGCCAGCACACTGCATAGCAATCTGAACACATTGAGGTGATATCCCCTGAGCCACAGGCCCAAAACCACCTTTGTGTTATTACAAAAGTACATGCCAATAAAAACAAAAACTGCAGCTGGTATCTGTTTTATTTTAACTCTTTCTGGTCTTTTGGGAGGCACTGTCAAATGTGCTTTACTTGACACATTGAGGTCTTCTCTTCAAAATTTAGGGTATTATGGATGCATGCTCTTAATTGATTATTAGTAAGTATGTTTGTTCCTGTTCTAGAACTAGGTTTTACCTTTTATGGAATTCTATTATTTTTCCTTCTTCACAGCTTTCTTTCATAATGTGCTGTCTTTAGAGTGATTTCTCATTTCCTTTCCCAGACAACAGTGCCCACACCTCTGTCCCTGTACCTTGGAGTCCTAGCAGCTCATTCAGGTTCTTGCTCCACCTCTTCAGAAGTGTTGATATAAATGTTCATAAGGTGCAGAATAAAGTGAACTGATATGGGTTCTGCAACAATTTTATCAGGAATAAGTTAAAGGATCTAGTTTTCCATGAAATGTGAGATTACTGCTACCTCACTGCCAACAAAGCTGTCTTCTAGTGTAAAAAATGTTTAAAGTGTGTTAAAACTGCTATAACCAAATCCTACTTCCTCTTGCATGCTGTGAAATCCCACTTGATCAAGTAGTAAGCTTCACAACTTATATTTCACTACATAATACTGCACAGATCACACAAAGTAGCATTTTATAACATTCAGTGTATGATTTGAATGTGTCTAAGCTTAAAAAGCAGCCTGTGATTTATATCCTGTCCTTGCATTCCATTAAGGAATGTTGGTTTGTTCCTAGTTTGTCTTCAGAAACACATGAGAACCAAAATGTGAATGTTTCAAATAGACTGAAGGGAAACCATCTGCTCCAGTTACCAAACTGCCTAGGAAAATAAAGCACATGATTGCTGAGAGCTGAGTGTCTGTCACTGGTTCAGACCAATCCTTCCTGTCACCTGGCACAAGGCAAAGAAATTGTGAAGGCTCTTAGAGAAGTTCTACAGCGAGTGAGTGACTACACTAGCTGATCTCTCCCTGCAGTTTTCTCCTGACACTTTACCTAAGTCTGGAAGATACCAATTTTTTCAAAATTACAATAGCGGGAAAATCAACCAAAATGCATCTTTATGTCAAAACAGCACAGGAAAGCTGAACAATGGCACATGCCCTTGAACGTAACTGATATCCTGGACTTTATTTCTCTGCTTCAAATTCTCTGGGAAAAATATGTTTCTTCAACATGTGAAAAGTATCTGTTAAGATCCCTTAGCAGATGTGCCAAGGTGGTTGCTGGTATTAAATCTATATTTAACAGCATACCTTGCAGGAAAAGAATCTGCATGGCAGAATGCTTCCAGGTGGTGCGGTCCTGTGGGTGCATGTACTTTTTGAACAGCCCAGGATGTGGCACTTTTTTGGTCCAATTTTACTGTAAGGACACACTCTTTGAGGAGGGTTATGCTTTGAGTAGTACTTGGCACTGAAGGTCAGCCCTTGGAGAAGATTCCGCAGTCCAGCGCAGCACATGCTAACCTTCATTTCGTGACAGCCAGCCTGGAGTTTCTGAAAATCCCAAACTGCCGATCATTCACACTGTGCGTGTGAAATATACAGAACGTAAACTGCAGGCGTAAATATACATACACACAGAAGAAACAGACATAGTGTAAACTTCCTCTTTCAAAGGAATGGGACCGATTCACTATGTAAATCAAACGAGAAGAAAATAAGTAACACTTTGTTTGTTAACAAGTGGCAGCCACATTTTAACCTGAACATTCCGGGCGGCCAAAAGTTTAACTCCAGTGAAACTGAGGAGAAGGGGAGCTGCAACAGCGCACGTCCAAACGCTGAAGGCCAGAACACCGGGAAAGTCTGGAGGAGTCGTCCCCGCCTCAGTTCCCCAGCATCGAACACCAAACCCAGGCTGTCTCCCGAGGCTCCCTGGGCAGCAGGAGCTGGACCCCGTTCGCAGGAGCACTGCAGGGGACGGGCCCCACGAGTGCGGCCGGACCCGGCGCGGCCCCGCTCCCCGCCGCCGCTGTCCGTCCGTCCGCCCGCCCGCCCACGGCCCGCCAAGGACTCGCCGTACCCGCGGCGCTGCCGCCGCTCCTCCCGCTCCCGCTCCCTCCGGGCCGGCGCGCCCGGGACCAGCTCCGGGCGGGCGGCAGCGCTCCGGGGGCGCTGCCCGTAACTAAGATGGCGGCAGGGCGCTTCAGCAGCCGCGCCGCCCGAGCGCCGCTGATGTCAGCGCCGGGACGCGGACCCACAGCGGGGCGGGCACGCTCCCTGGCGCGGCTTTCCTGGGTGGCCGCCGTGCCACACCCAGTCCCGTCCCCAGGCGCGGTGGCCAAGGGCGACTTGTCTTGAGGCCCAGGCACGCCGTGCCGGGCCTGAAGAACACCGCGCTTCCTCAGTCACCGAGCGTCGCTCGGCGCTGCCCTTAGCAAAGATGGCCGCGCCCCTCCTCCCGCTCCATCCCTAGCCCGGCCGGTCCCGCAGCCGCTGGATGCTCAGCGCCGCGTCCCCGCCGCCCGAGACAGCGCTCCCTCCCTCTCTCCCGCCGCGCCAGCTCCCGGCGCTCCCGCCGCCGCATGGCCGAGACTGCCGGCTCCCCGCGCCGCCCCGCCGCGGGCAGGTGCGGGGCGAGCGGAGCGGCGGCGGCCCGAGCCCGGTGGCGGCTGCTCGGACAGGTAGGGGGAGCCCGCGGGCGGGAGGGGCCGGCATGGCGGGGCCGGCGCCGCCGGGGCAGCGCGGGGTCTCCGCCTGTTCCCCCGGCCGGCGGGACCCGCGCTGCCCGCGCCCCTCACGGGAGCATTGCGAGCAATACTGTGGGGGGTCATGTAAAGGGGCTTGCAGCAGTCTCCCTGGAAAATATGATAATAATAAGAATATATACATATATATATATATATATATATATAGAGGCAGGCACTGATCCCTTTAGTCTCGTGACGGGACTTAAGGGAATGGCCTGAAGTTGTGCAGAGGAGGTTTGGGTTGGATGTTACAAAAGGGTTTTTCGCCCAGAGGGTGGCTGGGCACTGGAACAGCTCCCCAGGGAAGTGGTGCCAGGCGAGCCTGACAGCCTGACAGAGTCCAAGTGTTTGGACAATGCCCTCAGGCACATGGTGTGACTCTTGCAGTGTCCTGTGCAGGGCCAGGAGTTGGACTCTATGGTCCTGATGGGTCCCTTCCAGCTTAGCTTGTTCTATGATTTCATGATTCTAAAGCGTGCCTTCAGTAGATCCCCAAAAGTGTCCATGGCCTGTGTTAAGGAAGGAGGACAGGAGGACCAGCATCCCACTGGCACCTCCACCACCTGAGGGCACCTTTTGATTTTCAGGCCATAGTTTGACACCTTGCATCTCTGCTGCCGCTGGGGTTGGTTGTCGTTGCTGCCACCTCATTCCTGCTCTTTGCTCTTTGCCCCCCCAAGACTGCCTTTGGCAGGGAGCTGGGGTGAGACCCCGCTTACCTGGCAGTGAAAACTGCATTTTGCTGAGGGGCTGTGCCTGGAGCAAGGTGAGGAGGAAGAAGGAGCAAGTAGTGACACCTGTGCTGTGGTAAACAGCAGCTCTTCAGCTGCAGCCTTCCACACAGTGACAGAGCCTTTCAGAGCAGTGTGACGTTGGAAAGGATTCCTCTGCAGATGAGTGTAAGCATAAGGGCTTAAAAATTCTTGTCTGTTTCATTGGTTGTGATTGTTACAGGACGTGAAATTTACAGGCCTGACGTGAGTGTTTGGTTCTGTGCAGATGGATGTCAGGAGCTGCCTATGGACAGCTATCCCTGAGAGGGCAGAGAGGTGACACTGAGTCAGTGGTGGTGGCAGCCGGGTTGGAAGGGGCACCTGGCTGCAGCTGGGTCACAGTGGGAGGCCTCGGGAACATCAATATCGCACTTTCTGTGTGCTTTTGGTTTCTAAATTTGCCGGTCCTGTTCAAAAGGACCAACTTCTGTTTCAATATACTCCAAAGCAGGAAATGTCAAAGTTACTGGTAGGAATATCAGGTTTGTCTTTGTAGGTTTCTGTTCTAGCAGCCCATGTAAGCAGCACTCTGTGGCTGTAGTAACTGTTATTTCTTCTCAACATATACTGCCTTTGGCTTATTCCTGTCTCTTAAAATCATAAGGAGCTTTTCATGACAATAGAGTGGGGTTGTGGAAGAGTGCATGTAGGTATTTGGGGAGAAGGCTTCTCGTTCTTTCTCAAACTACATGTATCTGTGACCTTTTCCTCTGCAGATTCCCTTGGTTTTTCCATGTTCTTTAGCTTCTCTGTTGATTTTTATATGGTACAATGAGCAAGGATCAATTTAATCTTAGTGGTACATCTGAAGTAAAAATCAGTTCTGTGCTCTTTGCTACAGTGGCGCTCAGATCTATCTATGGATTGGAAGAAGGTATCAACCTCCCTTTAAATCTATTTTTAAAGGAGCACTGTCAAAGTGCTTCTTACAGTGCTTTTAAAAGCACTTTTCATACTGCTTATAATAATGCCTTACGTGAAATCAGTTCTATGGTGTGTTTATATCTTGAATTTGCTTCCATTCAATGCACACACAAATTGATTTATTATGGTAAGGATGCTTGAGTGCATGCTCGCTGATTTAATTAAGAAAAAAAAAGCTCTTTTATGAGGTATCCTATGAAGCTAGCATAAAGAACCTAGGGTTTGCATAATTACCTGTGTGCTCTTTATCAATGAAATGTTTATGCATGTACTGAGTTTGAAGTTTGGCAATATTTTCAAACTTAGTCTGTCAGAATCAAGAAAAGTATTTTTTGCATTTTAAAGAATGCTGAGGGAAGTTACCCATTTACTGGGCATTTGTAAATGACTGGATAAGTTATCTAAGGCTGTGTTTTGAGCTGTGCCAGTCTCTGTGGCTGAAGGCTTTATTCAGTCAGTAGTTTTCAGCAGGGAGGTTAGAGCAATAGGCATGCTTTAGGTTCCTCCCTATATGTACATTTGCTCCTTATAGAAAGTTTCATGAAATCTGTAAGCTTTTTTTGTTGATCCTGCCTTCTTGCTTTTTTTTCTTTTCCTATCTTGCTCTTCTCACACAAGTCTCAGAATCACAGATTATGCTGAGCAGGAAAGGACACACAAGGATCATCAAGTTCAGTTCCTGGCCCTGCACAGGACCATCCCCAAGAGTTGCACCACATGCCTGAGAGTATCTGCTTAATATCTGCTAATGTACTTTAACTTCCAGAATTGAAAAATAAAAGCTAAAGTGAGGACAGGTCAATGACACTTTTTTCCCTGAACAGAAGCATGTCTAAAACAAATTTTCATCTCTACTCTTCTCTCTGTGAAGGGTGCCTGTTCTTCGGATCTTTTTTCCATGCTTTTGTTAGTCTTGAGTTTGTAAATTATTTAGGGTAGGACAAAACAATTTGGTAAATATATTATTTGTAAAAATAAATACTATAGTCCTATGGAGGATATTTAGAGTGCAGTTACAGGTTATGTTGTAGTTGATTGCGCAGAAACTTTCTTGCATATGCAAAATACCATGTTGCAGTTGCTGCCACAGAACTGGCAGAGGTTTGTAGACCATAAACTGTTACTGAATTTGGCTCTTAGTGCAACTAGGCCTAACACAAGGCTATACAAGTATGGGGAATTTCAAGTGACTGCCTTTCTCCATGTTGTTTGCAGTAGATTCTCTTTTGGTGAGGTTTTTTTAAAGAGATATCAACCAGTTTTAGGTTTTATAGAAGTCCTAAACATGGCTCTAATACTTTGACTAAATACCAAGGGTGTTGCAATTGAGATCTGTGGTAATATTTTACCAGAATCTTTGTAGAACAGAGACTGTTTGGTGATGAGTTGAGTCTGTCACCCTTTGTTTTTATCAGTGGGTTATTCTAGAGCAATAATTTATCTTTCTACCCTATTTAACACAACTGTGATTGTGTTTTAAGTCTTTTAAGAACAGACTTGAGAAAACCCCCCTCTTGATCCATATGTAAAAAATACGGAGTTAGATATAAATAATATAACGTATTCTCCACTTGTGCTATTTTCTCAGTTACACGTAGGGTTTTAAAATATTTGACCTGCTGTTGTAATTTTCAGATATTAGACCACTTGATTTTTGTTTGAGGCTGTGGGAGAAATGTTCTTTTGAGTATTCAAATGTTCATGAGATTTCCTGCTAACCCAGAGTGTGTGTGCTAACCAGCACACACAAATTTACAGAGTGGCTATAAGATGTCTCTGTACTACCGAAACTGAAAATAGAAAAGTGTTGTTGCTGTTGTATTTGTTTTTCTTGTTAGTAATGCCTTGCTATTGCTTTAAAGAAGTCCCCAAACAACACACTTTTCTGAAAATTAGGTCTTGCTGGTTGTCTTGAGTTGTCAAGATAGTCTATTTTATTTTCAGGCACACAGCTATTACATGAAGGTCTTAATTTTGCTGGTCTTTTAATTTTGTTCTCCTGCTTTGATATTTTTGTGTTTTCCTTCACATGCATATTTTTCTCACGTGTTACATAAGTAGTGTGGACAGCACCCAGACATTTTTAATACTTCATGGAAAATGCCTGTGCCTTTCATATGATGAGACCTGCCAATGAAAATAGCTCCAAAAGCAGTAAGCCTGATGCCTCAGACCTGCTGTTAGGAACCAAAAGTGTAGCAAATACAATTGTTCTGCTCACATATGGAGTACTTCCAAATATCTCGAAAAATAATAAGTCATGGCCTCCAACTGTAAGGCTTTTAAATGTGAGTGCATTTTCAGTCAAAGCATGTCAACACAGGTTGGGTACAGCAAAAAAATCACTGACCCTTTTTTTTTTTTTTTTGTATGCATCCTGTATACAAAGCTTCTATTTCAAGTTTCATAATTCTTGAGAGCTGTTTCTCATTTGATTTATCTCTAGTTGGCAAAACCTTGTAAATTGCAGTGCTGTCCTACTCAATGGAGCTCTTCCTTGTACCCCTACCCTATCAATTTATAGCGATGAGTTTATTTTCTGCTTGCTCAGTTTTTTGGTTTTTTTCTAATTCATCACTTGGTTCTGCATATGCACCTTAATTTTAAAAATGCAATGGCAATTTTTTAATGTATTCTCTCCAATGTTAGGAGAAAGAAGTTAAATCTAGGACACCTCTCCTTCCATCTCACTGCCCTAAGGAATAAATCTTTTTGTCTGGCAGGGAAATGCTGGCTGTTTCTGAGCAATGGCACAGCTCAAACCAGCTGAGTGCTGGGTTCTCCTGCACAGAGGGGCTGATACCTCACTCCCTGAAGATGGTTGAGTGCAGCAGACTAGGCAGGACAGAGAGCCCACATTTTCACTTTCCTGAACAAGTGTTTTAATAATTTAAGAAATGCAAATGACATTCTGTCTCTGTCACTGCCTTAAATTCTTCTGTCTCTTAGCACTGAACTTGGTGCTCTCAGAGTGTTTTCAGGCTCACCTGAAGTCTGTCTCTGTGTCAGTCTCCTTACAGGGGCCTGGTAGGGGAATATAGAGTTGTGGCATCTGAAAGTCTGGGGCTGGGATAGGGAACAATTTTCTCATCTTGGGCAACTTTGGCAGCATCTCTGCAAGTGTGCAGCAGAAGACTTCTAGGCTAGGAAGGAATCTGTCAGGGGAACACACAGAACTCTGTCACCTGAAGATCATGTTTTAGGTTTGTCATTTTAATTCTACAAAAGATACCTTTGTTGTTGTTGTTGTTGACCTTTTTCTCCCTCTTTAGGGTCAGTGAGTGGCACAGAAATTGCTTGGGGAGGGCACTGCTTGGGCTGTGAAATTTGGTAAAATGAGAGGATGGGGAGAACCCAATTTACCCCTCTACTTTTTGCATGGGTTTGCTGGAGCATGAGTTAAAAAAGCAACTTTGTGTATTTCTTAACACAGTACATTTGCTTTAGTTATTGAGACGTAATTCATAACTCATTCTCTTGACCCCTACCATCAATACCACTGTATTTTGTTCAGGCTCGACAGACTTTGTTATTCATAACTACTAGCTGATAGCATATCCATTATGGTTTGCTGTGGTTTCACTCAAAAAGGCATGGGTTGTTCTTTTCTTGTTTTATTGTTTGTTGTTAATGTTTAATTTGGTCTTCATTTCAAAGGTTCTGAGGAAAAAGCACTTGAAAGATGTGCATCTCCAACAAGTATCTGTCAGAAGGTTTGCATCATTCCATCTCTTTTCAATAGAAGACCAGAATACAGAAGAGGAAACTGGGACCTGGGTTCAGTATAGAAGCATCTTTTATCCCAAGTACAGTGTCTCCTTAAGGTAATCACAGTTTAAGTTTTAAGTACTTTCTAAGATCTTGAATGGGCCTCAAATATAAAACTCATTAGTGATTCTTCCAATGTTTTGTGTCACTAGGGCATAGTTTACAAATAAACTGGTAAATGTTATTTTTAGTTGTTTGTTACAGTAAGCAGCTTGTCTGACTCTTCTTTCTGGTACATTTCACTGAAGTGACAGAACTTGATGAAAATACTGATGCTTGTAGCTAAAACAGAATGCAAATATGAGCATGTATTTTATATTTTAATAGCTTTCTGTTTTGATGTTCTTCAGCTATAGATAGGATATAAAAAAACCTGAACACAGTTTTTTATGGTCTTAAAATTTTTTATGACATGATGTTTTTAATAATGTTCTAAAAGGTTTTTTGTAATTATCTATATTTTATTCAGTTTTCTTCTTAGTGCTTTTTTTAAAATTCAGTGATAATTTGGCAGCCAAATTCCTACAAAATAATATATATTTAATGAAGTAATCTTATATTTGGGCAGGTTGTTTTTATTAAAGAAATTGACAATTAGAAAGTCCACACACACACAAACAAAGCAACAGAAAGCTTACTTCCCCTCCAAAGAACCTCCAAAGGAATTTCAGTGAATTCTCAGTAGCTTTGTTTGTAACTCTCATTCATTACTATGTTTATGGGGTTTTGTTTCTGTTTTTTTTTCTGTTGCTTTGGCCTTCTTTTCCACGTTCAGTTTTGTATCTACTGATACAAAATATACTGATACAGAGGCGTACTTGGTTTGCCTCGGGAGGTTTGCAACAGTAATTTAAGAATCCCTGAATTGATACTTTTTCTGCAGCATCTAATTAGATCTCTGAAGGTGGAGGATTTTGCATTGTCTGCACAGTGAAAGACATTCTGAAGAGCCCAAATCAAGAAGTGCATTTTTGTTTATCTGAGCCTTTAAATTAAAGTCAAGCTTAGGAATTAAGATCTAACAAAAAAAGTGTCCATCATTAAACTGCAACATTTTTGCAAGGTTTTAAAATGAACTGATGAGAAAAAATGAAACCAAACTAAAGGACCCCACAACGCTACATGCAGATCATTTTAAATTTGCATCTGGATGTAAAGTCAAGAACAAAATTCTTGAGAGCTTTATAAAGTCCTAATTTTCCATTTTCTAGGCTTACACTCAGTGATGTTAAAAGTGTTCAAAAGGAAACTTTTCCACTGGAAAACTGCTGTTTGTAATAGAAGTAAGTGCAGTGTTTTTCCATGCATAGACTTTTCCTGTAAACCACCAGAGCATGCTGTGGACTACTTCAAACACTGACAGTCTACACAAAGCCTTTGTGCAGTGTTCCCATTCCTTGTTTCTAGGTCTTCAGAGGCACACTGGGGATAGGAAACACCAGGTGTTCAGGTAGAATTTGGGCTGAACAAGGCTGCAGTCCCTTACAGTGCAGCTCTGAACTCCTTTAGTTCACTGTTGTGGCTTGCAACACTCTCTGTCCCTTGATTTACTTGTTCTGGAGCTTTAAGGTAGGAGATGAGCTAAGGTTCACCTGTGCTGGCAGTACAGAAGCCAAGGGAATGTCAGACTGATCCTGCTCTGGCATTTGTGTGCTTCTGTTTCCACCACTCTCTATGCCATCATTTAATTTGGTATTTTTTGCCTAATAGTAGTTTCATTGATAATAGGACACAGCTCAGCTATAGACTTTGAACAAGGTTGTTTATTTATGTGTTATTTTATTGTGTTTTATCTTGTTCAGTGGGAATGTATAGATTCTGTGCTGAAGCAGGCTCACACCATGTTTCCAAAACTGAATATTGAGGAGAATATGGACATTGTCTTCTGGTGGGGATTTTTATTTTACATTTTCCCTGCATTTGTTCCTTTCCAAAAGATACCTAGTGACATTTAAAAATAGTAATCGCTGCTCGTTTTAGGAATAATGATCAGAACTTGCTTAGTCTTACACACTTCTATATTAAAATGTCTTCTTCACACTGAATTGAAGCAGTGACAATACATAGAGTATACTTACTATTTCAGAATATTGTAGGAAGTGAAGAAAGGAAGGAGAAAATGCTGTGGTTTTTGCTAGGAACAAGGTATAAATAGACTGCAACAAAATTGACTTTATCATGAGTCAGTGTTAAATAAAGTTTCTTCCCTGTTTTTGCAAAAGCAGTAATTTAGGGGATCAGCATAACAATTTAACATACATAACAGAGCAACAGATTTTGCTGAAATGTACATATTTAAAAGATAAGAAATCTTGGAGTAAGTGTTCCTGGATCTTTGAAAATTGATCATGTGTTGGAAACTTAAGCATTCTCTGTATGTCTGACAGTCTTCCCTTGGTTTTTCTCTGTCCACTGGCAACATTTTATTTATAATAATATTTAATAACAGAGACAATTTTAGCAAGTTAACAAGAGCATAATATTAACAATAACTTCAGTCAGGTAAATCCAGAACAGCATGCTTGAATAGGAAAGCCTTTTTATATATTTTTTTTCAGGAAAAAAAAATGTTGCTGTGGCCCCTCTAAAATCTTGACAGAAGTGCTTTGGAATTTTCATCTACATTTGTTTTCCTTATGCATTAACATCTTCTTGGAAAAGCTCATTGGATATGTTCGATGTTAAAAGGGTTGTCAGCTAATATCTTGACGAGACTAAATACTTAAGAAAGTTCATAAGGTTGTTAGTGGCTTTTGGCAAAGAGTATAAAGGTCAAGCTGTATCAGTTCAAGGGCTGTCAAAACTGATAAAATTGTATATTCAGATATGCTATGACCTAGCTGGAATTACTGCTCTAGAGGGGCTTGGGACCAGTTTGTCAGGAAAATAGAAGCTTTTGTAGGAACTACCTGTCATGTGTATGCTTTTCTGAATTTTGTTGGTTTTGCTGTTTCTCTAACTAAATTCAGGCTGGATTTACATCTCAGAAGAGCTTATGCCATGTTTTTCTGTCAGTAGTTTATATTTTTTGCATCATTCTTAATAACAAATCTTCCAAAGCAGAAAGTCAGAAGTCCCAGTATAAGGCAATTTTCATCTTAAAAAATTTAAGCTGAATTTAGGTGCCATTTTGACCAGATCCTTGAAGTGAAATATCATCGACTCAGTTTAAGAATCCCCATACTCTTCTGGTTAAACAGTGATCTCCAGTGTGCTTAATGAAATGTAGATTAATAATGCATCGTGGGAAGTGGTCTCTTGAGGTTTGTTTAGGTATTAAGGTGCTTCACAGTAGCTCTGGGGTATTAAAAGGAGTGTCTGGTGAGTGTGATGTTTCGTTAGCAGTGAAGGGTGTGTCAAAATGAAATTTCTTGTGTTAGAAACCAAAACCTCATTTGCTTAGTGTAGTCTCACCTGGATTTGTGTTGTATTTGATATTCCTACACACTGCATCCTTGTCTTGATGTTAATTGAGCTGTCTCTTTCCTGACCTGAATCCTGAATGCTCAGACAATTTCTGTATATTTCTCACATGCTACTTGACTTTGCTTCCACACTTGGTAGGTTTCTTTTTGGTGTTTGAGTTTGTCCAGGGGTATCTTATTCATCCACGTAGGCCTCCTGGCTTTCTTGTCTGACTTCCTTTTGGTCAGGATGCATTGTTCCAGAGGTGATCATTGGATATTAGCTCCATTTCTTAGGTCCCTCTTCTCTCCAGGTCTTTATCCTATGGTATTCTACCAAACAGATCCCTGAAGAGGCCAAAATCTGCTCTCCACAAGTCCAGGGTAGCAAGCTTGTTGTGCACCCTTCTCACTACCCTACGGGTCTCAAACTCCACCATTTCATGCTCCTGGCCGCCCAGGCTTCCTTGGAGATTCGCATTTCCCATCAGCCCCTCCTTGTTGGAAAGAAAAAGGTCCAGCATAGCACTTCTCTTTGTCAGCTCCTCCTGAAAAGAGAAGCAATTCAGGAACCTCCTGGATTCTTTACGCCCTAGTCTGTTGTCCCTCCAACAGATATGGGGGTGATTGAAGGTCCCCGTGGAGGACAGGGCTTGTGAATGCAAGGCTGCTCCTCTCCCTGTCTGGAGAGGTTTGATCTATTGGTGTCCCTGTAGCAAGCCCCCACTGTAATGTCACCAGTCCCTGCCTTCCTTCAATCCTGACCCATCAGCTCCCAGCTGGCTCCTTGTCCATCCTCAGGGGGGGCTACAAGCACTCCAGCTTGACATAGACAGCACCACTGTCTCCATATCTCCCCTGTGTTTTTATTTATAGAACTTTCAGGTGTGTTTATTAGCTTTTTTCAAGTTCCACTTAACTGTGGCAGTACTTCACTTTGCTGTTAAAAAAATACGCATGTGCTGAATATGTGTTTTCTTAGGGATGGGAAGATATAAAGTAAGTAAATGGAACTATTTAAAAATATTTATTTAATACTGTCTTTCTAAATCCTTGTGTTCTTCATCAGGAATGTGCTTTTAAATTTGACTTTTGTATGAATAGTTTTAGCAATGAAGTGATTATAGATCATAAAGATGCAGTGTCTCACTATCGAGACGGTGCCTGCCTTTTAGATAGGAAAATTGTTCTTTTATTTGAGTTAAAAAAGAAGCAATCAATATCTTCAAATTTTCTATTTCAGGATATGGATTTGCTTTTAAATTGTAGGCTCATTTTAAGAAAACAGTGCAGAAATAAGTTATTTCTGTGGTAAAATATTTTCCATTGATCAGTCATTTACTCTTTCAAACACTAAAGTGCAGAACTGAAAAGAACACTGTCAGCAGGTTACAGGAAGGGTTAAATCTTTGTAAAATGTGTTAAGTGTACTTTGGAAGATGTCATGCCTTTATTCTGAATATGAATGAACCTGTAGATAAAAATATGACAGAAACTATTAGATGATTTTAGACCTGTGGTTTAGAAATGAGGGGCATGCAGAGACACCACTTGTCTGTGCAAGCAGTGTGTTAGAAGATGGTATAGTACTGAATTTCATTGGCTGTTCCACTTGGATATTTCTCCTAATGACATTTTCAATTTTTAATGGCTTTTTATTTTAGGGGTAGAGATTAAAAAAGTGAAGGGAAAAAATTTCAAGGAACATTGCCTACTTCTTATGGACAATTTGTGTGGATATAACAAACTTGCTTTCTTCCATTTATTGCCAAGAGACAGTGTGTGAATTTAGCAGCATAAAGGGTGGACCCCAGGAGCTGGAAATGAAGGAAAGAGATGAAAAGTGATTGGCAATGTACTTTTATTCAGCAATCAAGGGATGGCTGTTCCATCATATTGCCCAAGATGTGTGTATTTGTAAAAAAGAATTGCAGTCAAAGAAGCTTTGTTTCAGTTTCTTGCCATATTAAGCTGTGATCTATAACTGGAGTGAAAGAAGAGTTGACTTTTTTTGCTATACTCTGGCCCAGAAAGAGCATCTGATGGATAGCCTAGTTTGCAGATAACTCTGAGATTCTTAGTAGCCCACAGTGACAATTGATGGTGGTATGCAACAAGCTTTTTTCTGAAGTACCCTTAACAGTAATTTTTTACCATTATCTTGTCTTTCATTTTTCACAAATATACTTTTAATTTGTACATAGGTTAATAGTGTTTGGTGATGAGGTTGGTTTTTTCCCTTTTCAATATTACGTGGAAATGTATTCTATCTTAGATTTTGTAGGTTTTTAAAGTGAATATAGGCATATACTTACTTGCATTATTTTTCATCACTCGGTTTAAGAATAATATAAAAGAAAGGAAGGAACATACTTTTGTTACATTATGGCTGATGAAAAACATACCTTAATAGGGACCAACTGAAGGATTTTTTTTTGTACTAACCATAGCTATTTTTATATACTTGTAAAAGTCTGCCACTTGTATTGCCTGAATTGGAGAGGAAGGAAGATTAAATATATTTAAAGATTGATCTCACTCTCTCTGACTTAATCCGAAGTTGATTTATTTGTAGTTCAGAGTAAGGAATTCTGCTTTGCTTTGTATCAGGAGAAACATGAATTGAATTAGTTTATTGTTCATAGATTTGTCTTCTATTACTCATTGCCTCAGCCATACAATTTTTTGCCTATTGTTCCTTGGAGACTTATTATAAGAACACTGTGAATCAGATTAACCACGCCAGCCTGAAATTCACTTTTTCCATGATGCTTACCTGTGTTCTTTGAAGTACTTTGTTGATCTCAGAAACAGAGCAAGCTAATGTTATTCTGTATTTTGAGATACTTGTGGAAATTTATGGGAATTTAAGCATTGGGATTTAATCCCAAACTTCTGTGATTCTTTTCCTTGACTTTGATAATTCAGTGCACATGACATTTAAGTCTCTGTTTGTCAGCTGCACTGTGGAAAGCTGTGATGGTGATAGGCACTCATGGAAACCAGATGTGCTGTATCTTGGCAGTTTTCTCTGGTTTTGCTGATGGAGGAGCAGATGATGGGATGGGACAGTGAAGCAGCAGCTGTTACAGAACTGGTGAGGATTTATGTGCAGGGCAGTGGATCTCAAATATAGGCTCTGTTTTTTAGGTTCAGGACTACTTATTGCAGAATTTGGGGTTAGAGAACACCAGTGTTTACAGGTGCATGTAACTTTAAGTCTGTGAGTCAGGCCTGTGATGAAAGAGTCGGGGTGCAGAGTTTGTCTGCAGGCCCCACAAGTACAGATATCCAAATGGAGAAACATGGCTATTGCTGTTTGGAAGTGTGTTTTCCTGAGCTCTCTCTTTCACAAGTACATCAGCTATTGTCATGTTGCTTTCCTCGGTTCTAAAACTTGTTTGCAGGAAGAAATTATGCTCAATTCCTCAGTTTTTGGTTCCCCAAATTTTAAGCAGTTTTGGCTAGTGCTGTGTTTTTATAATTTCTCCTTTTTGTGTTTGCCTACCTTTTGACCCTGAGGTATGTAAATTGTATTCTTTTCTAGACCAGGACACTTCACTTACTACTGTTTTTCTTTCTTCATTAGAACTACTGGTACTAGACTCCTAAATTTTTATCCTTACCTTTGTTTGTTTCACTTGGGGAGTTGCATGATAAATCTCCTTTAGACATGAACTATGTGCATAAAGAAGTTGAAGAGATGGGGAAACGAAACCAAAACATGTTTCCCAAGACTACTCTGCATGCCAACAGAGATTAATTTTTTTTTTTTTACTTCCTCAGCATCTCCCACTCTCCGTTTGCATTTATTTAGAGATGAGACATTCACAGTTGAGTGAGAGCCTCCAACAGCCCCAGATATATGCAGAGTTACAGAGTTTATAGGGTTCTTAGGAGTCAGCAGGGGAGAGTGTAAAGGGCAGCTCTGTGGCAATCCTATCTCCTTTCTTGTCACTTCACTTGCACCAGCTCTGTTGCATTGGTTGTCCAATTTGATGGAAAACAAACTTGCAGAAAAGAAGTACCTTAAAAATCCATATGATCCATCAGCATTCTTGTAGACTTCCTCTGCAGAGAAGGCATGTAATTTTGGTTTGGTTTTATGTGCCTGGGAGAAGAGTATTCATGTCCAGTTGAATCGTTTGTAACATCTCTTATATATTTCTTTGTGGCTGGTGATGAGCTAAGTTCAGTTCATTAATTTGATTTCAATTTGATTTTCATTTTTAAGAATTAGTTTACTTGCTGTTTGGTGCTTCTCAAAATTTAACTTGTTAGTGTTTATTTAATGCTTATGCTTATCAGAAGCTATAAATAGTTTTTCACAATAAATATGCAATTTCATGTTTGCAAATGGTTGATTTTTTCCCCCCATTCTTACAACAGTCTTTTTTCAGGAAAGAACAGCTAAGAAAATGAGAACTAATTTTGTAGGTGCTAAAATTCTTGAAATTATTGCATTTTTTTAGTGTTTCAAATTAGTATGTTCCCAAACAGCCTTAGAAACTATATTTGAAACATAATTAAAACCCTATATTTCCATATTTTGCTGCATTGCTGAATTCCTTCTAGATTTTCTTTAATGCATTTGTGAAACAACTATGTGATCTGATTGTTGTAAAGTGTGAGACTAATCTTTTGTTCATTTTGGGCTTAGATTAGTTTGGAATATTTAAAACAAGATTAGATGCTTTTTTATCTGTGTACCACTGCACATTTGGAGGCAAACGTTAGGTAAATTTTTATTCAATTTTGGTACTTATTCTTTCTGCTGCTGTCAGTGTTATGCTCACTGCATTCTAAAATTTGCACCTGGTGTATGAAATTTAGGTAATTAATTTATTATCCCCCCTTTTGAATGTTTATTTCACATGGGTTATGAAAATATAAACCAAAAAATTGCACTTCACTGAACACATTAATTAGTATTAACTTAATTAAGTGTTTTTGATTTTGTGGGAGAAAATAGGAACGTACATACAGCTGCTGTTCAAAAATACTTTATGGGTTTTCCCTTTCAAAGAAATTGTTTTACCAAAATTCCTCCTTTACAATATGTGACTTCTACAACTAAATAAAAATTGATGCTCCTTGGTAATGTTTTCCTCTTGATAGTATTTCTGAGAAACACATTCCTCCTGATTCATGGATTTCAGTGCTGGGACTTTGAAGACTGGTGATTGTCCCCTTGTTTTCCCCCTGGTGGCTACAGCAGTACCTGTTTGCTGCTTCACTGTGAAGGGGGGTGGTGAAAAGTGAATGCATACAGTAAACTCTTTTTTGAAGATTTTTTAATGGTTTATGTATTAGTAAAGTTACTTTTTATGTTTTTTTCCAGATTTCACAATGGCCTCTTAAATGTTAAAGATGTTCTTACAAGTTTTGACAACACGGGGAATGTCTGTAAGTCACTGTTTATTTAAGTACAGTCCTATGTTGATAAAAGTCTAACTGTACCAATATAAAACATTTCTGTATGAGCCCTCAGTAACCATTTCATTTAGCTGGGAAACTCCATTACTGTGGTCAGGGTTACCATAGCATTACAGTTTTATGTAGCACTGTTGTTTGTGTTGGATACACCCTTAAGTTCTCCCAGTGCTGGTTATTTTTGATTGTGGCTATGGTGGGAACATTAGAGCAAGTGGACTGTACTGGATAAAACATTAGTTTAGCCCATTGATTTGTGGTGGCCAGGGTCAGCAGTGGCTGTGTGAGGAACAGCAGTGCAGGAACATGGGAAGCAATCAGATAGTCCTAGCTTGGAAAGAACAAACTTGAACCAGAGAAACACAAAAGAAAGACCTCAGTCAAGTTGTGAAGTTCCTCCCTACAGAATGTTTTGGATCCTAAAACATGAAATAAATTCAAAAAAGGGGAAAAAATTGTGCAAGAAAAGTTTCCAGTGACTGTCAAATATATAGACATCACTTAAGGCTTAGGAAGTGCTGGGTGTTAGAAGAATAAATGGAGCAGTAGGACGATATGTTTGTCCTGATCTTTCACTCTTGTCTAAGCATCAGTTACTGGCTGCATTAACCTGAGGCAAGACAAACTCTAAGTGGGCCATCAATGTCTGACCCAGTATGACTGCTTCAGTATACTTATTAATAAAATTATCTATGCTATTAATGGACTTGAATTATCAAATTGTGGTAGGTGGTGAAAACAAAGCTGAGCAAACATTGAAACATTTTTGATGTGATGAGTAATTACTATCATATAATTAACATTAAGATATACACGTATAATTGTTGTTTGGTTATTCTGCCTTATATTTCAGGTTGGTTTGTTTGTTTTCACAGAAGTAAACTGATGAAGTTGGTAAAGTTTGCCAGATATTCAAGAAATATACACATATTTCCCCCTACTTATCAAGCCAATGATATAGAAACTGTTTTGATATATATGTTTTATCTCAAAATTCCAGTCTTAATATTCCAAAGCTATGTTTCAATAAAAATTAGTTCATTATATAACAACTTAAACATTTATTTTGAACAGCAGAGAAAATACTTTCTCTGTGTGTGTGTCTAAAAATGCTTCAGGTAAGGAATCAGGACAGTGTAATATGGTAACACAATTTCTTGCTCTTTGTGTGGGTACTGAGTTTCTGCTCAATCTACACAGATTTCCTTGTTAACACAAAGAATTTATTCTGCTGAAGTTCTCATATGCTTTCCTATTGATAGATGTGTTGTCAGCTCTTCTTCCAGTATTTCAGCTACTTTTTTATTGATTGCAGATGGTAGAACAAGACTTACACTCTAATAGGCACACCACCAACGCAGGAGTAATGTGTCATTTGTAGTTCTCACTGTTTCTCTGTTTATACAAAGATTCACATTTGTCCTTTTGGATTCAGAATTGCTTTGAGGGTTCATGCCATGCTATTATATATAGCATTTGCCAAGTCATTTCCAGATTCAATGCTTCCCTATTTTTAAATGTCTTTGTCTGTGTCTGTCTGTATGGATCCACATATTACTGATTCATGCCTGTTTTACTGTGCACTCTAGATTACAATCTATTATCTTTTGGCAGCATACACTACTGGCTTGGAGTGTAATAATCACACTTTTTTGCTACCACCTGTATGGAATATATGTTGTCAGTATCCCAGCCAGAGTAACTGTGTGCCTGTCACACCATCATAATAAAGTTCTCCCAGCCATGTGTTTACTGAGTTGCTCTATTTGGGTCATACCTGCTGGAATTTTTGTGCACTCCCATTATCTCTTAATTTGAATTGGCTCTTTCTTTGATCTTTTCCTGTGTATTTCTTGACTCTCTTTGTGTTAGCCCACTGTGGAAATTACAAGTTGTGTTGCCTCCTTTTACTTCCAGAAGTAACTACTATTGTCTTTCTAAAATTAGGTAGACTGTTTTTTATAATTTCTGTAGTGTTCTACAATAACTTTTTATTATCAAACCATAGTATATTCATAAAAAACCCCAAGGTTTCTGAAATGGTCGTTGACAGTATCAGATTATTTCTCCTAATATTTAATACTAATGGAGCTAGCTAGAACTCAGTGTGCTATCACAGCAGCATGCTCTATGAAGGGGATGCACTGCATAATTACAACTTCAGTGTTCTTTTGGGGCGTACTGCATAGCTAGCATTTATTAACTGGCCACTAAACTTCACTTAAATGAAGTTTAAGTTTTAAGGACTTGGACTGAGTTACCACAAAACAGGGAAATGTTTTTGTGTTCTGTGTGTTTGTTTTTGCTGCCATACTGAATATTTATCACCAGATTAATTGTTTTCTAGAAGTTAACAGATTATGAAATAATTTTGTATGAAGCAGATTAGCTTCTGTAAAAACTTCATTTTGTTTTTAAACATAATCATTTGTTTCAAATAACATGGTTTTTGTAGTTTGAGGGGAGTTTTTTTTTGTTTCTTCTAGGAAGTACTTTCTATTAAAATAAGCTCTTTCAGGGAGTGTTTCTATGGTCTTTCAGTTTCCCATGCTGATCTCTGTGCTTATGGTCTTTGACAGACACATCACTGTATACCATCAAAAGAAAAGTGATAGTGCAGACTCCAGTTAATACCACTGTCTCTATACTCCCAGTAGGTATCAACTCAGTACATGATGTGCCACTAGCTGGCAGCATTATATAAAATATCAATAAGCAGCTCTTGAGGAGTACTTGTGATTGCTTCCAAAAATGCTGCCTTACACCAGAAAGGCTTCCGGATAAAAGGGAGCCAGCTGCAGTAGCTGTCAGTGGTGTATTGCAGGGTCCCAGTTGTTAACTTTGAAAATTGCCTCTGCACAATGGCTCGTTCAAACTTTGTATTTGTATACTTACACTTGTATTCTGTCTTTTTAAAAAAGATTTCTGAACATGCATTTGCTCTGTAGGATTGCCATTGTGAATGAAAATTCACATTACAAGTTGCAGTGGGTTTTCACTTTCTTAGAAAAATGTGGAAGTTTTTTTCTCTCTGCTCATCCTTTGTGGGAGAGTGGCTTCCACATGAAAACTCTAAATGAATTCTCCACACAGACAGGATGCAGTGCTAAATGTACCTCCTTCAGCTTTAATTCTATGCATAAACAGGAGGCAGGGAAAACAGGACTGGAATGAAGGAAAGGATCAGTCTGTTCGTTTTAGACAACAATATGCCATCTGTTAAAAAGAGGGCACATGACAACATCTCTAGTCCTGAGATAGTCCTTTGAAAGAACTGATGGATCCCAGGCAGAAGGTTCAGTGGTGGCATTATGGGATAGCATCAGCTGGCCCCTGGAACCACATGCTACGCTCATCCTGGCAGAAGAAATTGTCCAAAGATCAAGGAAAGTTCTGCAAGGATGATCTTTTGAGAGTGTCTCCTTCCCTTGCCTTCCCAAGTGGGTGAAAGCAGTTATAACTGAAGTGTTTATGACTATCCCATAAGTAATCATTGCAGGTTATGTAAACATTTAGATTAAGTGAAATGATCTGGGCCAAAATAGAAACCTCTTTACTATTTGCCCCCAGTCTAAGCAAGCTACAGGCTGTATAAAAGAGAATTTTAATAAGTGAAATACAGCATCTTTTTGAATGTTCATCTAGTATGTTTTTGTCTGATGTTATCACAGAAACAAGATATTCCAGAATGCTCAAGTAGTATAAAATTGAAAATACACTATATGTAATAGCATAACATTTTCTTGTAAACTGCACATAGCATTAGTTAATAATTTCATTTTCAAGAAACAACATGTTCCAAAACGTACTCATTTTATTTTCTGCTTGACTGAGTGTACAATTATATGTTTGCAACTGAAAGAGCAGCAGAGGGTGCTACAGTTACAGAGCTGTCCAGGCAAACACTCCCAAATTGTTGCTCCTGTAGGTGAGCAGACCCTGTAAACACTTAAGCTTTTCATTTGGGATAGATGTGAACAGGATAGTTTTAAATTCTGTTGCCTCTGTTTATAGAGGAAAACAGGTAATTTACATGAAATCCAGGAGAAGTAGAATTATATACTCACTTCTTTCTTGGTTTTTTATTTTAATAGTTTAATTGGTGGCAAATGTTGAACTTTCATGAAAACTTAGTGTCTGGATATAGCTACTGTTGCAAAACACTCAACATCTTTAGAGCTGTTTTTGTTTATGCTAATTTTACATTTAGAAGTTCTAGTCATTGCAACAAGTTTTTTTTTAAAAATTTGTGGATGTTCTTTTTATGTTTCCAAAATAAATAAGCTAGCTAAATTGAAGAATATTATTGCCCTTCATATAGTATTTTTCATGAAAATGACATAAGAGAATGATTTTCCCTTAACTTTCAAGTTTGCATCAAGGTTTTTTGGAAACACAAATCAAGAAGGAAACATTCTCTGCTTAGTTTTTACATGTTTTTCAGTTTATATTAATTTTTAAATGATGCCTACTTAAAACTGGTAATTATGCAACTTTGTTTAAAATTTACTTCAGAAAAATATTTTAAAATTTTCTTTAAAACAAAGAACCTTTTCTTCTTTCCTCTATTCTCTCAAATAACTAAAGTAAGAAGGATATCTTCTTTCTGGTAGTATATGAGGATGGGTTTAGAGAGTAACTTGTTTCTTCAGAGCTCTCACTGTGTGCCTCAGATATGTGCACTCCTCAATGGAGTGATTATGGCAGCTACTGAATGATCATGCTTGGAAAGATAGATGCCATAATGTTACCTGGGGACAATCACCAGCTGACATCCTTTATGGCAGCAGAGGCACTCCTGTATTTCATGGAATGTTACCTGGAATCAACCAGGGAGCAGAGTGCAGTTTTCAGGTGCTGCTGTGGAAGTTTCCCACATTGTTTTGAGTAAACATCTGGTTATCAGTGGTGAAAAGCCTGCCAGTTGGCATATGCTTCCTGCCTCTCTGTGCCTGTCAGTATTCTCACCTGAAGATTCTGCCACCCGTTGTCCTCTGGGCCTTCTCTCATTTCTCTGGTGTGGCAGTCTGAAATGATTTACCATGTCAGAACCTCAGAGCCCCTTGGAAGTCTTCAACAAAAAATAAATTGTCTGGAAGAGTGTTTGAATAGCAATGATATGTGTCGTTTTGAATGAAATATTGCATTTATGATACCTACAATTTACTATTCACTGTGCAGCTTTGTTTTAAATTAAACATTTCATGATCAGGGTTAAGAAAAACCAGCTGTTTCCTCCCTCCCTCCTTCATCCAGTTCACTTCAATGATTCAGTTTACAGCATCATCCCAGGCAGTCACGTTGACATAACCGACATAAGGCGTATGGAATGGAGCAGAAAATAAGTATATGGAGAGAAGCAGGCACCTTTTAAATTACTGTTGCTACCAGAATTGTTTTTATGAGATTGTTCTCTGATGGAACATCAATGATTTTGTCTGTTTTAAGTACTGTCCTGAAATATTCAGCTTTTCCCCACTCACTAAAATCTTCTGTTTATCAGGAACCTGTATGTGAAAAGAGAAGTCATAACTGTGGTCAGTTTCCCTTTCCTCTAAAGTATTTTTTTCCTGCCATGTATTCCAAACATTATCTGTCTTTGTGCCTCTACTTTCAAGCATGGCACCAGCTTAGAGAACTGGGAGATGAAGAAGCCCAGTTCAGCCCCTCTGAGTACCCTCTTTCTTCCTAGGTCACATTGAAGTTTTTGTAGTAACTGGTTCTCCTGCTCAGGTTATTCCAATGAGAACCGCTCGGTAAAAATATGTGAGTCTCTCAGAGCAACTGCAGTTATTTTTCTGTGTTGCTGAGCAGTTTTTTGTACCTTGGCACTCCGATTAGCTGTTTTGGCATCATCTGTTGTCTTAATCTTTAAAAAGTAGTTGGCATTAGTAGGTTTCTAAGTGTACTACTCATGCTAATCTTCTACAATGTGAAGTATTTTTGAAAGTATCCCATGTATTCTAAATGGATTACCATGAGAAATTGGATCTTTTGATTTACATTAATTAAAACTATGAAGATACATTATAACACCTTGGAACACCAACCATAGTATGTTGGTATAAGGAGAAAAATATGAATGATTTTAATTAATTGTGTGGGGTTTACTTCTGCTTTAGATAATTTAGCTTAGTCACGTCTTTAATTGAGACAGGGCAGGATAACAATGGTAAAGCACATCCCTTTAAGATGTGCTGTGCTATTAATACAGCTTAGTCTTTCAATGCATTTTAAATTTTTCTCTAAAAATATTTCAAATTTGAGTATAATTGAAGTAAATAGTTTCAAATGAGTTTGATGTGCACTGGGTTGTTGCCATTTGTGTGGAACTTGCATGTTTCTTTGTAATCATTCTTTTTGTTCTCACAGTTCCTTTCACTTGCCACATTCTAGCCATGCTTTCAGTGCTGCTTTTTTTTGAGTGCTGAGTATCTCCCTTCTGTTTGACACCACCACATGATGCTGGTGGTTTCTGATGTGCACACTGGATGGGGGATTTCTCTGTACTGTATTCTAGTCTCATTAGTGGCTGAAGTGTGGCGGTAGCATGGCAGTCCTTGTTATTTGTTTTCTCTATACAAATGCAGCTGAAATGTTATGCAGAACATGAATCTTGTTTTGGTTTTGTTTCAAGTTTGGTTTAGAGAACTTTTCAAAAGTTGCACTGTATTTAATTAAAAAAAAATCATATTCAAATGGGTCAACTCATAGCTTCTTTTGAAAATGTAGCAGTGAAAGGTTTGAATTCAATTTAACACAAATTCCTAAAATTGTATTAAAAAGACGCTACTTTGAGTAAAATATTTCTGGAAATGAAAACTTGAAACCTTTGGTGAATATATCTACTTGAAATTATTTGTCTGATGATAGTTCTGACTGAAAAATATGATGAAAACTGATCTACCTAGCAGTGACCAGATGAAAATTTGATGTAGATCTAGTATTCATATACTTAGTTTGATAAATTAAATACTGTTATTGAGAGTATGTACATTTAAATTAAATTACATCAGGTTTAAGCTATTCTTTAAAAAATATATTTCAATAATATAGAAAGAGATGGATAAGACATTATTTCAGAAATATAAATAACTAATTTTTGGTAAACTTAGTGGATTAAAAGACCCTCCGATACAAATGGTTTGGTAAACAGAAAATGTGTGATGAGTAACTGCAAGTTTGTTGGAATTACTGGTGTCCAGCCTTGTGGTTTTTAATTAAGACTGCAGCCCACCTGCCAAAGGTTTCAGTGACTATCCCCTAAACAAGGATTTACAACATACTGGTTCTAGCAATGGCGATTTCACATCTACTCTCCTTACTGGTAGAAAATATCTCCTCATATCTAATGGTAGCCTTTTTTTACTAAAGCTTGAACTTATTACTGATTTGGCCCTTGGCAAAACTGAAATTTTCTTTTGCGATAGCTTCTTAGGGATATTAAATCATCACATGACCTTGCCTATATCTTCTTTTACTTACATCCAGCAAGCCAAATTCTGTCATGTTTTCTTAAGCTGCCATTTTTGCTAGGCTCTGACTTTTCTTTAGACTCTATACCTTTGGTTTGTATCTTTCTTGAAGAGTGTTTGTTAAATCTGGGCATAGTATTCCAGTTGAGACTTCTATAATGCTAAGTAAAACAGGAGATTTTGTGTTTTACAGCCTGTAATCCCAATATTTAATTTTCCTTTTACAACAGTATGACTTTGACTCCTGTTGAGCTGTTGACTTGCCATAAAATCCTGGTCCTCTTCAGAAGGAATCCGTTATTCCTGACTGTGTATTTCTATAGCAGATTATTCTTACCTAATTTTAATACCTGGTATTTGTCGCTGTTGAACTTCTTCCTGTTTCCAGACTTCTCCCAGTTCATTGCTTTTATCCTCTGAAGCCTGTCTTTCAACTTCCTGGACTACTAGAATTGATAAATTGCTAATGTAATAGGCATGTTCCTTTAGATGATCAATGAAAACATGGAACAGAGCACAGTGTAGTGTAGGCATTTATGGAAACTCCATCTGTTAAATTCACCTGCTTTTATAGCAAACCATTGAGAATTATCCCCATTATTATCCATAGTCAGTTTTCTTCATCCATTTAACCCAATTTTATTTAGCCTGTTTCTTATGAAATTGTCTAAAGACTTTCTGGAGTTTTGATACAAGACATCTACTCCTTCTGCCCTATAAACAAGCCACTTATCTTGTTCCTCTAGTGAATGGGTTTTTAATTAAAATCTGTAATTTATTTTTTATTGTTATACTTTATCATGGAATATGCAACAAAAGAATGAAAAACATGAATCTGTTTCAAGTTTTTAATTATGTGAAGATGAGGGAGAGGTTGAATTGAATGAAATATTATACTTAATTATAGAATGCATAATTGTCTTATGCACTGAAAGTCACCTGATGATTCTCTGCCTTACAATTTCATTCATTTTCTGAAAGCTGTTATTTTAATTATTTATACTACAGATATATCCTATCTAAGCTTTTATGCATAGTTCTGTCTTTTAGTTCTTTGGTGTCCTGAAGGAGAACTGCAGCTACTCTGAGCGATGTACTGGTTTTGTGACATATTTGGTAATCTGGCAAAAATTAGTATAGGATTGTAAAAGTCATCCACCCTAATACCCTTTATTTCCCATCTCCCTACTATTGATAAATGTGACAGAAAGTGAAATAATGCAAGGTTTGGGGTTTTAAAAAATTATTATTTTGTTTGGGGCCTTTTTGGTAACTTGGGAGCACTCAAATGTGTTTGGGTCTCTTGCACTGGAGAAATGGAATTCTGTACTAATATTCAGGACTAAAAAGAAAGAAATTTGAGCCCGTTATACCTTTTAACACCAAGTCCTTGTGTATTGTATTTTTGTCAAACTGTGACCTATGCTTTGTGAGTTAAGTTTACTTTCTTCTCATCTATTGTAGTACTGATTGAAGATGTGCTTCACTATCTGAGGGGTTTTTTTAACCAATTAGTTTTTAGGTTCCCCTTTATACTCAGGCCCACTCCCATATTTTAAGGCAGTACTTGTTGTCATATTTAAACATGTGGTTTATATCAGCTCAGAAGATAATACTGTTGTCCCCAAAGCACTCTTCTTAATTTTTAACAAATCCATACAATATCACATTTGTGAAACAAATGTTAGATCCATTTTAGTGGTAGGAAATCTCCTAAATCTCTATTTTTGTTACAGGGCTGTTCATGGTTAGAAGTGGGAGGCCGAACCAAGCCATGTTACAGTGGTGGTATGCAGAGAAGTGCCTGATTTCTAACCTTTCCCATGTACAGGTTTATTGCAAGATCTTTGTTAAATTTGCAGTATTGTATTTTCAGGAGTGCCTTCTCACTTTAAATGGCACCCATTGAGTGTCAAAATCAAGGGACTTAGAGCTATGTAAAAAAAGTTTTGGGCATTGCTGAACTGAACTTTAGATGCTTTGACAATAAAATTTTGTCCTCCTTCAGGTAAGGAGGCCTTTCTACACACTGAGTGGCATGGCCTGGAATTCACCACAGCTGATACTCTGAGAGCTGTGTGTCATTAACACTCCCTCTCTTTATAATTTCAGTTCTTAACTTGATGCATTCACAGTCTTAAGTCCTGTCCTTTATTTAAATGCTTCATCTGTGTCTGTCAAAAAGAATATAAGGTGTAACTTTATTTTTTGGTTTGTTTAACCTTCTGTGAGGTAGCTGCAGATTTTATGTAGCATTTATGTGGTTTCAGACATGAGTCTAATGATTATAACACTTAGAAAGTAGTTTCATGAAAGTGGGGGCAGTAAGCATACCTGAGTAGCAAAGAGAATGGGCTCAGAGCTTTTATGTGTTTAATTACTGCAGCTCCTTTTGGACAGTAAGACAGGAAACAGTATTACTAAATGTATTTGGTAATCCTTCATGGCTGTGTCAGGAAAAACCCCACTGCAATCTGCCTGTAAGTATGAATTTAGAATGTGAAGACCGTAACCTACCTCACCATAAGCTCATTCCATAAAATTTACCTACTCACACAGCTGAAACACTGTATAGTCTTAAGCCATTTTACAAATCAGCACCTTCGTATAAACTCTGTCAGGCTAAAAATACTGGAATCTCTTCATAATAAAACGTAACACGACAAAGCAGCTTACAGGGTCCTTTCTTTTTGCTGCATTTTGGTTCTCATTTTTAAATTGTGGCAATTTGAAGCAATTTGTAAGTTTACTTACTATTTAATTGGACATTCCCAAAGTAGAAAATATTAATTCCTTTTGTTTGTGTGTATAAAGACTCTGCTAAAAATGAGCTTAGCCAGATAAACAGAGGGGATTTTATTACTAGTAAGAATTAATTTGATAATTTTGTCCACAACCATAATCTGCTTTTAAAATCATGCATTATATTTCCTGTGGAAAACTAACCAAGATAAATACCCTATAAGAAAGGCATGTTCAGCTGCACATCTGCTGTGGGAGAAGCTTACTTACTGACAGGTGAATATGAGTCCATTTTATGATTATTTCCTAGGTTAAAGTAAGAGAGGAAGATTCTTAATCTTAGATTCTCTTAGAAAATATATTTATGTAGGTGGGTTTTGGCTGGTTTTGATTGAACTAGTGCAGTTATTTATTAAACAGCAGTGAACTGTCAGTATTTATGTACTGTAATGTTTCTCCCTTTGCCAGCTGAGATTAGGAGGCATTGCTTTCAAATGCACATCTGTGAGAAAGTGCTGAAACCAAAAGACAACTATTTATATAAAACAGCTCCTACCAGGGCAGAAGATTGATTGATAACAAGGACTGCAATTGTTGCTGGTTTTAGATGTTTGTGTCTGGTTTTAGATTAATAATAATATTTGAAAAAAGTTGAAAATTCACAAGTCTAAGGTACAAACTGAAGCTTGCATTCAGTATTTTTTTATTTTTTTATAGGACATTTGTCACTTTCTTGAGCTGTGTTTAAATTTCATAAAACACAGCTTTAATTGTTTTTTCCTAAAGAAACTCTGACATATACTTATCAAGTTAAAGACCTTATGAATGTTTAAAAACAAATGCATGCAGCAATTTAATTATTCTTTGCTGTATATTATCTCCTGTAAAACTCCTGAGGAATGTTGTAACTTTTCTCATAAAGAAGCAGGCTTTTTACTTACCATAAAGTTGAGCATGAAAAGGTATTGAACTGCTTTGTAAGCTTTGACTTAAAAATAATGACATGTAAATAGTAGCAGTAGCAAAAAGAAACAATTTACAGTGGTTTTAAGTTGTCTTTTTAAGCTACTCAGAAATGCAGTAGGACCCACAAAATGTTAAAGATACACAGGAATAAAATGGTCATACAGGTTTTGCATTTAAAAATTGAGATCTTTTTATTTTTTAAATGGGCAGTAAAATATATTGTCTTTGAATATGCATAATTCAAATAAATAAAAACAAACAGGTATCAACTAAGACAATAAAACCATATGAATCAAAGCAGAGATGGACAACTTTTGGAAGTCCTCCAAATAATGCCTTCTAATTGTTTTCTCAGCTAAAATTCTTGTAGAATTATTTCCCTTGCTTTCAAAGCACCTGTTGAAAAAGAAGTATTTGTCCTTCCAATTCCCATTGAATTTTCCTGTTCCAGAGTTAGAAACATGCTGTCATACCTAGCACTGAAAAAAACGTAAATTACAATAGAGATATTGAATATATTTTCAAGATCAGCTACTTAGCAGATACTTCATTCACTGCAATCTTTTTTGTAACTCATAAATGCTTTACAATGTAAATGTTTGCATAGTGCAGGAGCCAGTTGCACATCTCCCATGTTAATCTCCAGAAGTTATAATACTTCACACTTTCCATTGGCAGGCAAAAGTAATTATAATAGCAATCAACATATATAATATAGATTATTAAATACTTAATTTTGTTGACAGTAGGTACAGCACAACAATATAGATAATCTCAGACAAATGAAAATTGGTAGAGGTAATCTAAGTGCTTTAAGTTGTTGTGATTGTCATTATTTCAAAAATTTATTTCCTCATAATTACTGTAGTGTTTCCTTTTAAGGATTCTCTTTATGTGCTCTTCAGAAAATGATATGGTAAATATTTTGTGTTGAAGTACACATTTGATGGTTTGTTAGGGTAGTGACAGTCTAACAGAAAGGAGAGATATGATGCCAATTAATTCTGGAATGCTTATCCAGGATCAGATTGAACTGCTGATGAGTGAGAATAATTAATGAAAATTCTGTGGTTTCATATTGTGAAATATATTTCATGTGTTTTCAATTGTTTCTTAGCATTATTTTTTCTTTTTTAGAATAAACAGATTTTTCTATGTTTAGCATTTAAATGGCTTTCTTGTAATAGCTGGATGTGAACTGTCAAAAAGAAGTAGGCAGAAAGCTGGAAATGATGAGTCCAATTATCAAAGAATGGTTTGAGCTGGAAGGGATTTTAAAGACCATGCAGTTCCAACCCTTCTGCCATGGGCAGGGATACATTGCACCAGACCAGGTTTTTCAGAGCCCCATCCAGCCTGGCCTTGAAGACTTCCAGGGATGGTGCATCCACAACTTCCCTGAGCAACCTCTGTCAGTGTCTTAACCCCTCTCACAATAAAGAAATTTTTCCTAGTATCTAATCTAAACTTGCTCTCTGTCAGTTTAAAGCCATTACTCTTTGTTCTATCACTACATGCCTTTGTCAAAGTCCCTATCCAACTTTCTTGTCGCTCCGTTTAAGTATTGGAAGGCTTTTATAAGGTCTCCTTGGAGCCTTCTCTTCTCTGGGCTGAACAACCCCAGCCTGTCTTCATAGAGAGGTGCTCCAGCCCTCTGAGCATCTTGGCGGCCTCCTCTGCACTCTCTCCAGCTGGTGCATGTCCTTCCTCTGCTGGGCCCTCAGAGCCTGATGCAGGGTTCCAGGTGGGGTCTCAGCAGAGCAGAGGGGCAGAATCCCCTCCCTGGCCCTGCTGCCCACGCTGCTTTGGGGCAGCCCAGGACATGTTTGGCTTTGTGGGCTGTGAGTGCACATTTCCAGCTCATGTCCAGCCTCTCACCCAGCAGCACCCCCAAGTCCTTCTCCCCAGGGCTGCTCTTAGTCTGTTCTCTATTTCACCTGTATCTGTGCCTGGGTTTACCCTGTTGGGAAGGGTATACCCCAGGTGCAGCACCTTGCCTCGGCCTGGCCTTATTTGCACAGTTACTCCTGTTAGATACTTTCATGAATCAAAACATTTAAATACGGAGATTTGATTTGTAACTGCAAAGTATTTCTTGTTCTACAATTACAGACGTGTGCTGCTTGCAAGAGATTAGTCTATGATTTTAAATTTGTCTAATTGGCATGGACTTCTTAATGTGTGTGAATATATAGTTATATAGAGGTATTACACATAATTCTATATGTTCATATTATATATATGGAGAAGAAAACCTGTTTTTTTAACAGGTTGTTTGTTAGTAAGATATTATCAGAGATTTATTTTACCTGACAGTTTACTTTGACCGTGCCTGAAATAGGATCTTATTGGTGACATAATTATTGTAAGATGATGAGAGTAGAACTGCAATGTGCCATCTTTCCCCAAATGTTTGAAAGCATTGTCAGCTTTTGAATTACTGTCATATTTTTTCAATTGTTTTTAATACAAGTCAAATTTGACTTGCCTTAGTAATATAAAGAACCTCATTGTCTTCAGCAAGGCTTGTCAAATGAATCAGAAACATTGTCTTCCCTTTAAAATTGATTAAAAAAAATCCCCCCAAATTATTTTAATTTGAATGAGGTGAGAATCTAGTAACTATTGAAATGTTTTCCGTGCTGAATAATAAAGAGTGTGATAATTGAAACTTGGCATAGAAATGAGCAGCAAATTCTACTCTTCCTCCTCTTTTTGAATTGGCAATTTGAATGTTGCATAAAGTAGTTAACGAAACACACTTAGTACTTGATATTCTAAAAGCACAATTCAAAAAAAGAATATTTAAGTAATACAGTTAAGGTGTTATATATATAAAAAACTGCATTAATGTAATATATTTTATAGATACATATTCCATAAGGTGTGTGTATATATATATATATATATATATATATATATATATATATATACTTGTAGAATTTGTAAATTTAATCTGTATATGAAACAGTTTGAAGGACGGTGGCAAGAACTGCCACAGTTGTTTGCTTTCAATCTTTAAATTGTTTTTTTTTCCTACCAGGAAATGCCATAGCTGAGGTATGGGGAAAAGATCCATGTTGCTTTCTGATGCTAAGAGGCGATGACTGCAGGAAGTAGTGGGAATAACACTGAGACTGATAAGAAAGTGTCAGAAGACAAGGAGAATGTAGGGGAGTAGAATGAGTGGAAAAGTAGTGGCTGGGCAAGAAGGAGAATTGGAAATAAAGACATATTTGATTAGTTTTCTTTCAAGAGATAAACCAGATCGGGCAGAGAGGAGTCTGTATGAAATCACAATGAGTAAGATTAACGTGTCCTGAGTCTAACTGGGCTGAGACTAGAAGTAAGAGGTGGAAAGAAGGCAATGCTAGCTCAGCTTCAAGGGGGCTGGCGAGAAATAATGGGTGCCCCAGAAAATGTCTCCCACAGGGCCAGCAAGAGAACTGTATTTCCAGAGATCTGTCTGATCCCTTCCTGTGCCTGCTCAGGTGAAATATGTATTTAATTCTTTTTAACTGCTGATCTTTGTAGACTTCTGCATGTTTTAATTTACCTAATTTGTGTAATCATAAAGAAATTAAAAGTAATCTGAAAGTCACAATCCTGCTAACAATTTGTGGAGGAGCTGATGCTCCAGATGATGGGATTTTTGGTGTTCAAGTACTCACAGGAGTAGGTTTTAATTTTAAGGCCTTGGCTTTACAAAATGCACCATTTTGCCTGTGCAAATGGAAATATCGAGGTTTGTGCAGCTGTTTGGAGAGCAGATTTCCTCCTCCACCTGCCAGAAGGTTCTCCATGATGGCTGGCTCATATGTTACTTACCTCAAAGGTTAAAGTCTGATCTGCTGAAGCAAATCATGGCTGAAATGATGATTTAAACAGCAAAAGCAGACTGTAAAAAAAAAAAAAACCAAAAAACAAACAAAAAACCCAAAACAAAACAAACAAAAAACCAAAAAAAAACCAAACCAAAAAACCCAAAACAAAACAAAATGACCCAGAAAAAAAAACCAAAAAAAAAACAAACCCAAAAAAAAACCAAAAAGAGGTTCTAGGTTCTTTAGACTCTTAAGACTTAGTGGATGTTTTTCCTATTTCTGTGCTTCAGGGCTTCATCTAAAGAAGGCCTCGTTCTGACTTCTAACTATCCCCAGGTCACCATCATGTGCTGTAAGAAACAAAATCAGCTAGGACTGTGAAGTGGAGGAATTGCTCTCTTAGGGATGAATGCTTGGCTCTTTTTCAAATAAAGATACTGAAAAGCAGACAATGAATAGCCTTCCTATGGCTTTCTAGCCAAAAGCTAGAGAAGCCTGCTCTATTAAAAGGTAAGTTCAGAAAGTAAGAGAAGGGTCTGTATTTAACTCAAGTGTGAGTATTGGTTACTTTATGACTAAACGACGACTTGCCTCTAGTACTGTGAACTGGAAGGAAGTGGTGGTCCTTGGTGAAGTACAGTATGTGGGAGTATTTAGTCACATGTTGCTTCCTAAGGCAAGCAGACAACACAGCTATGCTAGGAGTATAGCAGCATTTTCTAAGTAATTTTGTAATTTCCAAAATTTGGCAACTCGATCTTACTTTAAGGGAAATGAATGCTGTAATTCTGTATACAAATTACTATATATATACTATAATCGTTTTATGCTTAGACTTCAGATCACAAACCCAAGAATCCTTCATGTAGCATTTGCTGAGATAACTGGCATGCTTTTGCAGAACATGTACTCAGAAATGATCCTATTTCTGAAATCCGTATTTTCATTTGTGTGTCTAACCCTTACAATCTGAATCATCTTATGATTCATAATTCTGTTATGGTTTTATAGATAGACAGTAGTTTATGGTGATAAAATTGCATGTAATAATCTACCAGTTGGAGGTAAATTTCAGTAGCCCCAGTGTAAGTCCAAAGAATACGTTAAAATCAAGATTGCGTCTTTTGACTCTACCTTAGCCAAAATCAGCACAGTGTGGAATAGGTATGTAGTGAACTGGTAAACAATAGCAAAAAATTTTAATCAGGTGTTGAATGAGAACTTTATAAATCCTTTTTATCCTTGTAGCTACTTTTGCAGTTAGTCTGTTCAGTTTTCTGAGACAAAGACTTTGACCCAATTATGAAAATAATTATGAAATTACTGATTGTTTCTCTGTACATTGATTATATATTGAATGTATAATAAATCTAATTATGTAAACAGATCTTCTACAGGATCAGAGATCATAAACCTTGCTGTATCTCTGTTTGTCTATATGCGAGAGCACAGACAAAATATACACCAATCTAAAATTTAGCAAATGCAGTTTGAATTACTTTTAGAAAGTACCAGTCTATTTTACAATGTATACACCAGGGTCTTAAACTCACCGCTGGGCCAAGCTAAAAAGGTAATGTCTGATTGTGATATTACTGCAAAACAAATGGTAGCATGCTACTCTGCTTGAAAACATAATGGCTTTATACTATAACCTTTAACCCCGAAATGATGCTTGAGTGGACCTTAACTCCAAAGTGAACATGCCTGAGTAAATAAAACTGTGGTTTCACATAACAGAGAGATACATTTTTTAGATCCTTTGCCGATTATATTGTGTGAAGGTCAATCTTCTGCCCCATTTTTGAAAGTCGGGTCAGAACAGAGATTTTAGGGTCACTTCTTCAAGTATCTAAGCCATTATAATGCACTAATAGGCCCTGATAGCTCATTTTATAAGTTCTTAGCATTAAGCTGGACATTGTTTGGACTCATTTCAAATCCTGCATGTATCCTGCAGGGTTAATTAACATCTTTTTAAACTGATGTTTTTTGGTTATTTTGAATGAAAGTGCTTTGGTTTAATTTGTCACTATTTACTATCTTTTACCATGCGTAAAGGTGTACAAAAATAATATTCATGTAAGATCTGTATGTTGCTTTGAAATGTACCTGTTTAATTTTTTTTTTCTAATTGAAACATATCAAGAGCACAGTGTCAAACACACAGGGGGAGACAGTTGAATACCAATACAGAGCAGTTTGGAGCAGAAAATTTTACTCATACACTCCAAACTATATTTTGCAGAGTGAAAATTCATGTCATTGTCTCCTGCTTTGTGTAAAATGCCTCTCTGTGTTACTTATGTAATTGCTATGAATCAGCTTGAAACAATGCTCAGCTTAATTAATTAACAACTTAGTTAGAATGATGAATGTAATTAGGAAGCACATTTCAGTTTTCTACTGGGTAAACAGAAGCATATCAAAAAGGAGATAATTAATTCAAATTGAAATAACAGTTTTTCAGTTGAGGACAATAGATTTGAAAATAGTATAGAATGGATGAGACTGAGACAGAAAACCCACAAAATATCACTGCAAATGAGAAGTATGTTGACCTCAAAAAGACAGTTAAAAATTCCCCCTAGTATTGGATACTTCTGAGAAAAAATTATTTTTAAGAAATGGAAGTAAACTAAAACAAGTAGTGTATTTTCAAAGAAGAGGAATGATATTAGCGTTTGAAATTGTAAAACTATTCTTTCCTTCAAGAAAGGAATGTATTTTAATATGTATTTTTTTCATAGAAAATATCTTTCCAAGCAGGTCTTCAAGATTAGTTAGCAATTTTTTGGAAACAGCCTTGGCAATCACCTCTTTCCCCTTTCTGTCTGGGCTAGTGTAAAACCTTAATTGTGTTGCAAGCAGCAGCTCCCTGGTATGTAGGGATTCAGGGTGCAGATTGAAGTCATACTGCTCATCAGCAGGTACATTAATTATACTGTGCATCTGGAATTTTCTCTCACAGTGTGGTTGCTTGTTGATCTTATAAGAAAGTCAGTATTTAGAAAGGTGGCTGGTATGTATTTCCTCAGCACTGTAAATTCACAGAGCTACTGCATCATCAGATAGACTACTCTGAGGACTTCTTGTTTTGTGCTTGTCCAATGCTTCACATGGCAGAGAAGTGCTGGAAGTGAATTGTTATGGCAGGTGTTTCATAGTTATGATATTTTCTAATTTTTTCATGTAAGCCATATATCACTCTTCCTCAGTTCCACCACTTCTTATACCTGCAATTATTTGTCAAACTGTTTTTACTGCACTTCTATCTGCTTTGCTATTCTGCTTTCATTCCTTCAATCTAAAGGAAATCGTACTTACCACATGTATGAGAAAGTTTCTTAGCTGAGCAAGAGAGCTGAGCTGTTCAGAAACAGTGCAGTATAGTCATTCAAAAAAATATGTACTTGCTGTATGTATGGAGACTTAGTTCCTGAATACTGCTTTTGCATGTAGGTAAATCCTGGGGTTCAATACTTCTCTAGTGGATGGCTGCAGTAGGCTCGGTGTCAAACTTCTGAACATACAGAAATAGCTGGTAATTTCACAGGTTCTTGGCATTGTCTAGTTTCATTCATAAGTAAAGTTGGCATAGAGGATTCTCCAGCAAAGGGCTTTTTTTTCTAAATGTCACACCTCAAATCTAGCTGTATTCATTTTGATTGACATGCCATCCATGAGCTTTAAAAAACCCTGGCAGAAACACAACGACTTTCATGCACATGCAGCATTGTCTTTTTCTTTATAAACACACTGGAAGGTGTAAGTAGGATGTAAAAGAAAAGAGTTTTTCAAGAGCTTCTACTACCATTGCCCTGCTGCCGCTATGCTCCTGGGGTATTCTTCCTGCTACAATAAATCTTAGTCTACCTTCTCTTTGCAGGGATCAAGCCCAAGAGTTAGGAAGTGTATCAGGTCTGTAAGCTACCTAAAGAAGGGAAAAGCAGTGATGTTCAGAGCAGTTTATCCATAAAGTACAAGTACATGTAAGTGAGAAATCTTGTTGTTTCGTTTTTTGTTTTTTTTTTTTTTTTAATAATTAATGTGGATTAAGGCAGGTAAGGACTATACATGGAGTCTTTGTCTTGGCATAGTTCTGAAATATTTAGCTAAGCACATTCTAGAACAAAATAGGAGAGCAACCTCCAGAACATACTACTGCTTCTGTACACAAATTCAGCTTTGAGGTAATTTTGTCTGATCTAGTTAAGGTGTTTGTAAACTGAGCTAGTCACTTGTTGGTATTGTACCACTATATGTTATGCAGATGTGTCAGCTTGGTGCTGCTTAAAGGAGGCAGTTGTGTTCCATCTCCTGTGTCACTCCCAGTACATGATCATCTGCACTCATTGCTGTGCCTTATTTTGGCTTTTGGTACCAATCTGTCAGTTGGATCACCTGTTTGATCTAATGGAAAAACTTGCCCACCTTGGGCACAAGTGTTGTGTTTGTTTTGTTTGGGGCATTTTTCCAGAATAACAAACCTGTTTCACACTCCCCATATCCTCATTATCAAAAGAATTGACACAAAGGTCACTGTTTATTGCTGAATTCAGAAGAATGGAGTAGGCATAGTCTGGAAGCACATGTTTAGTAGACGTTTGCTCTGAAATAGAGTTTTCTAATTTATTTTAAGCTGGATACTACCTCCTTTAACAGGATGAAAATATGAGTCAACTTCTGTCATTTAAAAAAGCTATTAGATCTCCTTTAACTTTTAGGGGTGTAACAGTGTATAAAAGGGCACTAAAACATATTTTTATTTGTCATTATGAGAGGAAAATGTAGCTATGAGTAAATAAAGGAAGCATGTTTGTCTGGTAAGAATAAAATTATATTTTTATATGGTCACTTTACAGAGTAAGGCTGCAATTTCATTTCTCCCAAAGCAAGAAAATGAAGGACAAGAGGGAAACAGCTTACTTCCTGAAAAGATTGTGATCAGAGTATGTAGACATCTACCCAAGTCACTTGCTGTTTACTGTACTCTCCATCTTAATATTCAAAGAACAAGAGCTAAGAAAATATTATGTATGCATGTTCAGTATTTTTCAAAATGAGAATCTTGGCTGTTGCACTTTTAAGGCACAATGATCACTGATTGCCTAAAAAATTATTTTAATAATTCTGCCTTTTAGCTTAGGTTTAGGGCAGTGTTTTGAAACCATTACATTCCTTTTTATTTGTTGTATAACCTAAAATGGATAAACTAATTTATGCTTTTGGCAGATGTAGATTAAGGCATACTTTGTGTCTGGAATGAGGTATGGGACAATAAGTTTGAATCTCTAATGATTTGAAATTATTATATTTACAAATCCCTGAAAGTATATCTTTAAAATAATGAAAAAAGAATTTTGGTCATTGCTACCCTGCCAAATTCCTCATAGATACCTTAAAAAAAAATCCCCCTCTTTACATATAAACTCTGTCTTTTTTCACGACTGTGCAACAAACATTCACAAAAGAGCAGTAGATAACTGATGAAGCATTTGTAGTCTTTCTCTGCAGTTTTTCCCCACAGAATCAGTTAGGAAAACACAGAGTTGGGGACTCCTAAAATTTCTGTATTTAATTGCTCTTAATTTCTCTACAATTCCCATAGTTGCGGTTATAAATTTCCATTCCCTGCTCTTGTCAGACTTCCATGATCTTTCTTTCCTGCCTCTGGACAGTGGAGAGAAAGGCTCAAGGTACATTATACTGGTAATTACTTTAATGTTAGGAAGTTTTCTCATTTTACGGAAGGCTCAGTGTTTGCATCCACTCCTGAAGTGCTGTAGGTAATGATTATCCTTGGTGTTTCAATTTATAGCATTCATTGTGGCCAGATTAATTCTTCCCACTTCTTTTCCCCTCACCCACCCACATAGGTCTCAGAGGGTCTCCACTTCCCTCAGGTGTGTGAGCCCTGGCAGAGTTCTCTTTGTTGACTCTGGACAAAGGTGTGACAGAATTGCAAACTTGTGAATCATGTACTGGTGTTTGTTTGCTGGGTTTCAGAAGAAGCTGTTTATTTTAGTAGGCAATTTTCATGTGTGAGGAGGTGAAATGTTGAGAAGGCAGCCCCTCATCAGTGGACAAACAATTCCTAAGAATTTAGCTAATGGCCCCCCTTCAGTGCAGAGAATAGATGGCAACAATTGTATTTCCAGACTAAACCAAGAACTACTTGTTTGGCTGCTAGGTGTTAATGCAAATTTGTTCTTCAGCTCATTCAACCCTAGGGCTCCCATCCTTTGATTTAATTAAATGTAATTGGTTACATTGCTCCTCCCAGGCCCCTGAGGTGTTTTTGTTTATTGCTCACTCTTCGCAATAATGCTTCAATTCAAGGCACAAAATGCTCGATAAATAAGAGCTCTTTATCCTGTGTTGGATTGCAGGGAGATTATTCCCCTCAAATAGTTTGGTTTTACAGTTAAAAGTGAATGACTAGTGAAGTAAACTCATTGGGTGGCAAACCTAGAATATCCAGAAGCAAGGAAATAAGAAGGGTAAATTAGATCAGATTAGAACAAGAAATGAAGCTGTAATGTTAAATTAGTAACGGATTGCAACCGGTGCTGTAAGAGCCATTGACGCTTTTAAATGATGCTTCACTTAATAGGATTGCTATTGGTGCACTAATATATTTTGAGAGTTACTCTTTCAAAGTTTATTATTAAATTGCTTATGTATTTTTATTAATGGAAAGTAAGTTTTAAATGACATGCATCAGGTAGCAAAAATTAACCTCAGTAAAATATTTAGCATGTTTTTCTAACTGAAAGTAATGTCATATGTGATCTGGATAATTACAGTATTCCATTTTATATTTTTAAAACTGCAATATTTAAAGGCTTTATTTAAAAGGGATGTTTAATTCTATTTACATTCTGTTATCTGCATACAAGTGCATATGCAATCTATTTCATTGTTTAGAGATGCAAATAGTCCTAACAATTTATATTGTAAAAGTCTCCCTGCTCCTCCTAAAGATAACCTAAAGGTAACCGTAAAGATTTGACATTTAGCTTTACTTTCAGTTTTTAAGCACTCTTGCATCCAAGTAGTCTTTTTTGCCTTCCCACAGTATTCAGGGGAGAAGCATCTTGTCTTCCACAGTGCTTCTGTCCTTAAAAAGGCTTTGCTTTCTCTCTTGAGAAAGATGTATGGAACATGGCTTACTAACACACCTGGCTCTTTGGCATCACTCAGAGGAGCTCTGTAATGGCTTGAGTTTGACCACACAAGCATTTTAAGCCCACCTAAAGTATCTCTGCAGCTGAAGGTGAAGCCACCCTTCCTGTCCTTCCCTCCACAATCTCATTTTTGTTCTGCCCTGTCACAGGCCTTGGGCTGTACAAGAATATGGATAGGAGGCAAAGAGGCAGGACTAAAAGTTTACATCAAGGGGTTGGTGGAACTGGACACTTTGGTCAGCACTGCTGATGGAGTCTCATGTCTTCCCTTTTCTGGCTGAGTGTTTCATGCCCTCTCTTGTGTCTCATCCTATGAAAATGCTACTCAGGGAGCTCTTTCTGGAGAGCCAATACAAGCTCTAGGGTGAATCTGCCCCCAAAATTGAATTGTTCCTTCTGATGGCACTGGGCATTTCAGGGATACTTGTAAGTAAATGTGCTTTTTAATGTTACATTAAATTTCCCATGTGCAAAGTTACTTTATTCTTGAGTATGTTATGTGTTGGTACATCAAAACCATTAGATGCTGCTTGGAACTTCCATGAAGACCAACTAGAGAACATATTACTGATAAGATTGTTAATATTAAAAACTATTTGTTAATAGCTGCTATATCAAACAAATTCCCCTCAGCATCCTCTCAGGACTAAATTAGGCGAGAGATAGGTGAATGGCAATGTCACTGTGAACAAATGAACCCAGAGATGTGAGCAGATTTGAGGGAAAATAAATGCTAAATATTTAGCAAACTAACCAAAGGCTGACCTCAACCACAACATCAAAGTGATTGATGTCATAATCTGATTGCAAAATAATATTTTGTTTTGGAAAAGTTGTTCCAAGTCAACAGTTGCTACTCTTACAGAAATTGCTAAGCTGCTACAAATTTAATGGTTTCCTGAAAACACTGGAAAAAATAGAGATGCTGAATCACGAAAGTATTCTAGCTATAGTAAAATGATAACACCTTTCTGACAGAGTATCAGCCCTGGACTTAACTCTAAAGGGATGCTGAAAAAAAAAAAAGTAAATTCAGCTCTCAAACACTTACAAAGTCCTGTGAAACAAAATAATCTATTTCACTGTTTTGTTATTCAAGCCTATTTTTTGTGGATATTTTATTTGAATTTGAAAATATTTACATGTATTTTTTTATTTAAATATCACCTTAAGGTCATTTCAAAAAATGTTACTTCTCATTGTCCACATAGTTTACATTCACTTAAATAGAAAAAATAAGTTTCATAGTCAAAAGACTCTATTCAAAGTTATCACAATGTAATAAGATGCCTCTTGTATATTATGTAAGACCTGCTTTCACTAGGTGAAGTGTGTTTGTATTAATAAAATAATACAGAAAAAAAATCATTTTGTGAATAGAAGGCCCTATTCAGAAAAGGTCTTCAAATTTCTATGTGGGGTCAAAACACTTTCAGAACTATGAAATGGAACATAAGTAATATTCCTATTCTTGAGCTGTTATAGACAGAAATAAAATTCTCAGAAATATAACTGTACTTACAACCCACAGCCAAATAATGGCATTCATTCAGCGAAGAAAAAGAATGAATTTCTATTCAAGTCATGGCTAATCTGTATAGCCCCTAGAGCCTGGTACTAGAGCATTGTAAAATGGCATGAACCTACCAAAAAGAAAAACAGATGGCTTCTTAGAATTTCTAGTTAGTATATCTTCTCTAAAAACAAAACATTCTTTATTATTTTATTAAAAATCACATATTAAATTTATGCTATTTATTGCTTTATTGTCCACCCCACATACGAAACAAATAGAATATGTAGCATGAATTGTTGTAACTTTAGGGCATTAGGACTGTTTTTTTAACTAGAGTCAGAAGCATGGATGTAGAACTTCAGTGAATAGTTGTCATCAAATTGAAGCAAGACTCACTGATCCTCATCAGTTAATGTTTTGTATTTAGTACTTTTCACTGCAGTCCTTTATTATACATGCAAATAAGTAAGCCATGTGAAGTCTTCATGAAGAAGTTGCTTACTGCTGCTTTTTAGACTTTATTTGTGTGGTGTTCTCTGTTTGCAAATTAACTTTGCCTACTGCTGGGGGTGTGTACTGACTTCAGCATGGCTTATACACCCACAATCCTCCTGGAGCTGTACCTCCTCTGGCTTCATCCAGCATCATCATCTGCTGTGTGTCTCTTTCATGTCTTCTCCTCCAGTGTCTGCCACTGTTTCTGAGAAGATATCTGAGCAGAAGTGGTGTCCTTTGGTTTAATTTTTTTGGGTGGAATGAGGTGCTCCTGTGGGTTTCAGAGATGGCTCTAACTGCCTGGCACAGGACAGTTCATGGCTTTGTGTTGGTTCTTTCCTAGAGCCTCGTGTTACCAAACCCTACACTTTATGCCCACTATGCCACTGTTCCTTTACAGTAAGCATAGCAGGTTTCCTAACATTTCTAGGGAAATGGATTCTGGAAGATGTTATGTAGTGAGAGGGGAGGTGAAAACAGGAGTAGTTTTTTTGTAGCATCACTGTGTTATTGGGACAAGTGCTTGTGTAATTGTTGTATTTTTTTAAGTTATTATTTATTTGCACATATTTACAGAACAGCTACATCTGCAGTAGACTTGTGTTGATCTCTTGATATAATCATTATAAGGTAGGTAGGTATTCAATTGCTGCATTAGCAAGTTGGATTAATTTTTTATATCCGATGAGGAAAAAAAAAATCTAAATAAAAGAACACAGTACTGTGTCAATGACAGTACTGTAGGCAGGATTAAGTTAGAATGTACATACAATATTTTTCTATATTATTGCAAAAAATTTTAGTAGGCTGAGAGTGCCGTACAACAAACACATTAACCCACAAACACACAAACCACAAAGTCATAGAATGGCTTAGGATGGAGAGGACCTTAAAGATCATCCAGTTCCAATTCCTCCTCCATGGGTAGTGATGCCTTTCACTAGACCGGGTTGCTCAGAGTTACTGTCATGTGTAGAAGCAATGGGGAAGTTTGTGTCGTATTTGTGGTAGGCTGGTGATTTATCAGTCAAAACATATGGATTAATATCACATTGTGGCCTACATCAGTATATAACTAGAATGAACTCATGGTTGAAGAATGGCAGGGGGTGTTAGAACACAGTTGAGTCTGTGCTGGAATATTAATTGCAGGTTTCCTGAGTTGCTCACATTTTGCTGTGGGCTTTGTTTTTTAGCTATAACATCGCATTAGTGTGAATTCACACACTGTGGTGATGAGTGCAGTATAATATAAGGATTAGATAGGAGCCGAAATAGAGCCAACTGCTGGGCTCAGTTGGTACAAGTCTGTCAGCAATTGCTGATCCTATACTACTCAGTTGTAGGCCTGGATTTTCAACAGAAGTGCCAAACAATTCAACTTTTGTACATCAGTGGGGAAGCAAGTTTGTTGAACTCTTCATATAAAACTCATAGATTTCCCACCTCCACCTTCCTGTCTTCTGGAGAAACTGAGCTCATTTTCTTTTTCTGGGTTTGAAGGTATAGTCTGTCTTTGGAAGAGCTTTTACTACTGGGAAGAGATACTTCCCAGCATCTCTTGGGAATATTACCAGCATTTGCTCCCAGCAAAGGAAGGAAGGGTTGTTCTATTGTTTTTATTTGGAGGTGTCCTCAGAAACATTCCTATTTTAGTATTTGTAATGAGGCATACTGAATTATTAGGGGTGATGCTGTTGCTAATGGGAAGATTATGTTTCTTAGACTACTAGCAGAGTTTGCTAGAAACTAATGCGTGGTACTTCAGCTTGGGTTGCCATTGCGTAGCTGCTGTGTCCTTTGCTTGGCCTAGGAACGTTTCCAGGAGGGTCCTGGATCATATGTATTCTGAACCATCTTGGTTTGTTACAGAGCTTGCGTTCCAGGTGAGAGTGTGTTTTACCAAATGAAACTTTTCATCACATGAAGGCAGAGGGAATTTCTCTGAAAGTCTTTGGAACGGGACATGATACTTGATGAATTGTTGTGTGCCTGTAGAGCCTAGATTGACTGTGCCAGATGGCAAATGCCAGCCTGATCTTCGCTGCACCTTCTACTGCTGTTTTTTGTTTTTCTCATTATTTTTTGATGCACAGTTTAACCCTTTGCGGTTTGAAAATAGAGAGACTCCATCAGTACACAATTTGAAGAGTTAACTTGCTTTTGATGTGGCAAAACAAAAATGCTATATTTGTGCTGATAAATTATATTCTTCAGTATTTTACTCAAGTAACTCATTTGCAGACTAGTTTATTGTGTGAGAGCTAGTTTTTTGTTTCTTGAAAATCTGATTAATAATTGTAATATTTTTATGAAATTATGAAGTGGTGGAGAAACACTAAGTATTTAAAACATTAAAGAAACCAATGAGGAATATAAGGTAACTTTTTTTTTAATTCTTAACCCCATAAGGAGATCAGATCAACCCTATAAGATCATTCAGTTTTGTAGAATTTAATTCATTTGGTTTGGTGTCTCTGTTTATATAAAACCGTACTTTCACACCTCTCCTCAGTGCTCCATTCAGCATTTTAATTCTGTGGTAAAGTTTTTAAAGTAATTATTATATTCCTTAAGTCAAACGAACTGGAAAGTTCTGTATGTGATGTTGGTGTTACTGCCATTGCTATGTTATGAGATCAACATTGCTCTTAATAAATTCTTTGTAAATGTAAACATCATTAAATCTTTTGAACAGCTACACATCAACTAATGAATTTACATAAACACTGCTAATGAACACTTATTTATTATTTTGCATCTCTGCAATTTAGCTACAGATTTTCAAGACAATAGGCAATTTTGTAATCTTAATTTTATAAAACCACTAGTATTTTTTGTCCACTTCAACCATTTAATATGTAAATTAGGTATTCTCAAGCTTAATGTTAGTCATTTTTATAAAACAAATACATCATTAATCTGATTAAGTTCTTGGATGAGAGTGCTGTCCTCAGATCATTGTGGATCATTTATTGTTGGGCATATTTCCAAAAAAATAGATTCAAGCATGGCACTTACAGTCTAGGTTTAGCAGGACTGTTGAAACCCTTAAATGGCATTTTTAAAAGAATGGAAAAGCAGTACTTACTTGTAACGGCAAGCATTATGCAAAACTTAGCAACACTTCTTATCTTTAACTGCAGCTCACTGATAATAATTCAGAGCTTAGAGATGATGTTGTTCTTTGATGCATTTTAAGAGCATAATATAATAAAGCGAGCTTAGTGAAATCCTGTCATTATTAAAGTGTGTTGGTCACCATGAGACGTGTTATGCCAGCAGCACTAACCACCGTACAGCTGCAGACCCCACTTTTCTGAACCCTGAAGTCAGCTGTGGCTTTCATGTCATCTTGAACACCCACAAGAAACAATAAGAACACAAATTTGGTGTGTGCCCTTGTGAAAATGTGGTGGAACAAAACTGACAACTTTTCACCTGTAGTGAGTACATGACTACTTGGTATTTATCACTGCTATTAGAACTACATTGTTCAACGTCAGATCAGATTGTAATGCTCTTTAAATTTCTAGTTGGTTGGGTTCTTCTGTTTTCCTAATGTGCAGTCTATTAAAAAGGAGCACCATTTATGTGTGCTCTAATAGCTTCGGTAGAGGCATGAAATGTGATTGCATTCAGCAGTAGCTGTGCATCTTCATTGTATTCCAAGGACTGCTTTAGAGAGAATAAATTTAGAAAATAGTAATTGGTGATGTTGTTACACAAGAAGAAATACTTTTAAAGTTTTTAAGTGAATTTGTTTTCACATAATAACAGTCATAATGTCTTTATAAGGTGAAAAAGTGGATACAACTATGAAAATGGAATGGTTTGGTGGATAAAAACCAACAATTTTTCAGTCATTATTCTATTTCCACATTGAAAAAAAAAAAAACTTCCATGTTCTGCAAAATATATTTAGCAAAACTAAATTAATATAGTCTTGAAACAAGATTTTTTTTTATCATTAAATAAAGTTCTACCATTTATATTTTTATGTGAGGGACATAGGAGACTTAAAGCTTCAAGTGGAGATTAAGTTCCATATTTACTTAAAATATTCAGATAATTACATCAGGAGTACTGAAATACAAGCAAAATTGTAATAGCCTTACAGGGTACAGGCCTAAGGACCGTGCACCCATTTTTCAAAATGTGACAACAATAATTTTTTAATTTTGTGGTTGTGTAAAATCCTAGTCATTCAAAATGCCAACAAAACTCACCCATTTCTGAGAATACATCCTATATATTAGAATATCTAGATCTTCTTGAAAAATAAAATAATTAAATGTTCTTTCTGTAATGCTTGAACTTGTTTTCAATAATTAAAAATACTAACATTTTCTTTTTAGTTCTCAGTAATGAAAGGATTGACTAATGAAGCCACTTCCAAATTTTATAGCTAAAAATATCTTCCAAATGGTTAATCTTCTAAGAGTGGGTTCAGGGATATTTAATATTCCAATTTGCTGCATTTTGTCTTTGAGACTATATTAAAACTAGGGCTAGAGCTTATAATATTTTAAGCACTATTATGATATTAAATATTTCTCACTGATGTAGGTGCAGTACTGCACATAAATCAATGTCACAATGTCACTGTAGATTAAAAGGGTGTTCTTGCCCAGGGTGAGTGCTTTATAAAATTTTATTCTTAGACTAAAATATGTGTATTCTTTTAGGCATATAAAATATATTTTTCCCATTGTCATCTTGGAGACAATGTCATTTTAACGGTGAAAAATAAACATACTAGATTTCAAGACGGAAATTGGTGTCTTTTAGATGAGTGAATAAAAAAGATATGATTGAAAGGAAAGTGAAGGAATAAAATTATTAATTAATAGCTTAAGTAGTTATTAGATCTCTGGTAAAGCCTATGAATTTTTGCCTACAGATCTCAGTTACGTGACTGACAGATTTTTTTTATTGTCTACAAAAATGGAAAATGGAAGCTTTCAGTTTCCAGTGCATTCACATCCCCAGTTTGGTGTAGTACCATGTCCTCTTCTGATTGACCCATCCTCCACCTGAGCAGTGAGTGGTTGGGGCAGGTTTCTTGTGCTCCTGTACATTCAGAGGAAGCCTCAAGGTTTGTTCCACTGGCACCCACTGAATCAGCAGCAAATGAAGTTCCTTTTCCCCTGGCAGAAAGGTGACAGCAGGAAGCGGGCATCTGCTCCAAATGCTCTTCTTGGGTTGCTGTGGAGAATTCATACCTCTGCTAAGTAAGGTCTTTTGTGAACTCTGAGCCAGTTAAGTCTCTTCAGATGTTCCATTTCAGACCTGTTAATTTTTAGTTGGCTATTGCTTACTGATGATGCTCAGAGCATCACTTCAAATTGCCTGAACTGTGATTTGGGGATGGCTGGCTACCACCAAAAGGTTTGAGCCCACTGCCTAACTTTTGTCATTTCTGATGGGTTTTTCTTTGCCTCCTAATTGGCAAGTTTAGAGCTTGTTTATTTGGATATGTTACTGAAGATTTTATCTCTAAGTTTTATGTCAGTTATGAAAATTAATGTATAAGACCAAGATTGGGAGTCTAAAGTTCTACAAGGGATCTTGTCAAATAAAACAGATATTTATTTTTTGTATGGAAGAGGATTGCCTGCTGTAACTTGAGCTGTCTCTTGAAGACCTGTTGAGCAGCTCATGGCTTAATACTACTTGTTTCTGCTGGTTAATGCCTTGCAAGGTGAGATTTTTTACAGGCTGTGTTGTTATCTTGCCTATTTTTCCCCTCCTCCTACTGACAATATTCAGAATTATGTGGAAGTCTCTGTTAGCAAAGAAAATAGGAAATCTTCCCCAAAATATCTGATGAAACTAAGCCTTTTTGACATTCATTAGTACTCCAAATGTTTTCCTAAACTGTTGTATCTTTTGAACTCTGGAAGACTGGATGAGTTTGCACTTACATGTTCATGAATTTTCACTTAGATAAAATTGATACAACATCAATTAAAACCTAAGGGACACCTTAAAGTTCATGTTTGATACTACAGTATACTGGTTTTCAATACTTTCTTGTAAACTGAAAAGGAAATGCTTAGAATAATAGTGAATTGACAAGCATGTTGGTGTGGCCTCTTAGTGTCATTCAGCAGTTGTTGAAGAAGAGCAATTTAACATTTTCCTAGAAGGAGATTGCTAGTTTGTTAATTTAGTTGTAGGTTTGGCATATAACTGCTCTTTGTTATTTCTGTAACAATTCTATACATTTTTTGGTTTATAGTTTAACAGCTTTAGTCACCACACTTGAAAAGCATTATCTTTGCACTGAGATGAGATCAGAAGAAAAGGCTGCTCATGCAGATCAGGCTGCTCTGACAGTGAACAATGCAACTTGCTTGTTTGCTGTTCAGTTTAGCTCCTAGAGCCTATATTTGCTTTCCAGATATATTTTATTAGATGCATAAAACAGTTATAAATAATAAAATAATTTTATAATGCACAGCCTCCCAAATTATGCAAATGACAGTAAAATTATTACTTTGTGTCTTTTGTACGCACAGTAAAATTACAGACACATTTTCATCTTCGAAAGAAGAAAACAATGTTTAAACCAATATAAGGCATATAGTATGGACTGCAGAATGATACTCAATTATTTCTTGTGGGTCAGAAGGAGTTTTGTGTTTGAAAAGCTATGTCTGTTTCAGTAGAATTCTGTAAAATTATAAAGGAAATTCGTGTTTGATTTTGATATTATAATTCTACAAGAACCGTCTTATCAGTGTTAGGTGCTGTGGTCTACTTTGAACTTTTTATAATAAAACTATGTTTCTGTGCAGCTGTATGTTAGAAATCTAATTAAAGAAGGCAGGTTTTAGGGCATATCTTGTCGAATAACTAACTTTTACAGACAGAATGTGCTCATTCAAAACCTCCATTGCATTTTAAAACTGAACCTACCAGTAGCTACTACTTGGAAAATTATATTTGTAATTTAGTTTTGCTATATCTTAAGCACCTTCCCCCCCCCCCTTTTTTTTTTTAATTCTTTATCATAGCAGTGACTTCCTGCCCAGTACTAAATAAAAGCCTGTTGTAATCCTGGCCTGTGAATGGCTTGAGGTTCAGCATTCTTTCCTCTTCTGTGTCAGGTTCTCTGTCCCCACCACTGTAGAGCATTTTGTTTTATAGAGGGTAATGAATGGTGAATTGTTGATCTTCTGAAATGCCCCATTGGATCTTTCTATTAAGAGCTCTGCCTTGCTAGGACTGAAGTCCAATGCTTAGCATTTTGTTAAGTTAAAGGACTGTATTAATGTAAGGCTAGACAATGTCTGCTGCACTTAATGGTGAATTTGCATGAAGAGTGTTTTGATGGAGATAAAATAATCTTGCCTTTCTTTCTGTATATATCCTACACAGATTGTTATGTCTTATGTATGTTTTTATATATATATGTACACATTGGGAATTGAACATCACATGTGTTAAAAATACATTATTTAGTCCTTTCCTCAAGATTTTCAGTTATTATTGAGAGAGCTGTGATTTAAATATCCCAAAACATAGTTTTCTTCTATATTGCTTTACTAGAATGAATGCACAAAATTTAATTTAATTATGAATTAAATTTTAACTGTTTTTCAGTGGAAAATCTAGTTGAATGCTTAAAATAATTTTAAATTGGTTAGAATTTCAAACCTGCTGGAGCAGATGCAGTTTGGACATTTATTTTCACAACTTGTTTTCCCATTTCTCAACCTGTTACACTGCAAGAACTTCACTGGGTCAAGTGTCAGTGCTTCTGATTCTGCCCTTGTTCATAACAACTGAAGACAGCTCTATTTCTCTGGGACAATGAAGCACATAGTTTTCAGGATAAAACTTGCACAAGCTTGAAATGAAGCATTTGTGCTGCATGCTTCTTTAACAATGGAAGAAGCTAATTTTAAGAGAAATGATTGTTCAGTGTATACTAGCATCAGCTTTTGGAATCACCTATCAGCAGTGACAAAGTACAAGAAATCACATGCCCATGAAAGACACAAGAAGACAAAAACCACCCAAAACCCAAACTAAGAAAATAGCAATATCATGGAAACTGGAAAATGGAAATAAAACTTAAAGACTCAATTTAAGTTCTACAGCATAAATGTGGGAAGAGAAATATACCACATTGTATGTTAAACCTCCTGTAAGTTCAGTGTACATCTGATTCAGGTGGTTCATTATGTAACTTCATCTGTTTTATGGCCTTATCCTAATCTTGATGTCAAATACAGTCACTACAAGGCTGCACATTTAGTGCCAGATGATCTTCTAATCTGATTTTTATTTTGGTAGAGTCAGTTTTCAGCTGGATCAGCTCCCTAATCCAACTTGCTGAGCAGTTGCATGGGAAATGTTGAAGTATGCCAGGAGAGGAAAAGAACAGGACTGCCATGTTTTAAGAGCAGGCCATGCTTAGCTCAAATTAAGTACAAATAAAACTTTGCATCTCCGTCCTCAATTGTGAAAAATTCAGTAGATAACAAGTAATTTGAACCTGAAAATGTTGAGTGGGATGCTGTTTGTGTTATTACTTGTTCTTGAGATGTGTATTTGCTGCTTTAAATTATAAAACTGTAAAAGTCTTGCTATTTTTTTTTTTTAAAGCAGATGAACTGAAGCTCAGTATTCAAGTTTTTCATTTAATTCATCTATGCACAAAATTTTCTGTCAGTGGTCTATGAACTATTTGATTGCCGCAGTATACTTCATGCTTTTGTAGCTTACTTGTTCATAGTATTTTGGCTGCTTTTTCATTGTGGATCAACAGTTTTATTCCTCTCAGAATGTTCTTGAATCCGTAATCTGTTAGTGGCTATCATGATGCCTTTTCTTGCTGAAAGAAAGAAATAAGCTAGGCCACATTTTCAGGCATATACATTTATGAATAACTGAATATTTGGTACGTTGCTGTTGCAGAGGGTTTTCATGGTGCTTATGTTTTCTTCTGAGCACCTTCCTCCTCAGTCCTTTTTGTATTTTTAGCTACACAGGAACTCATGTGCTGGAAGATGTTCTTCAATGAGTTGATGCAGTTTACTAATGTGGTAGAAAATATTGCAGTTTTCTGCAAATTCAGTAAATGAATGAAAGGAGATGTCCGGCTTGTATGAGCAGAGTGTCTTACAGGACCCTGTGGCCAGAGGGTAGGAGGCAAAGGGAAGCAAGGAATCTGTCTTTGATTGTGGGGTGTTACTGTATCAGCCCATTGAATCAGATCACTGTGATTACTGTCAGTTCACAGCACATATTTTGTGGTATATTGCAGTATTCTGGGTATTACTTGTACTGTCTTCTCCTAAAGATCAGTTCTTACCCTTCCTATCTATTGGGGTCAAGTGGCACAAAATCTATAAATAAGTCTCGTGAATAAATATGAAATCTATTGCAGTTGCTTTGATGTAATTAATAATCCTAATTTATAGTTGGAAAACTACGTGAGAGGATTCCGAGCACTCCCTTTTATGGACAAACATAGGAGAAGTTTTGTATTGAAAATGATACAATTATAACAAATCGTATTTAAAAATCTGATTTTGCTTCTTTAAAATATATTACTGTTTATTACTGAAAGTATCCAGAAGAGACGCAAGACAAAGCAAACATCCTTTACCTCCAACTATAGGAATGGACTGTAAAAGGTTCATAAAGCTTTACTTAGTGTAACATTGGTATAAGAGCAGGATGAAGTTTTCAGTTGTACAATATCTCATACAATCACAGCTGCCTTTCTATTGCCTTCATAGAATCATAATTTCACCCAAAGTATTGAAGACCATCATGACTAGCTGTTCTTGTGTTACAAGTCAGCAAATGGGACTGAAGATTCAAACCTAGGATAACTCATGATGTATTGTCAGAGAAATTTTGCTTTGGCAGAGGCTAAGTTACTGTGACTCAGGTGGTGCCAGGTAGCTGGTGGTGATGCAGGAACTTGATTAAGAGTTTGAGTCCTTAATGATATCTTTATGAATTACATAACTTCTTGATGAAATAACATATGGCTTTTGGAAAGATGCATTATTTTTATTTAAAAACTCAAAGAGATGGATAATGTGTTCTGTGTTCCTTGTCATACAAATCTTTCAGTTGTCTAATTAAAATAAGTGTCTTATTTCTAATTTCAAAGTTTCTAGTTCTGCATTTTCCCTTTGGACTTACTATTACTTTGTTTCTAATTTACAGGCTGTTTTACCTTTTTGTATTTTCATAGGCCCACTTTGACTGTTAATAATTTTATATTTTTATCAGGTATTTAAATAAGAATTAGATCACAAAGTTTTTCTATCATAGCTGTTTCTGTTTACACTTAGCATTTGAAATGTAGCTTAACACCACTATACTGCATATATAATATAATTATTTTTATTATTGTTCACATAGTTTTAAAGCTGAGGTAGGATTTTTACTAAGTCTCACATTACATTACTTTCCATTACAACATCAGAGGTTCCTCTTGTGGCTGAACTTACACTCTAATTAAGAAGAGAAGAAAAACTATGTTCAGGCTGTTTAACAAGTCTTGCTGCTAATTGTTTTCATTTTCCAGAAAACAAGTTAGCTAACAGCTTTTTGTTTTTCTGTTTGTTTGTTTTGGGGTTTTTTAAAACATTTGCAAATTCAGTATTTGGTTTGCATTTTCCATTTTCTCACTAAAAAAAGTAGGGGGATGTGGAAAAGGAAAGAAGAGAAATCTTTACCTCCACCCATTAAATCCCTATTCTCACAGAAAAGGAGAAGGCAGAATAATCTCAGAATTTCATCAAAATCTGAAAAATGTACCTTTTTAATCACAAATAAATCAATACAGTAGTTTCTTCGACAAAACACATTCATAGTATTTTTTTTCCTTGACTGAGGAACATCCAAAAGAGCCACAGTGAGTAACACAGTAGATTTGTTTTTTACTGTGTTCTGTTAGGTGAGTTATTATTCTTACTAGCAATAAACACTGATAGTACCTGATAGGAAAATTAATCCCAGGCTGCAAAATAAGCCTAGTAGAGGAATTTAGTTTTATTTGCTTATCTTTTGCAATTTTCTGGGGTTAGTTTTTACTCTGAAATTTGGTGACATTGAGGCCATAATACTCTTGGAGACCTCAGGTCAGGTAAGAATATGCTGTAGAGAGAAACATGCAATGAATGCTGTACTTTTAATGATATAATAATTAAATAGCCCAATATTTAAATGCCCAAGAGAAAAATATCTCTTACTGTGCTTTGATGATAACTGTAACCCTGCTGTGCATGTGTGCTTTTTGTTATTTGTTTAGGTTTGGGTTTTTTATGGTGTTGGTTGTGTTTTTTTTAATTTTTATGGCCTTCATAGCAAGACATATACTGAAGTAAATTAATATTTGGGCTTAAAAGCTGTTCCCTGAGCAGAACAATATTTGCAATTTTCATACCAGTTTTAGTGGAAATCAAGTTTTACATAACTTAATTTCCCTTTACAGATGTACTTCAGCATACTGTGTACTAAATTTCTTACCCCTAAAATGTTCTGTGTTTTATTGATTGTAAAAGATTTTTAACTAAGAGGAAAAAAATGTGAGTAATGGTGTTTTTAAAGAAAATATCAGACTCTGTGATAACCAAGGATGTGCTCAAGTGGCATGAATACTTCAGTTCCAGATGGGTCAGCTTTAGGGGTCAAGTTGTGAAGAGAAAGCCATCACACACACTTCATCAACACCGTGGAATGAGAGACCAGTGCATTTACTGAGCAATGGATTTCCAGTGAGCGTATAAACTAATTGGTGGATGAACATGCCCCAGGAGCAATGATTTTAAGGTCATAGCAGGCTCAGTGAATTGTGCTGACTTACACTGTGTCTCAGTGATAGCTGATCTTACCAATGAGCAGTTTAGAGGCATTCAAGCCTGAACTCTTTTCCATGTGCCTTGAATGGCATGTCAGCGGTCACTGTTTCTGACATCCTTTATATTTGTCCAGTCAGCTCTAAATCTTTAGGTTGGGCTTCAGCGTACTCAGGAAAGAAAGGAGAGAAGTGATTATTTTCAGTCATTGAGTTCTGAAGATCTTAGTGTTAATTATGCCAAACACGGTTCGTTCATCAACAAACTAGAAATGTTAAAGAGAGGCGAGAGAGGGAACTGATATTTTTGGTGATCAAATGTATCCTAATTATAACATTCTATTGCTTAGCTTTTAGTTACTTTTTCTCAGTAACTATGTTCTCTCTTAAAATAATAATTAGTAAATACTGATTTGTAGTTGAGATGTAAAAATCACAAGATGAAAAATTGCTGTAACACTATTTAAGAAACTAAATAGTGGACATGTTAGTCATATATCCCTTCCTTGCTAGTGGTACATTGCTTCTCGTGTGCAACATTTTCTTTTGTTTTGGATAAATGTTTATTCATTCTTTGTCTACTATGAGTGCAAAGCAGAACCATGCAGAGGTCCTTTTAAATTTGCAATCAATTAAGAAATGCTACAGTAGCTCTAATTCCCTTTTTTTTTGGAGGGGAGAGAAAAAGGTATTTTGTTTTATGATTGCTAAGGCTTTGTGACAGTGTTTTCTTTAATATTCATAGTAATTTAGTAGTTTAAAAACAACTCTGTTAATTTTTAGATGAAATTCAGCAGAAGGTCTATTCAGCTTTGTCTGTGAGCATGGACGTGTTCAGTGATCCTTATGAAGTAAAAAAAAAAAAAAAAAGAGTTAACGTGCTTTTGGCCTTAGCACTTAAAATCTAATAATGATGATTCTCATATAAAATAGTTTTTAATGTTATCATTTAGGAGAGTTTAAGTACAATGATTTAATTCTAAGTAATGTTAATTCTAAGCAATACATTCATGTGTGACTGTGAATTGGGTAGTATGTACAAATATGTGCATTCCTTGATAATGTGGACTGAAAATAATGGAATGCTATTATTTTTTGAAACAAACAATTTATCTTCTGTACTGTGTAACTATATGGTAATTTTCTTCATCTAGTAAGTGGCAATTAGGTATTCATCCTGATTATTTTTAAGACATAAAAAAGCTTGTTTACATCACTGGATGTAAATAGTACGATTTAGTATGATTTCAGTAAAGGAAATGGCTTGCTATGACCTTCCCATACAACCTTTGTTTTCCTCAAAGCCCTCCCTTTATCCAGAGAGGAAGCGACCGCAGGCATTCCTACCAGGATGAGTTAGAACAAGCAGTAGAACTGGTTGATAGTCTGGTACATGTGATTAAAACTTTGGAAAACTGATGTGCTTGGCATTTACTAAAATATCTGTATGCAAATGTATTCCCACTTTTATGCAGCTGTATACCTGTATAGAGCTGTATGCTATTGAATGGAACCCCAGATTTACAGGATTCAGGTTTAGTTCAACAAGTCACAGAACCTTGTTAACTAAATATAATCTACTTAAATAGACCTTGAATATTCTTGACAGTTCTTATTCTTGGATTAATGGAAAACAATCAGAGTTAGGATCAAATATGGAATTAGTTTATAACCTCACTGTGTGTATTAAAGGAAGCAATATTGTAATTGAAATGCAGATAAACATTGTGGAAATCTCACATAACTGTAATAGGATGTCCTCATCATATGATTTTGCTTCATTATACTCTATTACTTTATCCTCTTGCTGTGCCTCTGCAGCTGATTTGTTGGGGGATATCAATATTCAATTACAAAAATTAAGTAATCAAATTAAATTTCTTTTGTATTTTTTGTAATGACATTTTAAATAAATTCTATTTCTGAGCAGAACCAGAGGATAACTGCTTCAATAACACAAAGACAAATTGCAGATTTTGGCTATTATGATAGTTCTCTGATGTTTTGAAAATCTGTTAAAATATTGATTATTATGCATCAGTCTCACTATGTTAAGAACATTTTAATGCAATATTAGTGAGAAAACAAGAAGAATTATGGCTAACAATCTCTCTTCCTTATTCTTAATTTTTCTACTAAGTAAAATGGGAGTGTTTTTCTGTATGTAGTTATATATTATATACTATTTTAACTTTTGGTTTTGTAGTACTACCATCTCTTGTCGTGAAACAAAACCAACATCTGTGTGGGTATGGCTTTTCTGTGTGATGTGATGATGACCAAGCTAGACTAGATTGCTCAAAGCCACATCCAGCCTGGCTTGGAATACTTTCAGGGATGAGGCATCCACGATTTCCCTGAGCAATCTGCTCCACTGCTTCACCACCCTCACAATAAAGAATTTTTTCCCAATATCTTATCTAAACTGGCTCTTGTTCAATTGAATCCATTCCCCCTTGTCCTTTCACTTGTGACTAGACTTGACCCATCTTTCCTGGAAGTTCTTGGAAGGACACAAGTAAGTCACTCCAAAGCCTTCTCTTTCCCAGGCTGCACAATCCTTATAGGTGATCTATCCCTCCAATACACTTGGTGGCCTCCTCTGGGCTCACTCCAAGAGGTTGATGTCCTTCCTGTTCTGGGGACCCCAGAGCTGATGCAGCACTGCAAGAGGGTTCTCACCAAAGCAGAGCAGAGGGGCAGAATCCCCTTCCTTGACCTGCTGGCCATACAGCTTTTGAAGGTGAAGAAGAATAATGTGAAGGGGTCTATGGAAATCTTTTAAAAAGAACCTGGTAATGTAATGACAAATGAACAATACTTCACTAATGGGGTAGAGCATTTTTTGAGGAGGTTATGAACCAAGAAGTGAGAAGCATGACCTATAGTATAAAAGTCTATAGAGAGAAGGGTGAAAATAAAGAAAAAGCTCCTTTCATTGTAAGCAAATGACAGGTATTGGTGTGATGGTAAATGCCATTCCTGTAATAAGGAAAATATTGGAAAGGGGTGATTGATAAAGAAGCAAAGGAATTTTAAATAGAATAAGCAGAGTGACTTGAGCCAAAAAAAGATGGACGGTGTTGTAGCCAGAAATGGGGCAAGTAGAGTGGTGTGGTAGGACACAGCATGTATAGTAATTTTTCTTATATTTACTGTATTTGAGAAACTCAAATCTTACATATTGTCTCTTACCTTGACCATTCCCTCCTCTTTTCTACTCTTTCCATTTATGTACTTTTTCTATTTCTTTTCTCAGTTGCCAATACTTAGAACAGTTTCTAACTTCTGTGTGCATTTTAAAGATGGCTCTTTTTTCTCACTTGTGTTCTTTTCGGACCAAATTTATGTTTGGTTATTTTCACTGATTGTCATTTGAAATATCTTAATGTCAGTTTCCAAAGACTTCTCTGTTATCTCACTGAATGCACTGTGGGAACAGATGTGTTTGCAATGTTTCAAGTGGTGAACAGAATTCCCCAGTGAACATGTGCTGCCATCTTGGAAGGAGCTACCTGCAGTCACAGAAAATATTACAGCAAGTAAATGGAAAACATCTCAGAGCCTTGGAGGTATCTGTCTCCAGGGTATATTGGAAAATAGAAGGAGGTATTAAAAATTTTTGTCTTAATGTAATGAACTGATAATATTGGAATTTAGATAAATACTTAATTTTTATTTTATTACACTCTTCTGTGCAAAAATGTTGTTATCATTTAAGGAGAACATTTGCTAAAAGACAAAGACCAACTTAAGAGAGAATCTTAAAAAGAGTTCTTTTAAATGCTAAAGGCAGAACTGGAAATAATTTATAACCAATTTTATTCTGTGCTCTAAAAATCTAAGTGCTTTCCTGCATTACGTTGTTCTTAGTAAATCTTGTCACCCAGTGCTGTGTCCCACATTATATAATCTTTCATTTTATCTTTTCATTCTATCAAGGCACAGCATACCTAGCTAATCCATCAGAAATCCTTTTCCTTATCAGTCACTCAAGAATGGTTATACTGTACAGCGTGACAGCATTAGACATCACTTACCTTCCTAAACTACAGATTACTTAGGAGAAAAGGAGGTTTTTTTTTGTGTTTGAGGATGCCTTGACTTTATGTCAACTTCATTGTTTGTTTTCTGTGTACTACTTTTTTTTTTACATATATAAATGTATGTATCTTTTTTTAAATTGTCATACCTTTCTCTATCTACTATTTTCTCAAAATTTTTGGATATTGCTAACTTCCTTTATTGTTTCTTCAGTGTAGTGGTTTAGCAATGTAATCTACATTTTCTGTCTTTTAAGATAATTTCCATCTTCATAGATGAGGAGCTTTGATAATATGTTCAGATGTATCAAAGATCAGAGGCCTTGTACACCTTGACAGCCTACTTGAATGGAGTTTTTGACACAGTAGATCACAGCTGCCTCTTTCGAAGTGTTGTAATATATTGTGTCATGTTTTACTGTGAAGCTGTTAATGCATGTTTGACACTAGATACTCTAGGATTCTCAAAAATTATACACCACACAGTACAGAAATATTTGCTCTCATTTGATCCTTATTCTAAGCCAGATGAGAGTTGTAGTTTTATACCTTCAATATCATGGTGGAATCCAGACTGATGATAAAGCATATTTAATGCAATTTGCATAATTTTGTCATAAAAAGACTAGTGGCGTCTGCCATGCTCATTAGTTCTTTCTACCAAGAACACTGCAAGTAGTTTTACAGATATATAATAAATTTGATGTATATTTTAGATAGTCCTGTAATCATGTGATAGTTATCAATAAGACGGGATGAATAATGATGTCCCCTTCAGTTGTTAGAAATTTGTTTTTCCAGAAGAAATATTGGACAACATTATACAACTGTCAGACAGCACATATTTGACTGGTGAAAAATAACTGGCTTCACTTTTGGCTTTATTTGGGGGCTTGGCACCAAAAAACATGTCCAAAGACAGTGCGGAAACTTATAAACCATCATATTTAAGCCACCTATACAAATACCATTTATATCTATTATAAATTTCTGTTAATTTAATTTAAAGAGAAAAATAATGTGGAAATTAGAAATTATTGCTATCCAAAAGTCGATTTATCACTGATTTTTTAGTGTTGCAATAATTCAACATTGTGCCATTATCAGCAATATTCTTTGCTGATAATGGCAAAATAGAGAGGATTGTGGGTGTTTGTACCTGTGAAACTCACTGCATCTGAATTCTGTTACTGGGTTTATTCAAAGGCTTATATTGTTTTTGAATATGCTTTTTCTGTGAACACTTACAATACCTCTGCACAGCTTTTGCTAGCTTTTGTCTTAGTGAATACCTCCAAAGTCTTTTTTTAGCAGATTATTTATACAGAAACATATAATAACTTGGGTGAGATGCCATCTAGTTCAACCCCCCTCTGCAGTAAGCAGGGACATCTTCAACAAGATCAGGTTGATGCAGGTCTCCCCAGAGCAGAGCAGAGGGGCAGAATCCTGCTGCCCATGCTGCTTTGGATGTAGCCCAGGACACGTTTGGCATTCAGGGCAGTGAGGGCACATGGCTGGGTCTTGTTCAGCCCTTCATCCACCAGCACCACCCAGTCCTTCTTGGCAGGGCTCTGAATCCCTCCATCCCCCAGCCTGTGTTGATCCTGTGGTTTCCCTGACCCAGATACAGTAGCTTGCACTTGGTTTTGTCAAATCTCACAAGGTTCCCACAGGTGTACTCATTGAGCTTGTCCGTGTCCCTCTGAATGGCGTCCTCTTCTTCTGGTATGTCAACTGCACCACTCAGCTTGATGTCATCTGCAAATTCGTTGGGGGTGCATTCAATCCCACTATGTAACAGTTGAAGATACTAAACATGGTCATAATTAAGATTAATAAATGGTATTATTTTTCTGTGATGCTGAAACCCACTTTGACAAACTTCTTAACATGACAAATGTTTTGCAGCTGAACCAAAAATTCAAGGAAATATTTTACTGGAAACTGAGGAACCATATACCCAGTGCTGCTACATAACCACTGAGTTGCATCAGTGGAGTTCTTGTCTTCTTAAGGTAGAAAAATAATTTGTTTTCCAACAAAACAAAGAAGGTATAGAGCTTTATACACAGTGTGTGATTTTTTTTATTTGTCTGTTTTTCCTTTATACTGCTGGGTTTTTAATGAAGATAAAGAAGTCTGAAATCTGGTCCTAGAATTCATTATTTATATTTGCAAGTCATCAGATCTTGTTTTTGTCTTTTTTTTTTTTTTCATAGCTGTGAGCCATTCTGGCATGCCTTTATGTTTATGATATCCTGCTGTGTAAGGATGTTTCAACTGTGCTTTCTAGATACCTTTTTATAGTTTCGGGGTTTTTTTATGATATGCTAAATTAGATCATGAGCTATTAAGACAGGTTATGCATTTGTTAGTTTAAAAACAGCTCTAATTATTTCACCCTGCTAAAATATTACTGCATATATGCTTTAGGCATGATTTCTTTGCTAACTACCTATTATGTATTCATAGGAGCAACAATACCAATTCATACCATTGGGAATATTATTTAATTTGGCAAATAGAGTATTTTTATTATTTGTATGTTGTTTAGAGTAAATATATCCTTAAAAGCAAACAAAAGGATGAATATACTGTATGGTCACATTCAGTAAATATTTTGATTTACTTTTATTAAGGCCTGATTTAGTCAAGTACAAATGAAAAATCTGTAGTAGCTTCTAAGTAAAATAAAATTGGTTTTGATTCAGTTCATGTCAACCATCTCATTTAAAATTAGCCCAGAGGTCTTGTAAAAATGCTAGTAATCTAAACATAATAATGCACATTGCCCAATTGCTACTGTATATGATATAGGTTCAGTGCTGTAATGCTTTGACAGCCCATTACTGAATGTAATGAACAGCTATTTTTAAACAGAAGAAATTCAAGTTGACAGCTTGGCAATGAAATTCAGCTAGTGGCATAATTTTTGTCATCTTCAGTATAGAGAGTGGATTTCAGTTTTGTTTAAAGAAATTTGTATCATGGACTTTAATGGAGCAAGCATTTTTTTGCTTCAGTTTACTAAATACTTTTTAAAGAGCTTGAACTAAAGCTGCATTTTGTCAAATCTGAAACCTGCACTCCTGTCAGAGCAGAAGCAGCTCTGTCAGAAGTCAGTGATTAATAAAAATAGGTTGAAGTCTTAAGGAAGAGAAAGTACTAGAATTGAATTTATGATCACAAACTCACTTTTTAAATAAATGAAAACTGTAGCTCTATAAGCCCTTCAAGAGGGATTTAAGTATGAGTCAATAGGAAACTAAGGGAAGGCGCAGAGAAAGTAGCTGCACAATTGCACGTATTTTGTAGTAGAAATCTATAAATTCAGGCCATCTATCCCATCTATCATTTTCCTTATCTCTGTTGGCTACTGCATTGGGAAGTGAATAAGATTCTGGTTTCTTTCGGAATGTATGAAGTTGTTTGCTCAGGGCTTTCTTAAACAGCCTGTGTTAACAGTGTGTATTGGGGCTTTTTGGCAATGTTTTAGTAGTGAGGGTGCTACAAGGCCAGCTTCTGTGAGGAGCTGCTGGAAGCTTCCACCATGTCTGATAGAGCTGACACCAGTTGGCTCCGAGATGGACCCACTGTTAGCCAAGGCCGGCCTCTCGGCAATGGTGGTGGCCCCTCTGTGGTAAGGAGGAGGATGCTCCTTTTGCAGGGACTATCTCTTGTGCTCCTGATGGTCCTTCTTGCTGGATTGCTGGGATCCAGCACTGCTGTGCTCTGAATTTCAGCTGCTCCTCCTTTCCTGTGGGGTTTACTCAAGCCCTGATCGACTTGATGCCATGCCACCCTTTCAGTTAGTTTTGTGTTGTCATTCACTCTTCTTCCAGCTTCTTCTTATACCAATTAACCATCTTTCCAGAGCACTTTTAGAAGTTGTATTTTCTTCCATGTTCTGTAAATACACTGAATTAAAGAATAATTGTCTTCACTGCAGGATTTTTCTAGAAAATATATGAACCCAGATTCAGCAATTTTAATCATAGCTGTGGAATACATGTAACTCTAATTCTAACCAGTTCTAAAAATTGTTCCATACCTTGTTTCCTTTCCTAAATTATTACATTCAACAGATACAAATCTTCTCTGCTACCTTAAGAGTCTTCTAAATGACTTCGTATTTCTGCTGACTTCATCTCACTTTCAGCTGTTAAATTCACTTCTCTGTTCTCAGTAATCTCTGGTCCCAATTCTTACACTTTATTAACACTTTCTTTCTGCATTCCACAATACAGCCAATCCATCCAAAATAATCCCTTTCTTACATCTGTCCATCCTTATTCTGAAACAATTTTTACTACTTGTAATGCCCCTTATTTTCTATCTTCCTGTTTTCTCTCCAGGGTCTGGATCTGTATCCCAGACTACACTAAATGCATTTTCACATTATTTTGTTTTAAAAGGCTTGTGTTATCTTATTAGGATGACACCTGTATCTAGCTCTCTCACATACCTAATTTCTTTGTGTAGATGCAAGTTTTCTGGTGCATGTGGATAGCTTGTATGAATGCCAAATACTCTTGACCAAACTAATTGTGTTTTAATATATGGATTATTATCCTTACTTGTTTTTATGAATTATCATTCCAAATGGGATGATAATTCATGAAATTCCTTTCAGAACAAGTGGGATATGTCAGGTATTTTCTTATTTTGAAGTGTTAAGGTCAAGATGGTAATACCAAGATACAGAATTCCCAATGATTTTTCAAGGTAACGTGCAAGTCCTTCATTTAAGTTATTTTTGAGAGGAGCTGGTATGGTTTTTTCAATTGTGATTTTGCCAGCTGATCACATAGGGTTTTCCCTCTGTTGTGACAACATGCAGAAGACTGTTCTTTTTGTCCTACACTCTTTTCCAAGAGAAGCCCCAAATGCTTTGTTGGAGAAAGAATGTTGTGGAATGCTTCGTGAGAAAGGGCCTGAGAAACAGCCAGGAAGCTCATTTCTGCAGAGCTAGTTTATCAGTTCCCACAGGGTTTGAGAAGAAAGGGCAGTCTGTTCCAGAGGTATATAATAATTAAGATGGCATGTGGAGATGATTTAATAGGATTGTCATTAAAATTATCTCTTTGTGAAATACTCAATAAGCTCCAACTAGTTTGTATTACTTTTTTTTTTTTTAATAGAAATTTGGTGTGAAATATTTTGAGTCTTCTGAAATTCATGGACAGCTAGATTTAATTTGCCATTTATTTGTGCATGCAGGTTATCTGACCCAAAAGAATTACTATGTAGTAATGATGACAAAACAAAACAAATTTGATAGGTTTTCTTCCTTGATGCTGTTTTAAGCACTAGAGCTCATACTAATTTTTCTTTTAAATGTTTGGAGATCTCTCTGACTCCATAAGATAATGAAATCACCGTGCTAGTGGTTGAAAAAAAAAGTGAAATGCTTATTTTGCAGTGCATCTTCCTGTGGTTCTCTGTGGGTTAGGTTTCCACATGATGTGAAGTACTGTAGTGTGTAATAATTGGCACCCTTGTTGATAACCTCAATTGAAAGAGCAAGGATTAGGAATCAAGTTGCAACCTCCTTGAAAAAAAAAATCTTAAAAAAGAACAATGAGCTAGAGGCAGTGTTCACTTATTGAACTTGTCCTAGGTTCTCAGGGTAGCAAAACATATATTCCTCCTTTTTTACATTCAAAGATGTGAATATACAGTGGTTAGTCAGAAATGTATAGAACAGGCTGCCTGGGAATGAAACTGCTTTGTCTCTAAAAGAGATTAATTTTTCTATGTGAGAGACATATTTTCAATATATGGCTGAGTAGGTGGTTCACTGAAACTAGTTCTTTATTTCACCAGAGATTAAATGACAATGGAGGGGAGATGGTTCTACATACCTGTTCATACTGCTGAACCCTTTTCACTTGAGAGCTATAGAGGTTTTGGTCTTGAGAGTTACAACTTGTGTAAGGTTTAGAAGTAATCATCTAGTAATACCTCATATGCTGTGGCTTCAAGTGTAGAAGAATTTTTATGTCCTTAAATCGAACTATACAAACAATTCCTTGAGGTTTTGTTAGTGTGACATTAGCAAGAATGGCTTTCTTTCGAAGCCAAGAAAGATTGGCCAAGATTGAGATAATGTGGTCAACAAGGCAACAGGGTGTTTTCACACCCCTGAAAATGAGCAGTGCCTCATGACCAATGACTGAAAGTATTCTGACCACACTTTAGTTCTGCCATCTCATCTGAGCCAATGCATGGTAGCTCCATGTGCCTGTTTGAGCCTGTCCTTAGAAGAACTTAGCCAATGAATTCTCTACTTCTTAATAGGTACCACCTTGACTGAGTGGCCTAATTTTTCCCATCCTCCTTGCCATGCCGAGCACAGCGCATTCATTGTGTCCATCTCAGGGTGTGAATGAGCCGAGTAGCAATTTGTCTGAAGTGTTGGTATGTGAAGAGAAAAACCTAAAGCAAAGAACAAGTGAATGAAGGATCAGAAATTAAGGCTCCTAAATTAATTACATTAGCGGTATAATACCGTTTAAGCTATTAAGTGTGCAAAAGCCTTCTTGGAACTTAGTTCCTTTTGCTTGTGAACTTTGCCTTTCTAAGTAGAGTCTGTGCTTTTACTCTTCAAAACCTAATATTCAGGTAATGTCTGCTCTTGTGCAACAGCTTCTTGGTGGTTTTTTTCAGCATCCTCTGTAATCATAGTACAAATCCCTATTATGATGGGCACATAACTCACCTTCTTTCTTTCTCCAAATACCAACACTGCCTGATAGCAGTTGTGCTGGAGGACTGCCTTATGCTGTACTCATACTAATCTATCCCAAAGTAAGTTTACTGCTTCATTTGGCTCTTCTGTAGACTAAGTGTTGTTAAACAAACGTAGAAGTGTCTGCATTATGTTGAAAAAGATTATAAAAATACCCGTGTCCAATTGTAGTTATTCAGAACAGTGTGAGATTATGAACCAAATATTGTTATTACAGGGAGGTTCTTATTCCTATAATATTTTGTATGTGTAGCTACAATGGAGTTTTACTCCAGAGAGCATTTACAGATGTACATTTGGCCTGGTGTAGTTCAGTTTTTTTCTGCTCTTCATTTTGTTATAACTTCCCCTTAATTTCTGATCCATGAAACTCTTTTGAAAACAGTTTCTATGACTTGAAGGACCATGGACTTCTGAGGAATAGTTGTTTTGGCTACCTGGACTATGTATGTGTATTTTAATTTTACCCAGAAGAGAGGAGAGGAGTGGGGTAACCCTTATAAAACCATTGGAACTAACTAGCAGTTTTTGTTTTCCTCACACTTTCATCTCTTAAATGTCCTTAAACTTATTAAAACATGACATGACATACTCAAAACACATGCAGTTTTGTACTCAAAGCATAAAATATAATTCTCATATTCTTATTCTGACTGCCCAGGAGTACTAACAGTCCTCCTGCTTACATTCATGTCCTGGAGGCTCACTGGAGTATAAAGAGAATTGCCCTATTGGATTGGAGACCAGCCAGCTTCAGGGGATTTCCTGTGCTGCAGGAGCACTGCAAAAAGGAAGGTGGTGTCCTCTCCTCAACACATGCATCCTCCTAGTGTATTTACATTTTCAAGCTTACTGCTGTTTCCTCACATTAAATTTTTCTTTCTTGACACTGATGAGTTACCAGTACATCAACACTTTTTATTAAGAAATTAAGATTTCAGTCAGTCTTTTGGATAACCATTTTGTCATTCATTAATAGGGAGGACTGGATGGGAGGGTAGAAGGCCGAGTCATTGTTCTGAGGATTGTTCTTTCATAGTTTTTGGTGTCATAGCATTTTTTTTTTTTGGCTGATGTTTTTTAAAACTGTAGAACAATATATGTATTTAGGTGCATATTGCAAGTAGAGATATTAGTGCTTTTTATGGTGGAAATGAAAATATGTCAGACTACTTGGGCAGTCTAACTGACTGACCATATGTTAAAAATGGTTGACATAACTGTTTCTTGACCAACATTTTTCTCTTGAATTCCTATGCTTTCCTGTCCATGCAGAAATAGGGATTGGTTAATGCCTGTTTAAACCCAAGCTCAGAAGAACACTATGTTTATCTTAACATCTGCAAAGGTTCTTTTTGCTTTGTAATACTCAATTATAATTTTCTTGGAAAATGCAAAAATTGTAGCAAATTTTAATTTACATTTTGTGAAATAGTGTGAAGGGAAACTTTAGAATCTGTTCTGAGTCTTCTTTTTACAGTTTTGTAACTGTTGAATATTTGTGGCTTTTTGTTGCAGTAATTATGTTTTGTGGCCACATACTTTAGCATGCCCTGAAGCTTGTGATAGCTTGCTTTGTTTTCCAAGATGTTTTATTAAGATGGTTATATCATGTGTGCCTTTAAGTTTCGTTTTTTTTTTCTGTTGTAATATGATGATTTCACAGTATTTTTGATCTTAATGAGCAGTGTTCAGTTAAAGCCAGATACTCAAAACAGAATATTTTGAATGTTATGGTGCTGAAGTTTCTTGCTTTATGAGCAGAATCAAAACAGCATTTTAAAAACATCTCACTGAAAAAATAACACCCCAAACAGTCACAAGCCTACACTCCACCACCCCCAGCATTTAATCAGCAGTCCTTTTAGCTGATAGAGTCCTAAGTGATTTTTCTTGCCTACTTAAGGCCATTCTAGATATGCTCACTAAGTGGACCTAACAGTACCAGTGTATTTTATGTTAGCAAGTCATGATAGAAAAGTGCTTGAAGTTCAGGGGGCATTTGTCTCCTTTCTCACAAATTCATTTAAGTACCAGTCTTGCCATAGCTTTAACTGGGGCAGACAACCATACAAATGACTTGAGATAAAATGAAAATAATGGACTGAGCTAGGTGCCGGGGGTGGTAGTTACACTGCATGCACATCAATAAGCATTGAGTGTTATTCTATGCTAATGTAAGCCTGATGGATCAGCTTTCGCTTTTAGCCTGGAGGACCATTAAGCACTAGAAGCTGGGTCAAACTGATATAGTGAGGCAGACGTACCCTAACAGTTGGCAACAGTAGTTAACAAGCAGTAATTTGCTATGTGTGAGACTAATGTTGTTTAAAATCTTCATGATCAGAACAAAGATCAGAGAGAGGATAATGCTTCTTTGTTCAATATTCTTTTGTGAACTTGATTCATTTTGGAAAAGAAAACCCACTAAGATGCAAACATGAATAAAGCATTTAGCAGTTCTGTTGGAAACAGTTAATGTATTAGTTTATGTTACAGAACATTAAAGCATTGCATATGATTTTTAAAAAATGTAAGGAAACTCTCATATGATAATCCTGCATAACTGAACTATACAATATATTTGTTTCAAAGTAAGTAAAATTCATTGCTTCTGGACTGTCTTTATAGCCATGAAGGTATTAAAATAAAAGAAAAATTACTGAGTTTCATAATTATTCTGAAGGTAAATAAAAAACCCCTCACTAATTATGTAGATGTGAATCTGAAGATAATTTTGTGTTTGACATCACAATAAGATTATAATAAAACATTATTTTTAGTCTGTTTTGCTTATACGCTGTTGCCTCAGATACAGATATTGTTTAAGTAGGTGGCCCAATATAGCTGAACATATATCTAAATTTAGAAGTAGTCTTCCATCTGTTCTTTAAAATATTTTTATGTACAATTTCAGATTTTGTTGCAAGTGCAGAATTTCCGTGTGTAAAGATTTGATAACTAAAATCACATTGGTAATGCTGATGAATATTAGCAAAAATCAATATAATATGTTCAAGGTATATCACTGTTCCATTTCAAAGGCATACTGTGAAACTAGGCTGTAATTAGTTTAGGCTTTGATCTTTTTGCTTCAGCAGTGTGGCCTTATGCACCCCCAAGCTTAATTTTGTTGAGGAATATTCACAATTTATGCTGTCAGGGCCACGGTTTGTGGTGCATACTGCGTTTAGTCTATCCTCTGTTGGGAATGTATTTTCCTCCTTGCTGGTACAGCATGGCTTGGTGGGGGAGAATGAAGTGGTCCATTATAGTAACAACCTCTGTAAATTTAGGAGACTCCTTTTCCTTGTCAGGAGCTGTGGAGCCACGTGCATAGCAGATACACTATAATATTGCCTAGTCCACTGGGTAGCTTAAATGATGTCCAAAGAAATGGGGGGTCTAATGTGTCAGAGTAAGAAGTCATGGTTTCAGATCATCTGACCTTGAAATCACCCTCATGTTATTTTTGTAATGCAAAAATAATTGCTGTTTCCCATCTCAGATCTAAAACCAAAATTTTGTCTATTTCAGTCATCAACTCTCATATTCCCAAAACCTGTTAAAGGGGATTTAAGGTTTAGGGACATAAACAATGTGCAAATAAGGCTGATTTGTTTTCCTTTCCAGTTATCTAAGAACTACTTGTGCTGGGGTTTTTTGAAGCTTATAAAGGAAAGAAGTTAGTTGTATGTCATGTTTAAAATGTCCTTTGAACTGTTAGCCTTTGTACTGGCTATTATTTTTTCTAGTTTTTATAATTAAGAGGTTTTTTTTTTTCATTATGCTCTTGTGTGTGTGGATTATTTTTGGTTGTGTCATAAACTTGTTTGAAATTCAGTACGTATTAAAAAGATAAAACTAAACCAGCAATATTTCTTTTACTGCAGGCAAAATTTATGTTTGGAGGTTTTTACTTCAGTGTCTGGCTAGCCTTGATGTTTTATGTACAGGCATTGTTTGAAGTTGTTTGCTTTAGCACAACCTTATTGATTGAAATGTATTTACTTTCCTTATAATGAAAATAGGAATTTATCATTTAGCTTCCACTTAATTAGAAGAATATTTGTAACAAATAAGAATTGTAAACCACACCTCAATTCACAGAGAACCTTAAAGGCTAGTTAGTTTTTTCTGTTTTGGGGAATTTAAAGAAAAAATTTTATACTGAGATAAATACCTATTAATCCATTATGTCTTCTTGTAGCAAGATTAGTACCCTTGTACTGTCTAAGGTGAGAGTAATAAGTTCAGAAATAGAGTATTTTGAAAAAAAAAATTAAGGAAAAAACCCCTCAACAAACAAGCAACCCTCAAAGCTCATATTTTATGTTTCCTAATGTTTCTAGGACACTAGGAAAGGAGAAATAATTACAGAAGAATTGGACAGCCTGTCTGTGATATTGCAGGAACTACTGATAGTTTTATTGGAGGATCTAATCTATTGTCAGTGGACAAGTTTCAGGAAGTTGTAGCTAAAGGATGAAAAAAAAGGAATTTGCATAAGGGATTGGTCTGTATCACAACTGTAGGCGTTTTTGCATTTTCTGAAGCACAACAGTAGCAAGCAACAGTTTCAGAAAACCATTTAACTAAAGACAAGATCAGACCACAGTATTTCCTGTCCAAATTAGCATCAGAAGGGAGCACTGAGCTTAAGTAGATTTCTGTGAGAATTGGGAATCTAGTGAAAGGAGAAAATGTAGATTATTGGCTTTGTCCCTTGCTAACTGAAGCAGCTTGGCAAACATTGTGTTAATCTTTGAAGAAGCCTATGGCAAAAAAGGAGGAAGACCAATTTGGACTGTGTAATATCTCAGGAGAATTACTGGCAGAAAGTTCAAATGATCCTTTATCCACTCAGGCTGTGCTTGCACCACTTCACTTGGCCCCCAATGGATTGACTTTTCAGCTTGACTTTTCAAATCTTCTCAGCTACCTTGGCGATAGTTGGCAAAGCAGCACACTAAGCTCAGGGCCACTCCTCAAGACAGCACAAATTTAGAAGAGCACGAACTTACTGTCCACCATGCCAGAACAGTTTGGAGAATTATGGTACATGGTCTGATGTCTTAGGGAACCACCACAACTGCAGCCACACTGCAGAACTGAGAGACTTTAAGGTTGAGAATGGCCACAAGAAAGAGAGACTGAAATCTCACTGACTCCTCATTTGCTTAGATCCCAAACATCTACTGGAAAACTAAGAAAGAAATTGCTCTGATCAAAGATACCAAGTCATATGCATATTTTATGCCTGAGTGAGGGATCAACTGAAAAAAGAATTTAAATCAGACCCTTTGTGGAATAGGACTATGAAATATGTGCTGTGAAGAGAGTCAGTCTTTCCAGTGGGGAGATGGAACCAGGTGGGCTAAACCCACTGATGATACCAGTTCTTGTAAACTTGAGCAAGTGACAATCTGCATAGGAAAAGGCCTGAGATACTACAGGTGACAAAGCTTATTAATATTATACATACTGATGGGGAATTCCAGGCATATACCTAACTTGTCATTCCAATATAAATTGGTGACTGAGTGAATTGACTCTGGGTCAGATCTCTCATTCATTATCATGACCTGTTGTCTTGGTGATTGGCTGGGAACAGACTCGAAGGCGACTAAGACTCTTAAGACTGACATAGAACTTTGGAAATTGCATCCTGAATTACTCACAGAAAGGAAAAGAAAGTGAAAATGCTTTGGATATTGCTGTGTTAAAAAAAAAAAAAGGTTAGAGAATAGGATGAATAGAATATGTTGACCTGCAGTATTAGCAGATTTTGAAATTGTATGAGGAAATGCAAAGTAACTCCCACCATTTTACTCTGATGTCAATGACTTCCTAATAATTTGGTTTCCATAACCATGAGAGTGGTTTTAGAAGGGGTGGAAGGTTTTTTCTAGGACATGCATATAGTTACAGGAAAACAGGTTAGAAGACAGGCTTTTTCCACTTTTAGTTTTAGTTAATGGAAGAACCACAAGTTGTAATAAAGTAGCAAATATTAATTGAAATAGAAGAATTTTTACATTGAAATACTACATCATAAATTCAAGATGTTTTATTTTTATTTAGCAAAAATTTGGAATATTGTGGTAAAAGTTGTGGAAATTATTCACTCTGTCTGGGAGAGGGGATTTCTGAAGAGAGCATACGCTAAAAATGATTGGTGGCATGTACTTGATGTTTAAAATGAGATGTTAAAATAATGCAATTTACAATTTATTATAAAAAACTATCTTCAGTAGACATTTAAAATATTAAAATATTTTAGAATGGTACAGTAGACCTGCAGTGCTTGGCTTGATATTGTCATGTAATACTCTACCTTAAAATAAAAATACAGATTAAAATTGTTTATATTGAGTAGTTTTAAAATTATGACACTACAAGATTCTAGAATTATGTTGCCATGAAGTGGAAGTACAGGCTTTTAATAATTCTCTGAAGGTCGAGAATTTAAAAAATTGAACGGATGTACATCGTGGTCAATGTGGTTCTCATTCAGCTATTCATACTGTATAGTCAGTAGAAGGGACCTGAATGTGAGTATAATGTTAACAATGTGCATTTTCAATCCATTTAGTCTTTTAATAATTTTGTGTGGTATGTTAATAGATGTGGTTTACTTTTAATGTGTTATGTGTAATATCCTTAAGTAAATGGAGAGATTATAGGAGATAATTGACTTTGTGTATTGTATTTTTTTTATTGTTTTGTCCCTTTGAAGATACAGGGCTTCATAATCACATCAAACTATTAGAGATGACCTGTTCTTGTAAAGTAAGTCAAGTAATCACATTCACGTTATTTAATTACATTATTTCAATAGGAAAATGAGACTACAATGGCTACAGAAGATGTATAACAGGAAGGGAAATACAATAACTTGTGGTTTCTTGAAGACTGGATTCATATTACATTCAATCAGAAAAAAAAGAAGGAATGTTTTAATCTATCAAGATGGCAGAATTTTAGGACATATGTTGGATTGGTGCATAATTTTGCAGAATTGGTAAGTTTGATTTGGAGTAGTCCAGGTTTGATCTGCTTGGACTATAAAAGTGAGACAGGAAAGATACTGAGAGTGAGATAAGTTATTCAGACAATGCTGGAGATAACAGCTCGTAACTATGAACTTCAATAATTTACTTAAGGACATAGAAATAATATTATAGGTTATAATGTTCATGACATATTGCATCACTGAATGCTCAAGTGTCAGGTTCCCCACACTTTGAGCTATTTGTGATTAGTGACATGCAAGCTATGTAAAGCAGAGACCATTATCTGAATAGTCAAACTCTTTTCCTGGTCATGATCAGACTAGAATGGAGCAGAAAGCTGCTGCTTTTGCAGCTTCCCCACCTTTATTAATTAATTACTAAATAAAAAAGTTTAGGATCCTTTGGTTTCAGTAGTAATCTCTTTAGGATGTGCTTTATCTCTCTTTTTCTTGTTTTCTTGCTCCTACAGCAGCAATGAGTACAGTAACACAATTACTTACCTTCTTCCTCTACTATAGCAGCAGTTGCAGGCAGATAGAGAGCAGTTGAGCTGGAGATGATTATGTAGTAAACCCACTGATCTCTGTAAGAAATGTCTCATAGGACAGGGCAGGTATGACAAGGATTTAGATGATCAAAACAACTAGAGGACAAAAACTGGCTGAATGTGATTGGGTGACTTAATACAGGATTATCAGCGATAGGAAAACTTCCTCTATAGTTAAGTATAACCATCTGTTTTTAAAGGGAAAGAAATTTCCTAGTCCATGTATGATTCTGAAAAGGTGTTTCAAAGCAGTAGGAATACCTGGTTTTAAGGCTTGTGAGATTGTTCTTACAAAGCACTTGGTTTGGATTGAGTAATACAGGGAATGGGTTTTTGGACTCCAAAATTAGAGACACATCAAGATGACAGGTCCAAACCATGAGTTACTACAGTAATGTAACATTTTAAAGCAATCTCTGCTTCTGAAACACAGGTGAATAGGAGTTTCTGTAAAATTATGGGTATTACTCGCAGAATAGCCTTGATTTATTTGCTAGTTTTCTCTTCCCTGCCTAAATAGACAGCAGGTTTGGAAAACAGATTTTTCATTGCTTTGAAAATTAAATTTAAAACCACAGTTTTCAGTTGTTTCTTTTCCAGCCTGGAAGGGAATTACGCAAATAATGATAATTAAAAAAAACACCTGCGGGAGAGAGGAGAGAACATCAGGCTGTGGTGTCCCAGTTTTTCTGTTTTGTTTTTAAAATATTGATGTATTTGACCAAGTGAGTTTCTTATTTTGTTGTACTCTGTGTGTGTGTGTGTTTTAATGCAAGCTGAAGAGGAGGCCAGGCTGTGGTTCCATTATGTTATCCTAGTGGAAGAGAGGGGAGTATCCCCCCTTGAAGTGCTGTCATATGGATCAGCTTCATACAATGCTTGGTGTAACTGCCTGCTGCTCTCCTGCCCTCTCTGCTGGCCTGGTGCTGCTGTCCTCTGTCTCTTCTGGAGCAAAACACTTGTGTGGCTGTGGAGTTGGTCAGTATATTAATCTAAATGAAAAATAGGGGTGGGTTGTTTTTTTTTTTTTGTGGAGGTGGGGAGGAGAGGGGTATGTAAGTTGAGGGCAATTTTCTTGGGTTTTTTTGTGGATTAGACTACAACCCAGAATGTTATAGGAATAGTAGTGCAGGAATAGTAGTTGGAATGTATTGTTTAGACAGGAATGAGGAAGACAGAAAGAGAGACTTGTTTTTTGGGTAGTGAAGCACCATTAGATTGGGGTACTCTACATCTCAGAGTAGTTTATGCCCCTGAAAGGAGAAGGCCTATTTCAGTCAGCAGACCCAGGTTCCTTTTTGCTCTGATGCAGGCAGAAAAAAGCCTCAATGCTTTTTTTTATCTTGTGAGATTTGACAATACAGATAAGCAGATCTAATGTCTAACTGAATCCTAAGGGAGCTCCTCCACTCAGTTGTACAAACACCCAATTGGACTCCATTTCTACCACTTCTCTTGCCACCAGTAAGTCACTGTTCTGACTCCACATCAGACAATATTGGGGCTGAAGGCAGGGGGCTGTTAATTTTAGGGTTTTTTGTAGGTCTAGTATTCTAAACTAGTCAGGGGAGAGTCAGTCATGGCATGACTTTGAGTTTGGTTTTCTTATAAAAAGGTGGGAAACAGTGTTAACATAGAAAATTAATTGATTGTTCTTTAGGTTTTCTTATTAATTAAAAAAAAAAAAAACAAACTGGAAAGTGAGATGGAAAGATAGCTTTTTCCCAACACCAAAAGAAAGGCTGGGTATTTCTAGTACTCAGTGTTGAATGGCCAAGTATATGCTCATGTCTGCCTTTTTTCAATATTTCAGTTTCCTTGTAGCTCTGTCGTCATTAAGCCCTGGAGGGGATATGTAGAGAACAAATTGTGCTATTGTTTGTGCCCAGTCAAAGAGATACTGATGCCTTAGGAATGTCTCTCAGGTATTTTCTCATGTTTCTTTCCTGCTTTTGTAGTTTCTTTTGAGTACTGAGTCTTTTGAATAATAATTACTTCTATATCAAACCTCAATAAATACATCTCTGCTTTGCAGAACTCTGACTTTAATGTCCCTGTTTTAAGACCTTGCTCTTAAATAATGTTCTTTTTAATTTTCCCTAATCAAACTGATAGCAGAGTGGTATGTGCTATTCAATGTCTGCTTAGCTTTAATCTCCCCATTAATGCTATTCCTTTTGGAGAGCTGTGCTGTATTTTATTCATTTTGGCAATGTGTTCTACTTGACAGAATGAATCTCTGTTGTAAGAGTCTCTTTGCTGTAATGTTACTTCACCTAGGCTTCTAACTGCATTACGTCTAGTTTAAATTTACCCTTTTGCTCTGCCATCATTTTTTTTATCCATGCCGATCTCTTGGATTTTGAAGAACAATACCTTGATGTATTCAAATAGAATTATGATCCCTGAGATTAAATATAGAAGGGCTAGAGACTGAAGAGAAAAAGGTGACATATTTTTAAAATTAGATGTTCCTAGTTTTTGTACTTAAAGGGTAGGAAAACTTACTTTTTTCTTCTTGAATAGTAAACAAAACTGCAGTGACTTTCTGCACAATTGCTAGCTTTTTAAGTCACATATATTTATTTGAAAAAGCTAAACATCAAATATTAGTGCTTTTCCAGAGGTATTTCCAAATGTTTGGGAATATATTACTGAGCCTGATACTATGTGGGACTTTCAAATTGAATGCATTTTAATGTTTTTCATTCATCACCTTCTTTGTAAGGTTATTCTGATGCAGCATCAGTATCTTTGATGAAACTATTGCCTAAACAAAGCTGATCTGATCCTACTTAAAAGTTTCTTGGGTTTATTTCAACTTACACTTTAGAGGGAAACTTGTTTGGCTCTGGGCCCACTAATACATCACAGCAGATAACACTGTGCTAACAACAAGGGAATTTTTGTTTTTCTGCAAAATTGCATTTATTGAACTGAATTAAGAGTTCAAGGGCTGCAATTTCCTATCTCAAATCACCTTGCTACTACTCAGACTCCAGGCAGAAGTTGGAATTTATTTTAGGAAACATGAAAATGCTTTTAAAGGGATGACTTTAGAGGTAAAACATCAGCAAAAGTGGGGACACCTGCTGTTAACAAAAGTGCCTGCACGTTTGTCAGAGTTACATCCCCGGCAGAGGGAACCGCCGAGTGAAATCCTGACCGCTCCTGGGGAGATCCCATAGGTGGCAGCAGTAACTGCAGTTTAGGAGGTTAACAATGGAATGATTTATGGGTACAAGAATAAAGATGTCATAGCTCAGCTAATGGCATCGTCCTACGAAAAAGTGCTGCTCTTTGAAATATGATAAGTAATAGGAATGCCACTTACTTTTTCAGTTGGCTCTTAAGGTTTGACTAGTTCTTTGTCTGTAACTTATGTTTTTATGTTGTTCCTAGGCAGGGTTTAAGGGAGCCAGAATTTTGTAGTGCCATGCTATGAAATACAGTTGAACAGCCAGAGGGAAAGACCTGATGGGAGTTAAAAAAAAAAAAATTAGAAAGGGCAGTCTTGTTAATTTCAGTGCTGGAATTGCAAATCTTATGTTTCTGTGTAAGCTTTGTCTGATAATCAGAAGAATTAATGATGCAAAGTAAAGAATATTGCTTTGCTTCTGAGAAGCCTGGCTGAAACCAGGTTGTTTTTCTAAACTAAATGTATATTTGCTGCAATCTTTGTTAACATAATTGTTATACTTCAAATTCTCTGCATGAAGATGCCTCAGAACTGAGGTAGCATATTCATTGAATCATTTTTGCTCTCTAGAGTGAAGGAGAGAAGCTTGCCGTTTGAACTTCATAAACAGAATAGCTTAGTTAAATTACCCCAACTGAGTTAATATTTGCTGCTTGTAAATATGCTTTCTTTTATATGCCATTGGACAAGTAGCTATGCTGTTTTCGTTTTTAACTTAAACCCTCCCCCCCTTTTTATAAATGACAGGTGAATTGAATTTCATCTTTTCTCTCCAGAAGTACCACAGCACAAGAAATATCATGCCGTGCTGCTGAGAAACTGGGGTTTTTTTCCTTTATGTTTTTATCATGGTAGATATTTTACTCAGTAATATGTTTGAATTGTTTTGAAAAATCATTGAAGCTCATCTCTTACTTGTTTTAAGAAGAAAATAATATAATCACCTCAGTCATTGTGTCATTTCAAATAAAGTAGTTAGAAGTGGACTTTGTACTGTGACAATGACACAATAAATAAAAACTGTTTACTCCTGCTTCATTGTGGATCCCTTTTTTCTGGGTGAACACATTATTGCACCCTTCTACATATACAAATACATTCTTCCTAGATGGAACATTTGTCTTGCTAGCATTTTGCACTAATAAAACCTTCACCTGTTCTGTAGGACGTGCTTTCAGTAGGTGCTATATGGTGTTGGAAACTTCTCTGTTTTAGTAGTTCGTAACAATATTACTGGAAGATAAAATTTCATAGATATCATTAAATCCCTTTTACAGGTATGCAAGTAAGAAAAAATCTCTTTTGTTCTATGTTTAACAGTCTTACTGTGTTTAAAATATAATAGAATAAACAACTTAAAATGTAACTATAGGTTTTGGAGTTATAATTTTTGAAAGTCCTATGCTAAGTCTATGGAAAAGAAATTTTTTTGTCCTTAGAAAAAAGTAGGGTTCTTAATAGGGAAGTACTCTTTATTACCAGATGCACTGAGACTTTCAGCTGGTGTGTTTAGAAATCACAAGTGAGATAATAAATGATTTCATATGGCCTTTGAAGTTCAACTGTTTTCAGTGAACTGTTTAAATAGAATCATTCATCAGTTAGGGGCAGAATTAATATATAGCTTTGAAATAATCCCTACAACCTCTGAAAAATCTTTTACAGAATGAGACAACACTGAATCAATTTATTAGTCAAATCTTGTGTGACATATTTGTGGCATTAGCTTTGTTTGGCAGACATCATGGGCCTGCTGCATGAATCAGGTGTGCAGGATTAGGACCTCTCCATGGTTTTTGTCTTCTTACAAACTGGAGCTGTGCATACACAGCATTCCCCTCTTACTGAGACACAAAGGAAAAATACAATTTTAAATGTATGAAATGGTGACTAAAACTCTCCAAATACTCAAAGCATAAATTAAATGCTGCATAGCTTTTCTTCCATGTTGACAATGACTATAACTGGCTGCATTTTAGGGATATTTACTTAATTTTCATTGATTATTTTCTTAATTATTCTTCTTCATGTTGTAAATTGTTCTTTGCTAAACATTATCCAATAATTACCTGCATAAGCAATGTCATGTTAATAACAAATTGATTCAGAATGTCCCACAAAAATTGGATTTTTAAAAAAAAAATTTTTAGTGTAAGCAGTGACAGGAAACAAAATAGTTGTTGCTGTATGCTTTGTTCTTTGTTCAAATGTCAATCATTCACTTTTCTGCACCTAGGACGGTTTTAGTTTTGAGAACTACAGCACATGACTTGAAATCTGTAGAGCATTTCAGAGTGTTATGAGCACTCAGCTTATGTCAGTGGAAGCAAACGGTTTGGCAAGTGGAAGAAGAGATCATTAGATCGAAGCAGGTGATGCTGAGGCTTACGTGCTTGCAGTGTAGCAGTCCAGGTCAGGGGTTCTACCTCAGACTAGTTTGAGTTTGGGCTGTTGGATGAAATGCCTTTGCCAGAGGTGTGATTTGATGTTGTTCAAGGAACCAGTTACTGGTTTGGAACCCTGTGTCCCTACTGCAGTACATTTGGTGCATATCCAAAGTGGAGCTTCTGGCTGAGTCTCCTCTGGAAAGAATCCAAGTCAACACACCAAAACTCCTCTGCAGAGGTGACACCAATGTGCTGAATGAGGACAGTTGGCATGTTCAGATCACTTAAACCAGTGCGATTATGCCGGTGCAGCCTCAGAGTTCCCAACACTTTTAGGGTACTCCTCAGGACTCACAGCTTGGTCCTTTGGAAAGTGTTGGAAGGAAAGAAAATAACTTTTACCTCTGCAAAGTGATCGTGAAAATCAAGATACAGTTTGGGGAAGAAGCCCAAGTTGTTAGCACAATTTTTGAATTTAACTGAACTTAAGCTTCTAAAAATTTGTACCAAATGCTATTGCAGGACTGTTGCATAGTTAGATTCAAGCATTTTGATTGATGTTTGGTGTACTTTTAATGTATAAATCCAGGGAAGACTTCAAGCACTTTGCAATAATATATGAAGTACTATTTGGAACATCACTGTAAGTTAATTAGCAGCTTTTCCCTGCTTTTGTTTTGTTTTCATAATGCTTCTTCCTCCACCCCTTCTTTTTCACTGTCAACACTTTTCATGGGTTTCAGGCATCCCCATTGCTGTCGTTGACTCTGTGTGCCAACTGTGTTCTTACTGGAAGAGAACTGATGGGAATTATTAGCTTGCATAGAACACTGGTGGAAATAGAAAGGTGGACCAGGTCATCAGCAAAGGGGTGTGACTGCAGTTACTCTGAACTATGCTCCGGTACCTGTATCTTGTTTCTAGTAATACAGGTCTCTAGTGTTGGTGCTTTCATTGTGAGAAAGTAAATTCTCCTTCCTGTCCTTGTACAGTTTCTTCTACATTGGCACCCGGAGGGGATGTCTCTTGAATGATATTTTCTTTCAGTTCTTCTTATGAGAAATTAGCTTAATGAGATGAGAAACTTCCAAAAAAAATGGGATGTTTCTTCATTTGGAAGAATTTATGTTCACTATAAAATTTAAGGATCTCTTCCTCTCTTCTGCCTTCATATTTCATGCTGTATACCTGTAACTATCTGTAATGCAGACCCTGTGTGTTCTTGGGGTTTGGACAGTGGCCCGTAGAAGAGCATAAGAACCCCTGGACTGTATCAGATCAAAGGGTCTCCTTATCTAGAGTGATTATTGGTAATTTTCCAAGAAGGTGGAAAGGTACAGAATGCTGTGTCTCTGAGGTATTCCCCTGGCTTCTGTCAATCTGTGGTTTAGGAGCTTCTTCACTTTAAGATAGTGCTTGTGTTATGGTTTTAGTAGTTTTACTGATGCATCATCCTTAAATAGTCAAAATACTTGCTGGATTTATTTGCACATCCAGTGGCAGGGCATTCCACATTTCCTCATTTAACCATGAAATATGTAATAGAGTAGTTTTCAATTTTTTTTATTTACATGGCTTCTATTTAAGTATGCTCCTGAAGTGCAGATTGATAATCAAATCATGTCAAAGTGAAATTCCTACAACGAAATATCCTACTTGTGCACACCTTGCTCAGGTGATAAATTCTTACAGTCACTAGTGTCTGTTTCTCATGGTGCTGAGACAATGTCTATGGCCACAGAAAGAAATAATAATTTTTCCAGGAGTCTTGTGTTTCTCCAGTCCTGTAAATTTCAATTCCTGGGACATGGCAGCAGCACCCCCAGGTGCTCTGTACCACAGACAGATCCTGGGAGGCTGGTGGTTCTGCCTTGCAGAATTCCAGTCAGTGCTGCTCAGCTGTACTCTTTCCTTCTTTCTCTTGCAACACACAGGTTCTGAAAGGAATGTTTTGTCGCATTCATCCCAAACTGACATTGGTTAAGGTAGTGGCTGATAATTTGGGAATGTCCAAAATGAAATACAAGTGTGTTTATGCTGTTTTATGTTTTCATTCAGTATGGAACATACTGAATACATATGATGTAGCTGTATTTATTATTTTGTAAAAATTACTCAATTTTGCATCCTAATAATACATTTTAACTTATTTTAAAATATTTCTCCCTTTATTTTAAGACATTACTATTGTTTTTAATTTTTTCCATTTTTTGCATAATTTTTCAAAGATAAGTTGCCCAAGCAAACCTGTGTATTACTGGTTGCTTTATATACAGTTTTGTGGTTCTTTTCCTTTCCAGAGAGAGAGAAAATGTTTTAAACAGCTCTGTTTCAGATCCTTTTCTCTTAAAATTTGCATTGTCCTTGTGGACTTTTCCTATTAGTAATGTGAGCTGGGTTCAAGTAGAGAAAATATTTGAAAATCTACTATGTCATAGATTGCTTTTGACCCCTGTTTTGTGTTAAAGAGGTAATTTTGCAATTTTTTTCCTGGAGAATTTCAGTGTTAGTATAGTTACTATGTATATCTCAACACAACTTATTTAACAGGGATAATGTTGAATACATCTAAATTGATATGTATGTGCCAACATGAGTTTTTCTTATTGTTTGATTCTTTTGGAATTTTTCAAAGTTTTCCCTAGCTCCGTCTGATCTGAATCAATCTGCACCTTGCAAATATGTGATGTTTCTTCTATCTTCCATAGAATGGATGCATGTATGACAATAATAATTGGGAAAGTGGCTGCATTTTATCTTACACATTATAAAACAGATGATTTGTTATAATTCTGTCTCCTATATTGTCTTCTTGGAATGGCTCTGTATACTTTGTTCTATCAATTATAAATTCTTATGTGGATTTTGTCTATTTTACTCTTCCTAGTGATTTTCTTCATTGCTTGCTGTGATTAATTTAATCATTGAATATATCTTTTGGAGTTTATTTATGTGGCATTAAAAGCCCAGATAGTTCTATAATTTTTCTTTTATATGTTTTGCTAAACTACCTAATGAGTTCTAGTAAACTGAGATGTGCTTTTCCCTTAAAACCTGCCATGATACCACTTTATCATGTTGGTCATGGGTTTTTTCTATATGTGTATATATGTGGTGATTTGCTTTGTTACCTTCTAATCTTCCTGAACAAAGCTGGGTTTAGCAATGGACAGACAAAAGGCATATTCTCTTTAGGAAGACGGCAATGAGAGGGCTGTGACTGTATCACAGGAAGTACAAGCATGTGCTTCTAGCGTACAGAGAAAAATAAGGTTCAGTTGCCTTTCAGTTCCCAGGGAACTGTATCTCCCTTTTTTCATTATTAGGTTCATAATAAGTCACTTGAAAGACCAGGAGAACACAAATTAATGTAGAACCTGCTTATTGATGCTGACAACAACCATTATTGTCTTTACCTCAGTAAAGCTTTGAGCAGCTAAATATTGCACAGCATTTTTGTTTATTATTTTGTTGTAGTTTATTGCTGTAGCAAGGTTTGTTTTCCTTATGTATGTCTTTTCCTTTTTGTGTCCATACTAGATATTGGAAAATTTCTGACAGATGAAGAGTATTGAGCAGTAGATTAAGGTAAAATATATCTTCATCTCTTTCAGTTCCTCCATGACTTTGATGAGTCCATATGCTATGATGAGTCCTCTTATGAATCTGATTTCCACTAAATATTCTTCTTTTTTTTTTATTTAACACAACAATAATTTTCTTGTTTAGAAACCTGTCTTTTGTAAGTAGAGAACAGCTGATAACAACTGGAAAAGCCAGTAATTCCATTTTGTCATTGAAAGCAGAAGGATCAGTTTTAAACATGTGTTACATATGAACAATGTTATCTGAGAGTTAGATGTAGCATTATCCATGTTAAAATATTAAAACTATTAATTTGAGCTGACCTTGATAAGTTGTTGCCCTGAAGTAGGTACTGTTTTTAAAATTAGTGAAGTCTTTTTAATGAAACATTAGAAATCTGTAAGTAAGTGTAAAATTCTACAATATGGCACGGGAAATCAAGTGACTCCAGGGCTGGTAGTTTTATATAAAGTAGACATAAATAAACTTGTGAAAAAAAACCTGCTGTGTGACTTGACAGAAGTAAAACTACTATTTGAAAAATTGAGAATATTCACTGCTTTGTCTCATGTATTTGTCTCCTGAGGAAATGCTCTAAGTCTGAAGTAGCTCCAAGCAATTGATTTGTCTCATGATACACAAACCTAGAAGGGATGCTTTACCAGTTGCTCTCCTTTAAGGCAGGGTCTTTGGTTCTGACAGTAATAATTTCTGTGCGTTGCTTTCCCCTGACTAACGATTTTCTAGGAGGGAAGTTGACTGGGATAGTAGGTCTTAAAAGTGAAGCATTGACTTGCATCTCTGAAGACTGGACTGCTGCGTCTCCCCCTCGAATCCATGGGAATAAATCCCCAGTGGAGCCCAGCCAGCTGGGCAGTGGGGTGAGGTGGGCAGAGGGAAGGAACTTCTCCTTGAATCCCAGGGGGCCTGGAGAAGCTCCCACGTGAGTCCAAAGATGAGCTGGTCCAAAGGAAAGAGGCGCTCTCCCTCAGGATTAGTTCCAAAGTTTAATGAGGGCCTGGAGAGATCCCAGGCCACATCTGACCTCGAAGGGCATCCAGAGCAAGAGAGAGTGTCCCCGCCCAGAGCAGCCAGATATGGGGGGTGGGGAAACCCGAACAGCCAACGGGGGAAGGACTTGGGAGTGGCTCTCTGGGGGCAAGGCCTCAGAGTGACCACTGAGGAGGGGGTGGGGGAGTAGTCCCAGCCAGGGTCCAGTTACCTGGTGACCCTGGGAGAAGGGTCTGGACAAAGGGGAGTGGTCACCAGGTGATGGCCACATCACCTCGGGGGAGACAGGGGGATGGGTTGGGGTTTGATGGACATACAGGTACTGATGGGAAAACTGGGATGAACCAAACAGGTACAAAGAGGGGATATGGAGGGACAAACCATGAGGGGATATACAGTGCAAACACAACTCTACACTGGACTGTATTTCTTGGGTCTGCTGTTGTGTGCTTCTGTGACTTTAAGTCACTTGGAGGCAGATCCAGAGGCCAATGAGGCTGGATGTATGACTTCTATTTGTGTTAGACTGGTCTTATATGGACGCTTGGGCTTTTTGTTGTGCTCCATTTTCTAATCTCTTCGACAATTGTATTCCTTTATCTCTTGCCTCTCATTTTGAATGTTAAACCCTAAACTCTCTTGTAGGGACTGGCCTTTGCTAAATGGTTTTATAATTTAATGTTGATAACTGCAATTAAACATGGTACTCTGGCTTGAGATATTACATAACATTACCAAAAACTGGAAGATAAGCACTGTAGCATTTTAACTTTTAGTTTGTATTAAATCTCTGAGTGCCAGCAGAACTGTTCTATTGCCCATTTTCGGATGTAAATTGGTTTGGAAAAGTGACTCTCTGCTTTCCTTTCCTCCAGCCTGAGGTGAAGTGGCTTATCCACTCTTATCCCTCAAAAGCCATGTACACAAGAGTGTACTTGTGATGTCTGCCTGAACTGGAATAGTGATCTATATACTGTTAAAGGGTATTTAGTAAATTCTCTTTGGGGTTAATAACCCTTCAACTATTCACTCTGTAGTCTAATCTTTTTCAGAATTGCCTTGTAAAAAATGCAGAACCAAAATAGCTGTTAAACTAGTACTCCAAGGAAATGATTGTGTTTTATATTTGAGGATCAAGTATAATACTTGTAGTTTTTTCATCTTTAATTTTCTATCCTCCATACAATTTTAGAAGTACAGTCGTAGCTTACTTTGCACTTCAAGCAAGAAGGAAATGCTCAGAGTTTTTGTTTGCTTTGTCTGTAGCAAATGGAATACTGTGTTGTGACTATTTTTTTGCAGCTTGGAATGTTGTATATGCTGTGAATATGTTTTGCAGCTTGCATTGCTTTAGTTTTATGGTATTCACTTTTTTGCTTTTTTGAATCATGAAGCATTATTGTTGCTTTTTTTCTTTGTTTTGACATGTTTTGCTTATGAAGCAAAACACTTGATAAAACACTAATTTCTGGAGCACAGACTCATGCTTTGTTTATTGATAGTTATTCAGACTCTGTACATAGAATTGTTAATTTCAAATGGGCTTTTTACAGACAATTAGTCTCCTGAGTACTTTCTAAAATTACATTCATTTATTTCACAGCATTTTTGTAGACAGAGTGATGTTGTTCTTTCTTTTAAAGCTTTGAAACTTAGGCAGAGAGAGATTGAAATCCAAAGTATCTTGTAATATCTGCTGTCCTATTTGTAACACATTTTCTCTGGTCATCCGCCACTCAGTGCTCTCTTTAACATCATTTTATGCTCAGTTGTGTGCCACTGTGTTCAGTATTTCTGCAAATCTAGAAGTTAGGGACTTTCAAGTTGCATACCAAATAGTCAAGAAAAGATCAATAACCATTTTATATACATATATTTTATCCTACAGGAGCTTAATGGGAGATAAAAGTAGCACAATCACTTTTTCAAAGTAAAGTAATGTAGACCAGACCACGTTACTCTTGGCTTTATCCTGTTTGGTCTTGAAAATTTTTGAGGATGAAGACTACACAGCTTCTCAGAGCAACTTGGATCATGTTTAGCTGTCCTCACAATGGGCCAAGCTTTTTCTTGCCTTCCATTTGAAGCAGTTCCAGTTTCAATTTATGTGAATTGCCTCTTGTCTTCCTGCCATGTGCTGCTGTAAAGAACCTGTCTCTAACTTCTTGATAATAACCTTGTAGGTACTGGATGACTTCTTGCCCTTGTCTTCTCCAGCCTGAGCAATCCCCCTTCCCTCAGCATCCTCTGCTCACAGGATTTGTACCCCAGCTTTGTGACCTCCCACTGAATTTGCTCCAGGTCCTCTTTCTGTCACTGCCCAACACTGGACAACCCTTCCTTCAATCTACTGTGTGTGTTTGCAGTCATACAGGCCAAGAGGTAGCTGGCCTCCTCTGCTGTGAGGACACATTGCTGGCTCCCTGTGATCCTCCTAATGTGCCGACCAAAATGTTTGCTGATATAAATTAATAAACTTCGTTAGGCCAAGGGATGCATTTGGAAGAAAGGAACAAACTGTTGGATGCACAAGCAGTCTTCTGGAAAAGAAGCAGCAGCACTATTCAAACAGATACAAATTAGAGTAAGTGGTTACTCTGAAGGGAATGTAATTATGTAAATCAGTGAGGTAATCTGAAAGGAACAAGTGAAAATGGGAGGTGGAACCTAACAAGGTGATCAGGTCATCAAAGCTTTGGGATACAGAGATGGACTGGTAATTATGCCTCTGACATGCTGAGGGAATGGAAGCAAGTCAGATATAAGGAAATACTGTAAAATCAACATCTTTGCAAAATTTGCTATTATTATCCAGGAAAGTTATGAATTTTAGATCTTAGTCTCTTCTTCTAAGGTAATGTACATTAATTTCTTAACAATCAAGATTGAGAGGAGAGAGGTGTTTTTTTTTTCTTGGTGAAAAATGTTTTCTGTTGGTAAATGGGTTTTATCAGTTGTCAATGTGAATTTATTCTGATATGCTGCAATTTCTTTGACATATTTCACATGTTTCAATCAGTTGTTATTGAAATTTGGGACATTGCAAGAAGTATGTTGAAAAATCTGTGACTTTCGATGATGCTGTTTTAGGGAAAATTTCTCTCTTACTGTGTCAAGTTTGGCAGTTTAAAACTGGGAAAATTTGAAAGACATTATCTACCTTCAGTTTTTAAGTTTTAATTTTTAAATTATTTTCTGAGTAGTATTCAACAGGTATCACACAGGACAGGGAAGAGTGTAACTTCACTGATACTTTCTTTTTGTGGTAAGAAAGGAGGTGACACTCGATGGCCTGTTCAAAGAAGTGATCTCTTCTCAAAGAAGCATCCCCTTTGGGTGTAAATTCTCTTTAGCTTGATTCAATCTGAGCAAATTTAGTGATGTCTTGTGGCTAGACTTTTTACTTTATTTTGAATAATTTATTTTGAAGAATGCCAAGTTTTGAAGAAGTACGTGTGTGCATGTTGCTGATTATAATGTTGATCATAGGGTCTGTAAAGTTTTAATCGGTGTAGAAATTTTCTGGAAGTTGTGGATTTGCTTAGGCTGCAGAACAGTTAATTCCTTTGTTGTTAAACATGCAAAAAATCATTTGGCTCTGAAGAAAATGATGTTTTCTGCTTTCTGTGTCTTGTCTTCCATTTCCAGGTGAAATCTGATCATCTTTTGTTTGTTTTTCACGTTTTTGCTACAGACCAGCTCCTGCATGTGCAATACTATTCTGATGGACCTTCTCATTGCCTTTCTCACTAATTTTTCGTTCCAATTTGCCCACTGTAGTTCACATAATACAAATTTCCCTAATACCAGATTTTTTTATTTATGGCTTCACCAGTCTGTGAAAAATAAATGTCATGTTTACACTTACATTATTCACTATACATCTTGAGTTCTGCTTAGCTGCTCAAAGGTATAATGCCCTGAAGAATTTGCAGCATCTGAGATGTCATATCTCTAAAGACCTTGCAAAACAGATTGTGGTTCTAGGCTTTCAAATGAGCTGTGTGTAAGGGATTTGTGATGCAAATATAGATGGTGAAAAGTCATGTACATAAAATACAGTAGGACTGTATGCTGTTTACAATTATCAAGAATCTCTTCCTTAGGATGATGATCCAGCAAAGTTCCAGTGGATGCAGTTGTTGTATTGCTGGTGAATCAGTAAATAGTCCTTTTGTTTCTGAATGCAGTAACTGTGAATGATTTCATAACTATGAATGTGTGTTTCCAGATATATGGCATTATTTTCCTGACTGTTTGGGAAATATGAGATGCAAAGCAGTTATGATTGGTTGAAAATTTAGTTATGGCTGAAGATGCCTGCCTGTAAAAGTCCTGTTATTCCACTGATTCATTGAAGTGAATTTCACTGTGACAGAATCCTCTAGGGTTAAATTTGGGACGGAATTAAATTGTGTAATTGGAGGAGGCACAAATTCTATTGACAGGATTGGTCACAAGCCTGGAATCAAATGAAATACTCACTCCCCTCAGGCAAAAACCATTCACTCACTGTTGAAAGATCATGTCTCTTGATGCTTCTCTTACAAAATAAATGTTATTTATGCTGGGTAAACCTCAGCTGCTTCCTGCCTCATGCTTAGAGTATTTTCATTATTCTAGAAGATGGTTATCTTTCTCTGCCTCTGCTTCCACTTTCTCTGAATCAGCTGCACCACACAAGTGAGTTGGAAGTGTTTTCAGAAACTCAAAATGAGCTAACAGGAAGAAATTGATTTAAACAGACTCAGTGAGCCACTAATATGAAGCAGTAAGTTCTGTTTGAGAAAACCTAAAAGAAGGAATTAGATTTCATGCTTGTGTCATCATTCATTGATATTCCTGATGATCTGTATGATTTCCTGTTATATACTTTGAAGACCATTGCTACATCAAAGGTTTTTTTGCCTTGTGGTCTTTGAGAATGTTAGTCCTGTTGCCTGCAGATGAGGTATGTGCTTGTCTAGTCTCAGGTGCTGTTTGTAGTCCTGTGTTAGCCCTGTATGCTCTCCCTTCACATACTGTGCTGTGTCTGCTCTCCAGGCATCTGGGTGCTGCCTGTGCTTGGCTGGACAGGGAAGATCAGTTTGTATTAACACTAAGGTTGTACTTGATTTTTTTTCCTTTTTAATAAATAGCGGTAATTTTTGTAACGCTTCAAAGAAGGAGAACTCTTGAAACAGAAGTTGAATCTTGCTAATTTTCCAAAGATTGTCCACAGCTGATGGCAGGGTTTCCTGGAGATGGACTGTTCTGCTCTTCCACACTCCCCATGCACTGGAGAGCAGAGCTTTTCTATGCTTTGGAGCTATGCAGTGTTTTCACCTTGCAAAGAATGTGTAGCTACTGGTGGAGCCATGAGGTGAATGGACCCTGGCTCTTGCTCTTTGCATAGCAGCTGCTTTGTAAAAAAATACATTCCGCATCAAGAATTATGTGAAGTAGTTAAATCCCATTGTGATAGCTTTCCAGTGCAATTCTGTGCCAAGAAGACACAAGTCCAAAACAAATAATTTTAATATTTTCATCCATTACTTCAATAAAAAAGCCCAAATTGTTTCAATATTTTTTAAGCCAAATCACATGGTTTAGAACTAGCAGCATTTAATTAATAAAATCAAGGATTTAAAACTTTTTTATTAATTTGATTTTTAAAACAATTAGTATTTTTTCATATGTTTTATGCAAACCTTAAGTATGTTTTAGCTTACTACAAAATGAGAAGCATTGGGAGGTACCTGTTATTGTATAGCAATTTTGAATTATTTTTCTGTCAGTTTGTATTCCTTTTAAATGTGACATACAGAAACCCTCACTTAGAACAACTCCCTTGGGGCTCACTCCTGGATGTCACTAGTGTGAGCAAGAGGTGCTGTGTCCAACAAGAATAAGCCATAAAAATGTAAACTCTCCATCACTTACATGAGTGGTTCTCTATTTCTTTGAAATCCTGGATGTGTAATTAGGTGAGGTTTTCTGGTATTAATAATATGACACATGTATGGACAAACCTGTCTTCTTACTTGTGGGTTTTGGAATTTTTGATTTTATTTTGAATTTTTTTCCACTGTATCTCAGTCCACCAGAAACTATGCTACCTGGCTTTTACCAGAAATGTACTGGGCAAACTGATGTTTCTTTGCACTGCATATTATCAAAAACTAGGGATTGCAGCTAGATATATATAGCTAAAAATGCAATATTAACATTTTGTTACTGCTGATGTATTAACATAATTGCTTGGGCTATAAAAGTGCAAATTAATTAGGCAGAAAATATTTTGTGAGTATCCTTTTCATCTTGGCCGCACTGCAATGCAAAAGCTGTTTAGATATAAAATTTTGCTTTGTTTTACTTTTATGTCTACTGTACCACAAATACAATCCTTGCAGACTATCACTACCACTAGTATTCCTGCTCTTGGGGCTCTGTTAAAAAAGTTTAGAGGTGATAAATTAAAAAAGGTTGTGATCCATATTTTGATGGTATTCTTCATTCTTTCTTTTCTGTTTTTTTTGGGGTTTTTTTTGGGGGGGGGCGTTGGTTTTGTTGTTGTTGTTTTGGGGGTTTTTTTGCTTGGGTTTTTTTTTTTTTTGCCTGCTATTAAATAAGTGTTCTACCAAGTATTTCACAGAATTAGCTCTTTTTACCTCCTGATCATGCAATGGCCAGCTCTGGGCCAATTGCTTTGTGAATTTAGGGCTGTCCTTGTTTTGTGGGTTGCTTTTGTCTGCATTATACTTTTGGCTTTCAGTTTTGTGCCCCATTAATTTTTCAGTTTCACCAGTCCCCTCTAGTTTTTCAACTATTTTTCACTTGAGTGTTCTGTTTTATTACCATGTGTAACCTGTTTACGTCTGCATTTTCAAGAAATTTTACAATGTCCCAGAACAGACTCTTGAAGTAATATGTTCCCTTTCTATCACTCTGCAAACTTATAATGTATTTCATTTTGTATTTTGTGTCTTGTATCTTAATAACACTTTGTGTCTTTTAGTCCACATGAGAACTGCAGTTTTTATTTCAGAGGTATCATTTGGAAATGCAGCTGGACTATATCAACTGAAATTCTTCTATTTCCAGGCTTCTGGCCTCCAGCAGAGGTTTGTGAGGCAGGACTTTCTTTGCAGGAGAGTGCTGGTTCTTTCCTATTATCCTTGTTAGGCACTTGTAAAGACAATATATAAAGACACATATAAAGATAATTGAAGTGAAAGGTTACACACCTGATTTCCACTGTTTGGTTCTTGAATTCCTTTAGCCCGCCTGAATGAATAGCATTTGATTCTTGGGACTTGTTACTCTTGGTATTGCCCATGTACTCTGCAGCTGCTTCAGAGAGTTTTTCCATATATTCTTGTTTCCCTTTACTAGTGGCTTTCTATACTGCTTGTCTGCTGCTGGCAATCTCTTGGCAAGCACCTGATAAGTTGTTTTCCTTTTACAATTTGTCCAATTCCTTTATTACTTTATTATTCCTGTATAGCTTGTACTCCAGTGTTAGTGTGACCAATTGTCTTGTCTCTTTACCATCATGTGGTTTCCAATATGCCTTTCATATCACACAGTTTTAGAAGCCATATTTTGCAAGTTGTTTGTAGACCTCTTGTAACCTACTTTCTGCTCAAAAAGATAGTGTAGTTTCTCTTTTGTGGAAATTACTATTTGGTTGCCTAAATAGACTGCTCCTCCCCTGTTCTACTGCAGTGCAGAACATCCTTTCTGCTTGTTCTGTTCAAGGCACCACAGTACAGCTTATTTTCAAGCCAAAGTTCTTCTTGTGTGGATAAACATAGACAGATACTGAGAAGCAGATATACCTTTTATAATGAAGTAATCAGTCATTTGAGAGAGATTCATTTATGCAAGGAAATATGACTGGATGTTATCTACTTTATCTACAATGCTATTATCTTACCATGAAACTTTTTGTGGGGTCCTGATATTTTAAGAGTGAAGTATTATACCTGAAGTGTTCTAAACCAGATAGAGCAATAAAGCATTGTGGAAATGTAATCCATTAATTTTCATACATTGTGTGAATTTAAGAAGATCATGCTTTCGAATTTTTGGTGTTGTGGAGATGTAGATAAGAGTTACATTCAAATTAAATTCTACACTTGTATTAGCTACATGTAGAGCTAAGGTTTCACTTATATCTCTGTGTCAATGCATATGTATGTGCAAGAAAGAAAAGACACATCCTGTGTTGTTTCCAGGTGAGAGGTTTGTGCTTTTGTAGCAAAGTAATAAAAATAAATACAGTTTAAAAGTCCATTATGAGAAGAATATTTTATTCTTCTTTTCTCTTTATTTCCTGTGTTTTTTTAATAATTTGTCTTCCCTATCCCCCCTTAATTATGGCCAACAGTAAGGGAAAAGCATTTTTCTTTGGTTTTGTGTAGTCACATTGTGATTCTTTGTAATAGATGGAAATGAAAAAGGAATTGAATGTGTTATTACAAAAGAAAGAGTTCCTGTGTAGGCTTTTATGTAATTTATACTATTTTTGTTCCACAAAATATCCAGTATATTAAATTTTGACTAAGTAGAAAATGTATGAGGTTTGCCTAATTGTAGAAAAGGTTCAAAGATACTGCAATATTGAGGCATGTTATAAGGAGGGCATTTATGTTTATGTTATGTTGAAAGACCATCCACAACAGTTAAATATGGTCTTTGCATACCTGTGCTGGAGTGAGGAGCCCAGGTCTAGGCTGAATTTATTTAGTCTTCCCTCCAGAATCATCTGAATTAACCAATGTGAGTTGTCAGATCATCCTGGAAAGTCACTATTGATCCTCTGTTTTGACAGCTTGAAAGGGAAGTGCACAGGGAAAGGGGAGACTCAGGTGAACTAACAGTGGGCTAAGCATGTGATGTGCAGGTGGGCAGGTACATACTACACATTTTGTTGTTTATGAAATTCTCTGGTCATGGTTGGCAAAATAAACTATCAAAAATAGTTATCTGAAATAATTAGTTTTATTACATGTCTGTATGATGACTATGAGGCATAGCAGCAAAGGCAAGTCAAGAAACTGACCATCCCAGAAAATAAGTTTGAAATTATGTGATGGACAACTCTGAGGTGTTTGCAGTTGTCAATAACTGAGTAATTCACATTGCTAGACAGAATTGGCTTGGCTTAAAAGATAAACAGCAAGGAGAACATGTGAGTTAGGTGGAATACGTTTGTCTGACTAAGCAGAGATCTTGTTTAATCCTAGAGAGGTATCTGAGAGCTGAGATACCTCTGTGGGGATGCAGCATTCTTACTTCACCAGCTCTGATGCATGTGAGGGCGTTTCCTCTTTTCTGAAGGTAAGTTAGCTAGTTTGATAAAAGCCTGCTGACTGTGCTCTGTCACTTAAGAGAAGGGAGCTTCCAAAGAAAATGGGAATAGAGCATTATTAGAAGTATAAACAGGCACCACTCCCTCCAGTCTTAGCTGTGTGAGAAAGGGCTGAAATAGGTTGTGAGTTGGCATTTATGACTTGTGTCCACAGACAGATGAAAGCTCATGAGAAAAGTGAGGTGGTTACTCAGTGCACCTTTGGATGATTCCTGGGTAAGGCAATGGTGGTGCTTTCTTATCTCTTGTCTGAGGACCAGGATTCTGCTTCTTGCTTAATCAGTGGGAAAAGCAGAACAGACGTCTTCATTTCAGCACCTTTTCTAAAGAACACTTTTCCATTATAATACCTTAATCAAGTAAAAAAGAAAGGTCTATCTCATGGCTTTCCTAGGAGTTAATAGAATTAATGAGATTAATTTGATAATGAAAAGATGATGTTTGTGTTAAAACATGAACATGAAGTTATGCTAATTTGGTTTTAATGTGTGTGATTTTTAATTTAATTATCATCTACGTGCTGCCAGTTGATTTTAATTTTTTGTTTTTCTTTTTGCTTGTGGGGGGTGTTTTTCTCTCAAACTTGGTCAGGGCATGCTTTTATTTGCATTGCTCTTTTAAAATTTGTTGTATATAAGTCTTCCTTATAGTCACTATGTGACGTACTTTCAAGAAATGATCCTGCTATTTTCAGAAATTCTTGATTATCACATTATAGTTAATAAAGGTTATTTCTTGAAAAACACATTATAGTTATTAAAGGTTATTTCCAGAATGACTGTTGCGGTATCAAGAATCTGGTTCTCCACAAGTACTTTAATTATAAACATTACTAACCTTGATGATTTTATGTTTGACACCATCATATAAAATACAATGAGGTCCCTTTTCATAATCTGAAAGACCTCAGAAGGATGAGGATTTGTTAGAGTTTTTTCTTTTAACAGTATCATAATATAATTAAATGTAAGGACATTTATCCTCAGCTGTCCTGTTGCATTGTTAAATTTCTGATATACACCTCTTAGCTACCTCAAATATGCTCAGATGAAATGTCCCCTGTTTTTCCAGAGACCTTTCAAATGGGAGTGCAGTGTTACAACACTTGGTAGCTCAGAAAACAAACGGACAGGTTTTGCTGTGTAGAACACTGAACAGGAATGTAAGGAGTGATGGAGACTACTTGAAGGAATGCACTGTCACTGGCGGTTTTGGTTTGAGTATTTTGGTTTGGATGTTTTTGTATATAACAATGATATTTTTTCCTATGTCTCATAATTTTATTGACAATATAATATGAAGGAGTATGAAAACCTTATAAAGGCATTAAATAGTTAGGATAATTAAGTTGTCTATGGTTTAAATCAACTGGCTGAAAGCTTGTAAATGTTATTATCTGAATCAGAGAAGCCAGTGGATATAATTGTCAGGCAATTAAATATTTATCCTTCTGCAGGTTTAGTGAGTTGAATTGGGTTATTGGCCAATAGCACTAGTTGAGATAAAATATTTAAATGCAGAAAAAAATCTAAAAAGCTGACTTGGGAAAATTTTTCTCAAAAGGTAGCTTTTCCATTTTTTGTGATCATTTGTATTGTTCCATTAACTGTCCTACAGAAGAGATCTGCTAATGCTCACCTGCTTTGATGACAGTTGTGCAGTTCTTTGGTAATTTTCTCCTTCAAAAGTAATTAATAAAATTTTTGAATTCTTACTCAACCAATACAAAATCATGCAATAAAAACAGTTCACTGCATTATTTACGTTGTTGTGAAAACATGTTCCCATGCTGAAGATAAACTTTCCTTAGTGAAAATTAGAAATGTGTGTGCCAGTTTGGCTCCTGGCCCTGCGTTCTCACACTGCGCTCAAGTGAACAAGATGGCATTTTTTTCACTGTTCTCCTGCAGGAATCAGTAGGGATTGTTAGAGTTTACCACAGGTATACATATTCATGTAAAATTATTATAAATATTTGAATATTTAGAGTTTAAATGTTGGGGGTTTTGTATTTTTGCAAGTGAAACAGAGAAAAACTTACTTTTAACAAATGTGTGTACTTAGTTTAAGTAATTAAAAGGTTATGAAATGTGTTACAGAATAGCATTTTGCTTTGTGCTATTAAAGTATCCTCTGTGTGACACAGACTTATTAAGCCACTTACACAGTTTATTATCACCAGAAACTGAACTGTATTTAGACTGCCTTTGACTGACAACCAATTGCAAGTATCACAAAGCTGGTGAGGAGGGAGCAAAATGTTATTTTATCTCTCACTGGAAACATGGCTGTAAATTGCACTGAAGGGAAGCTGTGTTCTTTTTCTCCAAAAACTCATGGTCTGAAATTGTACGTCAGTTACTTCAGTTGTACTCATAAATGTACATTGGTTTACAGGTGTAATTTTCATTTGATCTGAGTTAGAAAAGCAGCTTCTTCATCTTCAGAGGTATTTATTCTACTAGATAGAGCACTTGAGAAATAATCCAGAATTTTCTTCAAATCCTGAAGTATTTTATAATATTCCTGTTGAAGTTTTTATAGATTCCTTTGTAAAAGAAGAGTGTTCGCAACACTAATGTGATGAAAATTTAAGTCTTGCATTCTTGTTATATTTTATTATTGTGAGATCACTAGGCTATAGTCTGTTAAAACAGACTACTAAAGTAGATTTTAAAATATTGCATGTACTAGACATTATACTGAAACATTATTCTGTTAAGTTATATTTGATCCTGCTTATAGGACTTTTCTTTCTGATCGATCAAAATAATTTCTTTAATCTATATATTCTTATCTTCTAATTTATCTTTCATTGTACCACTGTGTGTTGTTCCAGGGCTTGGGCTATATCCAAAAATTAGTCAGAGCTTAGGTGAAATACAGAAATAGGGTGAAATTTTTTTAACACAATATATATGGAATCTTCAGTTAAAATCAAGATCATGTTAGATTGCTACATCTTAAATTGCAACTAACATTTAATTAAATTATTAAATTTATGATTAACGATAGTAATAAATGCTGTTTGTTGATATAATATAATAATTTTTCATTTCTGTGTGATGGTAATTTGTTGGTCGTGGTGATGTATCAGTGTGTTTCATGAGAAAATGTTCTTGGTCATGAAGGTTGGTAATAGAATTCCCTCTAGTCTCTGATCACATGGGCATAAGCAACTCATTTCTTGTTAATTCATAAGGAAAGGTACAGTACATATTTCTCTGAGTTATTCCTGTCAAACAGATAGTTCTAAATGTAACTAGATTTAACAACTGAAAGGCTTCATGGAGCCCTCTGTTGTTGTCTATATGTATATGAAGAAAATTACAATATGGAAGTAATTTGGGAAATTTCAACAGTTTCAGCAGTAGTGATCTAGAAATTGAACGGGTTGTGGCAATACAATATTCCAGTGCACTGCTGCATATGTAATGTATGTGCAGCATATGCTGAGGTCTTTTTCAAAACATTTACATTAAACCTGTCAGGTATTTATGAATAGAAAAAAATAATTTCCCCCAGTTCTGTCATCAGTTAAGAGAAATGGATTTCAGCACAGAAGACTGTCAGTGTTTCCTGCATACCAGAACAGCTCCCTTCAATGTCATAGAATTACACCAGGTGGCCTGCTAAGAGTCAGCTTAATGTGATTCCAAATGATAGGGTAGAGAATGTGAGGGAAATTAAAATAGTATCATACTTATGATTTAAAAGGAAGTTAATTACAAGGGCTTGTTAATAAACAAAGAAAAATTCAGAATGTATTATCTGTTGCAGAGCATACCAGTGGTGAATGTGATACCATAAAAAATAAAATTTAACACTGCATAACTTTACATTGGCTATGAAATATTTCATTAATATGTTGACATGTTTTGCTTATTAATGGATTTTTGTCTTTGGAAAGAATTATTAAAATGGTAGGTTTAGACTTTATATTTTTGAATCATGTCTGATAACGCAAATGCAGTTGTAGCCTCTTTATTTCTCGTTTGCTTCTTTCATGCTAATACCAAACCAGCTGAATGTGGCCTGTGTTTTGCAATTAAAATATTTATTCAGTTTGTATGAAGTAGTTGAACACTGGTATATAGGACATATTATTCATTATTGCCTAGTTTTCCATTACCTGAAAATTGATTATGTAAAATTGCCATGTTGAATGTAACTTAACAAGTTAAGCCTGAATGATTTTTTACTGTTTTACTTGTTACATAATTTTCCCAGTGTACTTGCATGTACTACTCCATGACTGCTGGAGATCAGAATGCAGAGACTATTTGAAGTTGATTGGGTCTTTTTTTTTGAAAGGTAATTCTTGTAACTGGGAAGAAAAATGGTGTACTTTGTCTTTATAGACTAAAGAGCGAGTAAATATACCTTATTTTTCGGTTTCTAAATGAAAAAAAAACCACAAAAACAAAAAACAGCAAATCAAAACTACAGACAAGTGTACTCCTATTTTCATGTATTCTGTCTAGATAAAATAAAGACACATCTGAATGTATACAGCAGTTAAAGAGCTTTCAATGTATTACAGAATTTCTTATTTATTTTACAAATGATAAATTGAAGAAAATTCCTTCTTTTTTGGATATGGGTCATATTTGGTTCTTAAAAATGTTAATATATTTGTTTTGTACAAATTAAACTTGTCAGCTAGAGCTTCATGTTAAAATTTAACCTGTGTGCTCTAACTTTAGGGGATTTTTTGCCACTTAGAGGGAAAAAATAGCTTGGAAATTTTTTTTACATTCAATACTTCATACAACTTAAAAATGTCCAAGAAACTAGATAAAAAGCATGGAGAAGCATCAAAGAATATGCCAGAGCAAAATGTATGTCTTCCCTCATATTCACCAAATATAAAAATGAGCTCCCAAAAACTTCATGTAGAAAATAGGAAGTGTGGAAGTCTTTTATGGCTATGAGTAATTAAAAAGATCTGCTTATGAAAAAAAATAGAAAGCTTTTGTGATTAAATTATTTCATGAGAAACACACATTTGAATTAATATTGCAAGTATATGAAATAAGTGTAAAGATGTGTTTTAGTAGATGTCCATTTTTGAAAACCTTTGAAGTTAAATGTATGTTACCAGTTAGATGTTTTAATAGACGTGCCTACTTGATTAAGCCTATTAATTCTTAAATGGCTGCAATCTATTTACAGATTTCTACCTTTCAAATGATAATGTCTTCAAGGTAGTGCTTGCCAGAAGTTTCCTTACTCAACTGAAGACAAGTGAGGTTGCCTGAATGTTCCTGGAAGCAACATGGAAAACTTTTAGCGAAGACTGCTAAGCTTGAAGAGGGAACATAGATATTGCTATGGACTTAAGTGGCTTATGTCCTGAAATACAGACCAGAGACTTTTGCCTCAGCCATATTTATGGTTGGTCTGCTTCAGTGTACAACAGAGGCAGGTTCTTTGCCCCTGAGAGCTGCTCATTGTTACTTGGTGTCAATACAGCTCTGACTGGCCAGCCTGGGAAATGAGAGCCTTACAGCCATAAAGAGCTACTTCCTAAATAATCTATTCAAATATCTCCAAGTCTTCATTAGGTTTTCTGTTCTATCCTGCATGTCTAATACTGTAACAATCTGAGACTGTAGTTCCTTGAGACAGATCTGATCACAGGTTTGCCATTCCCTAGATTTCCAATAGTCCAATAGTCCATCTCTTTGCCATCTCAGTGCCATCTCAGTGCCATCTCAGTGCTGGCTGGATCTTGCTATGAGCCAAATAATTTAAATGGCAGAAAAATTATTTGCTTGTTTTGTTCAGTTGTTTTATTTTGGTATGGATTTTGTTAATGAATTTGAATTAGCTTACAGTGGGATGAACACGAGCTTCAGAGGATAGAGTCAGCAGGGAGCAGAAAAGGAAAAAAAGCTGAAGGATGGGTTTGGAGGGGGAAGGACCTCCCTTAATAAGTAGCAGTGATCTACTTACTTGGCAGTGATTGACTTATTTACGACTGCTTACTCACAGTACTCAACCCAAAGAGAACTATTTCACATTACAACTAAACTGCTCTGTGAGTTTCTCCTAGAACATTGTTGTTGTGTGTGCCCTCTCTCCCTGCATCCCTACCTGATGTAAACCCAAAGTGAGTAAGTTCTGGGAACTTGGTGTACAAAAGAATTAATTGTCCAAACACCACAAACAACTTTTGGCTTGCTCTACTTTAGCATGTGTCTGTGTAGGCAGAAATGTCTCTTGGAAAGGAGAGAATACCAACACTGTTGTTTGCATGGTGATACCACCTTAGACTATCTGAAGCCAGTGATGAGATGCAACACTGGATATTTTTCGTAATAGTGATAGTCACTAGACCAAGTCACTAAGATGAATTCCTCAAGAGTGTTCTTGATGGGAGTACATTTACTTGGGGAAAACATTTTCTCTAGAGTCTTCTTCTGAAAATATTGAAATAATTTTCCTGTCAGAAATCTATTCCAGATGTTTTCTATTTTTTTTCTTGACACAACAGTCAGATTTGCAGGATAGAGAAGGTAAAAACTTGGCTCTGTTAGCATCAAAATGTCCATATGTGTCATAGAAGCTACAGCTGTGTTCAACAGTTTATGGTTAACTTATTTAAGATTTGTTTCTGACTTTAAATTTTATGTATTTAATGAAGTAATTAATTTTAAAATGGATTTACATTGACATCCTATTTAGATTTTAAGCAATTCCAAATACAATATATTGTTTGTGTATTTCGGTGCCTTCTTTTGGAATTATTTATCCATGAATAACTGTATCTTAGGTTTTCAAGCAGTTTCTTTATAATTTTAAATCATCAGTGTTTATCCTTTTTTAAAAAATTGTGTTTTATTGAAACCATTAATTTCCAAGTCTATTATTTGTAATTACCATCCTTTATTTAGTTCTTGTATCCTATATAGACATCAAATGGTATATTTAGATTTGTGATTTGATTTCTGATTTTCTGAAAGAGAATACACAATGCAGGGCATACAGTATACAGGGATATTATCTAGGAACACTTGTCTCTTTACAGACATCCTAATTACTGTTCAGATATCCAAAGCAAACATTAAATGGAGGTTTTTCTTTATAGACATTCTCTTAATAGTGTCCCGGATATTGAAATATTGCCTATTTTAACTTCACAATAACAACAAAAATGGTAACATGTTTGAAAAAATCATGTATAGCTGAGTTGAAGTGGCTTCAAATTATTAAAAAAGCATTTGAGTATTTATTTGTTAATTTAAAAACACTCCTTTTGGCCAAGGTGGTAAAATCAACATTAAGAAAAGATAATATTTGATACTAGTGGATGAGAACTATAGTTTAGAGTATAGTATACTATAGTACAGAATTATACTATATTTGGTATGATATAGTATAGACTTTATTATAATTTCCTCCTTCCAAATAGATGTTCAATTTTAGAGTGGACTTTACTGCTTTGAATGTTATACAGAATCATAGAATGGTTTGGATTAGATTGGAAGGGACCTCAAGGATCATCTGACTTCAACCCTCCTGCCTTGGGTAGCAGCGGCATTCAGTGTCTGGGATTCCCTGGGTACAAGTGTTTCCTTAGTAAGATTCCTGGCTGTGTGGAGAATATACATATATGTTTGTTTGTCCTTTTATTTATATTTTTTGTTACAAGTAAGTCTATCATATTGTAAACTGATCTAATAATTACTAGCATTGCACTTAAGAGAAAGTAATGGGAAAGGATAAAAAGGGAAGAAATGGCTTTTCTGTCCTCAACCCACGTGTAATATTCTACAGTCACTTTCCATGACTTGTTGCTAGATTTTTTTGTAGCTGGAGAAAAACAAAATGTCAGCTGGTATGAACTCACAGTCTTATGAAGTCCTGAAATATATTTTCATTAAATAAAATGCTGCTGGTGATGGCAAAGTATGAAATAATGGAATTTAAATAATTTAGCCATTATTTGGAATTCAGGATGTGTTTCTAACAATCATAGACACAGAAAGTTACCTTGTCTTATTCAGATCATCTTAATTGTCATAGACCTCTTAGTTTTATTGGGTTTTATCTGTTGCTTATCGTACTCATTAGCTTGATCTAAACAGCACCAATATTTATTTCAACAGATGCTTAAGACCAGCAGTATGGTGTGTAAGCAAGCTAGATATATGGCTTTGGTCAAGTGCATATTCAAAGACTGACTTTTAGCCTTAAAAAGGTCTTTAGCGGGCCTGCATCTTCCGTTGTCCTTGTCATGGTCATCCCAACCTTTAAAATTTATTTTCAATGGTTGACTTTTTTGTGTGATACTTCTCTTCTGAGATACACATCATGCTAGGCTCAGCCTCATTCTGCCATGACCGTTTCCATCATCACAAGTACTTGATCTGTTTCACGTTTTATGGGATCGATAAATCTCATCCCTAAAGAGTCCAGCAGCCCTTTGATTCCTGACCTGACATTTGCTAATGCTATTCCTGATGACCTGCCAGTACGGATCTTCAGAACTGCAGCCTGTGTTTGACAACACTCATAATATGAATCAATATTTAGCATTCAGTAAGTGAGCTGGGGAGTCATTTTATTGCTGAAAAAGTCTACATTGCCCCTGGGCAGCTGTCAGAAATGGGTAGTTATTAATAGCCCTCTATTTTCGCTTAGCATAGTCAGTAGGGGTCAGCCATGAAATGATTTAATCAGTTTATGATATCTGTGACAAAGAGCACTTAAAATGTAATCACAAAATTTAAGTAGAAGTGTCCCTGGGCTGTTGGAACATTTTCCTCGCTTAATTTTCTCTGAAGTTAATGTAGTACACCAGAAGACTGAGTAAGTTAAAAAACCTGTGTTTATAGTTCTTTTTGCTCTTCTGTCTTACTCCCCATGTGTCTAAGTGTAGTGTTTTTATGGGAGGTGAGTGTGGTAATATTAAAGAAGAAAATGGTCTTCCAAAACATTGCCTCAAAACCCTTCCCACTTGATCATGATGACTGTATTGATATGAAAACTTTGTGTGAGGATGAGGCATTTCCACGTCTGAAAATGAGGAGGAACAGTCCTAGACTTCCTCTTCTGATCTTTTAGAAAATATGTTGAAATACTCATGGGATAAATTTAACATGTCTTTGAGCAATTTAGTTTTTGTGACTGTGTTTGCCGCAGGTCTTGCTGAGCTTGTCAGCATTTTAACACTTGTGTTTCCATGTCTGTTGGTCATCTGGTTTGGTGTATCAAGTACAAACAAACGTGCTTCACTATGGATTCTCCCTTTTCTCTTTCACTTTAATCTGCAAGTGTTGCGAATTGGTGGACAATTTCATTGTGTTTATCTCTGAGTTTCTGCCTGTTCATCTTGCAATATCCTGAGGCAAAGTTTAAGGTTTTGCATCACCATTCAGTCCTTTTCTGAAGAGTTCTCCAGTGGTACTTCCCAGTCAACCTTTGCAGTGTGCGTTAAGGAGCAAAGCTGATATTTTTCTTTCTTCTACAGTAGCTGTTTCCTTCCATGTACTATTGAGGCCGAGTCCTTGACTTTCAGAATGGTTATATAAAGTTTATTTATAATACAGCTAGAAAATGTGCACTAATTCTGCCACTAACTTAAGATAAAGAAAGCTGTTTTATGAGCAGCTTTTTTCTGGGACATGTTAAAGCACATTTACAAGCTTCTCTCATATATTCAGATAGATTTTCTGCATTCTCCTTGTAGAGAATATCTGCTTCTCTATGGTAGACTATTGTCTTTGCCTGGTGTGTTTCCAAGTTTTATGTTCAGCATCGTGTGCAGATTTTCTGCTGGCATTACTAATCATCAGGATCAGGGTGCTGGGGGAGGGATAGGAGATTGCAGTTTAGTTTTAAAAGTTTCAGAATCAATACATTTCAGGAAAATTTGAATGTGAATGACTCTGACCAGCTATCTGGCCAGGGCATCTTATGGTGGAGAAAAGTTTTTTTAGGCATTTTCAATTAACTCACTAGTCACTGTGACATTAATAATGATAAAGAATTTTGTCAATTTTATATAATGTCCATCATTATGAAGATGCTTCTTTTAATATTTTGGAGCCAACAGTAGTATTTTTTTCTTTATTTTCACTTGTTGAGTAAAGTACTCTTTGCCTGTTACCTTTGCAAGAGCTGATCACTGGAAATTGATCCCTCTCAGATGACTACATTATGTTTACCAGAGTGTTTTTTACAGAACACTGTAAATTTGTTGAATGTTATTTACAGTGTAATTCTGCTGCCAGTTGCTATTACATATCACCCTCCTGTCTCATCTTCTAGAGATGTAAATGCTGTAGTTGCTGCAAAGAGGTATCTCTCCTAAACTCAAAATATTCCAGCTCAGACTTTTAATTCTGGAGTTACTTTGAAGCCTTAAGGAACAGAAAAGCTACAGGCAGTCCCTTACATCAAGTGCTGAGATGTTCCCTATTCAGACAACTCTTGAAATTTAATAATAGATATTTACTCATTTCATAGGAGCAAAAACTGTGTCAATATTCTCTTTTGTAAATTAGAGGCAAACTTCAGCAGATGTAGTACATGTTCATAAACTGTAAAATACAAACTAAATTTCAGTAGCTATTCTTTGGTAATGTATAAACTCTTTTAATGGGTTTTGAAGTCAGTAAGAGTCTCCATTGCAGTTAACTTTGTAATGCTGTGATATTTTTAAATACAAATGCCTGCTTGAGATGAAGGTTAGTGGTACTTATAAAATTTTATGAAATTTACTTTTGCTTCTCTGGGCAAAATGTCTGATTTTGGAGCATGTAAATTAGATTGCCTTCTTCAGTTAAGAGTGCCATACCTTGGTTTTTCTTTTGGTCTATTATACTTTTTCTCTTTTAGTTTTGAGTTCTTTTGCTTATAGATGGGTTTAAGAAGTGTACTTCTACACATGCCATTGTCACATATGCAGTGTCTATTTGATTGTATTTTGAATTTTCTTGTTAGTCATGCAAACCACAGTGATTCACTGCTAATTCTATTTCACAGGAAACCTTTTTAGTATTATATAAATAATATTAGTATCTGAAGCATGTAATTTATTTTTTAACTTGTTGTGATTTTTTCATTTAACTTTTCCTGCTAAAATTAGGAGTTCAGTAGACAATAAATTCACACTATGGATTTGCTTCTCTCCAGGATAATTCTAGTAGTCACTAGGTGATTAGCATCTTCAGCAATGTCAAACATTTTCTTCCCGTGCTGCACCTGTGTGAGTACAGCATCCCTCACAGTAAGTAGAGTCAGAAATCTTGCACTGTATTTAAAAAATATCAAAATAAAAAATTACTTCCTGTTTTCAGTAAGACCTCTTAGTAATGCCACCCAATATTCTTTCTTTCTGGTTTTTTTTCTTTTGTTTCCTTTTAAAAATTTTTTTTCTCCTTTTTCTTTTTTGTCTTTTTTTTTGACTGCATCACACGAAAGTAAAATGTTCATTTTATAAAATTTGCTGTCAAAGACAAACATCAGGGCATGAGTTCATGAGATATTGTAAGTTTAGCATCATACAGCTAAAGGACTCATTCTGACCAGCAAATATTGCAAGAGTTTCATGGTAAAATAATGAGCCCCTAAAAGTTGCCCTCTGATTACAAGCCTTTCAATAATTCAATAAAATATTGCATTGTTTTTCAATTATAATATAATTTATTACTCTCCTTTAAAACAAGATAGTGCCAATTTCTTAAAAGTACATTTTTAATAGTAGGATTTTACTTGTCTGGTTAACAGCAAAACATGGAAACTTTTCCCTTAAGAGTGTCATTAGTAATTATCACAATGTTGTCATAGATATTTTTTAGTTCCAAGTTTATTTTGAGCAGATGGGAAGAAGATATCATGTCAAACCCCAAATATTTATGTATTTTTTAAACTAGTTATGCTTAAGAATAAGTTATACTAGAATGAAGATGAGCAGAATTGCAAGCAAAGTTATTGAGTATGGAAAATTCTTTTTGCATTTATGATAATACTTTCCCATTGATTTCAGGGGGTTCTAACAGAATAAGACCCAAGTGAAAAGTAATAAATTCTTAAATGGCATGATAATATCCACTGTTTTTCAGTTGGTAGCCATTTAAGGGTTTGCATTTTTGTATTTTCCTTCACTCTTTTTGTGAGGTGATGCCTACATCTTCATAGGCCTTCTGGTTGGTTAATTCTTTACAATAAATTTTATAGTTACTTTTGAAACTCCTGTCACTTTATGAGCTTTCTCTGAAATTTCAGCTTATGTTCATATGTATACACAATTCAGTAAGAATGCAAGTTTTTAAAACATGATAAGAAAATCAGTCATATGAAATACATATGGAGGATATATTGAAATTGCAATTGTCTTTGTGAGCCTTTCCCACATTATGAATGTAATACTAGAGGACCAATGTGTATTATGTGTTTCTTGTGTTTTGGCCTAATTATTAATTTGAACATCTTCACTTGTATGCAATGACTCTGTTAATTTAGGATAATGCAGCTTTGCTACTCATGCAGCTAAACAAAAAATGAAGCTTAACAAGAAATGTTGGCAGGGCATGTCTTTTTTTGTGGCAATATTCATGGAAGTAGAACACTGTCAAACGTTACACTGCATGAAATAAATTCGGAGTGTATTAGGTGGGAAAAGCTCACGTGTAAAAGAAATTTTGAAGCCTTAATCTATATGAATGGATGATGCCTGATCCTGAGAAATCTGGGAAGTTAAAACAGAGGTGATATTGTGCTACTAATAGCAAGAGGCCAGGAGAATGCCAGTGTTCTCCATCCAGGTTGGAAAAGGGAGATTGGTTTGGATTGGAGAGGAAGAGTCATGTCTTTGTCTATGTCTTATGTGATTGCAACCACAGCAAGATACTGAAATATCTGGCAGGAATTTGTTCTACCTGTAAACAACAGCTCAGGAAAGAGAAATCCAGAAATCTACTGAAAAAAAAGGGAGGCAAGTAGACCAATAACTGTGTGGTATAGCTGCATAAGGATGGTTACTAAGTTTGTGTCACTGAGTGTTGTGGCCCATGTTCTAAGCACACAGGAGTAAAATGAGGGAGTGAGATGGACATCTACTAAATTCCTCCAAAAGTCAGGAGGACACTGAGGAGGATGCTTGTAACAATAAAAGAGTAATGAGCATGGTAAGAAAAGGAGTGGTTAGAAAAGCTAACTCACAAACACTCACAAGGAAAAATATTTTTAAGGAATTGTGGTGTTAATTGTGACTAGTAAGTTAAAATGGTTGGGAAGAGAGTGTTGGGTCTAAGATTTGGCAGGAAGGTTGGTGGAAACTAGTGTGAATCATTTCAGTGTGGTCAATGTAAGACTTTGGTTTGGAAAGTGTCAGGGGAAATTCTAGGCAATAATTTTGCCTTAGTTGTTCACTGATCTTAGATATGAAATAGAGAGATGAGATGGAGCAGTCCTGGGAAAGGGAAGTGGGGTCAAGTGTTAAAATTCTCAAACAAGGACGTGAAAATTACAAAAATTAAAATTAAACATAGATTTTCAACAATGTACTCATCCTTCTTCATCCTTTCTTCATCTGTAAGGGTTTTACAATTTCATCTCATTCCTCTTTGAAGCACCTTCCTTCAAAACATAATCAAAGTATTCTTTTCTTATTACTTCAGCATAATGCAACATCTATTCCCAGGGCAACTAAGCCCCATATGCCATTTAAGAAATCATTGTAAAGAAAGGCTGTCTTTGTGTGTGATAATTTTCATGGAAAGAAAACATTAGATATATGCTGAAATTGTGAACTTTGTGACATCCTGAGGTCTCTGAGAATTCTGACATCTTCAGCAAGTGGCAGACACGATATTCAAGTGCCTGTAATTGACCAATGCAGCACTTGACACCTGACACAGAGTTGACTTCATGACCTGCAAGGTTAGATGGGTAGGTAGTACATGAAATCCTTATTTAAAGCTTTCTCTAGTAACTGGAATGACTGTGACATGAGGCTAAATCACAGATAACTGACTTCTTTAAAAATACACCCAGAAATCTAACCCTCTAGAAAGGTCTGTATTGTGTACAGCATTACCCATTAACTTCAAGATGTGCCTTGCTTTTGTTCAGTGTATTGTGTGATTAGATTTTCTTTTAAGTTACAAATACATGATTGGAATTGTATTTCACAGCTACATCTTGCTGCATGGATGAATGACAAGAGGGGTTGAACCTTAGTCTTTTTTTTCCCTCCATTTTTCCTTCTGGATTGAGATGATGCATTGCTATACAGAATGCCTCCCTGAATACCACTCTGCAGTTATAACAGGAAATAGAACTGCTAATAGAAATATGAGAAATTAAAGGTAGAAAAAACTTATTACTTCATCATCTCCATGCACCTGACAGTACATCATTGTCCTAAATTGTTCAGGAAGAGAGTTATTTTGAAAGGATTAGATATGATGTAATGAATTATATAAAAATGAGTAAACACAGCTTTTATAGCTTAAAATTGTAGGAAGCCTGTATCTAATTTTAATACTGATACAGGAAAAAATAGCTTGGATCAGCTTTATCAATAACCCTGGTATTTCATTAGCATGTTCATCCATAGTTCTTGTACACAGTATATTGACAATATTTGAATTTCTGAGAAATCTAACATTACTAAATGTTGTTAATTTCTTCCCTTTTTACCTGGAAATATTTCTAAGCTGGTATTCAGGCCACTGACTGTAAACTTTTAGAATTTTACCATGTATACCAAAACCTTAAATAACCTCAGATACTTTAATCCTTTGGAAGTTTACACTTCAACCAATAATTTTGCTTAAGATTTGCTCCTTTGAAGCTGTGTCTTCTTGCGGTCATTAAAGAATGAATTTGTGAAGACTACTAAAACTTAATTATTTTTCTCCAGGCCTGTAAATTCACCATGGTAGAACTGGTACCTATCTTCATAAACTGTAATTGTTCCCTGTATTCTAGTCCCCGGGTCAACAGCATCTGTATAGGGATCTCTTGAAAGTATGACAAATTAAAGTTGATTCATTTCACTTGATTTCCTTAACTTGCTGAAATGTCATTATCATTTTGGGAGTCAGTACTAATCTACATTTCTTTTGATCTTGCTTTTAATTTACAGTAGAATTGAAATCAGAATAGGACTAATTTTAATACTTACCTTTTAAGAGAAAGAGAGCAGAAGGATTTTTACGGCTCTAGCTACTTTAATTTTCTTTTTGTAATGTTTTTCAGTTAGTTAAATTCAAGCTTCATTTTCATGTAAATCCAAAGCTCCAAATTTCTTTATCATTATTAAAGGCTGTTTATTCAGGTTCTGAAAAAAAATGTCTCATTGCTGTCACCATAATATGAATGATCAAAGAAGAGTAATTGTAGCATTTCTTTTAGGAATCCTGCCCTCAGTAAGCCCATAGGATTTGTTTACCCTCTCTTACCAACCAGCGTTTGTACCCATATGTTGAGATGGCAGGATGCCTCCCTCATGATGTACTATGCCAGTTTCAATGGGCTATAGATGCCAAACAATATTTAAATAAGGAACTAGCATAATGCTGAAAATACCATCTGTTCTGTAAAATTTTTCTTACTCTGTGACAGGATCACCATACTGAACTTCCATGTGTTAATCACATTTTTGATACACAATAATGAAATTTAAATACCTGAACAGCTGAAATGTCTGAGCATCCATGATACCTACAGTTGTATCAGGAATTATGGAAGCTTTACACTGTATGCTTGGAAGCCATTTTTTAAAACACAGAACCTCAAGAGGTGAATATAATGCATCCATGGAGCAACTCATGCATGATAGTGGCTGTGTCATGCATAAATCAGCCTTCAAAGATAAGTATTTACTACTAACATGCCCCTTCTTATTGGCAAATCTACGGAGAACAGTATGTGGAAAACTTCTATAATGATTCTTTCAGTGGGTTCAGATGTGGCAGCTCAAGGAGCAGGGACTGTTCTCTCTGGACTCCTTACTTGTGGATTGCATTAAATTTGTCGGGTGGGTAAGGTTCAATTCCAGTGCAAGCTACTGATTATAAATCTTCCTAATCAATCAGCCAATTTATTTGAAGTCACCATTTCTCACTCTTCTAAGTATCCAACCATTTCCATTTATTTGGCTATGTTAATGAGCAAATTAATTTTTTATTGTGTTGTAATTTCATTTGATGATATCTGAAAAATTACAGGTTTCCTAACAAATAAGTATTGTTTTGTGTGTATGTATGAAGATGAACATGAATACAGCAATCTGGCATTTTCTAGAAAATACTGACTTCTTTGAATGGTGAAAGCTGTCTGTATTGAAACAGGTTGTATGTGATTGATCCCAAACTGGAAATAGCTGCTCTGAAACATGCATATTTCTTCTTAAGAGCATTGTGTCACAGAACATTTCTTCTTACATTTTTGGGTGTCAGGGATATAGATCATCTTTGTTTCAGAAAGGGCAGAGAGATACTTGGTCTAACATAGTTTTGCGTGAAGTTCAGTGGTATTTTTTATGACTATGAACCTCATTGAAAAAGTAGGTTTCGGAGGGACATATTATATTATTATTGATTAGTTTAATGAATGGTATTACTCAATATACCTATCTTAGAATTGTTTTTGGAAATATTAAAATATTGTGTATAATATTGCCAGAATTAATTAGTTTTAGTAAGTGTTTTAAATTTTGTAATATGAGCCAAAAAAAATAAAATCAGATTAAATATTAATTGAGCATATTTTAGTACATGTTTTCTGTTCCACTAAAATTCTGTGATCCCTGTTTTCAGTATGAAAAAGTCCATTATTTCCATTTGGATTTTTCCCTGCTTCCTTCTTTTTTGCTAAATTCTATTACTAGATCTTCATCCAAGAAAGCAGGTTTGCATTTGCATTCTCATGACATTTTCAGGTATCCAGAATCTGGAGTAGTTGTTGCTCTACAGAGGTGGATTAAGAAATTATTTTGATTTTTGCTGTGGGGTTTGGTTTTGTTTGGTTTTCACAGAGGCCTAGACAGTAAAACAAATGAAGGGGAAAGGTCTCTTGAGACATTACAGATATCACTAAAAACATTTTTGTGTTCCACTCGTCCAAATTTTTGCCTCCAATATCTTTCTGCTTTCTTCATTCTATCATTATAGCCAGACTTTAAATTTGCTTTCTTCTTTGTTCTACTCCTGGAACAGAGCTTTTCAATGGATCAGCACAGATAAAATAATCTCTTTTCTGCTGAGCTCGATGGAGGAGTTTGTACCTTTACCCTGTCTTTGTAAATAACATGTGGTGGTTGTAATTAGCTGTATTGTCTGTATCCAACAGAAAGGTGTATGAAGGTAGTAATGTTGGACAGGATAACACTCTCACTCTATCCTGCTTCTCTGTGTGTCTGAAAAGCACTCAATGAATTTCTCACTTCATCATTTTCCATGAAACCATAAGTTTTTCTATGTTGAAGGCTGTGTATAGTTTTTAATATGAATTTACATATGTATATTGAAAACTTTTAAAAATGAAAGGAAATGTGACTCTTATGTACAAAGCAGAATATCTAAGTGTCACATAATAATTTTGGGAGAAATTATGGTTCTTCTTGAGTGGAAATAAATGTGTGAGATCAGTTAAAATATTCCCTTTGTTACTACTATTTTTACTTAGGATTCCCAGCTCTCTAGTCTATCCAGATCTCTCCGTAAGGCCTCTCTACTCTCAAAGGACTCCACAGCTCTTCCTAATTGAGTATTGTTGGCAAACTTAATTAATGTACATTTGATTCCTGTGTCCAGTGCATTTATAAAATCATAAAAGAGGACTGGGCCTAAAATTGGGCCTGGGAATCCCCTCTGGTACTGACTGTTAGCCTGATGTAACCTCATTTATTCTCACTCTTTGAGGCAGACCTCTCAGACAGTCATTCACTAGATCTGGGAGACCTAGAGCCAGTTGCCAAAGGACCAGGACCACATGGCTTTTGTAATGTCCAGGGATGAAGACTCCATAGCCTCCCTGTGACCTTTTCCATTGCTTGGTCTCTCTCACAGTAAAAAAGTGTTCCCTGATGTTCAATTTGCACACACTGCCTCTTGTTCTGTTACTGGGCATCACTGAGAAGACCCTCCCTGGTTCCATCTGCTTTGTACTCTCTCCTTTCAGATGTTTGTAAAGATTGATGAGATTCCACCACTTCAAACCTTTTTTTCTCCAGGGTAAACATTTCCACCAGCTTTTCCTCACAGGAAAGATGCTCCATTTCCTTTATGGTCTCAGTCACCTTTTGCTGGACTTTCTCCAGTATGGCTTCTTTTTCTCATACTGGGGAGTCCAGAACAGTACTCCAGAACAGCCGTAAAAGTCTTGAAAACCTGCCTAGTTGGCTTGAGTGTTAAGAATAAATCTAAAATTTAGAACTACCACAATTGTATTTTTTCCCATAGTTTCTGTTAGAAGTTTGGCTGTTCTGTTTTCATGTGCCACTATAAAGGTAACAGGGACTGTTAGAGTTGTCTACACAATATGCAAATACTGGTCAGCTTTCAGTCTGAAAACTCACATATGTGCTAGCAGAGAATTACTATTTAAAGAAAGGAAGCAAAAGAAGTTCAAAAACCAACTAAATTTAAATAAAAAGATAAATTAAGGAAATATCCTAGTTCATAGCAATACCGGGCTACAGCATAATTGATAATTTTTGTCTTTGCTCACTGAGTTTCTCTATGTAATGAAAAATATTTTTTATTATAGGTCACTGTTTATCTGGGGATTTTACTTTGTTCGGGATTAATCCTTTATAAGGTATTAATTCTGATGGACTATGCTGTAAAATCAAGACCATGGAGATGCTTCTTGGTTATTTTTTTAACTGGATTACTCCTGTTGCACTACAACATACTCCCATATCAAGTATTTGGTATTTGTATTTAGAAGTAAGTATCAGCCTTATAAGTAATATTTACTTCCCCAGCATAATGAAGCCCACTTAAATAAATACCTGATATAAAAATAATCCTGTTAAAACTGAACAAATGAACTCCACCAGTCTCTCAGAGTTCTAGAAGACCCTGACTGGTAAATACTTGATTAATGAATAATCCTTTTAAATGAATAAAATTTGTGTGCCAAATAGAGAAGTAAATTACAATCATGCTAAGACTTGTTATAGGAAAGTTACAGATGAATAAATCTGGGCTGATAATTTATGAGAAAGCATGATGACATTCTCTTTTCTTTGATAACAATAAGCCTTTTATAATTATAGTTTCAATTACTTTTTTTCAAAAATATATTAAAAGGATTTATATCCATGTCATGTAATATTGGAAATATTCATGAGAAAAAAGTGGACATAAATATATGGTAGTAAAGCACTAATACGTTAAAATTGAATGTTTTCTTATTTCCATTTCATTGCATCTAACTTTGAAAAAATTTAATACCTTTTTTGTTTTGTCATCCTAAAAAAAATTATCCTAGCAGTTAACCTTTTACCCAATATAGGTCACACAAAGTTAGATAATTTAGATTGAAATTCTTTAGAGAGGCGTATGTGTTTTAATGAAAATTAGAAATCTTGTTTGCTCATCCAAGGACGTTTTATAGTGTTTTCTATCCTTTTGGAATTTAGTCTGGGAGTTTTTTCTATCCAAAGCAAAAGCAGAATATATACATTTTTTAAAATCTATTTCATATATATGAATGAGTCCATGAAAAAGCTAATGAATCGTTAGTTGAAAAAGCTCATTAACACAGACCAAATCAAAATAAACTAATAAACAAAGAGCCTGTGCCAGGAAGAACATATGACTGTAAAGAGCGTTTGCCTCAGTACTCCTACTGGCGTCTGTATGACAGCATTCGTCACAATAGTTCACAGAAAGTAACCAAATTAATTCACCCAAAATGAATAAAACATAATGCCGTGGTCAGGTTCTGTTTGGTAAGGGAAGTGAGAAAAGATGAGGTTTTGCATGCCTTCAGTCTATCTGTGAGTTCCTTTATTCGGGAAGCAATTAGACTATCAGCCTCTGGAAATCTAGAGCTAGTGAGGGCCAGTGTGACTCCAGATTTAAGAACAGAAAAAAAAAAAAGGTTAAAGCTTTAGTTGTCTCTTCCTTTTGTTTCTTGGCTGCATTGGAATGGCCACTTTGTCCTTTCCTGAAGACCAGTTTTAAGATTTAAAATCATTAGTCTCTTTTACATATGTAAAGGTCTTAAGAGATAATATCTGAATGAGTAGAAAGGTGGATTTGCATAATGATGTAAAACTGCCGCTTGATTTACTTTTAAAGGTGTTTTCATTAACAAGGTTTTTGAAAGTCGAAGAAAGTGCAAAGAAAGGTGGTTTTATCTACAAGGAAGTGATCAAAATATGCCTTGTGGTCAGATAGAAATGCTTATTGTTAGGCTTATTAAAATCATAGTTTTAACATGTAATTCATTTTTTCTTCTCCTGCAGAGATGTTTCCTTTTTTTTTTTTTTTTTTGAAAATTGTTTCTACTTTACTCTTTAATTTTTTGTAAACAAAGAAAAAATTTCTTGCAGGATACATAGAGCATAATTTCAGCCCTATCTTCATGAGTTTGTTAATACAAAAACTCAGAAGGGTTTGAGAATTATCTGCCTCCAAGGTAAGTTAGGGTTTAAGAGTGATTTGATTTTTGTAAACAAAGTACAGATTTGAAGTCTGAAGGTCATCATCACTAAATGGAAATTATGCAAAAGGCATAATTTCTGCCATCTCTACGTGGGAGTGGAAAAAGACATTTCTACAACTCTGGCTAAAAAAAGCTGTCTCATTGGCTGGAGGAAATTTGCTACTGGTTGATTGATGGATTTAATGAATTTCACCAGGTTCTTACAGTTTTCATCTCAACTTTTCTTCTCTTCGGGCTATTTGATGTCATCCAATTCTTGCGTGACAGTAAACCAGGGTGGTCTAAAATATATATCTTAAACCATCTTATACTGTTTGTTGTGTGAAAAGAGAAAACACAAGCAAGGAAATTATGTCTGATTGTGCCTAGGAATTATGTTCTTAATTTCCACTTCATTTCTGGAATTAGGTGGACTAGATTTGTGATTATCACCAATGTTCCACTGTCGATTTTGATACTTGCTATTTGAACCTGATACCAGATCAGTATAGTATGCCAGGTATTTGTTACACTGTTATTATTTACAGGAATGAATATATTTACAAGCCTAGTAGCTAGAACTGAAATTTTTAAGAGAGCTTGAAGAAATTATATTGAGTCGCTTCTGAAAATCTTGTCATAAGTGATTTAATTTAGTGATCTACAATCATCTTGTTGAAATTCTCTTTTCATTCACTACTGACAAAGGAAGGTTTAGAAGGTAATATTAATTTATCTGGTTAATGGAGGGTGGCATTGTCAAAAGCTTGTCCCATCAGGTATAAACTGTTACTACAATTAGGAAGTTCATTTTAAGTGTTCTAGTTGTCATACTCATTTAGCAAGAATTCCAGTGGCTATTAATACATTAACTAGGCGTGCTGAAACTATTTTATTTTTGTCTTTACACGCAGAACTGTTTTTGAGTTTGTCTACACTCATTTTATACAGTCATTTAAACTACTGCCTTTTGGCTTTCTAAGTTTATTCTGTAGGTCTGTATTGTTTGTTTTAGCAATGGAAAATTTTACGGACTTGATTAACATTATGAGTGCTGACCAAAAAATCAGAGATCATAGAAAATGGTGCTGAAAGGTATCTGAAGACATCCTGTTAAGATGAACCAGAGGAGATTTAAATCTGTGCAAACTGTTCCTCTCCGGAATGGTATCTTTCTGCCCTGTTCTGAAAGTTCTGTATTGATGGAGATTCTCCAGCTGACATATTCCATTATTATTCCAGTCCTTCCCCATCTTCATCACTAGAAGTGCTTTCCCAATTTTTGTCTCATTCTCCCTTGCACTACTTTAAGATCACTTTTTGTCTTGTTCCTAGTGAAGAAATGTGCACAGATCTGTTTGACTTTGCTATTATTTTTTTAATGTATTTTTATATAATAATCTACACCCTGACCTGACTTTTGTGGAAAAGGCATTACCAAATCAGTCAGTCATTCCCACAGACCATGAGAAAGCCTCAGCCCTTGGAAATCTAGGTCAGCATTTAGGAGGAAGCATCCATGGCTGAGAACTCACTTGGGCTGTTTTATAGAGTCTTGAGCTGTCTGAAAGAATTCCCTTTGGTTCATTTCTGGTGGCCTAACCAACCAGGTAATATTTAAACATTTCTTCTGTAAACAAGACTTCTGACTAGGGATCATCTAGTAGAGTTTCAAGTATTTGTGTGCTGTAAGTCAGTGTAACCTGTAAAATGGATTGCTTTTCAGGCCTAAAATTGCAACCGTATGATGCAATTTCATTTGCTCCAAGGATTAGGCACTCTTCCCTTGCTGCTTCTGTTGTTTTCTGCTGCTATATCCTAGGTCACCAGTCAGTCTGACTATGTAAATTATGGCTTTTGAAATCAAGTTTTTAAATTAACTAGTTTAGAAACAGCATGGTTTGAGGGATCCACAATACTTCAGAATTGTTGAAATTTGAATTTTCAGAACATCTGAATAAAGACAATTCCACATAAAAATTAAGGCTTAATCTTAAATTTATTATGTCAGTAATAGAAGTTTACAGAATTTGAGAATTTTTAATTGTTTCACAAGTAAGCAATGGAAATTCTGGGAAGCTGCACCAGAATATTTTGCACATATAATGGAATTTGTTTCAAACACCAGGGACTGCTGTAAAGAGAGAAAAGGAAACAATCCAATGTATCTCTAAAAAATAGTTTTCACCTAAATTGTAAGAATATGTATATAAATAAATAAATAAATAATTTTGAACATTGTCTTTTTAAGGGGGAAAAATGTAAAATCTCTCTTGTCAGCTTTCACCCTTTGCTCTCTTTTTGTCTCATCCCTCATCTCCCATCTCACCCTGTCTTCCAGTGGTTCTACTGGCAGAATTGTTGCAGTGTTAACCAGCATGATTAGAAGCAGACCTTGTATCCTAAACTCATGATGAAGGACTGCTGCACATCTTACTAAACAGCTGAGTTTTCATTTCTGCCATGCTGATTCTGTACAGGCATTGGGCAAAATTACAGTGTGCAGGAAATACTTTTCTACCCGCATTTCAGGATGCAAGGAAGGTGCTGTGATGGCAAGAGCTACCATAAAATGATTAAAAAGCTTCTTGAGAAAGTCAGCTAACTATGGTATTGGAATTCCATTCTGTGATGGGAGATCAAAGGATATGGAGAAGTGTACTCATCTCTGTTTACATGAGTAGTAGGCCAAGCAAACTTGCTTTTTCCTTCTACAAATCAAATAGAGAGAGTGATAAGTAAAAGCAGATCTGTGGTTGAGGTAGGAACATTAATCAACTAACAAAAAGAGTTAAGTATAATGATTATTAACTCTTTGTTGCCAGAATTTGGCAGTGCTTGTTTGTCAACAGCTATGTTATATCAGACAGTCTAGAAGTATTATGTCAATTTTTATGCATTTTTTCCCAACACAAAGAAAATTAAATTTGGTATTATGCCTGAAGTGATTGAGAAATTGAAATGACACTGAAAGCTGTAGTGTTAAAACAAAGTCTCATTTTTTCAGTGTGATATTTCTGTGCTGTCACTCCTATTTTTTTTTTTTTAAACAATATCAGCTACTATTTATACATTTAGAATTTCTGGCCAGATTACTGTGGAAGGTTGTGGTACCCACATGTACAAAATAGTATAATAATGTTCTATTCTTTTTGGAACAAATTTGTTACACAGATTGTCAGATGAGTCATTTTGTTCATGTCAGATATCTGAAAATAATGGAAAGATGCCAAAGTAAAAGCCCAGTAATCCATGCACTGGTGTAATGGAGCAAATGAAATGCAAAGCTCTTGTACAGGTCCAATTTCAGTACCAAATGCTTACCTGTCAGTCAGCAAAATTGTCCCTGAATAAAAATGAGCTCTTCTGAGCGGGAAAGGATTTTAATATACATCAAATTCTTTGAATCTCTTGTGAGGTAGAAGTTGTTTTGAGGAAGAAATGCTGAAAGGGAAATCTTAGTTCAAGCTAGTTCAAATCACACATGTATTGCTGACTGTGAGAGGTCTGGGTTTATCCTTGTTTTTGGTATCTCTAGCTCCTTGGATGGAAGGGTGATTTCCCTTAGGCCACAGCAAACCTGGTCAGTCACTGATTTAAAAGTTTTTGATAGGTAACATGCAAACTTTTGGAGGCATCTGCGTTTAGTCTGTGAAAGACCTGATTAAAACTTTAATTAATGAACTGCCAGCATCAGAGATATCTTTGCATATATATCACAGTTATGATTTGCCGTGACCAAAATGTTTTTGAAGTGCTGTGCAGCTGAGTGTGCTTCTACCTTTAAAGTGACCATTGGGAGAACATGTTTTGTTACTGAGATGTCCTCCTGTGGTCCAAAATATGAAATATTAAACATTGTATTTATCTTATGTAGCTTCAGAGTTGAGGCTGCCACAGCTCTACATGATCTTGCTTTATGAAATCTCGGTTTCCTTCACATTTCAATAGTGTGTCCCAGTAGTGTTTTTCTGTGCTGAGGGTGCAAGAGGCTAACTGGAGTCAATATAGCCATTGACAGTCAGTCAGGACTGCTTCTCTAAAAGTTAATGTATTGAGAATGAGCCAGCACTTCAGGAATGAAAGAAAAATGAAATGTGCAGTATAAAAAGTGATAATAAATAAATTGAGCAAAGCTGTGTATACTTTTGGGTTGCTAGTTGAAGTGGAGATTAAAAGCTCTGAACTGATGCATGGAAACAAAGAGCACAATACTGAATTCATTTTAATCCTCTGATTTACGTGGGTGTGCCTTCACTTCTGGGTCTAGAAATAATCATACTTGTATCAATCTATATTGTGTGACTTTTGTAAGCTGTGAAAATAGTATTTTTCACTGGATTGTCACTTATTATTGTTCATTTGTGGCCACTAACATAGAAAAATGTCGCAGCTACAATGTCAGAAGAATAGGGACAATTTGATGTTTTCTTTTGATGCTGTTTGTTGATACCTAGACCACTGCAGCTTGATTGCCTAACATTAAACCTATAATAACAGTGCAATCATAGCAGTATCATCATGAATGTTGTTACAATAGAAACAACATTTACACGGCTTCAGAATGGTAATTATCAAAGTTTTTGTCATGAAGCGCTTATTTGCTAGCATTGATCTGCCCCGGTCAGTTGTTAGCTCTTCTCATCTGAGGTGTATTGATTGTATAATCAGTAGATAGAGGCTGCGGGCAGATGAAATTCAGTGTTGTTGGGCAAATTATTGTCTGCTTGCCTGTTGACCTGGACCCTGCTGGTTGTACCTTAGACAGTGGTGGGATTATTACTCATTGCAGTGACCCTACTCTGACAGAGAACTCCATATTATTATAAAAGATAAATGGCATCCTTCTTTACTGTGGATATGGTTGAATGCAGGTATCAGTGTGTAGTGAAACTGAAAATCTTGTGCAGCACTGTACCTTAACTTTCATTCAGGTTATTTTCTTTTTTAAATATAAGTAAAAATATTGTAGAGTTGCCACACATTTCATATCATATATGACACCCATTTATAGGTATAGGATGTGTAAGCACAGTGGTTTTCATTGGCCATTTAAGAATTCTACTTTCCAGGCTGTGAGATATTGATAAAATTCAAACACAACTTTTGCCGTCTGGTAACCAGGAGGACCAAACTAATCACTACATCTAATGTATACTTTAAATCTCAGGCCAATAGACCACTCTTGTGATGAGTAATTTTGCAAACTACTGTCTCATTTTATTTCTTTATCTGTAGCATCTCTATGAAGAAACTAAGTAATAATGCAAGTAAATGTGTGAGAGATAGTAGTCAGTAAAATGTATATCAGCTCAGTAAAAATAAATCTCTTATGTAAAGTTTATATTGGAACTTCTACAGCAGTAAAGGTTATTAGTGTACAGGGCAATTAGGAAGGAGATTTTGCAGTATTGTAATTAGCAGAGGAAAAGCTCTCCTGACCCAAATGACAAGAGGTTATGTAGAAACCACGAATACTTTTACATCCTTCAGTAAAGCTACCTGTTCTTGGCTAAAGTACTGTGCTCTCTGGTGACTGTACCATTGTATTGTAAAGGTCAGTCATTACCTGTGCATTGTATTTAAACCACCTGCTCACAGCAAGTAATTGTATTTGGATGACCAGCAGTTTTATATTAATTGCCGAGTCCTGCTGAAGCCATGATAAGAATACTGAGCACTTACACAGAAATTTGCAACTTCAAAGTGCTGTAAAAACATAAGCTAATTATTGTTATGCTGAAAAATGCATAGATGATTCCATATAGCTTTAAACATACATTTTTTGACCTTAATTTAATTGCAAGAAACAATGGATCTACCTTTAAAAGGGATTGCAAATGGTTCACTGGAAATACACAATGATGGTATTACTGTAACTTCTAGAATAATTGCCCAAGAAAGGGAGCCTTTGCAAAGCACCATTATAATTAAACCAGATGAAATACCTATTTTGCAAATGTCAGGAAAAAATCTCAATGTTAAATATTGTAGATATATATAAGTATATATATAAGCTCTGTAGATATATATAAGTACATATGTATCATTAACAGAGATGGTAAATAATATGCCAGATGAAAAATAAAGCAAAATGAAGAAGGAGGGACAATAAGCACATCTGTGGAAGGATCGCTTGTCTACTAAAGAGAAAATACATATATCAGAAACCATGTTAAAATAAACTGTGGGATGAAGTGAAGAAAGTAAATATGGTCATCCATACATAGAGGTTTATATTTTGGATGGCATTTTCAATAGATATATAGGTCTTTCAAGAAATAAAAACATATATTATTTGCAAGAGCAATAATTGCAATTGCTGGCTTATTAGGGAAAGTGAAGTTTACTGTTGCAAGATCTGGGTATTATAAACCATTCTACAAGACAAAGCCAATTCTTATCTGGTAACTTAGTGAACTAATTAGAGGGGAGGATAATAGTTTTATGAATCTGTTAATCCTCTTGGAATATTGTTGACTTCTGCAGCATATTCCTCTAACTCTTCTGCCAGAGGTTCATATTTCTGTGACTGAAGGCACATTTAAATACAGAGCTCTGTCACATTGGCTCAGACTTCCATGAAAAACAGGTTGTGAGAAGGAGCTTTGAGATTCTGTAAAATCATGAGATACTAAAGGTAAAATTTGAGATGGATAAATGATTTAAACAGTTGAAGGGTTCAAGAGGAAGAGATGATGACTCAATATCATCAAGAATTCCAGGAGTACTGAAAGTTTCTTGCCACACTTGGTGTTTGCATGGCTAGTGAAGTTTCAATAGGTGTCTGAGAAAGGGTGGTGACAAATTAATTCATATAATGGTAGCTTGTAACCCTGATTATGTGTTATATGTATTAGCCAGTAAATAACTGATTTGTGCTTTTGCTTGTTTATATACTGCTTGCAGTTCTTTTATAGACAGTAAAATGTGCTTGAACAAAATGATCTACAAATGGAGATTTCCAGGCATCCCATGCGTAAAGTCAGTGGTGGTGGCACCATGTGACCAGTCCTTCCCAAGACTGTCTTCTGGACTTAAACACCAATTGCCAAACCCCTAATGTTTTGGTCTTCAAATTGAGATCTGGTATTCTTTTTTTTTTTTTTAATTTTTTTTTTTATTTTTATTTTTATGAAGACAGCTTTGGAACATGGTAAAACATTTTTATTTTTCAGGGGAATCATCAGAGTCCAAAGTAATATGAGTTAGCTGTGTTCAAAACTGTAACAGTTTTTTTGCATTTTTGTTAGGAGGTGGGAATCCTCTCCCAAGATATTTTCCAAGAATTGGGAACACGGAGAAGTTTTAGTATTTTTATGAAATATTTTATGAAATATTTTAGGGTCCTCTGTAATCTCTTACAGATTAACTCATCTAAATTATGTTGATTTTGATATTTTGATCTCTCAGCTATTTTGAGTTTTAAAGATCGAAATCTGTGTGGAGAGGTCTTATTTGCAAACTTGGCAGTAAAACTGTGTTAAGACTCTGAGTGAAGCTCTTCATATAAAATCCTGTATGAGGAAAAAAAATAACATAGTGATTCTTGTTGCAGCAGAATTTTTCATCTCTTGCATTTTGGAAAGGCTGATTAAATATTTCCACAGTGAAAAAAAAAAAAATTCTGTAGTATCAAAAGAAATAGCTAAAATATTTGCTCGAGGCAGACTGTAAAAATATGAAAAAGCTGCTTTTTCAATATCACAAGAGTGACATCAAACAAGTCAGAACATCAGCCTTCTTTACTGTATTATTTTTTTTTCACTGTGTGGGAATAAATGTCAAATTTCTTAAGCAACTGCAACAAAATATTTTCACAGGTTGGTTGATATACTGAATGATCTCATAGGAAAATTCTCTTAGCAAAGAGAATAAGAGCAAAGATGAACACCTCTTCATTACTAGGAAAGAATTAGGAAGCTCAATATTCTCTAAAGATGTATGCTAGAATTAAATCAGTTCTAGAGTTCAGGTATCTCCTTTTCAATATTAAAAGTTGCAATTCTAATCTTCTTTACTCAATTTTATCTAATTGCAATAACATCGATATATTTAACAAAATATTGATCAGGTCATAATTATTAAGTCCTCTTTAGTTCTGAATTTCATCATTTGCCTTTTGCAGATTTTCCTGTAAAGCAACAGTTTTTTTCCATTTCAGGCCTTAGTGAAAAAGTACTGTAACTGTTGAAAGAATCAGTTAATTTCATTTCTTTTTCCTTCACATTTGAAATTTAATTTTATATTACATTAACTGGTTCAGTGGTTTCATCCTGTGGCTGCCTGGTTGTTTCACTTAATGAAAGGGCAGGGCTAAACAGGATGAAACTTTCACAATAGCTCACATTTGCTCTGGATAAGGTTTAGAATGAAGCTCATAGTTCTTTATGTAAATACAGTATATCTGGGATAAAAATAATAATAAAAAATCAATGAGATCGCATGCTGATTTATATTGTACAGAGTTTTCTTACCTTTCTTATATTGGAAGCATCTCATCTAGACTAATTATAATAAAGTTCAGAATTTCTTTTACTAGCTCTTGTTCTACTAGTTTCTACTAGTTCTTACTGGGTAATTTATCCAAAATAATTTTATTTTTAATGCCATTTTTACATTAAGATGATGGGTCTCGAGAAAAGTAAAGGGGAAAAAAAGATGGTGGTTAAAGTAGAATCAAAAAAATCTTTAGTTTCAGTTTTACATTTTGTTGGCAACAGAGAGATGTAACAATTAAAAAATTACTGAAGTGAGTGTTACATATCGGTCTGTTACATTACTTTTTAAGGGATGTAAAGTAAGTAGAACATTCTCTCATATTTTGATGGAGTACAGAGTCAAATATTTTGATTTCAAAAGTCTATTTAAAGTTTTTAGGTTTGACAAGATGTAAGTCACATAACTAATCTCTTGATAGTACTAAAGCAGGGGCAGAAAAAGCCCTCAAATCCTCTCAGAGTACTTGTGGAATTTTTATTACCATTAATTGTATGTCTTTTGACATATTCCCGAATTCTGCTGTATTTTTAACTCAGACATACTGTCTTACAAAGGTATCTTTACTGTGGCTATTGCAGCTCATTACATTACTAAATCAGGACTTCTGTAACCCTGTGATGTGATGGAAAGTTGATTCTGCTCTGGATAGTCAGTTCAACAGATTGAAATAGATAACTATTATTTGATTAACTATTAAAATCATACAAAATGGGTCAGATGGAGACAGTTGGTTGAGTTTTGTTGGTGGCTTTTGTGGGTCTTTTGTTGGTATGGAATGTTTTTCCCTACTTAGGAGTTATTCCCCATGGACTGCATTCTAACCACCTTATCCCAAGGAAGTGTAATTCATAAATAAAAAGTATCTTTAAAAGGCATCATGATAAGACAGCTGTCTCAGGAGCTTGCTGAGCTACATTTTTTGGAGATTGGGAATATGTTTTAGGAAATGCCTGGTTTTGCCTTATAGTCTTCTCTTGTGATTCTTTTTTTTAGCCAATACTTGAAAAGAAGAAGTTGGTCAGCGTGGACCTTTGGTTTGACCCAGAATGACCACTAGATCAGAGAGAACTGAAGTTGATATGAAAGATTGCAAAATAATTAGTCATTAGGTATATAGTTGTGGCTACTTTGCTATTTTTCCCCAGTGTTTTCTTTCAAATAAATTTCATTTCTCCTGATAAAATGTAAAGGTGAAACACAAACCGTGTGCATCTTAAGAGTTTGCTTCTGTTTCAATCTATTAATGCTGTAAGAATGTAGTGTGTAAAAGCTCTGTAGTTACAAAAAGGCACAAATACTTGTTATACATGTGTAAAAAGCACTGTTATTTATACACAGGCTTGGTTTATAAGCATAAGCATTCAAAGAGAGAAGAATAAGCAGGAGGGCAATGAAATGCTGGAATATAAACTGTCTACTTAAATATCTGACTGTAGTAAACAACATACTTTTCTTGTTTATGGGGTTTATTAAATTGCTCTGGGGGGTTTTGTTTGGTGTTTGGTTTTTTTGTTTGTTTGGGGTTTTTTTTTGTGGGGGGGTGGTTTTGGGTTTGTTTGTTTGTTTGTTTTGTTTTTTTTTTTTCTGCGAACATTCATTCTTTACTTTCTCTGGGATCCTTTGGATGCTTTTGCTGAATGGGCCATAGTTGGTCTTGATGTACTTCAACAGTCCCAAATTCATTGTTGCATTTATTTCAAATTATAGCTGAAATATTCTGTAAAGTCTTGTTTTCTTACCTAAGAAGGACCCAAATACTAAAACTTGTGTAACAGAGGTAGTTTTGTAACTGTTTTTCCTACTTTGCACTTGGTGAGCTGTTTTACTGAGGTTTTTATTGGTGTGGCAGCAAAAAAAATTAAAATGGCAGCAGTCCATCTGACCTGTAAATACAGTGGCACCAGTGGCACTATTCTAAAGCCTTTTAAATGTAACTAAAGCATTTCTTTATGATATCTTATAAGCAATACTTTTACTGTTACAATTAGTTTATTATTTTTATGAATTCAAATGCCAAGATTTTCTAAGAGCATCACTGTCAAGTTGAGACATTTCAGCTTTATTAATCTTTTAATCTATTAGTACATCACACTGACTGAAAGCTGAAGGATCATTTTTCCTACTGCCCATATCTGCTTTAATCCTTCCTATAATTCCAGAGAGCTGCACTGGGAAAGCTCTTTATTGTATACTGTGGCAGACCTGCACACCAGAAAGAGTCAGGACTCTGCAAGTGGCTGACAGGACCTGGTCAAGATCTGAGATTCCATGTTAGGCTAAATTGATAGACTTTTTAGGATGTACAGACTGTTTTACATAAGGCTGTTGTAGGAAAGGAGAGAATCCTAGATAACACATCTATTGATAGAACAGATAAAAGCTGCTCAAACAAAGCTGGGAAAACAAGGTGCTGGGTTTGTTTTATTTTCAGTGAATTTATTTCAGTGCACAGAGAAGGAGAATGAAGAACAGTGAAGTAAGGAGAGGTCAGAGGCATGGGAAGAAGTTGCAATATTCTGCAAGGCTGTAAAACTAAATTTTTGGCAAAATGATGATTTTTTTTTTTAATGTACAGAACTTACTTAATTGTCTAGAATCATATCCTTTAAGAGCTGAGGTTACAAATATGGAAGAGCTTCAGAGAGTGAAATGTGGGAAGTAACTGGTGGAGAATTGTACAATTGCTATGACTGATTTTAAACTGAAAGAGCACACAAGTTCTTCTAAATGGTGTTCAGCAATGCATATAGTATCTTAGAAAAATAGACAGGAGGCTGTTACAGCAGTCATAAGATGAACAATTTAGTTTTAAGACTAATCTAAAAGGTGAATTGCAGTGATGAAAATGAACTAATGTATAATAATTTTTTACAAAAGTGTTTAATAAAAATTCTTGCATTTTTTTCATGTGTGATTATGCAAATCGTCCTCCTGAAAATTCTGCATTTTATGGAAATAGAGAGAGAGTGTATACTTGCAAAAATCTGATACAGCCAAATAAATTTTCGGAAAAATGATAAAAAGTTCCATTAAGGTGGCACCATAAATCTGCCATGTGATGACTTCCCATGTCATTTGTGAGTCTAGATATGACTGGAGAGCTCAGTGCTGCTGGGAGTTTTGTTATTGTAGATCCTGCCTTCTTTTTTGTCAGAATCCCAGGCATTTTTTCTCTCTGTGTCTAAATGTGATAGCTAACAGACTTCATCATGCTGTCACTGGGTCAGCAAGATCTGATGCCGTTTGAGACTTGTTTACTGTAACTCTGTCATAGAAGAGCTGATTATAGCAAATAATCTCATTCATTCAGTTCAGATTAAATGGGGAGATAAAAGTATTTTAGTTCCTAAGTAATTGATTTAAAAATGCAAACTTGGGTAAATAGAGCTCAGCTTGAGACTAAGGGAGAGAGTTGTAGAATTTTTCTAGGATGTGCTTGCAAAATCAGTTTGTAGCACACTTCAGGAGGAAAGAGGAAAAATTTTATGCGTTTTTCAGAACTACAATGGTACTGAAAAAAAGGCCAAAAATCCAATGGAATAACTAATGTAATGATAAATTTCAGGTCCAAATCTTCACCAAACTGAAATTCAAATACCTTCCTTATTCAAGACCAGATGTGCTCCATCACTGAACTCTTAAAAGCAGTGAGTCATGGCTGAAGTTGGAGGTTTATCAGTATTTTAAACTAGAGAATTACAGGCCCATTAGCCAGTTTGTCATGATGTAAAAAAGAGGTATTCTGAATTTGTACCTGATGGTAGGAAGCAAAGGATTAGAACAAAGTGATTGCTTTTCATAGTGGGAGGGGAATTAGTATCAGAATCCACCAGAGATGAATAGTCTGAGCTGCACTGTTAAGAGTGGGATGTCATGTCGCTGAATGATTAGTTGATAAAATTATGGATTACATTAAAAAGCTATAAATACAGTCATGGAAAATAAATTTCAGAGTGTGTCTATGCATTGTTGGGCTCTGGGACAGGTAAAACTAACATGAAGAAAACATTAACAGGTGCGTGATAAACCTGTCTCTTAAGTGCTTCATACAGTCTCTGTCTCATTCTCTCATCTCAGAAAGGACATACGAAAATGAGGAGAGGCACAGAGAAGAAAAATGTGGTTTACTGGGGTAACAGAAGAGTTTCCACATTAGGAAGTATTTAGAGTTAATATCCCACACTTCAAAAAGAACTGAATGATGGGAGGTAGTATAGGTGTGTAAATAATGAATGAGGAGAAGATGAAGCACATTTGGTTTTTGTAAATCAAGAATAGGGAGATATGTCTAATAAAGCCAGCAGGCAACATAGAATTTTTTGACGTAAGATAATTTTTAAGCCTGAAATTGTATATTGAATCAAAATGTGATGGGGAATTCCATAGTAAAAAGTCTATCAGGAATGACCATTTAAAGATGTGAATACAACCCCAGTTTATTGCAATTTTGACCTGATATATGAGTGATACCAGTGTGTGCTTGCTACTCTCACTGACTAGATAGTCTAGATGAGTGTCTGGTCTGACTGAGTCCTGATGTTATTCTGTGTATTTTATACATTATATATTGTTTAAGCAGGAGTCTGGGACAACTTGGAAGACTTCATGCTGTCTATAAAACCTGTATTTCATGTAATAATTTCATCGTTTGTTTGGTGTAGGGCTTTTTTCTTCCTAGAAACAAGTTCCTTTGATATCAGATTCAAAATTTATTATCTCTCAACTTCATTGCATATCCTTTTGTTCTTCCATTACTAGAAATGATGAATAGAAACTTATGATAAATGTTATCTATGCATATAATTGTTTCTCTCATCTCTCAAATACACACTCTAAGTGGTTTTGCTCTCTCCATGAGAGATTTTTGTGATTTTGATATTACTTATTGCACAATCTTAACCTCTTCTAATTATTTTAATGAAATGTTTACAAATACAAACATCAGAAGAGGAAACATTGAAAATATGACTAGGATAGTTAACCTTGATCAAAGACAAAAGAAGCTAGAAGAACAAAAATGCAATATTAAAATCAATATGAAAAGAACCTTTGAAATTATACTGCATAAAGAATACATGGGTCAGAGGAAATTATTAATGCTCCTGAAATCAAAGTAGATCACCAAGATCTCAACCAGAGCACCATGTGAATGTTATTGTGTCCATATTATATACAAGAAAATGAAAACTCATTTCTAGAGTGAAGTCTTCTCAAAAGGAAGATATCTGTAGAGGGGGAATAGGGGAGCTATTAATAAAAATAAAATAATGTGCAAATAAAAACCCTGCCCTGCACATACCAAACTGGTTATAAGAAGAGTGTTAAAAAATTACAACAGGCTTTTGATCAGGCATCTTCTTAAAACAGACATGAGGAATCACTTTGTTTGTTTTTTATAATTTTGCTGCTATCGTAACATAAGAAACAACAGAACAATGACAATATTAAGTCATGTCAAAAGAGCTCAGACCCTGAAGTGTTTGCTTCAGCCTGCCTATGTCTTGATTGCAACCAAACATATCCATTTTGAACATATGGTGTTAATTTTTAATAATGTTTCTCAGTGAATCAAATAAGGCCAAATTCTGTTTCTGATTGCTGCTAAGAAGGTGTGAAGAATTACCATGCAGATACTTCCCCTGTATTGTGATGTAACAGGTTGCACAGTACTGTAGTTTGACTTACAGACTGTAGTGTGTTTGGCATATAAAGCATCTACTAAGCTACAAAATAATTTCTAATATTTTCTCATGTAAGCTACTTGGAAGCTTTATTTAAATGGATCCAAATCTGTTGCTCTGTAGAACCATCTTCCCATTGAGGTGAGGGAGCTCTGTGTCTGTCTTTGACTGCGTTCTACACTGAGATAGAGTCAGCCATGGATTTCTTACATCTCTCTGTAGGATCAGGCTTTGCATGATGAAGTTTAAGGCCTTGTTCCTCAATTTATCACCTGCACCTGGCATTCCTCTGCTCTCAGCAAGTGTCTGAATTCTACTGACTAGCCTAGCACTTATTGCAGGTATGGATTTTGATGTTGCAAAGATAGTTGTCTGGTTGTGAAACTTAACAAAAAAAATGTCTTTTAGGGCTTTTTCCTTTTTTAGAATTTGTTGGTTTTTTTGAGAATTTAAGTGCTTTCAAAATTGAATGTTCAAAAGCCAAGAAGTCAGGCAATTCTGTTTGCTTGTTACCTATCATCTCAGCATTTCAGGTTTATGTACTGAAGTAGTATTTTTATTTATCTACATATATATTATGGTTTTTACCACAGGACTCCTTTCTCATTCAGCGTACATAGTAACAGAGATCAGTGAATGAGCAGCTATTCATCTTTTCTGTTACTCTTATTGGCCAATATGTGACCCACATGTGGTGTTCACATTCAATCATTACATTGAATTCAAAACTATTAATTTCTCCATAGGCTTTCTTTCCATTGTAGCTATCATTAGCATCTGAATGCCTCACAAACCGTAATTAATTAATTTTCACAAAGCCCCTGTGAGGTGAGATGACATTATTAAAAGAGGAATGAGCCACAGAGAAAAGTGCCAGCCTATATTTTGAATGCCCAAGTTGACATGTGTAAGGTGTGTTTTTTTAAGCTACTTAGCATTCCACAACATTTTATTTGGTCTTTGTCTAGCTTCCTCTTACTTAACTACAAGTGCCACACAACTTTGTAAATCAGGCCACAAATAGGTATTTATGTTATTTGCTATGAAGGAGAAAATCAAGTAATGTAATCTACCAACTATCAAATCATGCAGACATTGATACCATCCAGTGTTCAAAAAAGGCATCTAGTTACCTTAAGCTTCTACTTTCTCATTATAGTTTTCTTTATCAGTAACTACACACCACTGAACTACTTCAGAAAGAGATCCTGTGGGCACAGACCCTTGATGAGTCCCCAGGGCATAAATAAGTTCCGCAGTGTTGTGATATGTTAGAAGCCTAACACAATTCTGGCTTTCCAACATGGAAAAGAAAACACTGATTAATTAACAGCATGCAAATGGTATGTGTTTACCTGATAAATACCAACAGTTTCTCAAAGGCAGAAGCGAAGCTGGCCACTTCTGGCTGCTAGAAATGTGTGAAATGGAAAGGCTTAGTACAATGAGAATAATTATAGAGATCTTTTGTTTCTTTCCTGTATCAGTCTTCTGATGTCTCTTACTCCTTTCCTCAGAGATACTTAGAGGGTCATGCAAAAGATGAGTGATTTTGGTGTAGGCTGCTGTCAGTTTTGGATAGTGGGAAAAGGTGAAGATACTCTCTGACGTCTCCTACTGAAAGCCCAGCAGAACAAGTGCAGTTGACTGCACCCACTGAATTGATGAGTAGTAACCAGCAGGGTTTATTGAGCTGAACTTTCTGTGCAGTTCTTGTTAGAGTCTAATATACGCATTTTTTAGGCTATTCTGTAGACAATACATATGTTTTATAATGTATAATAAAAGCATTAGCCTTCATTATCTCCTGTTAAACTTGTAACACCATGATGTGACTCTCTAACAGATTAGTTTTCTACAAGAGACTTCACGACTGTAATGATCAAGGCATTTTTTGATTGTCACTTGCATTTATCTATGCCTTAGGTTGTGGGATTTTGGTATTTTAGGTTGGGTTTGCTGGGAATCTACTACTCAAAGTTTAGTCTGTGTAGTTGACATTTTTTGGAGGCACTGTTGGATGGTGCCTCTACCCACACCCCTGGCTTTGTCTTTATTAGAGTGCATTTAATGTTTCTGGGCAGGCAAGTGTTTCTGACAGCTCAGAGCCTGTAGCCTTGTTGTTGGAAAAAAGAGGCTTGACTGACAACAAAACAGTGTACAGCATGACTCCTACCTGTTGAGCCCCTTCAGGAGCAGCAAGGAGAGAAGCCTTGCAAAGCTGCAGGAGCACTTTGCACAGGTGGTACTGTGTGTTGCTGGTGCTCACAGTAGAGGATTTATTTATGGTAATTGTCTGGTGACTGATCGTCACAGTTTGTAATTTCAGACTGCTTTGCAGATACTGAAGTAGATTTACCTCATGTGTAATTCTTGTTTCATGTTCATCTAGTCTCAGCATCCACAGGCTAGATGTGGGAAGTACTTACTTTATTGGGAAGTAGTAACTAATGACAATGTTAGTCTAAAAAATATTTTCCAGAATTGTTGTTTTCTTTTCCTTTTTTTTAACAATTTCTGGGAATTTAGAGACAAATATTTATTTCATTTTGATTGGAGATACAGATCTGTATCTCCTAGTTGCTTTGAAATGTCATGTCACTCTAGCTGCTATTTACTCCTTTAAATGGATGCCTGAAGGATGCCAGGTTAAACAAATCATGACAATCAACAAACACACTGCTTACCTCATGTATCTTGAATTTACTACTCTGAGGGTCTCTGTGATTTTCTGGGAGATTGAGAACCCATTCCAAACAGGTACTGATGGTTCGGTCAGTTGAGTTTATTTCTTGTAAATTGCTCCTTCAGGAATTAATGTACTACACCTTCAGTTACATTCTTTGTTTACCTATATCCTTCTCCTGTTTTCTGTAAAATATCAAGTAAGGTAGCTCAATTAATACCTGATCATTTAGAAGAAATTTAACAACAACAACAATAAAAAATCAGCCTAGTTTTTCTTTCTCAGGGCTTTGTAAAGCACTTGTTGATCATAGCCTCTGATAAAGTGTATCTACAGTTCAATAAGATTTCTCAAACAGAGGGGAAGATGTATATAATTTAAATTTTAAATTTCCTTTCCTGGCAACATCAGTATTTGTGTTCTGGCATAAGCAAATAGGCAGAAACAAATTAGATTACTGGACTGTAACTAAAACAGAGCTATTTGCTATGAGTGGGCAGAAAAATTAAAACAAAGAATGTACAGAGGTGTCTAAAGTAAAAGTTACGAGTGGGTGGTGAGAGGCCTTTTGGATGAGGTCTTTCTGATTCTAAGAAAAGCAGTGACTCAAATTTAATAAAAGCATTTTAATACAGGTAAAATATTTTAAAATCTTATTTTAGCTTCCTGGCATGTAATATTTATATATAGTTGGAGCTGTTAAACTCATTTTAATGGATGAATTTTTATGTAAAAGTAAAAAAAGATGTTCTGTGCTGCAAGCAGCAGGTGTGTTTTTAATCTTTAATAGGTCACCTTCCTCAGTGCAAGCAGGCAAGCTGTTATTGATCAAAGAGGTTTTGTTGGGTAGCTCTCAGATTATTGAGTGACAAACTTTATTGGATTTGACTTAACAGAAGTCAGAAGACAGCTGAAGCATAAGAGCTTGCACTACCATCAGAGTCATTTTACGACAGCCAGGGAGCAAAGCTCAGAGATGGATACTGAGCTCTTTGCTGGCCCTTGGAGATTAACTGAACAACCTTCCTACCAATTCCCAAGCCTGTCAGCAGAACCAATTAGATTTTCAACCAGTAGACAAGAAGGGTGGCACTTGGAGACCTTTTTGCTTTAGGTCAAAGGCTTTTCAGACTGCGATGAGATGACATTGATGATGACACGTTGAGCATTGGTTGGTTTTAAGACAAGTTAAATTAGCAGTCTTGAAATGATTCCAACTGTCTCCTGACTTCTTACTGTTGCCATATTCAGTAGATCCTGTCAGGAGCAGGTTGATGACTTAATAGTCTTTCTTGAGTGGATTTGAGCACTTTGGCTGTGTGTTTATGTGTAGTTGTCATGCTTAAAATATTCATATAAAGGTTTGAAATATTTATTTGAAGGAGTCTTCTGCAGAGTTCAGCAATACAGTTCCCGGTGATTCTGCCTACCTTTCCTCTCTCTCTCTATTTGCTGCTCTAAGCAGTTGTTGCTAAAAAATGCCTTTAACTATGTTTGATTTGTATGAAGTGACATTGTTTCTTGTGGCTATTGATAACATAAAGCATTTAGGAAATGTAAGAATTTATTCAGTATTTGATTTCCAAAGCCCTGGATGGCAAGTTCCAGTCCTACCTGTACAAACATTACAATGGTTTTGAGACCATTTCAGATTAGGAAAGGTGTATTCAGCTTGTACAGTCTTGTAAACATTTTGTAGTCTTTGATTCTAATTCAAATGGATTGTGATAGATGTGGAGAAAAGGAAAAGAAGAGAAAGGGATAAGAATTAAGATGAAGTCTGCCATAATTAAATTGCCTTGGGCTGTTGAGGCAAGAGAGCAGGATATCATGATGAGGCTGTTATTTTAAAACTATGTGATACTTTAAAGACATTTCCCTTTAGTGGATTAACTGCTACTCTGTTGTAAAAGGAGCTAAAGAAATAGAAGTGAAGTAAGCTAGTTGACTTTAAATTTGTACCTTAATGTAAACAAAATCCCAACTGTTACTATAAATAAATTAAAGCTGTCAACATGTAGGTGTTAAAATTAGCATGTCTGTAACTTTTAATATGTGTTAATATTAAATACTCAGCATTTAAATATTCTAAGTCTAGAATATTTCTTTTTGAATGCCTAAGGTTAAATTCCTACATCTAAACCCATGTTTATTCACCAGATTAGGTACTTGCGCTGTATTTAGATCTTGATGTCAAGCATTCAATTGAAAATGTTGGGTGCTATTTATTTGAATTTTATATTCTCAACTATTATTTTCTCTCAGTAAGAATTCTTCATCTTTTTTAAGGATGGTGATTTAAAAAAAAAAAAAAAAGATGAATAATCACCTGGAGATTTTAGCCATTATTCTAAGAACCACAAGCAGTATAACACAGAGGAGATTGACTGTCATTTAAAGTATATCAACTAATATTCCAGGCAACAATATTATTTTTCTGTAGGAAATATTTCATCATTTTGGCTGATCATACCCAGATGAGGAAAAAATAGCAAACAAAGGATTTGGGACATCTATCTGACATAGTAAAATTACGTTTTAAGTGTTGCATGTTTCTAAGTGATAACTTTTATATTTAGAATAATCCTAATTTTTCCTAATCTGATATTTAAAATATTTTATATCGTACTCTTAAAGACTTAATCACAAATTAGATGTGACCATAGTCAGAAGTGGCCAAGTTGTGATGAGTACAGTTTTAAAGATCAGTGACTTGCAGAATGGTCATGGCATCTGCCTTAGTTCTCCTGTTTTATAGGTGTAAATAAGCTGTAAATAAAATAAAAGGTGATAAAACAAAAGGTGATATTAGGATAATTCGTCTAATAAGCTGTTAGACTTCTATTTCTGCAAGGTACTTTGCAGTTTTGTGGATAAGTAATGAATATTTTGGAGAAAAATAAAATTATTTATTGGAGATTTTGGCCACTAGAGAAAGAGTGCTGAATTGAGAATGATCTGCTGAATTGCTTTGGTCCCCTCCATAAAATACATTCGAGAGTTATTTCTGGATGCTGGGTATAAAATGCATTCCCTCCTAGGCCATTTTAATAGAAGCCTGTTATTTTTAATAGAAATACTGATGTTGAGGAAAGGACATGCTGCATTTTGGATCAATATAGCTATTTATTTGAGGCCAGAATATTGAGCATAAATGAGAAAATTGTACATATATAGTATTTTACAAGCACTGCTGTCTCAAAATGATGAAGTGAAATGTGGGACCAGAACACTGAATTGAATGTGCCCATCTGACAATGCCCATCTGCCAGGGACAGTGCTAAAAGCAGTGGCTTGTTCTCTCTATTAATCTGGAGTTCTGCTTTCTAGACCATGCTGCTTTCCAATGTGTTAACGTTTTCATGGAACTTTTGTGGCCAGTCAGTTCAGGTCCCTGTTTAAACCTCTTACTACTGAGAATTTCCTGAATTTTGTTTGAAGAAAGTCAAAGCATCTCCAAAAAAGTTAATGAAATTTTCAATGACATACAAGCCACCAAAATAATTGGCAGTTACTGTCTGATTAGTGACAAATTTATATTTGATATTTCTGTCGGGGTTTTTTTTTTTGTTACTTTCAGCTGTCAGCCAATGCATCTTTTAAAAGCTTTGCCTTTCCAATTAGGAACCTCTGTTACCAGGGTTTTTTTCCCCCATGTAGGTTATGTACCCAGTAGGCCCACTTCTCACCTTTTGTTTTATAAGCAAAATTATTAGGTCTCCTTTTTGTTCTTCTTTAAACAGGCCTTTTTAGATTTTTATAATTGTTCTTTGAAACCTCTTGAAATGCAGACCTCATCACTTAAACCAATATTTACCAGCATCCATATTAGCCAGGAAAGAAGTAATATGAAAGAAGGAAAAAGTGTAATGCCTTTTTGCAGGCAATGTTCTCTGCCTACAAATAGGAATACGTTAACCCTTTGAAGAATTGAGTCTCCCACCACAGAAGTGTTCACAGAGTTCTTTCTATCCTGGGTGTGTGAGTTTACGTTTACATTTGGTGATGTGAACCACAAATTTCTTTCATGCATCCAAATTATCAAGAAATCCAGGCCACACTGTACCACTGAACTGTCTTCTTCATGATTATCCCAAACACCAGCTTCTATGTTATCTGCAAATTATATCTGTAATGATTATATGTTTCCAGACGATGATGCTAAATGACATAAGATCAAAAATATACCACCTTGGCATCTCACAAAAGATACAGGTTCTCAATATAGGAACTTCCATTTTGAGACCTTCTTTGTTTGGGCCATGCTGAATTTCTGCCAGTGTTATTTTAGAATCCAAATATTTGTTGCTTTACAAAACCTTCTTCAACACACCCTTTATCAGGTCTTAAGCTATATTGGCTAGCATTAATTATATTGTCCTCCTTTAATTTATTATTAATAAAAATCCTGTGATGATCCTCCCATTATTGTATCTACCAAGATCATGTTGTCAGAGCTACCTGGATTATTTCATTTGCTGTTTGTTGACTATTGATATTCTGCTGGTTTTCATCCAGTTTTCTGGAACTTCTCTGTAGTTCTGAGAGACATTGAAGATCAGCATTAATTGAGCAGGGAACAACTAGGCTATCATAAAACTCTCAGCTGTAACTTACTGTGTGTATACTGATTGAAAAATATCTGACTGTTGTATCTGTCATTGAATATCTTCCTGAGATATTGTTGAAAGGTACTATATTCTCATCACTTGATCAGAGCAGGTTATCCTGTTTTATTTCCTAAATGCAGAAAGTAATTATTTATTGAACTTTTCAACCTCTTCTGCATGATTTGTGATGGATACAATTTAGAGATCCTCTGTTGTTCCTGGTATTGAAACTCATTTAAATTACCCTTAAATCTTCCAATAATTGATTTCTTTTTTCATCTATTTGCTCCTCACATAAACTTGATACATTTCCTAGCTTCAGTATCTTCCTTAAATACTGGAATAATTAACTATTTTTTACATTAGTATAGGTTTTTCTTAGATTTGAAATAATTTGATTTATGGACATTAAAAATAAGAATTCTAAACAGCTTTCATTTCATGTGACCATTTCCATGTTCAAATTATTTTCTCAGTCTAATTTAGCTTAGAATTATTTTCACATTATGAAATAGGCATTTGAAAAATATCAGATCTGTTATTGAGTTTGGATTGCATGCCATCATTTTTGTAGCAAATGTGTAGACTCATCAGAGCTTGAGTTTTAAATTCCCTGACTTTTAGTTCCACCATCAGTCTCTCTCTATCTTCAATATAAAGTTTAATGTGTAGCTTTCCCAGTGATGACTCTCGTAATGATTTTTCTGCTATGGTATTTTAATATAGTTTTAGGAATTTCACAGACTTTTAGAACTAGCAGTTGCATGTTGTTGACATGTGTCACATGAGGTCAATGCTGAGAAGTCAGAATTTTTTCTCCCCTCCACCTTAGAGATGGGAGGTTGTGTGGGTTACTCAGCTGTTGCAGCATTTTTGAGAGAAAGAGGACATGAGTTATGAGATTTGAGCTACTCCAGTCTAGGCCTCAGATTTGGGCTTTGTGAGGCCTTCAAGCCTCTGACGCAGTTAGAAATTCAGAGCTTGTGGCGCAGATAGAAATAGTCTTAAGGTGTGATGGGGACCACTGGGTTGTCTGGATGTGAATTAGTATAGGTTTCATAGTGTAAGGTGTAGGCCGTTTTAAGGAAAAGGTAAACAATGTTAGCCTACCAATCAGAGTGTCTTTGTTTTTGTAAACTATGTAGAAGCTTATATAAACTACCATCTTATCTCGAATAAATGGAGAACGTTTGATTAACCACATTGGTTCAGATCTGCGTTTGTCTTGTCCAGCTTTCCATTTTTCTGAGATTCCCTGGCTTTTCTCATCCTTTTCAGCTCCATAGCTTGATTGTCTGTTGCACCCAGCAGTGAAGAACCCACTTTGATCCCTACTACCTACTATCCACGACTGCTTAGTCAGGATCATTTGCTTCCAGCTTGGCAGTGATGTAGATAATGTTGGGATTTTTTTCCCAAGAAAAACCCATACTTCTTTTTCATGGAATGTCACTAGTCTGAAAAGACTGGACATAGAACAGCAGTGCAGCAGTATACTGGAAATCACAGTTTTATCATTGTGTATTGTTTTGTAAGGAGGGGAACACCTGGGCAGATAACAGGTAACACCTGAGCACCATAAAGGTACTGAACAAGCACAATCAGACTGAAATGCTGATAACAATGGACCCAGATGTTGCTTCAAGACTATAAACCCTCCCTTCCACCAAACAGTTTTGGTTAGCTTTGTGAGGCTATCATTAAAAAGAAACCTCCAAGGAAAAAAAAATAATTTTGTTTTCAGGAAAACATTGGAAGTTGGAGATTGTAGTCTTCATCAGCTGTAATTCTTTAATTTGTGATGAATCCTGAGGATGTGTACCTTGTGCCAAGACATTTTTGTCTATTTTTAAGTTTTCTTTAATTGTATCAGTTTACATTATTGGAGGAAAGAAGTCAGGATTAGGAAAGTGATTCTTCCTCTGCATGCGATGCTGGTGAGGTCACACATCAAGTGCTGTGTTCAGTTCTGGGACACACTTCCTTCACTACAGGAATGATACTGAGGAGCTGGGGCATGTCCAGAGAACACAACAGAGCTGAGGAAGGGTGTAGAGAGTAAGGCCTATGAGCAGCTGAAGGACTTGGAATTGTTTAGACTGGAGAAAAGGAGGCTCAGCGGTGACCTTATCACCCTCTACAACTTCATGAAACGAGGTTGTAGTCAGGTGGGGTTTGGCCTCTTCTCCCACATAACAGGTGACAGGATGAGAAGAAATTACCTTAAGGTGAGCCAGGGGAGGCTTAGGTTGGACATCAGGAGGAATTTCTTCACAGAAAGGGTTGTCAAGCAAATGACCATCAATGTTCTTCTTTCTTTGACTTCAGTTGCTAATATGACCTTTCAACAATTTTTAATCTGCTTTAATGCATGTGACCAGTAATCAAAGCAATAGTCAGCCCCTGTATTTTCCTGGTTTTATCACTGTACTACAGTAGCAATCAAGAAGAGTGAACTGACAACGTTTATGGCCTGTGGCTAAGCAATTAGGAGAATCAGTACTGGATTACATCATCTTAAAGCAGATTTGTTGTGAGTGAACTAAGTTAACTTTCACACCCTGGATATCACAACAGTTTTAATTTTTCAGTAACATCTTGTGTAAAAAAATCATAAGCTTGGCTGGATTATTTCTGACACCCTGGAAAACACTGTGAAAAGCCATTCTTGTGCAGTTTTTTGATACATTAAGGATATGTCATAAATCTTCCCATTTTGCTTCATTTTGCACAATTTAATCACAATAGCCCCAGTAAGTGACACAGAAGTAAAATTCTCTGAAAATTATTAAAATATCTGTTACTTAAAAACATATAATGAATACAACAATGAATTTGGCATCACTTTTTCAATAGAAAAAAAAAAAAAACCTCATTCCTTAGCTCCAGGAAAATTCAGCTTAAAGAGATAGAGGAAGGAGTTACATAATATAGAAAGTTATGTCCCTCATTATGTTGACATTCTGGTTTATTTTGAAAGTAAAAAGCCCTGGCATGTGTTTTTTCTTCTCTACTTTTTTTTCTTTTTTCTTTTTTTTTTTTTTTTTTTAATTTTTGCTGCATAGCTGTGTAAAATGCAACATAAGTAATTGGCAGAGAATATTTTGTTGACAGCGAAGTTTTTACCCCAGTAAAGGTGATGCACGTCAGCGGAGCATCCTTTCTGTCACCTCATGTGCTTGTATCAGAGACATTACTAATTTGGCAGGCAAAACTCTTCCACATCTATCCTCCTTTGGGGCTGGATGATTGCCTTGAATGCCTGTCTCTGTGAGTTGGCATTAGCGTGTACTAACTATTGAGCTTATGTCAGTCTTATCTAAGCCTGGCAATGCACTGTTAAATCTGTGAGCATAGAGAAATCACTTCTAAATCACTATTTCATATGCACTTTTAATGTGCATTTTAGAAGATTTCTTTATTTCAGTCATATTTGTATAGCATTTCTGAAAAATCACTAAGGTAAATTGAAAGTTTTGTGTATGCATTTTTATTGTATGTAAGGTATGTAAGTAAAAGAATATGTGTGTACATATATTGCATACATGTGCTTTATCTTATTATATGCAATATGATATGCATGTAACTCTGATTAAGTAACTATGCATGTAACTCTGATTAAGATGCTATTTTCTGTTCACTGGTAAAATATGGGCTATTTGCCAGAGCAACAAGGTACAGTAAAAATCAGTGGGAGATGATTAAGACTAGGAGCTCATAGTGGTGCTGCTTTCCATTTGGTGTATTGAAAAGTTCTTTACCCAGACTTTTTTTAAATTGGCAATACACTTCTCTGAAGTGTACGATTGATATCTGAAAACTATCTACAAATAGATACAAACTATCAACAAATAAATCTAAGAAATTATCTAGAAACACTTGATTCTGTTTTCAGATTAACAATAATCTAAAACAGTTGTCAATAACCATCACAAATCCTAGAAACACCACCCAAATTTCCAAGAAGGATATGAAATTGCTGTAGTCCCCAAAAAGTCATTTACACTGTTGCAGTTGTCTGCTAGAGGAAAGGTAGACTACTGGTTGGCTTCCCTGAGGCTGTTTATCAGAAGGAAATTGCAACCTGTTGACATTGTTTAAAAGAAGATTTCAAATTATTATATAAAATGGTGTTAGAGAGCTAGATAGTTCCATATTTGAAGGGAAGCAACTATGGGGATACATGGCTTCAAACTGAGAGAGTGAGCAAGTTTAGATTAGATATTAGGAAGAACTTTTATTAGGAAGAAATTCTTTACTGTGAGGGTGGGAAGGTGGTGAAACAGGTTGCCCAGAGAAGCTGTGAATGCCCCATTCCTGGAAATGTTCAAGGCCAGGTTGGATGAGGCTCTGAGCAGCTTGGTCTAGTGGAAGGTGTCCCTGCCCATTGCAGCAGAGTTGGAAGATGATGATTTTTTAAGGTCCCTTCCACCCCAAACCATTCTATATTTCTATGATAGAAATATCACCTCACATCAGGTGGTATTGGTGTCATGGCAACTGCCATTTCTTCTCTAGATGGCTGCAAGTAAATGGTTGAAAATAGCTTTGGAGTGATGTAAGATGTGCTTTGTTTACATGAAGTTGTCAAATGTGTGGGAAGAGTTTTTCTGTTGAATGCTTGGCATGAACTTGGAAGAGTTGTAACAGAGGGAAGTGGGTGGGTGTTGTTTTCCCTGAAAGCAATAGTGAAAGTACTAGAAGGTTATTTGTCTGGATAAGCTAACAAGGCAGTTTCAGGGTTTAAAGATCATAACTTAAATATGTCGGCGTGTGGTGATACTTGCAATGAATAGAGTCCTGCCTCCTGCGGGTAAGGAATATGAGTGCACATCCAAGGTCTGTAGTAGGAGAGGCAAAACACAAAAGAAAATCAGGGAAACAGGCTGCACAACAGGCGGCAGCAGGAAGACCTGACAACTAGGAATCGATCCAGTTCTGAGGAGTCAGGTTCAAACACATGGGGCCTACGTTACTTTGTAAAGGGAGGGTTGTGCACTGCAAGGTAAAACCATTGCATAGCAGCTCCTCACTTCAATTCATAACATTCCTCCTCATCTGTCTGCCTTTGCATCAGGCTGGCCATGTATTTGTTCTAAACCAGGGTGTTTTGTGAGCTTTCTGCCCTGAGTAATTTTCTTCCTATCCCCTTATTTTTATACCAAGGTGGCTTTAACAAAAGCTGCCTCCTTCAGTGTTGTTGGAGAAGGTTCTCCTTCAATTACAGCAGTTCACAGTTAATGTGTAGACAAGCATATCCTGTAAGCACTGCACAGGGAATAAAACAATAGCCTTTATTTCATGTCTTTATTTTGCCCTTTTTAATATCTTAAGTGAAGATATCATTAGGTCATGATTCACTAAAGTTCACATAAATTCGTGAACAGGGCCATAAGTTTTATTTGTTAGGCAGGGGAAATAGTTGATATTTTTAAGCAATACAGTTACCTTTTAGAAACCTTGATCCACTAATAAAACATCTGTGTCATAGTGAAATATGTTGTAGAGTCTCTGATGGCCTAAACAGCATACAAAGTATTTGCCACCAAAGCAAGCAAGCTGGCAATTTCTGGCAACATCTGGTGGAGCCCTGCTGGAATGGGCAGAAAGGGCATTTCTCCTTACTGCCATAGCTTTATCACTGTTTGCAGTTTTTTTACTTTATCATATTCTATGAATATCAATTGTATCAATATAATACAGAGGGATTCGTTTATCTACTCATATTCTCTAAAAAGGTGTTACCATTAAAGCGTCATAAAGCTGTTCAAAACAAAAGATGTTTCTGGACCACATCAATATTATGAATGGCTAATGCAAACCAGAAAATATAATACATTTTCCAGTAAAAGAGCTACAGCAAAATAAACTTAAATCTTTTGGAGCAATATAACTTTTCTGTATTCAGTTGTAGTTTAAATAAGAAACAATTAAATTGCCACAGGCTTCTCACTTTAAAAACAATTTCAGAGGTATATAAATTCAATAACATTGCCTCTTTCTAAAAGTGACAGCCTCTGGAGCTATTTTCCATGCATGGCCATACCTTCACAAGGACTCTCTCATATCAGGAGGAGAAAGTCATTCCAATTTGGGTAAGACTGATGTATCAGCCCGGAAAGAGAAAATATGTCTTCACAGAGGATTATGATTATGTTCAAGTAGTTTATGGAATCAGGGGTTTTGAAGACAAGGGTTGTAAGGAATGTCTAGAGGATGGCCAGCCAAAGTCACATCACTAAACTCTGTTAAACTGTAACGACAGAAGTTATACTTCCTTTACTCAATACATAAAGTCCTTCCACAGCTAACAGGGGAGGGAGCCTGCACAGAGTTCACATCAACACTAGAGATAGATATTAATTTCTGTACTGGATTGAGTAATTATTCTGTTAGGTAAAATGTGTACTTTTCTAAAGCTTTTTAGTAGTTTTGCTGTGTCTGAAAACTAATCTGCTGAAAAGTTACAAATGCCCAAACCTCATCATTATCTCAGCCAAAAATCAATAACCAACAACATTAAGCAACTTGAATACAGGACAAAATCAACATTACCTGGTGCTTTCTATTATTCTCTGAAATGCCTTTCTTAGACTTTGTGTGTCTCTGTAGAAGTGTCAGTATTTTTGTTATGTGGACTGATATATCCACTTACTCTTGCAGCGATTCTGTTGTGGTTGTAGTCTAACTAATACCTCCCCAAAGAAATCAGCTCTTATCTGCCTTCTCTCTGGAACTTGGTGAAGATATCATAGTCTGTAGGAAATAAGATTAGAAGTGAGCTCCAAAGGTCATCTAATCTATCCCCATTACCTCAATATCACCTTCAGGGAATATGGCAATGGCATCTACTCCTCTTTTGTATTGTAATTCTTCTCTGCTTCATGACTTACTGGTGACAGAAACAGCATATTTTGAAAAATGCAGGTGTTCTTATTCCTGGAACAACTCTTCTCTTTTATTTGAGGAAAAAATGAAAAATGTTTCTTGTTATCTGTCTATGGCACAAAGTATTTCTGGATCATGTACTAACATGACCAGTCTAGTATATTCTTGGCATTTCTGGAGAAGACCAAACTAAATGGGGGGAAGCCCTAAATGTAGAGCTCAGGATTTTTTCATCAAATTGTTCTGTATGAAAATGTGCAAGAATTACACAGATGGATTTCTCTATGAAAAAATTGTTAGTTTTGGTGCATTTTCTGGTTTAGAACACAGAAAAAGATTTCTGCTTGATTTTATGTCAAAAGGTCTCCCTTAAAAAATTCTGAAATTTCAGTATTTGGTCTTCAAAACCCACCTATACTTGGAAATTTAATTTTATAAACAAAAATAAACACTAGAATAATTCCATCTCTGATAATATTTAACTAAAGTATTTTCTTTGGTTGAATTCTTTTAGTTTTAGTTGGTTTTCCTTCTTTAGATTATCAGTATATGATAATTTTAGACCAGGATGTAGACTGGAATGTTTCATAATGCCCCAATTTGAAAAATAACCAAAGGTGGACAGAGACTTAAAAGTATAAAGGCCGTTTGTATGCTATAGAACTTGAATAAAATGTTCTTTCCTATGGTTCTGTCCAAATAATTATCTGTCAAAATCACTTGTCACGTCTGCTGTAATACAGGTCTTGATTTCTATACCCTTTGACTGAGATGTCTTACACCAGATGAGTATAACTGGACATACCTGACTTCTGAGTTTTATTGGTAGAGATCCAAAAAAAGATACCTACATTTCTGTGTATTTAAGATACAAGCAGCTAGGAATTGATACTTCTGAAAATTTAGATTTTAAACAGAAGATGCAAAACTGTTTTGGTATGCAGAAGCAAATTTTTCATTCTCAGATGATTTGGAATATAAGATATTACACGTTCTCAACATAAATTTGAATGTACTTTTCTTCTGTCTTTACCTTCATAGTTCCAGACTTGAAAAGATTGTTAAGATCATTGACAGTGTATCTTAAGAGGAGATAAACATCCATGCAGCTTTGAAAATCTGATCCTATAGAGCCAGAGTATATCACTCTCTCATCTCCCTGTCTGATCTATTGAAATACCACCCTTCTGCGAACTTGAAGTAAGGATATTGTAGTTCTTCAGACATTCCTGAAAATTAATTTGATCTGCAATCTATAATGTGCTTTTGTTTGAAAATTGGCAAAAGAAATTAATTTTAGTAATTGTATCAAGAAGGTGTCATTGACCTCCTTTCCTAGATTCATCTGAAACCAGCATATCACAACTCAAAAGACTTCTTATAATAGCTAGATGTCTTTGTTGCCCACTGAGAATCACAGAGCATGAAAATTGCATGTTTTATTTTGCTATTGTTTGGAATTAGAAGTTGATGGTCTTCCTTTTGATGTATTTAAAATATTATCCTGTTATAATTCTATATTCAGTGAGATTGAATGAAAAGGTTGTGTGGTGTCACTTTATACAATTGCCATTTAATTTCTTATTTCTTTCTTGGCAAGTAAATACAATTTCTAAATGTAATTGGTGTAATTATATGCACTGAACAACTTTATGTTGAGCTTCATGTTATATCACATATTCCATTTATATAGTTGATTTTAATTGTAAATTACAGTCTTTAAAAGTCACTGCTTGTTTCCTTTGCTCATTGAAGAGGTTGACTGTTGTTGAACTCAGATATATCTCCTAATTTAGTCAAAAACATTATTTTCTACACTGGTGTTCTTTTATCTACTTGGGATTAAAAGGAATGAATTTTTTAGCATTCACATATCTGAAAAGGTAATTTAATCAAAATTTTGCACATTTTTCCAATAAATGCATATAATTGTAAGCACAAAATTGCTTAACTTTTAAAAAAAGCCTATCCTGAAGTTAGGAAAAAACCCCAAACATTGACACTTCTGATGTTTCTCTAAAAACTGAGGTACAAGCTTGTAAACACTACCTAGGTCCTGAGTAGGGGAGAGAGGTGTGTAATCCCACACTGAGATCCTAGGCAGAGAGAGAGAAGGCATCCTTCATCAGCTTCTGTCACAGCTCTACAGTAGGGTTGTCTTCCTTCCTATTGCTTTTGGTGTTTTTATAGCAAATTCTAAGGTGAAACATTATAATGGACAATGTCCATTTGGGATTGTATTTTTTTCCCCAAATAAATGTAATTTTTAAAAAATTCTGATGCCTCTCACATTTTTTCTGTTTTTGTTTGTTTGTTTTTTGCTTGTTTTTGGTGGGTTTTTTTTGTTTTGTTTTTGTTGGGCTTTTTGTGGCACTGGTGGTGGGGGCTTCCTTTTTTTTTTGTGCTATAATCTCCTTTCATACCCCTGTTGTGGAGATTTTGTTATGTAATGTAAGATGTTCATCAGCCTGTTGCTCACAGATTTCTCCTATATTTGACATGATGTATAGTTAGTTTCTAAATTTTTCAACAAAATTTATGTGAATCATTTGTATTCCACTGCTTATTACATTTGTAAAGGATTTAATAGAACAGAAAATTGGTAAGTAAAAAAACTTTTCCTACTGTACAGATCTTAAACCCTGCTCTTTTAAAATTGTACTTGGTAGGGTCTGTTTTTGGTCATGTTATATCCAGCTTCAGGTTTAGAGTTTCTGTTAAAATTGTTCTTATGACCTGTTCATGTCTCTCCGAAACACACTCTGTATTCTAAAGTGAGGGTGCCTTTTTACATCATTAAAATGATACGTGATTGAAATTTCACATCACTGTTGCTTTTTAAAAGGCTTTGCACAGTGCACAGATACTAATTCAGATACTATTGTCCTCCAGGATCTGGATATCTACTGTGACCATTCAGAGAAAGGCAGAAAACACAAAACCCATTGGCTAGAGTTAGTAAGAACAGTTTCTTGCACCAAGAACAAGGAAGCTAATAAAACATATAGTCAGTATTCCATATTAATAGAGACGCTTCTGTAAGTAATTCTTTCTAAGAGTAAAGTGGGTATGCAGTGCTGCTGATGACATTTTGCTCTATGAACTACTGGAAATAAAATTACTGTATGTAATACAGAAAAATGACAACAATGTAGGTGCTTTCATGCTGTAGCCTAGTGACAATTTTTATCAGGGTTAAATGCATTCATATGTTCCATTAAAACAACTGTAACTCTGAAATTTCAATTATTTTTGCATACATTTATTTTCATTAACTCTGAATTTTCATACTCTGAATCAGGACCGTTTAAAGAATCACTTCGCAAAATTGTTAAAATTGTGTGCATAAGCATTTTTTAAATAATAAAGGCTGTGCCTCTATTTTAGGTCAGCCAAATCAATATGAATGTCTTCAGATTCCTCAGCAGCTAGCAGCAGGTGAGGGTTTTCTCTGCCTTTTCTTCTGGAATGATTTATCTGCAGCAACAGGAATGAGAGACAGTAAAAGAGTGGCAGGAGGATGTGGTAACACCAATGATAATTCAATTTTTCAAGATATTTTGTATTGACCTCACTTAGGATATCAAATTCAGATATATTAAGTGTATTTTAATGCAAATGATAGCACTATTTTAAGAAGATCACTTTCACCTGTAGTTCTATAAGATTCTTCAGTCACTATTTGCTTTAGAAATTCCTAATGAACAAATGAAGCAAACCACCCTAAAATTTCCACAAAGAGTTTGGGACACAAAAATAGTAATTCAAATTTTCCACTTCATGAATGTTGAGCAGTTTGACTTAAACTAAGACTTAAACTAAGAGTAAAGATTTATCTGTTGGAAATTTCAGTGTATTATGCAAATATGTTATTTCTTTACCTGAATGTTGGCTGAAGATCTTATTAACAGAATATCTATTCCCTACACTCTATACTAAAATCCTGTGCCTTAAAAGATTTTTAAGGGCTCGAGGATTTTCTTTTTCTGTTGTTTTCCAGAACTGAAATTTTCTCATTCAGCAAGAGCTGATGAATAATGTTCTCCTATGGCGTATTCCATAGACAATGTCCTTTTTCCAAAATTGCTGCTGCCTCCTATTGCTCTCAATGGGATTGAAGCCACAGTTGCCCTCAGCAAAGATACACTTCTGCAAAATGACTAATGCTTCCCATTGCTTCCAATATGAGTGGAACTGCTCTTAGATAGGATAATTGTTCCTGAAGCACAGGAAATAACAAAAAACTTTAGCTAGCAATGGTGGCTATATCAGAAATGTGGGATCAAGATGTTGTCTTTTTAGAATAGTTTTAGTAAATCTAAAATTGCAAATACTGTTCTATGACAATTGTAAGAAGTTGCAAGATTGGTAGAACTAAAATGCTGTGGGAGATGTAGCTGAGTCCAGTTATACATTTATTTCTAACAGTTTCTTGGGTTTATAATTTTTATTTTTTAAATTTCTTTTCAGTATACAGGCATGTGCTGTATACTTTCATCATTATTTTACCTTACCTTTTCCACTCTTTCATTTAATATAATAGTTTTTGACAGAGTTTGTTGCCAAAAGATTAATAAAGAGAGCAAATGTTCAGGACAGCAAATAAGATGCCAATCTTAATTATTCAGAGAAAGAAACAAGTTATTATATTCTACCAATATATATTATACTCATTAAAATTATCATCAAATAACCCCAAATGTAGCACACTGACATCATTTGGATATTATAATTAAAACAAAGTATTAAAAAAATTGTATTATAAATAAAATTAACATAACCTGCAATTTGTTTATTAGTAGATATTTAATATATTCAATTGTTTTGAGCCAATAATATCTATAGTTTGGGGATGTTACTGTTCTGCTACTGTTACTAAATCTTAGGAGTGTCATAGATATTTGAAGTGCTTTTCCCTATTTTAGTGGCTATTTCTTTCTCAACTTGTTTCAAGATTCATTGTGTACCTGACAAATTGTAAGAACAAAAAGCACAGTAATCATTCTTTGAAATCATTAAGGAGTAGTTAACATCGATACTTTAAAGGGAGAAAGACGAATACACTTCTTTGTATGTATTTATTACTGCTTTCAGATATCTGAAAATAGTGTTTGCTGCTGTTTGATCTCTTGACGTCAAACTGGTTCTTGCTGGAGGCAACAGTGCCACTAGAGCGTTTCGACCTTGTTTTCTTCTATTTTGTCCTTTTTCAGGCCATTTGGTAATGTAAACAGGGAATACACATATTTTTAAATGACAGTTGCAAAACTAAGGCCATGCATTATTTCTAAAGTGAAAAACTGGAGGGTTTTTTTTTCTTTTACTAGGGTATTTTGCTAGCAAAACTTGTATTGATAGCTTCAAAGCATATGTAGTAATCTCAATGAACTTTGACATATGATCACAAGAGAAGAAATATAGGAGTTGTAAAAACAAGGAATAAATGTGGAATGCTTCTATTTCATAAGTGCCACTTAATGGACTTTAGTGAGCTCTTACCTGGTTTTTAGTGATGAAAGATCAGAATTATCTCCTGTCTAATTTCTTTGTTCACATTGGTAGTTTTTGGTATTCTAGTGACATAGAAGCATTAAGATCTCATTGCCATATTATAGCTCACCATCTAATTTGTGACCTCTTCTTTAATAATTGCAAAACAATATCCATAAAATTTCCAAATTAATTAACCAAGGATATTTAAATCCTTGAGTTTATAGATTCAAAAGGAAACAGATATCCCAGGCCAAAAAGTGTGTTGTGTTCTGGGGTAATGTAACAATTAGCCCAAAGAAAGAGTGAGGGGCCAAAGGATTGAATATTGGTTTGTTTTATAATAAAGGCTTTTTCAAAAGAGATTCTGGTATTTACTAATGATAGCATAACTAAATTTAGCAACAAAGAAAAAAGGAAAAATTAATTGTGTGCTAAGCTTCAACAATGAATTTATGCACACCTAAAGAAAGGATAGCGTATTAGGAGAATCATGTCCCAAAATAGCATTGTGTTCACATCTAAGTAGTTAAAAGGGTAAGCTGAAGCCAAATAGTTTGTGGTTATTGGTTTGAATTGGAATAGTTTGTAGACTGTTAAAACTCAGATGGTGAAGTTAGAGATCTAGTGACCTTTGGGTTTCCTCTAGAGTCAGTGGGAAAGGTCTCCATTTCCAGAGTAGTTCAGAAAACCTGTCTCAGATTTCTGCTCTGATGAGCCCCTTGTTTTTACATGGATTATCTAGGAAGCTAAGGCTAAAACTATTTCCTAATATTGCTACTTAAGTAATGTGTCCAAGCATAGGATTCAAAACTATTCTAGTGCCTGAGCATATAGTGAGAGATATTACTATGAAATGGAGAAGATACAGAGAAGGTGAGGCAAAGTCTACCACAAAAGAATGAAATGACTGTTTGAAGACAATGTGGAAAGTCCTACATTTATTCTGGAAATAGAAGATGAATTCACACCTGGAATTGTGTGAAAACAATAGCATGTGGCAATATTCACACAGAGAGGAAAATAAGGAAGGTGTAAAGTGCAAGTGACGTGCTCATGGTCACATGGCAAGTGGGTAGCAGATTCAAGAATTACACTAGGTTTTATTCCCTGTACAGGTTATATTTGCTGTCCTGCATTGATTTCAGTGCAAATTTCTCAAAGACTTAGGATTTACCTTTGCTCTATTAAACTGACAGTTTTCTGATGGATCTAGAGTTGTTGTGAACTGCTAAATAGGAGTCATAGAATATGGCTGAATGTTTTTTTGTAAAACAACAAGATTTGTCATGTTCTATCAGAAAGAACATGTCAAATTCAGTAGTGACCATTCCTCATGTTGCATTGTAGAAATCTCTTCCAAATTCTTTCCAGTCATGCAGTACTTAATGTGAAGACTTTTTCAGAACCTGCCAAAGGTTGTCAGTGCATTGTCTGACGTGTGATACAGAATAATCTTATTTAGCATGCATAATTATGATCTGTGGATCAGAAGATCCCTTTGTCTGAACTGGTTTAGATTTTTAATATAATTTATATCAGCATTTTATGGTGTTTACAATTTCAAAACTGAGCTGCAGCGTTGGCTATAATGCAGTAAATTCACATGTTGTTTCACTGGAAACAGTACTCTCATGTGTGGAGAGGTGAGGATCTCTTTACTATTTAATGACACTATATCTTTCTGCATTTTAATTTTTCCAGGTCTTTTCAGATAATTCTATGCAGCATTTAATTTCTTCTTCAGTTGCATTTCTTTCTAAAATTGCTAATTGTTAGTTCGGTTTGAGCTTTTTTAGGCAACTCATAGTACTATAATAATGTGAGCCGTACTTTGGGATGCTGAAAAGGAAGGAAGGAAGGAAGGAAACGTTTTCTGTTGCCTGCTAAAACCCTTTCTCATTATTTTAGCCATTATTTGTATTTTGCTTGTTGTGTCATTTTCATTGCATTCAATTTAGATGAGTGGAGTAAAACAGAATTATTTTTCTGGTCCTTGCCATGGTGTAGATCAGAATGAAAGGTGGGGTGACTCATGTAATTTGCACGGTGACAAGATTAAGAACAGGTTGCTTTAGTATAACAACGCTTCTTTATTTTAACTTTGTATTACCTTGAGGCACTGTTACATATGCCATAGTAAAGTATTGCCTTTCCTTTTATACATGGGTATGTATCAGTGAATGTAGTGCAAAACCCTGACTCATACTGATTTGAATTTTCTTAAGAGTAATATTAAAGATACTTCTCTTTTATTTAGGAAATACAAAGCTTAGAAACAGAATTAATTTAAGCCAATTAATACACTTTAGGCTATATTGTATTGTCATAATGTGTCCCTACATTTAATATTGACTTCATTACTTTAACTTCTTTTTTTAAAACTTTTTTACAGTACTAATTTAAGAAAACTTGCAAGTAATAAGAAAAAAATGGAAGTATGTGGTCAAGGTGCATGGCCAGATCAATAACAATTTGTTGGAATATCAGGGAAACTGTTCAATGCTATACATTCCATTAGTGCTCAATACAATCACATACCAAGGCATGTGCAGTTTCCTGGATGTTGTATTGGAATTGTTCATTACATAAACGTAGAAAAAGTTCTATATCTCAATAATTCATTTTTCTGTCACACACCATTGACATTTAGGATTGCATCATATATTTTTTTTTTTGGTTTTTTACTAAGCAACTTTGTAAAACTAATTCCTTGCGGACTTTTGAAATAACCACTCATTTTTGTGTTTCCTAGAAACCAGTTTTGTTGAGTCAAGACATTGTTTCTGTGCTTCCCAAGACTGGCAGTCTATTGCAGTAACTCTGTTCCAAGTGATAGTAAGACCTCTGAAAATATTTTTGGATTCTGTGAGTTACCCAGAATTTGTAGGTTGAAAATATTCTCCTCAAGAGGGGACTGTTTCGCAAAAAATCACACTCAAGACCCTGTGTTTTGAGAATGCCACTACATTAATTATATTTTTAAACTGCTACTAACAGTAAGTGCAAAAATCCATAATCCTTAATTAATGTACCTTGTCAAGAGCACCTCTTGATGTCATGGTCTCTCAAGTTTGTTTTACAATTCTTCTCCCATACTACGTATAATTAGGTACTTTTACACTGTAAGAATTTCTCCAGTGATGTGATAAGTTATTTAAGTTTTGCATAGTTAAAGCTGTCCACACTATTTTTACTATATCAATTTGTTGAATTTTTGTTTTGCAAAGTCCTCACCTATTAGTAATTCTGGAAAAAATTTGAAGAAAAGATGCTAAGAAAATTACTGGGAATTTGCTCTTTTTGGCTGATTGCAAGGAACTGAGTCACATTTGTGATTATATCAAGTAACTCAGTTTCATGTGCATTTTTCAAAAGTACAGTGTAATCTGTTTCTACTGTCATTCTAATCTTTACAAATAAAGTAAAAGTGAGGCAAAAATGATGTATTAAGAAGTTAAAAGTCTGCTTAATGTTAAGTACTACTTGTATGAAGGATAGGAAATAATGATGCTACAACACATTGTGTTCAGGTTGAGTAATGATACTTCGTGATTTTAGTGTGAGGAAATAAATATTCTGAACTGAATTGAACTTGGGGAAAATTCAGGTTTGTATATAGATTTATGTTTACAGCCAGGCTTTCCTCATTAAGGCAACCATTAATTTGATAATCAAACTAGAGTAGAAACAGCTGGTTTTTTTATTGTTGCTTTCGCTGAGACTTTTCTTTCATGATAAAAATGACATATGTAAAGTAAAGTCTAGGGAACGTACATGGATAATAACTTGCAAGCATTCAGTTTTACTCATGCATATTTTAAAACCTATTTTGTGTCTTAGAATCTAATTAACTGCACACTGAAGTTCTTTGAAGAAATATAGTTCGAGTATTAGTGAGATCATTCACTTTGCAATGGAAGGGGCCAAAAAAGGTCCCAAGAATGCTTACATTTGACAAATCATCTTTATTTTTGTGTGAACTATGAGGCTCTGTGTTCTTGTCACTTAAAAATCAGGCTTACAATTTCTACTTTAAAAGTCAGTGCAGAGGTGGGGACATCAAACATTGTGCAGTAAAATATGATTTGCAAGCAATGCAACAGTGTTGTCTAAATTGCAATCCAATCTTTGTAAATTCTTAGGCAAATCTGTGTAAAGTTAATAGCGAATGCTTCCTGTAATCTTTAAAATTGTTCTGCAGTCGCTGAGTGCTGAAATGATAGTGGCCTTTGAGAAGTTTTAGCAAAATGTTTACTCTTAATGACTATATTCATGCACAGCTAGTCAGACCTTCTATGGCAGCCGTCCAGTTTAATCAATTATGCTTCCATATTAATATTTTTTTGTAAGAATCCAAATTATGTTTCACACTTGGAAGCATGTTGCTTGTAATTTTACAAATGTTTGCAGAGCTCTTAATTTTACATTTGTACATGATAACTCTTGAGAACTGGATATTCAAATCCAACTTTTATTTAGTTTCTTTTGAGTTTTCTGGTAGTGATGATTAAAAAATTGAATTTAGAGTAGCTATTAGATAACCAAGGGGTATCTTATGGCAAAGCTGACCTTCTCTGCAGAGCAGATACAACTTTCTAATCCACAGATATGCCAAAAATGCAAGAATTGTGTATTAGAGTACTAAAGGAAGGGGCCATGCTAAATTTTCCAAGAGGAATGAGGAGCTCTTGCAAACCCATCCGTCTGAAGGACTCAAAAACTATGCAATACACAGAAGGAATTTTCTCTTAGACTCTAGTACTGTATGTGTTCTGACATACACATTGCCAAGACTTTAGAAACAGGCTGTTGTCAGGTATCCAGAGAGCAACACTAGTATTTCCATGGGTTTCAACTCTCTCACACTCCTAATCCTTCAGGTTTGAAGATAGAATCAGGAATTGCAATCTAATCTCCTTCTTATATCATTGTATTCTTCTTTTCTCTTCTTTTCTGCATTTTAAGGCAGCCAGGACCAACTTTGTGAGTGATCAGTTGATATTGAAGGCATGACACATAAGCACCCATATCTATTCCATTTCCTTTCTCCTCTTAAAACCTTGCCCTTTGCTCTCCCTTTCCTCATCTCTCCCCCACTTTAGTTCAAGGGATATTGTTGGCTGGAGTGACACTGAACCATTGAGATGCACGACAGGGCTTTCCTGGGCCGTGCTTCTCATCACCTACACAGAATCCAGTGCTCTGTGAGGAGGCAAGAGACCAGAAGCCAAAGCAGATCTCTGCTAGTCAGCTTGTGCAGCAGCAGAGCGGATGCTCAGCTCTGACTTCACTTACGGATGTCTGCACCCTGGACACACGCACTTTCCCATCCGTATTTTTTCCAAATGTTAAACCATCCGGGAAGCTATCCAGAAACTCTGCTGCATTTAGTGCAGCAGACCTAGAACTGTTCATTTGGAAGGTTTTCAGACCTGTCTGCTGGCATCTGTCACCATGTGTACAGTACTGCCTGGGGTCAGCTTGCTGGGGAATGTGCACCTCTGCACTGCCGCGCAAGGAAGGGGCGCTGGTTGCTTACCGGCAACTCTCCAGGTACAATTTGAAATCGTTCCTGATCTGCCGGGTTTGGTTGCAGTTCTGTGGCTAAGAGCAGCCTAGCAGATAGGAAATGTGCTATCTTACATATCCTTCAACTCTGCAGGAGGTTATGGGGGGCTTGAATATGCTGTCTGTAGATGTGGGAGGGGGAAACTGCCTCTAGCCTGGAGAGGCTCTCCATGAGGATATATGAAGAGACAACTCATTTTGAAAAGGCCTAATGGCTGGAAACGTGTCTCTTTTTTTGCTGTTTTAAAGATTAAGATTTAATTGCCTAAAAAATCTAGAGTTAATTACTAATTAAATATGATCTGTTAACAAATAGTCTCTCTAAAGTGTAGCAGAAATAAGAAATGATACAGAAGTCCACTTCTTTTAGTATTCCTTCCAGTTCCATGGGAGCCCTGGTGGGGGGAATATTTACCATACAGATATTTTGATACACAATTTTGTGGAGTGATACATTTTTATTGAGGACAGTCAAGGAGAGTAGCTACATCTCCCCTTGTTTCCTAAGCATGAATGAGAGATGCAAGCATGCTATTGCAATGGCAGTCATCACATTCTGCAATTGTAATGCTAGCTGTACTGAAGCAAGGACAGAAGAAGACCCATGTGTTTTGGAAATTGTACAATAAAACCTGGTCTTGATAGAGTGCTACTCTACTCTCTGTTGCATTTACTTTATTTATGGCTAGAGAAGTACATACTATTCTTGAATCTAAATTGTCTGTTCTCTCCTTTATCACTGACTCCTGTCGCTATAGGACACGAGAAAGCAATGCGAGCCACTTGCTACCTTGCAAGGCAAAAAGAGAGCGTTTATTTTCTGACTCCAACTTTTATACTTCTCCAAAGGTGACAGTGGATTGGAGAGTGAACGGGCCACCTCTCCGAAGACATTGGACAAAGCACTAGTACATCAAGTCTCTCCACCCCCATGGAGGAATGCAAAACAATACATTATTTACAGAAACTGTGTGGGAAAGTTTCCTAATAGAATGTAAATTCAGAAGGCTTAAGAAAACTCAAGAATCAGGGCGACAGACTCCCTGGAAGTCAATAAAGTTATGCAAAGATTAAATCAGGGTGAGAATACAGTTGAAATTTTCACACTGCAAAATTATATATCCAAAATAATATTAGGTTATGAAAAAAAACCTTGTCAAAACCAACATTGAACCTTATTACATGTTTGAGTTGTAAGTGGTTATTATGTGTACATGCAGATATAGGAACCGTTAGGTACTAGGAAAGCACTAAGCATTAGTTTACTTTGTTTTGTGGTTTGTGCAGATTAACAAGATAGCAAACATCCGTTTTAGTCATGGTGACTTGCATATAGTTTCATGATATGAGCATCTGACTAGTGCAACAGACATTACCTGCAATTCTCTTAAAATGATGTAGTACCTGTCATTAAAACTGAGGTTGTTTGCTTTTTGAAGGAACAGCACAATAGCACTTGGCAGTACACTCTAGTTTACTAGCTAATAGGTCAGACAGGCTAAGATGGCTCTTCTGTCCAAACAGAAGGGTTGAATATGTTGCTTCTCTCTTATTTCTGAAGTGTGTAATCTAGTTCCACAGACCATCTGCTTGGTTGCTGTAATATTTCTCCTTTTTATCCTGCCTAACAAAATGAAGGTGTACAACAATACCCAGGGGATTATTGAAATGATGCCTTTGAGCCACATTTGTGTATTTTTCCTATTTTCCTGTTCTATTTTCCTATTTTCATATTCATTTTGGCAATAGATACATAGATACATTTGTTTCATATTTAATCTTTCTTTTCTAAATAAAGTTTTGTTGCCCTAAGAAGCAGTATTGCAGCAATGTTAATGTGTTCTCTCACACATATGTTCCTGAAATTTGTGGCCAGTAATAGAATTTTATTGGATTGGTTTGTTTCAACAGTGACAACTGAATTTTTTTTTAAAACCTGATATTGCAATGTGACATTGCTGCTTTGCTGTGACTAAATACTTGCTTTAGTCTTGTTTTAAATGGCAGTATCAATGCATTATGTAGAGATTACCATAAACTGTTGCCCCTCTTCTGGATAGGATAGTTTGAAAATCCTATAGTATAGAGATCAATTCAGTGGAAAAGATAGTTTATTCTATGGTATTTATTTAGTAAAGTAAAAAATGCATTTATACAGACAAATTGGCATGGGTTCCCAGAATGCACATCTCAGAACATTGCAAGAAAAGAACGGTGTAAAAATATTCTGTCATTGGTTGCAACTTAAGTCAGATGGCAAATCTGGAAATAGACATTCAATGTTCATTCAGGTGCTGTGACTCAGAGGTGAAGTGAACGGACCCGGCACTGCCGCGGTCAGAGCTGTAACACTTTGGAGCCACTCTTGTGGAAAGAGAAGCCGGAGAGGACAGGAGGTGAGCAGTGATTGCATTGGTCGTGTCAGGCTGGTCCTGGGCATTTTGGCACTGGCAGGCCTGTCAGAGCAATGACTGCCCCCGAGGAGGTTTCAATTCCGCTGCATGCTTTGGAAGTTTCTTTGGAGGTAGAGTTGTTGAAAGAGAAGCCAGGAGTAATAATTCGGCAAACCATTGCTGCCTATAAGGATGGAAGAAAAATACATGCATACATAGCGTGTTTATGTATAGATTTAAAAAATATAATATATATAAGTATATATTTATATATATGTTTAAAATCCCAGCTTCTCAGATGTGCTTCTACGTGATAAGTGGAAAAGATTTGAAAAACCATTATCCCAGCACCACGTTTTCATTACCTACCATTTTACTCTAGTCAGTGCAGCCTTGACTCTATCAAAGCTGCCACCTTTGTTTTGTTTACTTTGTTATTCTTGTTTGGAAAGCAGTGCAATTAGAGCTTTTCATGGAGGATAACAAGAGTGTCACTGGAAGTCTACATGTCTCGAACAGTTATCAGCTTTCTCATCTTACTAAAGGCTCCCAAATTATCTTCAAAATTTTTTTAGTTTCTTTGTATGCAAAAGCAATAAACTGAAAGAAGAATACAATTACTGGGGGTTTTTAAAAAATTTAGATGGTTTCTGAGGAGTTGAAATGGGCACAGCTAAATGGAAAATTACAAGACTCTCTAGACAATGAAGAATATTTTTCTTGTGTCTTGTCACTCTCATTTAGACTTTTCAAATTCTGGAATAATAATTCTTGTTGTTTAGGGTACAAAACACGGTAATCTCAATTGAATATTTAGAAATATCCATTTGGTCCAAATGTTTTCACAGTGACATTAATGTATAATGTCCCTGAAAAAAAAAACAAAATGGGATACCTTCTGCTTTTCTGTAGCAGTTTAGACTTCATTGTCCAGTTAAGTCTGAAACTGAAGGGACAAAAGAAAAGGTAAGACATTTGTCATACCTCTTGCAATCCTTCTTGCTGTGTGAATCATTATTTTTTTTTTTAGGGAAAATAATAAAAGAAGGATGATTCTATTCACTTTTCTTTTTTTTTTTTTGCAACTCTTTTGGGTAGAGTTGGCTTGTGCACTTCAGATTTAACTTCACCATGAATCTGTCTTCCTTACCAAATGCATTGTAATTTTATGAACCAACCTTTCCACTTGAGGCTAATCCTTTTAGGAAGAGGTAATTTTCCTGTTTATCTCAATTGACATGTTCCCTAAATTTCAATCTCTGCATTAACTTGACCTTAATTATGTGGCCTCATTGATAAAATGAAGGTTATCCAGGCAAGTTCCATGCATGGGTAATATTTTTTATTGTAACAATTTAAAATCTGAACCCTCTTCCTAATCTTTACCTTCAATCATTTCTAAAAATGTGTGTAAAGTATATTTATGGTGCTTTTTGGTCTTTTTTAGGTTCATAAAAAATAACTATTATATCTGAAATATATGCTCGGATGTAAACCTGCGTATTTCTATGTTTCTCTTTGCATAAGAATTTGATTTTGTAAATGCCATCATTTAGTCCTGATATGTTTCTACTGCTTAACGTTCATTTTTTAAAATTAATTTTCCTCCAGTCAGACATGCATTATGTACAGTAATAGATTATTACAAGTTGAAAGTCTTCTAGTACTGTCAGATAGACTTGGTCAGTCTTAAAATCTGAACCTCTGATTCATAGCTTTTAATCACTATTTAGATTAATAAAATTAGATTAAATACTTCTAATTTGAGCTATAGTTACTACTGTCTTAACTTAGAGTAAGCGGTAAATGCCTGAAATTCATGTATTAGAAATTCATTCTCACAGTCACAGAAGGCTGAGCAGACTTGCAAGTAGGAGAGGACTTCATGCTCCAGGTGTTGTCCTGTACAATTGAGTTGTTAGAAAGAGACTACAGTACTTTGGGAAAATCTAGCACTGCTGTTATTATCAGTAACATTCACAGCTGGTTTGTAGTAAAATGCAAGATGCTCTAGTCTGTGAATAAATATCTTTCTGACTGCACAGGATGATAATTGCTCTGCCAGCACTTTCTTTGGCACCTACTTATCTCAGCTGAAATGATTGATAAAAATATTTTTGTACTGATGTTGAACACTTCTAAATTATATAATGATTTTTGTATTATTTCACATTTACTCTGAAGAAAGTTCATGCTCAATTGAGTTTCACTGCTGTCAGTATCTTTATTAATCAGAATAGGAGAAGTATGGTTTGTTTCCCACCTTTTTGCACGAGATCGATTTTTACAGCAAGACTTCCTCTTTCTTTTCTTGGAGAGACATGGAGAGTTATGTATGAGGATATCAAGTCACTGACTTCAAACAGAAGACAAATTCACTAAAGTGAAAATGATTGTGATAGTTCTCTAATTTCCCCCACAGTGTATGTAAAACTGACTTTTAAAGTGTTTAGTGGATAATGGATCATGTAAGGTCAGTACTAGCCATAGCTGTTATGGCTATTATTTTCTCCTTTCATGGGAGGGTGCTCAGCAAAATGAGATTGTCACGCTCTTTTTTTTTTGAGAGGACAGCGACAGACAGTTAAAAGCCTCTTCATGTAAGGATGTTATTTCATAAAGACACCAGCACTGGATTATCCCCTTCACTTTAAACTTCTGCCAGCTTGTACAAAGAGATAAAACAAAATAGCCCCAATCCCAGGGGTGGAGAAGTGCCGGCCAGATCTGCCCATGTCCACAGCTTTCATTTTGATTAGTCACATGTGAGGAAAATTCACTTAGGCTGTGAGGTAAATTTAATACCAGTTATGCCCATGCTGTTCATATCACAACCATTTTCACATGATGCCACTTAATTCCCTAAGAAGCAGAAAGGTAAATCGGTGGCTGGCCAGCTAAGGTGTCATAATGCATTAGGACTAGGGCTCGCTGCAGGGGATAATGGTTCTGATTGCTGTTGACTCATGTCTCCACCAACTGCCTCATGTAAAATAAGTGACATTTAAAAGGCATCAAGATGTGAGAAGAGGTGAAAAAAAAAAAAAGAAAGAAGGAAAAGCAGAGTACTAAACTTGCCACTTGAACATAAAGTCCCTTTTTCACCCTAAGTGGTATAAAAATGATAACTCAACATGCCATAGGTGACCTGTGCTGTGCTTTGAACTTCCTGTCTTGTGTTTTTAGAGAAAATCTGTAAAATTGCTTCTGGGAACTGCTCCAACATGTTATCATTTATTTCCCATTTAATTTTTTTTTACTGTTTTTTTTTTCCCTTGGATATCAGTCTATTCATCTTTTAAAAAGCTTAAGGCTGAATCAAGTTAGGGAATGGTATACAACAAGAGGCAGCCTAGTCTCTGAAGGCCCATTTAAGTCTATTTTTATAAAAAGAATCAAATTCCAGTTTACAGTAAGCATATGCTTCAGTTGACATCTGTTTCTAAGACTTGGATGCTTTGTTTGCATAACAGGCACCAATAAATGGCCTTGTTTTAAGTCTGCTCACTCAGTTGTATTTGGGTTGTTCAGCTGGGGATTTGAGTTGCAGCTGATCCCCTGCCGCTCATAGCAGATACGAAAGGGAAGAAAAAAAAAATCTGAGAAACAGAGTCTTATTTATTAATGGAAATTTCAGCATTCTCAATAACCCACTTTCTTTTTGTTAGGTGACTACAAAATACTTGTTTGCCCGGGTACAGAAGCATTTGAAAGTATCAAGTATTAAAGATAATAAAAAGTTTATATATTTTTTAATGTTGTATTTAATAACATTTGTATGGTTCTCAACTGACAAAGCCTGGTGCATGTAATGCTGGGAATTAAGTGGATGATATGCGTAAGAAATGCATTTGTTATGGCAGCATATATTACTTTTGTTTTCTTTAAGTGTCCCTGCCCTACTGATGACACAGTCTAAAATATTTTGTAAGCAAAATTTAATTATATCTGCTTTCTTGGGAAAGCAAATTCTAGACTTCTCAAGGGAAAATTCAGAAGTCTATGTGTTGCTTCTCTAGCTTGCAGAATTATAAACCTTTCTCTGTGAAGTGATGCATTCTGTGGCAATTATATGATATTTCTCTCGTATGTATAACAGTTTAAACACACTTCTATGAAACCTAGGTAATGCCTGTAAAGAGTACAAAAATGTATCAGTAGTATCACAGCTCTATAATTACCTTGCTTAATGACTACTGTAGTTTTTTAAAAGCAATAATATCAGTACTGCTTCCTTGTTAGTATTTTGAACTTCCCCTCTAAATTATTGTAAAGTGCTCTCTAGTAGTGTACAGAATATGTAACATATTTCAAGTGGATTTACTTATCAACTTTTTCTAGTGATACCAACAGCAGTAGTGTGAAATATATCTACTCCATTTACTCTTATCCATTGCACCTACTTTCTTTTTCCCTTTAATTTTTATATATGGTAAAAATTTCATTGAAGAGAGATTTTAGATGACAGGACTGTAATTTTAAAACCAATAGAAGAGGTGTAAGCAATTTGAGCTTAGCTGAAGCATAATCTTAGGTTGTCAAGAAGAAACCCATTCTCCCTATGCTAATCAATCAGTATATCAACCAACCAATCATCTCCTCAGCTTAGCATATATCCTAAGGTTTGATATATCTATTAACTGCCCATCATGCAGCTGGTCTCCAGTTGATGAGATTCCCCCTATCTTGGCATTTGGAGGCAGACAACTGAGCTATCAGAGCCTCAGATAAATACTAAAGTGGAGATTTCAGTCCTGTTCCTGATAGCAAAAGACAATCCAGGAATATAGAATATATTTTTAGAAAAGAACACATAGGGAATTACATTTTCAACAGTGTGTTAAATGTGAAAATTGCATATATTTCATGATCCCTTCTTCCTCCACCCTCTCCCTTCCCAGAAGTAGCAGGAAATTACTCTTATATTGTGACTCAAACTCTTAACAGAAAAAGAGAACAAGAGCTAAAATTAGTTTTTAACTGCTAATTACTGTAATGGTGTTATACAACTCCTTAAAAAAAAAGTGGTTTTCCTCGTTATTGCAGCATTGTTACTCTATTGATGAAGAGCTCTATGAAAATAGTGTGTCACAACAAACTTAAACCTTAGGGGAAAAGTTTGAACTTCAAAAGATTATACACCTGCCTCTCTATTTGTGAAGTCTGAGCTCAAAACTCATTAAATAAAAACATAAACTAGGTATTGAAGAGTCTACCTGCTAATATGGAAGTTTGGCATGAGATTTAACATAGTGTTTCAAGGTGCAAGAAATGCTGTAGAAATTGATGACTTACTGTGTTGGCTTTGTCATTAGCAAAAAACTGCCTCAAAAAAATAAAGTGGCCTAGACTGCATTTTTAAGAGTTTGCTACTCCCTAGGGAGAATCCTAGGGTTGCCCAAGGGTCTGTGGTCACTGTGGAATGTAATGTAGGACACCAGGGACAGGTCACCCACTCAAACTGCACTGTCAAAAGATGGGGCCCAATTTCTGTGCTGGTATATGACTGAGCAATTCCTGAAGTCAGAGGATGTGTGCTCACTTAATTAAAAATTTGATCAATTATGATCCCTGACCTACTAACAATAAACATAAACATATTGTTATGAGTTTAGCTTTTAGGCCTTTTCGTGCTTTCAGTTGATTAAATTGAGTGTAATGATTTGCTCTGCTTTTGTTCCTTTGTTTCTGAGACTCAAACCACTGAATCTTCTGAAATACATTTTAGTAACACTGAAAAATAGCATAAGTCCTTAAGCTACATATCTTAGAGCATAGTGCTCTTGACACAAGAGCACTTCTTTGTCAAAGTGTAGAAAAGTAAGTTTTTATACCTCTCTGCAGTGTTTTTCAGCAGAATTATTGTAGCACCTATCTACGTTTTTATGCCTTGTGAAATAAAAATGGCATAGTTTAGAACATGGTTTAATATAGTAACATGGAAATGTGTAAGCAATCAGGGAAAATATTTCCGGCTACTTTGAAGACTAAATTTTAATCATATCACTTTTATATTCTTCTTTACTATAACCCACTGAAACACTGATTTCCTGAGAAGGTTACACTTGGATTTGACTCTACAAAATGAACCAAAGCACTAACATATATTAATATAATAAAGGCTCCTTTGTTTCTCAGAAAGACCATACATATTTTAAATCCAAGGCTGGTTCATTTGCTGGGATACACAGGCATAACACCAGATGAAGATCTGGCTCATTGTATTTAGTGGTCATGGAAAGTTCCAGACCAATAGCTGTGGTTCTTGCAACCCGTTCAGGCAAAACCAGCTTTCAACAATGGTAGTGGAAGTTCCCTTGTGTTGCCTGTGAATGTATGTCAAACCTCTCCTGGAAGGACCTGGAAGATCCTGAAATCCTTGGCCTTTGAGAAGAAAAATGTAAATAATTTCCTTTGATATAGATTTGCCTTAACTCTTACAGTCTAAATTTATATGGAATATGGACCCATAAATAGATGAAAAGTCTGGTTCATCTTTGTGCAGCATTCTCATTTATAGAATTTGTTACAAGTCTTATTCCATGTAAGAGATGAAAACAAGGTTTAGTGATCTAGAGAGATTTTGAGCACCTGCTGCATGGTGTTTGTCAGTAGTGTAGACTTTTGAAAATTACACACTTAGCATCAGTTGAAATTACCCCAGGAGAAAGAATCAAGGCCTCTTCACTACAAGCACCTAACAAATTTATCTGAGAATGTGAAGGATGCATGGCCACCATTTGCTAGTACATGAATTTCAGAGTACACTGTTTCATTAGACAAATGCTGCCCAAAGCCTTCCAATTGAACCATGCATGCAATTATTATTTCCACTTGTACCAAGTTTATATATCATGGATGTACAGAACAGACACTTTTCTAATTGTTTGGTTAACTATGTAGAATGGTGGAGTTTGATAAAGGAGAAAAGTATGAGTCAGAAGCTGCTGGGACCTAAAAGGTGTTGTCATGTTTAGTTAATTTAATGGGGAAAAAAACCAGAAGAAATCCAAGCTCTAGACACTACTTCTGAAATCACCCAAATAAATTACACTTTATTTATCTTGAGCATTATGTGCATAGGGCAATTACACAAACTTTCATGTTCTGTATCAGGTACTTGAGGAAGATAAGCAATATTAGTAACCCACATTAATCTATAGGTTTTTACCTTCTCCACCTGTCATATATCTCTAAACCTCAAAACAAACAACCAAATGAACCCAAACTAGCCATGAAACTCCACGGGGCGGGGGGTGGGGTGGAGGAGGGGGAGAAAAAAAACAACCACAAAAATCCCTCCAAGTAGTTTTCTCACTTCATGTATAGACGAAGTGAAACTAGGATATTGGAATTGACAAAATAGAGATACAAGACTACAGCTGAGATATGGTTGATTGTATCTCTAAGCTATTGTGAATACTGGAAAAGGGCAGTTATTTAATTGAGCTATCCAGCTATTTGCCTGGACATGGTTCTTTAAAATCTTCCTTTTTCTATTTAGTTTCTTGTTTGTGAAACAAATAAATATGTATGCACTCCAGGTTTATTGTTACATATTTAAATAGTACAGTTCAAAATTATTGAATATTCTTTTTCTACGCTTCTCAGAATGAGTGCTCATTTAAATCAGATATTATGAAAACCAGATGACTAATCCTAAATTCAGGTGTACTACCACTCAGGCTAGGCAGATTGCTAGTTGATCATGCTAAGATGCTCCCTTATCCATTATTGGATCTGAAAAAGAGGAGGATTAAGAATTATCTGACTTCTCAGTTAATGTGCAAATCATCTAAAAGCTCAGCTTAGAAAGGTCTTAGAAAGCAGAAACGAACTAAAATAATAATAACGTCTTAAGAATTTTTAATAATTTAAATGTGCCGTATCACATTTTTAGAGTGAAAATAGAGTTTTGTGGTTTCTATCTCAGATGGTCTTTTATATCTGTCTTCCTGTTTTTGTAATTATGTATGAATGTCCTAGAACTCTGCTTCTAATTAAAATTTTTTTATTGCAATTAGAAGTTGTCACTTGAGACAAACTCACACTGTTGGAAATTAATAACAACTATATTACTTTCAGACAATAGTAGAAAATAATTTGATAAATATCTTTGGAAATGAGCATTAATCTATTTACTTTTAACAAAGCATAAGGCAGGGAAGGAAAAGTATGTTTTGGCAAATATATTTGTATAATGGATCTATGATCTTTGCAGGGGTTTTTTTCTGTAATACATATTTCTAGTATCTTTCTTTGCTCTTGGTTATGGTGAAAAACACTCTTCATTGAAAAGATTGAAACACTATTTTTCTGTATTTTCAAGGAACAGGAGAGTCTGTGAACCAGAAGGCATCTCTTAATGTTCCCTCTTTGCATTTTTAGGCTAGTTCTGCTGTTTGCTATAGTAATATTTGTTTTAGCATTTCTATCATTCCAATATGTATACTTGCCTTTCAAAATCTGTGAAAAGTATTTAAAAAGAAAAGAGAAAATGCTAGTATTTCAAAACCCTATTATAATGCATTTTCAAATATGTCAGACACATCTTTGTTAAAATTAAACCAAGGATTGGTTTTGAGCGAATAGCCCTATATCCTTACAGATGCTGTGGATGGATGCATCTAAGCTGCTTATTATATTGATGGGTTTTGCTGCTCTGCAGCAAATGAAAACAGGCAGCTGCTTCCTCCATCAAAGCAAAAAGCAGCCTGAGTTTTTATTAAACGAGTGTTCATTTCTTCTATTGCCAAAATTCTTACACAAAACAAAAGAGCAGTTTTAGCACATTATTGCTTAACTAGACATGAACAACTGACAGCAAGTGATAAGCCTGTCTGCTTTTCACAACTGGTAATCATTTTTGGAATAGATGTTTTAATATAGTTGAATATAAAATTTTGTAATTTACATCTACAATGGTACATAAATTTATAGATCCAGTTTTTTGCAGGAGAATGAAGGCTATAATCACAAAAGGTTTGTTCCAGTGTTGTTTAATTTTTAATAACTATTTGAAAACTAGGCACCCCCCACCCCCAACACAAATTCATTCATTTGAAAAAGATGTTAAAGACAACCATACCAGTAGATTTGTACAGTTGGCCAATTTTTCTTATGGAAGGGATATGCGTACATTTACAGCTTTGACTTGTTACTGTATTTCCACATCAGTTCCACTGAGCTTCTTAAGTTTGTGCTCTAAAAGACGTTTGCAGATTGCAGACCATCATGTTTCCCTCCTAGTCGTGAATAATAATGAGAGTGAGAGATACAGTGCTGAGGCCATTTTGCCTAGGCTGAAGATCTCAGCCAGTGCTTATACATATTTTTCAATGATCTGAATATCATGAATTCTACTTTAGATTGGAAGAAAGACAAGAGTTTCTACAAAATGTATGTGCATAGGGAAAAAATGTTTCTCTTTATATTCTCTTCTATTTTTTTTCTGGTGTTCTTGTACCTTTTCAAACTCACTTATAGCATTCCTGCTGTGGAAAAGTAAGCTAGCCATTCTCCCTGCCTCAAATTACTCCTCTTCACTGGACTTAAAAGGTGGTTTGCCATCTGCAAAAGCCAGGTGCAGTAAGGCACAGATATAAGGTGCTACTGTAAAGGCTATTAAATAATCTTATTTTTTCACACTGTGTGCATTTATTTCTGAAGTTACTCACTTGTAAATACTCTTGGGGTAAATTTCAGAATTGAAGGCCTAAGATTGGACAGTTGGATTTTCAAAATATGTTAGCTCTTAAAGATGCTGGTATTTGAGGCCATCAAATGTCCAGAGGGACACAGTATTTGGTAGCTGTCCTCCTTTTGAAAAATCTGCTCTCAAATTCATTTTTGTAGTAAATAATTCTACAGTTCCAGGCACACCATCTGCAACTAACTTGCAATTATGACCCTTTTTTTAGCTGCATCTGCTGTAGATAGGTGTAAATTTAAAATTTTGTGTGCTGAAAACAGAGTGAAACAACAAAGATTTTCTTCAGTGAGTTTTTTCCTTGCTTAGCAATTTCCCCCATTTCTTCATTTTACTAAAGTGACCAGGTTTGTCTTTGGATTATTATGGAAGTTATTTTCTATGGAATATGTTCACTTCTCTTTGCATACATGTTATGGTATCTAAAAATTGAATATTTGTAGCCTTATGATGTATGTTTGTCTTGTTTAATTCAATACACTTTAGGTGGGATCTTAGGTAGCAGAGATTACTGATTATCCTTTCATCTGTGTCACAATTTGCATGCTGTGTGAATAAGGGAATGAAAATAAAATATTTTCTTCCTGACTATACTAATCTTTACTTCCATACTATACTTTTTTAACAGTAAAATTATATTGAAAAGGGGCTTGAGGTATGGAGTTTAAAGGAAGTTTAGAGCTAGAAATGTTTTTGAGAGCTATCTATGCCAACTAATTACAGCAATGCAATTATTTGCAGGTAATCTTTACTCAAGCAATTATTGAAATTAGAACACCCATGTTATGTGTTACTACCAAGGTGTATTTGGCAGACATATGCTGTGCATACACCTGGTATCTAGTCTTAATTGTGCAGTTCATAATTCCATGTTTTAGCTTTGACTTGGAAGTGAAGTTTACTGTTCCACTGACAGAAGGGCTCATAATATTGGTTAGAGTTTAATTTTGATATTCTCTCCTAAGTACTGTGCTGTTGAACCTTGAGTTTGATCTGCTCTCTTACATCTTCAGCAGATGTATTACCCTCAGATCTGCTTACCCTCAGCAGATGGACTGTGCTTCTTGCTGTGCATGGTTGTGGTGATCCACAGAAAAACTAACCAGGGTAAAGTTATCAAACTTACCTTCCAATGTGACTTGAATACAGTCACATAGTCAGTAGAAAATAAGGTTTGATACTGTAATATTAGGGTTGTCACAATGCTATAATACCCTAAGAATGGAAGAACCTTATTTTAAGATCCCAGAATTCCTTATGTTATATTCCTAGAGTAGATTTTTCCAGTAAATACTTTAGTTTTGGGGATTTTAATCTTCTCTACAGTCTTTTAGCAGAAGTGATGGGAAATAATTGCCTGTCTGGACAGGCCATTAATTTAACACCTCTGCACAGTCTATTGTAGTGCTAAAGATTTTTCTGCTCTCCACTAACCATGTGTCTTGGTGTGGAAGGATAAAAAGTGCCTTACTTATGGTCAGAAAGCAGTTCATCATTGCTCAGTGCAGTTATTGGTATGACTTTTGTGACATTATTCATCATTTGGCCCACAAATGCTTTTTTTTTCCTCTCACTTTGATGACTATTAAAGCAAATAATGTGATTTGATGTAGTCAAGAATCAGGACATACTAGAAAAAATATCTTTTTGAGTGTATTCATATGGGGAAAATGATTGACTTTTCAAATTTAAATTGTCTTTGCTTTTAAGGGTAAAGATAGGATTTGTACAAAATTTACTTGAGACTTGAAATGAATAGGAAGACATCTCATAGTTTAATAGTGCAAATAAAAGACAAAATTTGAGTGTTGAGATCAGACATCTGTACATGTGGCTTTGAGAAGTGCTAGGGAAATGTGAAAATACTTTCAATTTGTCTTAGCTTTGTAAGTAACTTCTTAATCTGCTAGCATGCATTAAGCACATGTGGGACAGCTTATACCTCCTACTCAGAGCTCTCAGGGACAGCTCACCTGTCACCTCCACTTGTCCCTATGTTTCCTGTGTGTAGTGCTGGCAGACAGTACAGGAGAGTTCCACTAATCTTGCACTATCCCAGTTAAAGTAATCAGTAGCTACCATGATTTCTTTGTACCTGTGGAGCACTGCTGAGACATAATAGCTCCAATAGTCAGATGTCTTTCTTAAGAATACACGTCTCAAAATTCTTTTCTACTGACATGATGTTCTTTAAGAACTTCACATCAGATCTCAATATTTGTTATCCAAAGGTTGACAGCATTCTGTAAAATATGTAGTAAAAAGCAACAGGAGGAGAGAAACATTTTTTTTTTTTCAATACTGGATAATTTATTTCTGGTAGACAATTTTCTGTACCATCATAGTATTCAGCATTTTTAGATTTGTTGCAGAGGAAGCACAGGCTTTGTGTAGCTTTGGACTAATGATCTAGCTGAATGTTAAAACACAACATCCTCAAAAGATTGTATACACGTGGCTTAGTTCACTTGGCTTGAAGGCTGCTTTAAGAAGCTATTGTGCCATGACTAGTGCAGAAAGACCTGACACTTTCCAATAGTAAGCACTATGAAGGTGATAAAACCAACTTAAGTTATGGTTCTTTCCATTATTATAATTCTTTTAGTATTGTTCCTCTGTAGGAAGAGCTTCAGTACCATTTCTTGGTTACAGCATACCTCATGGTGTAAGGATGACTTAGGTTATTTTTCTTGGTCTTCACATAATTTCATTCTGTGTGTCTAAGTAACTTAATCTGTCCCTGTCTCTTACTTCGGTTCCTGATGTGCAAACTTGAGATAGTAGAAGTTCATTATATCGTCAAGTTCTTGTGAGGAAGACTCCATTGCTGTGGTGACATTTTATGATATGGTGACAATGCTGTAGGAATGCCTGTGTTTTGTATGGCTGTGATGCACTTGTAGCATTTCCCTATTCACCACCGTACAATTTAATTGTATTCTTTTTCTACTCCTTTTACTGTAATATGTGTCATAAATCTGTCTGGAAATAGACATCATCTTTCTTATGGCATTTGTAGTGAGAATCCTGCTCCATCCTAGTGGTGAAAGGATACTTCAAGAGTTGAAATGTGGGCAGGCATGAGCTCTGTCTCTGTCCCATGTCTTCAGACATGCCCATACTTGAGGGTCTCCTTTGAACATCAGTGCAACTTAATTTTTTCATATGTTTCAATAGAGATTCTAGTGCTTTCTGGCAATTAGTCTCTGTTTCAAGTTGTAGTTATCAAGGCGCTAAAGAGTTTTAAAACCTCCAGTAAATGTCACAAAATATTTATTTTACAAAAAGAAACGCTTGTTTCTCTCTGTTTCACCATACAGTGAGATTTTTTAGCCCTTCTGTCTAGGACTTGAAGAATATTTATTGCCTTAAAAAGACAAGCACCATTTGGGGGGGTCTTTTGATATTATTTTGCATATCCATTTGTAAATAGTTTGCTATCGTGTAAGTAATTGTGCATGTAAATAGGTAGACTCCAATGTTGTGTATTTATAATCAAATTCAGAAATCAAAATGCAAATAATTTTATTTTAAATATGAAAGAATTATTTTAAGAAACTTAATCCATATCCATATGTATGTGTTTTCAGGAAATAAATTATGCTTTTCACAATGTAGTAGTAGTTATTAATTCATAGGAATTCTGCATTGCTGCATTACAGCTGTATGTTTTCTAACAGAAGCAGAACTATCTTTCTTATACTTGCAACTTCAAAATGTAGGTCATTGTGTTGGCGAATGTAGGTCAGAGGAAGAAGACAGAATGCAAACTCCTCCACATGGATCTTTAAGCTTATACCTATTTTGAAGGTAAAGAAGCTTACCTACCTGTTCAGGCACGTGAAACTTTTCCTTTCACTAAAATTAACACTGGTGTGCTGGCTTCTGGCTTCTTGGCTTAGCTGGGAGCACTGTGTGCTTCCACATTAGTGACTTATTCATGAAAGGCCTCCTAACTCCTGCTTCTTTAGCTTCCAGATGCTTACACCATTGCTGAGGTGATCCTTCTTTCCTGTGGGGGAAGGCAGCGGGATGGAGAGCTGTGTGTGTTGCTGGCATCTGCCTAAAGAAGAGCATTGTCTTTGCAAAGGTGCTTCACCCTGCTCTCAGCACGGAGCTATCTGATACACCTGCAGTTCCAGCCAGTATCAACATTGTAATGGTAGCAGGGGACGGAATGGTGACCCCTCAGAAAAGATTCAGTGACACCATTCAAAGTGCCCTCTCAATAATAACTGCAGAAAAGTGAGGGACATTTGACTGAGGGTACTGAAAAGTCTGATGTTGAAGGATGTTTGCTACAATTGACTAGTATTTTTAAAATTCACTCACGCTAGAAGTTTGCTGTAAAAGGGTTTCAGTATTTTATGTTTGTGGATGTAAGGGGTTTTGTAATGTGAGATATAAGTATTATATAAACGGTGTTAAATTAGCCATGTCTTCACTAAATATTAAAAAAAATATTATTGCTTGAGTACATAGCAGTCTCTGCAAACTGCAACATTCTTTATGTTACACACTAAAATATTTAAACAGTCATTATATTTATTGCAAAATCTGTCATTTTAGCATATTTCAGTGCTCAAAAGCATTGAAGTGCTCAAAGGGAGATGAAAAAACCTGTACAATTCTTAGTGTATGTTTCACTAAAGAGTGGATATTCTTGTGTGAGTATTTTGTTTTAACTCTCAGCAAGTCTAAGCAAAATAGCACATTCAAAAACACCTGATCAGACTGAACTGTCATAAACAGGACAAATACAAGTATTGCACTAGTACTTTTGTCATACATATGTATAATCATTCTGGGTTTTTTTCCCTTTAAATATATTTTTAATACAAAAGTTATATGCAAAGTTTTGGACAAATCCTGTCTTGGCTTTTGCTTGATCTGCATGCAGTGAAGAGGTTTTTAAATTTTCATTATTTCTCACTAGGAGTAAGGGTAGTTCAGAATACTTACTGGATGAAAAGGACAAATTATATTGATGATGGTTTCAGTCAGGCTTTAAGTGATTTAAAGGATGACAGTTTTTCTCCCAGCCTTCTGGTTATGTTAAACAAAGTGATGTTTTCAGCCTTGAGAACAAAACATGGTAAAAATGGTGTAAAGGATACACATACATTAGTAAGCTGCATGGAATTCAACTTACTTGTCTAGGAATATCTATAAGAAGCTCTATGTGTCAAATAAGTTTACTGGAACCATTGAAATGTCTGTAGTTCATAATATGAAGTTTGTGTCTCAATTCTTAATGTCTTGTATTGGTGGAGGGGGGAAGTCAGCTCTGGATTTTACCTGTGGGCAGACACATAAACATGGTTTTTCATTGCTAAGCAACCCCAGATGAAAACCACATACAACCATAATTCAAATGCCTTTGATTCTTCCTCCTTTAACTCTGGGAGCCTTTGCAGACACAACTCAAGTTCCTGAGTATGAGTCTGGTTTCCTCAGGCCCCCTCTAGTCTGGTGCCTGCAGAAGAGCATTCAAGGCACACAGGACCTGTGCTGCCCTCTCCATGGGCCACAGCACTTCTGTTGGACATTCCAGTCAGGTGGGAAACTGGTCTGGCAAAACAGCCAGTTTCATGAGAGACTGGTTTGGAATAAATAAATTTACTTAGAAGCCTCTAGGTTGTTGTCAATCTTGATGATGACCAGTGTAAGTTTTATCATGGAAACAAATGAATTAATAAATAATACTGATTAGGTGAAGCAAGTGTGATTGCTCCTGGATATTTCTGTAGGAGAACTAGGGGAATTCAAATAAAAATGGCAGGGAGTAAATATAAAGTGAGAGAGGAGGGGTTTCTTTTTACATCAGGGTGAAACTGTGGTGCTTCCGGTGCAGCTCTGGAAAGTTTACCACAGAGCAACCAGAAAAATCCTTCAATGCCTGTTAAGAAGAACTTACCACTTGTATTTCCTCTCCTCCTTCTTCTAAATTTCTTGAGCCACAACTAGAAATCACACTTTTATTGCCCTAGTCCTGGATTTGTCCTTAGCATGTGCTGCTGGTCAGTCTCCCTTACAGTCAGACTGATGCCTGACCTAAGACAAACTAAGAGAAAAGGAGCTAAATAAAAAGAAACTGGAAAGAAATGGAATGACTGTAGGATAATGATGATGATGATGTAGCTAATGAAAAGCTAGAGGGCTCCTCTCCCCTGTTGGAAACGGGGAACAGGGAAAAATTGGCCTTTCATCTGGCCTGGTACAAACAGGTTGATGTTCATGTGAATGCCCAAGTGAATTAAATTTCATGTGACTTTTAAAGTCTTGAGTATTGCATGTATATGTGTAGATATAGGAGTTTGTTTATGTGTGTGTGCATGTATCTATAAATTTCTGATCATTAGTTGTGATGAAATCTATGAAATACTCAATTCCAGTGCTTAAATCCTAGGTCTTCTTTCTATTTTTCTTTATTCCATGTTATTAAGGCAAATATAGAAAATAAAACACTGGGTAGAGGTCTGCAAATGGTAATATGCATTCAAATATTATTTTAGACCAGAAAAAAATCTGTTCTAAGAAGGCAAATATCTTTGTTTTATAGGTCTCTGGCCATCTGAAGAAGTGCTGGCTTACTACTGCCTAAAGCATAATGAAATATTCAGGTACAGAGTTAAACATAAAAAGATATTTTCCAATCTCTTAGTTTTATTGTATCTGCATGGTAAAGATTGCTATGATTTAAGTCTTCAGATTAAATTTAAAATGTTCAAGGTGAAAGCATGTTGCTCTTAACAAAGAATTCTGAGCTGCCTTTGGGTACTAATATTGCACAGCAAGCTTTCTGCTATATGTCAAAGACTTTTGATTTCCTCTCAAGGCATTTTATTTCACTTTGATTTTTGGGAAACAAAAGTGAAGCTCCAATCGATCAGTGCTGATTGTGAAGGTCAGGAAAAAAAAGATATTCTTTAAACTGACATCTGTTGCAAAAGCAAGTAAAATATTATTTGGTGAAATACATAAAAATCATTGCATATAGTAAGAGGAATTTGCACCTGTTTTTATGTGTTAAGAAACAGTTTTGAAACATCCTTCACTTTTATTCCAAACTTGTAGAAGTCAGCTATCAAGGCTCCAATAGGAACATCTAAATATAAAATCCATCCTGTGTCCACTTTCCTTCCCCCTGACTATACTGAGATTTGCACTTGGAAATCCTTGAAGTTTCATTGTCTGGAGGATGAATAGGGTGCAAACAAAGCTATTATAACAATGCATTTGGAGGCATAAATTCTGCGTGAGGTGTAAGGCAAATACCAAGCAAACCAGCTTGGAGTATACAAAATCCCAGTCTGTGTAAATATGGTGTTGAGTAGAATCAGGAAGACCAAACTGTAAGTCCCTGCCCCTTGTACCAAATGAGTAACTTGCTTAGAATCCTATCTGTAATCAAAGACCTGGCACCAAAGTGTGCCCTGGTCCATAAAGCCTCGTTCCTGCTCCATCCACCACCTGAACAAAGTGCAGCCCATTAGGGGAGGCAGCTCATATGCCTGATCTGCAGCTACAGCTCCTTCCTCCCAGGTTGGTTGTGTGCCTTCTGCTGCTCTAGTGATGTCCCTGTAGCACTTCACTGGCTGGCCCCATGCTCAGATGCTCTACTTCTTCTTCAGGGCTCCTCACAGCAAACCTCGTGTGCTGCTCACTCAGAGGCTGTTTTCCTAGTGTGGGTATGCAAGCTGTGATACTCAGAGACAATGATCAGTCAAACTTCCATGGAGTAAATGGGCAGTTTCACATCCTGATTTCTCAGGATTATGCCCTTCTGACAGTACTCTCAGAGTAGAGTTTCTTGTGTTAATTCTCATTTATAAATGTCACTATATATTGCCTGAGAGACAGATACAACTTTTAAAACTTGCTAGTAAGAGAATTTGCACTGAAATAAATTTCATAGAATAAATTTTTGTGTGTATGCTCATTTACTTTGTACAAAGCAATTTGATTCAAAAGCACTAAAAACCTTACACTGGATTCTTTCTGTGTTTATTTCAGTAAGTATGATTCTTATAGAGGAGTGAGTGCCTTGTAAGCCTTATATATAACAACATGTATGAAGTTTTAATATATAATACACTTGGTTTAGAAAAACTAAAACTTATTTGAGTAAAAACTGATAATCATTCTGTTTAAAATTCCAAATTGCAAATTTCCCCGTATTTCTTTTATATTCTTACTGGATTTATGTATGGCTTTTTCCTCCAAGGTATGTCTTTCTTTTGTCTCATTTTGATTACATAGGACAACTAGACATTTTTCAAATAAAATCTGTGGTGTCAAAGAAAAATAAATCTAACCCGTCCAGACAGTGAGCATTATTATACAGTCATACAGCCTAGTCCGCTTGCCTCGGTGAACAAAATATCAGCATCTTTATACTGATACTGATATGGCATCCTAGATACTCTTCCTAAATATCAGTGTTGAGTGAGTAGGGAGGTGACCCTTTCAGATAAAAATATACTTGCAGATGTTAATGTTTTAGGGGAGAAGAAAAGGTGCACCAAAATAAAGCAACCAAAAAAACCCCCAAAACCACACTCAACCAAACAGTTTAATTACAATTCCATTTTCTGCCTGTCAGAAGTGTCTCAATGGGAATGCTCCTGCCAGCTGTAACAGTTGCTGCAGATTTTACTATAAAGCAGCATGTTCCTAAGCTGAGGCTCTGCCTGCCCCAGACACTGCTTCACACACAGTTTCGGTGCAGGGTCAGCATCCCTCCCTCCTCCCCTCCTGGGGCAGGCCATGGCTCTGGAGGACATTCTTTATAGCTCCCCCTGCAAGCTCCCATCCGGCACACTCTCCGCGCCAAATTATATTTCACATGCACGTCTTAATAACAGCACAGTATGGTCTAAGTTAAAAGCAGCCTTTTAGACCATGTATTCAGCCCTTTGATCGGGCTCAGTTTAGGCTCTTGACACTAACTTCGTTTAGTTTTCTGAGGCTTAACCGTTTGCTGTTCCCATCGTTGTTCATAACAGCATTGTTTGTAGGTCACTTGCAGTTTTAAGTGCTAATTGAAGGATCAGATTTCTTAGTGTGTAATTATTTTGTGGTATACGGCTTGCTTTTAAACTTCTCTCTTTTTAATATAAAAAGGCTTTTAGGCATAACTGTATGGAGAGATATATAAATAATATTAATTTCCCCATTTACTTCTCTAGCTGTTTTTGCAAGAATGAATGTGGATTAACATTGTTATCCTTTCCTAACAATTATCTTTCGCTACTCTAGCTAGTTTAGTTCTAAAAGACAGAGCCATTGACAAGGGAAAAAAGGGAACCTTCTCAGATTTTTCAGCTCAGCGGTGGTAATGTTGCACTGAACACTAATGAGGGAACCCCCACTGATTTGCCTGCTTTGTGACTTTTCTATTTCATAATTATTTTTAAAACGCAAAACGACATGAGGTAGCCTAGTCATGTCTCTACAACTTCCTGGTAGCTCAGTTCTTACTGCAGATGGCAATTTGTTCTTGTAACATATATGTCTCTCTGACCATTTTCATCTAATTTGTATGGGTTCTACCATTTCCTTTCTCTCTTTCAGGGACCTTGCTGTGTGTGAGCTAGGGGGTGGCATGACATGCTTGGCTGGGCTCATGGTAGGTCTTTTCTCAATTCCAATCCCATTCAGAGGAAGAAACAAAAGGAAAAATGTTCCAGTGCCTCCAACTGCTGGGTCAGAGAACTGTCAACAGCCTCAGCTGCGGTCAAGCTGCAGAGTCTTGAGAGACCTTCTAGATTGACTTGCTTTCGTATCATATTGATTTTATGGTTGCCTCGATGAGCAGAAACATTTTACCTCGGTGTAGTCAATATCTTTTGTTGTGACATTCCAGGCCACGTACGGTCTGTCTTTCATTGCCATAGCCGAAGCTTTTTTTTTTTTTCAGATTGTAGTCCCATTTGCTAAGATACAGGAATAGCCTGGCGAATCACAGTTGGAGCACCATGATATAGCTGCTAATGTTTTGCCTGCATTATTACACCAACAAACATGATCCAGAGCTCTCGGTAATTAGATTCTTTTGAATTAGATTGGCCATTCAGGAGAGTCGTTCACCATTCTCTGGGTTCTGAGTCATGTATTCAGGAGATATTATGTAGCAGTGCAGTGCATTAGACAAGTTTTTATGTCTCTACAAATAAAAGCATATTGTTACACTGATTGGCATTTGACAAACCTGTCGCTCTTATACAATGTGTCGAGGTTACAGCCCAATGTGCGAGCATGTCAAAGCTCACAAAAAAATTACCCTTACAAAGCCATCTGCCTGCAATGCAAAGTTATATGAAGGGCATCAGGCAGTCAGACAGAAGCAAGCTGAAAGGCAGAGTGACAGCCTTGTATGATGGCTCTACTAGATAAACAGAAGCCCGCAAATGAAAGCCTCTCAGAATACCATCATCGGCTGTCACAATGCAATTACGGAACAGAATGATAGCAAGATAGAGGCTCCCGCAAATGGAATGATAAAAGTATTGACTGATTTGATTGAATGATTAAAATAATGCAGACATAAAATGAAAAAAGATTGAAGATTGTTACAGAGAAATAGGTGAGGAAGCATGATACTGAAGGCTTGTCACTCCTGTCTTCACTTCCACACAGACAAGCATATTTGCTCATTGTTTGCTGTGCTCTTTTTTTCAGGTTGCTATTTCTGCAGATGTCAAAGAAGTTCTGTTAACTGATGGAAATGAAAAGGCCATCAAAAGTATCCTTATTCAGATAGAAAACTGGTTTGTTGTGCTCGTTCCTTTTTACTGGCTGAGTAACAATCGATATAAAGACAGACAGCATGGGGCATATTAAGAAAAAGTCTCCACATAAGTAATTAAAAAACAGATGTGGAATATCTTGAACAGAGCAGCAGCTTCCCCCATAATAAATGCCACATTTTCTCCATTAATTAAAAATGCACATGTTGGTATAGAGCATGTACAGTAGTAAATATTTACCTGGTGGTTGAGTGCTGGAAGATTCATGTGTGTATGCTGCACATTACAGGAGGTGTAGAAGGGAATCAAATCATTAGCTCCCCTTCATGTATCTGTTTTGCATAAGAGCTAGATTTTTTTTTTCCTTACTTTCAGATACTAGCCCTTTAAAGCATACATAGCATTCATATATTTTCAGAGCTTTTCCAGTGTATGTTGAAATGTTTCACTGTTACTGCTAAGTTAGAACTACCTACAAATTACCCATTTAGTCTGCTTTAATCAATTACCAATTTACCATTCTTTCTCTTGATGTAAGATTGCAAAACTCCTCTGTCCCTTGTAGGAAGTATTTTATTGCATTTCTTATATTAGAATAAATTGCTATTATGCCCTTCTAATATGAACAGATAGTTCATAAAATTGAACTGGACTTGGGTTAAGCAAGAGAATGAGTGAGCATAATTTGTGGCCACATTAAATATCAGCACAGAACAAGAACAGATATATACAGTGAATACTAATAGCCCTTAGAAATTGAGAGGAAAAAAAGGAAGATATCTATTTGCTTTTGTTCCTTGATAATCTTTCCATTTACATTTTCAAGCAGGCTAATTTTTCAGGTTTTGGCCACTGCAGCATCAGAATTATTTCTTTTTGATATTTGTATGTATTTGAGAGCTAACATAGTGAGTACTTAGTAAAAGAAATAACTTAAACTAATTTGTGGCTTAAATAAATTGCAGTTGCTGATGCCTATTAAAAAAGAAGACATTTCTGTGCAATAATACTAGCTACTACCTTTAAAAAAAACTTTCTCTGAGGTAACTGAGGTAACTATAACTGCTGACAACACTTGAATAATTTCATGTTAAAAACAGTTAATCCTAGATCATATCTGTTGAAACTTGAAGCAAGCCTGCTAAAAGTCTTTTTTCTTGAAAAGGCAAGTTTTCACCTGTTTTCCAGGGATTATTATTTTGTTAAATTCTAATGTGTTAGACTAATGTCTTAAGGAGGAAGTATTCATTATTCTTTGTATTTTAATCAGCACCACCCTTACAATCTTTCTTCAATGTCATTATTAAGAGGAAAAATGTAGAAAGAAAAGAAGTGTTTCAAAACTACTCTAACCAAACAAACTCATGTTGTATGGAAGCATGGGTATTTAACAAAAGGTCATTTTACCCACAAAAACCTTCAGGTGGGCTCAGTAATCATCAACTCAGCAAATGTCTTACATAGCAGATTCCATAAACATACCCGAACTTTTTTGAAATGTAGAAGTATTTTATAACAAGGAAAATTGGCAAGTGCGAAAATATTCACTCAGTCCTTGGAATTAAACAAATAAAAGTGCTTTTATTCCTGAAAAGGATACTGTTAATATTATCTAATTATCACACCTTAGCTTTTCACAATATATTTTAGAAATGTCTTCTGTTCCCAAAAGTCTCACAAGAGGTCTTCATCTGTATTCACTCAGTGAATCCCTTTCAGGGAAGTGATTGGTGGACGGCTCTAACAAGAATTTATTTTTCTTTTTTAACATTTGGTGCTCAGAAGGCTCAGCATTCAAAGTGCTTTTATTGTGTTGGATTTTACAATGGGCTTAATATTAGCAGGGTGCCAAAGTGCAGCAGGCTAAGAACTTTACTGTGTAGGTGAAATGTATTCTTAAAAGTGCACATAATAAAATTTCTGTTTCATTTTATATGGTTTATGGACTTCAGTAGTAATTTTATGATGTGTCTTACGGTAATTTTCTTTTGCACTTTTTTCTATAGTGACTGGCTATAATAGTTTAGGCTAAATTTAGATCTATCTCAGCCTCACCAGACTCACTGAAATCAGGATAGAATTTTAGGTGCAATTGGAAGTAGCATTCACCCCAATTGTCACTGGCTACAAATTATGTATTTTTGCTAGTTCTTATTATTGCTGATGGTATTTTCTGATTGTTTAGCATACCAAATTAAAGTAATGTGGGATAAAATACTGTTTTCTTTTCTAGATTCTGCTCTTCAGGAATAGTTAATGTCTAATATTATGTTTTTTATGTAGGTATTATAGATTAAAATAATCTTGTTTTAAAATTACTGTTTACATCTTCCCTTTAAATTTCTTAGGAAGCTTAAATTACATGCCAGTCATACTATAATATCCAAAAATTACTTTCCAAAAAGTAAAAGTGGTTGTCAACAAAACAGAAAAAAAAATCCCCGTCAGAAGCCAGGAAATCACCAAGCAAGCCTGCTAATTATTCTTAATGGGCAAGATGAGCACATTAAGAAACAAATGAATACATCAGTGAAATGTAATTGAAAATCGACCTGGCAATAGTGCATTGCATCTGAGAATCTGCCTTTGTATTATCAACATCATCATAATTATTGTTGTTTTTGTTGTTGCTATCACTATTCAGTGAGCATAACTAACAGCTTTGCTTTGTGAAATCTCAAGCTTTTGAGGATTTGATTTTTCTTTTGATTTTTGACATGCTTCCGATTAGTCTCCATTTCATACTGCCACATGAAGTATTCACTATGTATGTTTTCAATATCTGTATTAGGATATGCTATTAAAATGTTAGAAGTTAAAAAAATTTTACAAATGAATCAATCAAATAGTTGTTGCCATTCTAACCCTCTCATTGTGAAATATATTGCTATATTTTGTATTAATCAATGATCTTCTGTATGATGCTTATGGAGTTTTTTAAAAGGATATTATGGCTTGAGTTGCTAGACTATTTTAAAGACTTCATTCTGACTCCTTTTGCTTATCATGAACAGGTTTTAATTGATTCAATAGATCATTTATATTGCAAAATCAATAAAATGAAGACAGATGTTACTTCTTTTGCCACCTTGTTCAGAACTTTATTGTTAATTTAGTATGTTTCATCTAAGTTCTTGCAGTATAATTTAAATAAGAAATGTATTAGGATTAAAACTAGAGGCATTTCAACTGAGTAATGGAGATATACAGGGGCAAAGTTATCACATTCATCCCCTGTTGTAATTTTGGGTGATATGCATTCAGATAAAAAATTTTCAACTTAGCTTGTATCTGTGACATAAGTCAGTCATGAACATCAAATTTTATTTTCTCAAAACACTGGAAGCATCTTTACTCATTTTGACATTGCCAAATCCAAGGATGAGGTTCATTTTAGTAAAAATTGTCTCCTATTTCAGAGGGGCTGGGTACTTTTTGCCTTAGCTCTGTTTCACACCATGCACTGGTGACTTGAACTACTGTCTGAAAGCATCAATAGTACAAAACTTTGTTACAGTGCACTATAATGGCCATTAAAATGCAGTGTATGGATCTTTCAACAGTCCGAGGAAATTTAGGATAGAAGGGTCATGTTTAGCCTGAATGCCCAAAGATATGGGCTCTTAAATTAGTTTAAAATCTAGTGTTAATGTGTTTATAACCATTATTAATTGTTTTGATCAATTATATAATTTAAGTGCAGTGTAGCTAATTTTTCAAGAATGTTATTTCTACCCCTATTTAAAAGTAGTATGATCTGCTCATGGAATTATTTATGCCTTCCTTCTGCTGCCAGCTGTAGACCATTCATTTACTCATATACTCATACTCACTGCATATTGTGGAAACTATTTAAAAAGCACATCCAAACTACAGAGATTTGTTTAAACCAGTTTTCTGTCATTCCATTTCTAGTTTTTACTTCACAAAATACCAATTGTCTTTTCCAGTGTTTGGATAGAGACTTTCCTGAAATAACTTTTCTTAAATAGCCAACTCCATTAGGAAGGTAAATTATGTGATTTCAGCAAAGCAAAGAAAAAAATATAGCAAAGCAAAGAAAAGGATATATCAGCAATATTTCAAATTAGCCTGACTCATTATTCAATTTTCTTATAAGAGCACTTTTAAAAGTTCTGACACATTTTGTGGACCTAGAAACGTCCTCCTAATTAGCATCAGTTTTCCTATACCTTAAATAAAACAGAAAGAATCTTTTACATCTTTACCAAAAAGTCCATTAAAAATAATTATTTACATTTGAAAGTGAGCCATTCAGAAATTCATGGATTCACACTGAGTAGTAATTAATATTCTCAGAGTTTTCACTTACTTGCTACACCTTTTCCTTTCCTAGTGAGTGGCTTCTTACTAACTACATATGATTGATCACAACAGTTTTCTTTCTAGCCATAGATGACTGGGCCCAGCTTCCCCTGAAAGTTTTCCTTGACAGCCCTTACTTTAACCTCCCTGAATGGCTACCCAGATTTGTGACTCAAATTTCCAAACTGTAAAATGTAGGTTTCTGAAAAAAGATTGACTCTTAGCACAGACTAAAGAAGAAGAAACAGATGAGAACATTATGAAGGCATTATAAATAGAAAATAGTTTGGTTTATTATTTTTATTATTGCTCTAGTTTTGTAGATAATTCTTTTGTATATATTCTTTGTAGATAATTCTTAACAGTTATACTACAGATGTAAATGAAATCATCACAAGAAACCAAAATGCTGGAGTATTTAAGGCTCAGAAGGTGTCAAGCTGGTAAGATTGTACTAAACTTTTTTACTGATTCTTGCATGTACTTCTGTATTAATATAGATGTGAAATGCTTGCAAAAGCGTGACCTGTGTTACTGATGCTCACATAGACATGTATATGTAAGTAGGTAAGTGATGCAGGAGAGAAATTTAAAAATATTTTTTAAAAATAGCAAATACAGTATGATTAACCTTGGTGACAAACCTTCTCTTTCCTTTTTCTCTTTTTTTAATTTACGCTATGTCTCTTCAATCTATGATTTAGTGCATGGTTGAAATTTGTCTGCTTCAAAGTCAACACTACCTGTTGTACTGAAAATGAGATTTGGAATGAATATATCTAAATCTCTGTCAGATTTCATTTTAAATAGCTTTGAAAATTTAGAGTGACAACAAATCCCATTCCCATTTGCCCCTGAGGTATATGTTGGAACATCCATTGGAGGTTTTTTGGTCATCCTGTCTGTGTGACCATTATTATGTTGTCACTGCAAAGACAGATGGGGAGCATGAGAACCATGAACAGTGTGTTCACCTCTCACAGTACTTTAAAAGTAAATCATAAACCACTTCATATTTGTGGTATAAGGTTAAGAATTAGAAAATGGTTACCTAAGAGCAAATAGTACACTCTTACTTGTGTATTTAAAATATTTTTTGATGACTCACATTGAAGAGGAGCACTCAGTCCTTCTAAAACTGGCAAAAGTAAAGCTGAAAAAGGGCTGAGGAAGACAAAGTGTTAATGCAGAATTAGCTTATTCACATAGAGGGTTAAACCGGTATGGTTTGAATGGCTATCATTCACATCATTTAATCCTACGCCTATGTAGCCATTCTATGTAGAGAAGTTAGTTTAAGTGAGCACTTAGGGCTAGAAAAATTCTGCCTTTATTAGGGGGTGTGTGCATATAAGTTAGGGATACATCTCTGCATCTTAATAAGAGCCTGCCAGTAGATAGAGGCCATGTGGATCCCAGGAATGGCATTTCAGATTCCATGTGCTCAACAGCTCTTGTGAGCAGCCTCAGACACTCTGCTGAGGAGAGGCTGTGTGGTATGCCCATTCAGAAGCTTAGATTTTTTTTTAGATTTCCAAGTGTTCTATACTTCATGTGAGATTTCAGATTTCATCCCTTGTCAAGACTTCAAACCTGGTCTTTTAGATATCAATCAAAAGCACATTTTCTACCCTGTCCTCATTTACATTAAGGTCATTTGTGATCATTTGAGTGTATTTCAGCATATGGAATCAGTGAATAATAGATTTCAGCCTCACGCTGTGAAGAAAGATTGTGTTTTTACAAGACATGATGTTGTTTACTGGGTGTTAATAATCACTAATTAATAAACATATCTAGACGTCATAAAATGTTGCATTTTAAGGAGTAAAAATATCAAGTGTTTAACTTCTTGAGTGGAATAGCGTTTGAAGCCTTATTTGCATAAATAAAATAATCAAATTACAAAATAATGTGAAACATTATAACACTTGATTTTTAACTCTACCTTCTTAAGGCTTTTGCGGATTTGTTGTAACCGTATAAAGTTTTATAAAATGACTATTCAAATGACTCTGTCATGGATTGATCAGTCCTTTAGATTCAGTAATGACGTGATGTAGTAACAAAGTTATATGATCCCTTCTTAATGCCTTGAGGGAATTAAAAGGCTGATGTAAAGTCTGAAATATTACTGTAACCTTGATTCACTTTTCCTGCAGATGAAAACCTTAGTTACATAATGGCTTTGGGGAGGAAAAAAAAAGAGAAAGAAAAACCCAATAAATGAATAAAATGTAGTGCTTTGGATGGAAGAATGCAGCACTGGCATGCAAAGTGACATTCAGTGACTTCTTTTACATTGATCAGATTTTGCAGGCAAATGAATATAGTGATGCCTGTAAGTGACTTACTGAGCATCAATCTAATCTGGAGAAGGCATCTTCTTTCCTATAATCATTTAGACAGTGTCCAGTCTTACAACTTCACAGTGGCTAGTGCAAAGTTAAAAGCTTCTCTCTGTATAACAGATAATTCAGAATAGTCTCTTCTCACAGCACCTTCATCTTATGTCAGGATCTTGCACTCTTTTCCTTGCACAGGAGCAGAAATTATCAGTATGAGAATCAGTTTGAGACTGTTCTGGATATTTAAGTCTATGCCTGGAAAGTATGCCAAAACCTGCATGGAGCAAAAAGGAACAATCTGGTATCAGCCAAGAGAAGTTAGATTAGGACAACCTGCCATACATTTATTTATTCAGATTTATACAAAATGCAGTAAATGAGTACTTATCTAGCCCTCTGCCAAGTCTTGATTATTGTTTAAAAATACAGTAGTGTAAGCCAAACTGGCAGTTTGTCATATTATGTGTTATAATGCAATAATAGTAAGCAGTTTACTTTGCAGTGGATATACAATTCTATTTTATTTTTATTTTTCATTAATATGCCCAGGATTTCTTGCTTATGTTTACTAGAAATAGGTACAGTAGTACCACCAGGTTACTAGTAATGTCTTGACATAGTGAAGGGTATTAATACCATGTATGGGTTCAACAATTTAATTTTTTTTACAGTTCAGAAATTTTCCACGAATTGCACTGTTTACCCTATAACATAGCACATGTTTCTTTGTACCATCAGCTGTTACTGGTTTTACATGCATTATATCATTGTTTTAACATGTCCACCAATCATTAAATTAACAAAAAAACAACACAGTCAGGAGATCCCTGCTCCTTGTTTTCTATTTGTTTTAATGGGGAAATCATCATGGAACAGCTGTTTGAGTAGTAGAAGTTTGAAAAGTTGTTGTTTTTACAAATGTCATAATGGAAAAGCTTTAGCAAAGAGGAAGGCTTGCAATGCATTCTGCAGGTTAACAGACTCAGTCCGTCCTACAGACTAGGGCATTTCTTCTTCCTTCAGATTCCCTGACTGAGAACATGGAAATCTGTAAAGAACAGAAGTTGTGTTCTAATTGCTGATATGGGACCTGTGGAATTTTAGCTGTGGATAAGTCTATTGTTTTGCTAAGGGTTGCATCAGAGAGATTCCATTTCACATGAGGATGTAACATCAAGACAGTAACAGAAATGCTTGTGGCAGTGCATCCTTTGGTTTAATTAGTAATAGTGTATCATATACTCTTTATTAATTCCACAGTCAACTGTAGAACCCACATCATGACCATGTAACTAAGAGAGACAATTCCTTCTGCTTAAAGATTAACAGATAGGTTATCATTTTATTTGAGATTTTAGTGTTCTTTACCAATGTAATGCAATTACAAAACTAAACCCATAATGGAAAAAAAGTCTTTCAAAATACTGAATAGCATCTAGCATAACAGTGGATGAGATCTCAATTACATAGCACTGAACTATATAGTCCTGATTGTGTTCTTTTATTACTTTCCTCTTTATAATTGCAAAGGTGAATATTTTACCTGACTGCAATGTTCTTCAAATATGTCAACTTCATAACCTTCCTGATTTCAACTGGTCTTGTAACAGGTTCCATCAATGTGGTTCAGACTTCCTCTCTTTTTTCATTCATCAAAATGACCTGAGTGTTGGTAAATCCAAACTTTTAAAAAATATTTTATTGAATTCACTGTGTTTGTCACCTTAGCAACCCTAAAGGAATCTCTTTCTTCCAGCTACTTTTCCAGTCTCCTCAAGTAATGCTCTTGATGACAGCAAATGTTGGTAAGGAGGAAGCTGCCAAAAGGAACATTTCGCACTCTCTGGTTAAGAAGAAAAAGTTGCTGGTTCCTTCTCACTTAATTTGATCACTTCATGTATATGGGGAGATAATGGTTTGTGTGCTCGTGTCCATTCTGAAGTTGTAGCTCTTTATCACCGAAAACTCAATTCAGGTGGAAAGCATTCCACACCTCTGATCATACTTGCCCTGCTCTGTATCTTTTTAGGTTTCAATCTACTTATTTTTAGATGAATGTGATCAGTACTGCATTCAAAGTGTGCATAAATAAGTATATGTAGTAGAATAATTACGCTTTTTGTTCCCCTTCTAAAAATGCTTAATAGTGATTTGCTTTTTTCACTGCAGCTGAGCACAGAGCTAATAGTTTCATGACACTGTCTGTCACAACATCAGGAGCTTTCCAGTGATGGTCATTTTGGAGACCTTCATTTTCTATATCAAGTGATAATTATTTTTTCAGTTGTGCTCTTTGCATTTATCCACACTGAATTTAATTTGTCATTTTATTCTCCAATTACTCATCCTTCTTTTTCATTTTCCTCCTTTCATCCTTCTGCAATCTTTCACAGTCTGGTCTTTTCCTTACTGTCTTGAATGATTTCTTAACATCAGCAAACTTGCCATCTTGATGCTCATCTCTTGTAAGCATGTTGACTAGAACAGGTCCCAGGGGAACTCCACTGATTATGTCCCTCCACTGTGAGAATTGACCACTGGCTACTACCCTGTTCCCTGTCTTTTGTTCTATTATTTTGCCATGTCAGGACTCTTCTTCAGTGACAGTCTGTTTTCCTAGAATGTTGATAGTGAGGGTCTTTGCCAATAGCTTTTTGGAATCAGAGGCAGGCTGTCTTACCCAGATCTCCCTTATCTGAATACTTGTTAACACCTTTGAAGGGCTCAAGGTTTGTAAAACATTACTTCCTTTTACAGAAGACATATCTAAAAAGACTTCTGTGCTGAAATATCTTCAGTTTCTTTTACAGCGAAGTGAATATTTTACACTGTTGCAAAGAATTAATCTCACCTCTCTGAAATATTCTTATCTTCTGTGAGTGCCCATTCTGTATCCCAATTATGAGCTGGCAGCAAGATTTAGCACAAAAGGAAGAGTTCACTTATTTTTGACCTGCTTGATTTTATTATTATTTTTAGTTTTTCTTCAGTTGGATGAAACTTCAGCTTTTGGAGGAATACTTGAACAATTTTTTATACCATTTAACCATACCAGCTGACTTTCACAAACTTCCAAGCCTCTCCTATTTGTGTATTTTGCCCAGTTGTGTAATCTTGCTCATGGTAAAACTATTCCTCTTGTATTCTCTTGTACTGCACAAAAAGATTAGAAGAAGACCACTGTTTTGAGAAGGTGTAGATCTTTCGTCTCAGGGTTTTAAAGGAAAATATCCTTGAGATGTTAAAGTCGAAGATTATTTGTTCAATTCCTTTTTTTATCCATCATTCCAGCCATGTTCTACATTATTTCCTGATTTATGATGGTACTTTTGTCTACCCTTCCTTGTCTACCTTGGCTCTACATTAGTAGGCAGTCATCAAGTACATCTTACACACTTTCACTGGGTTCTCTCCTTCACAGACACTCTCAGCTAAGCTTTGCCATAACAAACTTTAAATTTTGACAAGATTATGTTTACAGTCTTTGTTTATTTCATTAGTAGTTACTCAAAAGTTAACCAAGGATACTGAAAATTCATGAGGTCCTGGAAATGGGCAGAAGAGTGAATCAGAGTTTGGAAATGAGACTTAAAACTTCATTTACTTGTCAAAGAAATCATTTGATTGTTAAGAAATGAATTGATTTTGATCTGAAAGTCTCATATGAAGAAAATAAATCTTTAACAGAAGATCAGTTTTTCATCTAGTTTACAAGTACTTAACAAGATACAGAAATTGAAGCTAAGCAAATTCAGCCTAGAAAAAAATGAGATTTGACAAAATGATAATACATTAGAACATCTTTCCATAGGAAGTGATAGTTTCTTAAGCGCTGAATGTATTTGAATCTTTCTGAAACATATATATGTATTAGTTTCCTGAGATATATGGGCTTGATACAGAACTTTGAAATCTTGGATGTTTATTGTGGTGCCTTCTGCCTTGAGAATTTTAACTTGTGAACTACATCTCTGCTGTTTTTAAGTTTTCCTCCATTCAGTCCTTCTGCACCTGCCATGTTCATTTTATATTCTTGGGTTTTTTTCTTCTGGTTCCCTTGATTATCCTTCCCATGCGTAGACTATTTTCCATAGAGCAAGAAACTCATCTTTTCCTTCATATTTCTACACATGTGATCCTATCAGTACAGTTGTGTCACATGTTTATGCTGTCTTGCACTTTGAAATAATGTATTTTTTATACCATATCATTGAGAACCAATTTTTTCCCCCAAATGTCCTTCATGGCCATTGCTAAAAAGAGTAGTCAGTTTCCAAATAAAGGCTGATTTAGAATGTATGGATGTAGAGGAAAGATGTGTAAAGGCAAACTCACAAACTGTTTCTTTATTATTAATGTCTTTGTATTTCTTTTGATTAATGTATTTTTCATACAAGATATTCTCACCTCTTTTAAATAAATAGCCACACTTGTGCTGAATGTTGGCTTGTGATGTGTCTACACAATGAAAAGATTTATTCTACAACAGTTGTATTTACATGCAGTGCATTAATTATGTCCCAAAAACTTAGTTGCTTTTGATACACAGCAAATGTGTAAGTGTTAGTACTGTTAGTTTTGAAGACAAAGCTGTAATGTTCCCATCTGAATTTTAGCAAAATATGTTGTACAAAATACGAGACAGAAAATATGTTCTTAGAATAAGGAATAAGGCAAGTGTGTAAGTTTACAATGCACTTTTTAAGAGGAACTTTTAGGCAGGAACATCTAGATAGGATCATGGAATCATAGAATATGTAAATATTGAAGAGGCCCATAGTTGGGTGTGGTGGCTTTTTTTCTTCTTTCATATTGCCATGTTAATGTGGTGAGGTTTGAATCATGAATTGTTGTACCAGATACTTTATAAACACAGAGCGAAAAAGCAGCTTGTATTCGGGAATCTGTGATCTAAGACCAGAGAGAGATGTGGTGAGGAAGGATAACAAGGATTACTGAAGCCACCATGAGAGGCACAGTTGGAGGCACAAGAGCCTCTTCTCAGCTTTTAGGTGCTATTTTAAAGGGCAGTTTCAAGGATAATGGAGTAAGTTTGTGAATATTGTGGATCACGTAGCAGAAGAAAGTTGTACATGTGCATGCTTGAAAAGTTAAGTGGAAGATGTAGACTGACATTAGGGCTGATTAAAGAAGGGTCTTTTCCTTTCAATATTGAATGAGAGATAAAAAATAGGGATGTGAACTGTTGTGAAGCATTTGGACATGACTACTTGCAACTTACCTGGAGGAGGACAGAGAAAGATGACAAGATCAGAGTTGTAGGCAAGAAAAATAACCTTTGTAGCAGCCTGCTGAATAAATATTAATATGGCAAGCCTGCATTTTCCACGAGCAGAGAACAGTATTGTGATGTTTAGATGTAAGTGATGATGACATGGTCAAGAGGTTGAGTGGATTGGTAAGAAACTTCTTAGAGGTACTATGCAGAGAGAACAACCAGCAGAGCTGAGTTATGCAGATACAGAGAAAGGTCTAAGCTAAGCCTAGATTACAGACTAGAATTAATGGTTATGTCCAAAATGATGATCCATAAAATGTAGTTACAATGCCTTGTGGTACTTTAGATGCAATGAGCTTCTCACTCACTGAGGCTCTGAAAAATACTGAATTAAGCATCTGTATGCACAGTATGAAGTAGAGAAATCAGAAGGATTTTAGCTTTTATGGATGATATAGCCCAGAAATAAAATTCAGAGAAGGAAAAGGTTGAGGTGGAAGATTGTGAAAATATGAGAAATGTGGGAAATGTCTGAAGATAATCTTGAGAAAAACATATTTTAAAAATTGTAAGACAATTAAAATAACCCAAGCATAAAACAGTGGAATTAAGAATTAAAACAAAGAGGAAGATATATTGGTTTTAAGAGAGATGAAATGTCCAGGAGACTGAGAATAAAGTGCAGATATTAAGCCTAGCTTTAGAAAAATCATTAGTATACTTTGACAAGAGCAAATAAGTAACATGGAAGTTGTCAAAACCTTCAAGGACATTGTTAGAAGAATGTGCCTATTGAAAATTATAAATATCACATTAGTAATGCTTAGAAATCTAAGGGCAAAGGAAAAATGGTTGTACCTGTGGTTGAAACCTTAACTTTGGTCCCTTCAAACCAGATATGCACTATAGGGAATGAGATAATGGCTAAGAACACAAAGCAAAGTAAAGCAGTGAAAGTAAGAAAGGCAGAAGGTGAAAGAAGGTGGAGAAATAAGAGCAGCCTTGTGAGAATATAATAAGAAAGATGGGGAAATTATAGTAGGCAATTTTGCAAGATTTCTCAGAGGAGTTGTAATGATAGGTGTACACATTGCCTCTATCAATAGATTTAAATCCATCTTCTTGATCTTTATACATAACTAAGGACTCGCAAACCAAGATCAAGGTGCAGAGAAACATCTTGATGATACCTTTTGTTAATGTGTTAATGAACTTGCTTGCTTAATGTCATAGAATAAGTCATATAAGCCTCCAGACAAAACCTTTTACCTGAACCTGTATACTTTCCAATGATAATGCTTTTCAAAGATTGAAACTTAAATTAAAATATGAAAAGAAGAGGTGGGTAGCTAGAGATTCTTGGTAGCTGTTCATCTGCTAATTGGGATGATTTTAAAAATCCTTATTAAAACTACTAATGCATTTTGAAGCAAGTAAGGCTTTTGTCCTTTTTTTCTAATTTTGAATTTTTGTCTTTATCTGCACAACTACTTATCTGCTAATTTGAGAGCTACTCTAGCTTGTGCCATTCATCACAAGAACATCTCAGAGGGTCTTGGAAATGTTTCAAGTTTTAACAATCAGAGACTTAACCTGATTTTTCTCATATAAGTTACCTGCCTAGACACACTAGGAAGACAAACACTGAATAACAGAAGTTGAATAATAATAGTAATGAAGAATTTTGCATGAGAAATAAAACCTGGTAAAATCAGGTCTTTTGTTGTAGATTGCTGAGATACTTTACCAGTGTAAGGAAAAGAGTGTTGACATTTGTCAGGCTATCCTCCATAAATTAGAATTACTGTACAGAGGAAGCCTTGGCTGCTGTAACTATCCCTGGAACTATATTAGCTATTTTATTATGATTTTTTTTTCTTTGAAATACATGGGGCTATTTGGGGGTACATTTTTGTGTTTTAAATCTCATGTTTTCTTATTTGATCTTTACGTTCTAGTATCATAATTCTTATGTCTTAACCAAATCTCATTTTCTGACTTACTTGTTAATTGAAAAGAAAAACCAGTGGGAAAATTAAGAGTTTCTTTGTTTGTGTCATGTGTTGTTTGGAGTTTTTTTAATTAATTTGTTTCAGAATTCTTCAGAATGGTAGAAGGCTGACAGCCTCGGAAACGAAAACATCTTTTCTCAGACTCTTTTTATAGGATGCCTTATCCCTGACCTGGAGAAGCCACCTCTGTATGTGACAGGATGGTTCATTTTCCGTAGCTCATTTAGACTTTGTCCTTCTTGCTAGGACTACGATCAAGCTTGCTAATTATAGTAATAGGTTTGTGACATGGGTGCTTTTCCTCTGAAAACTGGTCAAATTCATTTGGTACAGGCTATAAATCGGCCATTAGTGGGTACAAAGTTTCAACCACTATCACTTTAACCTAAGTAGTAGCTGAACAGTGCAGTAGTGTTTTTCTCTTGCACCCTATTTCATTTTTAATGTTCTTCTTGTAGCCCAAAAGGGCTCCCAACTGTTTTATATTTCCATTGGGTCTCAGACCCTTCTCTGCTGAAACTAAGTTGCCTGTTTTCACTTGTTAGAAACTCAACCTGCACGAGTTAAATAAGCCAGTACAAAATAGTGTCAAGTGGGCTTTACACAGCCTTAAGCATGTTGGTTTGTTGGTTTGTTTGGGTTTTTTTACAAAAAAAAAAAAGCATTGAAGGTGTGGTTTGGACAGAAATATACAGTGAAGCCTATTTCTCAAATGTACAGTGTAATTTCAGTTCTTAGTACTGTAGCACTTTCCCTCAAAAGAAAGGCATAAAAATATTGTTGCTTCAAAACTTTGCTGGAAGAAAAGTGACTTCAGATTAAAATGTGGCTTAGGTAAACTATCCTCGTAAAGGAACAAGAGGAAGATACAGCTAGGCTTGCATTTTCTTCATGCTGGCACTCAACACGATACTGGCAATTTAAGAGACTTTCTGTGGTGTGGTATTTTTATACTCATTTCTACTTTTTAAAAGAAAATTTCATAAAAACTGAGATTTTCAGATTTCCATTGCTACCACTTTTCTGGATTTCCTGGCAGTGATTTTTTTTTTTTTTTTAATGGAAATGCAATCAGCCCTTGCTTCATGGTGCCTTCAGTATTTCTTTCAGGTCTGACCACTAAGTTCAAGAGTCACATCTTCAGTAATCCATGAAAAAATTATTGTTTCTCACTCCCTTACTACATATAGATACATGCATTTAGCTACCTTTTTCAGGATTGTTTTGTAATATCAGTGGATTTTTCTGTACTTTGTAGTCAGGAATTGCATTTGGATTACAAATTTTTTTGGGCAGTTGGTGTTCTTTATATAAGTCCTGAGGCTGATTCACTGCTTTCATTAGCACTAGAATTCAGAACAGGTGATTCAGAACCAGGCTGATCCTGACATTAGTGTTAACTACGGAATTGTGCTGACTCTGAGCAGAATTGAATCTGATTCCCAGATATGCAGGGAATATAAAGCAGACATGTCTGCTTTACAGGTGCAGGTGCAGATGTTTGAAGGCAGCTCCTGCAAATCTGTGGAAGCAGGTAACAGTGTAGGTAGGGGAGCCCTGGGTAAGCTACTGGAGCTGTTTTGGAGGTTGCTACCAGTACTGCATTTCACATCCCTGGCTGTGCCTCCTTTGCTAGTCACGCTTGCACTCCGCTAAAGATAGCATGGATAAATATATACAGCCTTTACTTCTATCACTCCCACCAGTGTGCACATCCTGAGTCAGACCAGAATGAGTCCCACTAGTGTTTATTGTTTTTACAAATTATATTTCCATCGTTTACTTGGTGATTTTCCTGCAGGAATAAAGATTTTCCTGTACTTTTGGAAAATATATGGCAAAGTTCATTTTGAATTGGTAAATTTTTCATTGGCTTTTACATAATTATGATATCTTCATGAATGCAGCTGTACTGAAGCTAGAGATCAAAAGCAGCCCTTGTCATAGGTCAGAAAAAGGGAGAAAAAGGGAGAAAGATTGGCTTATGGATGGATGTGGTGCCCTTAGCTCCCTCCTTTTAACAATACCGATGCCACTCATGTTGCACTATTGCTCATGCCCCTGGCAACTTCTCAATTCCTTACTTTGCTCAGCACTTTGGTTAATGAACTTTTACCTCCTGACACAAACTCCTCTGTGCCTACAGTAGGTGTGCACAAAAAATACTGTGTTTCAGGTGCCCAGCAGAAACCTGACAGAAATGTGAGGGAGGGCGGTTGGGTTTCGATTTGATTTTTTTGCAGGAGGAGGCACCTATGCTTCGTTCTCAACTGCATGTGTGAAGGATAGTAAACACATGGGTTAAGAAAATAATAATTCAAATATCTATACTGGTACTGATCAGATCTCTGTTTCTGTAGCAATGAGAACTGAAGGTGGCCTTTTAAGGCTCACAGTTCTTCTACCAATTTCCAGTTCTGCTTCAGGCTTCTTAAAGTATTAGAGTGCGTGCTTTAAACCCACAAAACTTACCTTTACCTAATTTTCACCATTCTAACCTAAGTTTCCACGGAAACAGGGTTGAAAAAGCCGCTGGTAGCCAGCAGGCAGCCAGCAGCTGAGAGTGAGAACTCTCCTTTGTCACTTTCCACTACTGGATGCCTGCTGCGTGCCAGTGTGCAAAGCTACCTAGGCTTCTAAAATCTGGATTACTTTCAACTTGAGGGGGAAAAATTAAATTAATCTACTCTTTTCTGTCTTTGGATTGTCACAGTAAATTCCAGGAGGGCAAATGGGCTAATGAGTCCTGATCTTTTCGGTTATGTTGAGCCCCACACAATCAAAGCTTTGCCAACCAACTGGGCCTCTCCTTTCATAATTTCCATGTTTTAAAAGTGTTCTGTCTCAAATTTTGTGTCTGTGAATATGTACATGCATATTTTGGTACCTTAATTCTTTATGTGTCTATTTATCTACATAATTATGAGCCTTTTTTGCATACAGCATAGTCAATGTACAAAATTCCCTTTTTTCTTGTATACTTAAGGAATATTTCTGAATGAACACGTTATAAGCTGATCCTCAGTTAAATGTTAGGAGTAGGCTATGAATGGAGATGGCTTTTAACCAGAAGTAGATTATAGCTGCAGGAAGACTAAAGGGTCTATTTGGTCAAGACTCATACGAAACTGAGATAAGCATGCACAACCTGACAAGATCAGATTAGACCCTTCCCCCACAAATGTTTCTCCCATAAATATTTATCTACTTTCTATTATAAATAACCAGGAAATGAAAAAGGATAGATTCTTTTTTTTTTTTTTTAATAGCCTACAAATAGAAATGCAGCTTCAAATATTTGGGGTAATGATATTTAAAGTATGCAGTAAATTCCAATATGGGTTGCTATTTTTTAGATGGGAGTAAAGTACTGAAATTCCTTGTGGCAGCTACATAAATCAGCAGCATTTATAAACAAAGAAGAACTTTGTACATATGTGATTTTTTGCCTACTACTGGGTGTCTTAGAATTAAATAGTTTATCACCTGTGAGGGAATAGGTATTGACAGAGTCAGCACTGCTGTATTTTTAAGCTTGCCGGAGACAACATTATTGGCATTGAAGTTATGCTTGGCATTTTTTCACCCTGTCTCTCCTCCCTCCGGCCCAAGCGAATGCTCACTTCATCAATGAGAAACACAACTGAATTGCCTGCCAGATGTAACAGAGATCCATGGAATCACATCCATTTTGCAGATTTGTGCTTCATTCAGATTGTCGATACTTTGACTTCACTTCCTTATGCAGTAATGTTAAGGGGTAAAAAACTGAAGCTGTGCATGTGCCATTAATTCAGAAATGCATCTTTGTTGGTGGTCCACTCATCAGAATATGTGTGGATTGCCTTTCTGCTGTAGTGAAAAATAGCTATTTAGCTTTGAGATTTATAACCTTAAAAATGTACAGAATAAGATTTTTACATTCATCCTTGAAAGTAATGAGTTTGCACTTCTTTAAACACTTCTGTGTCACATAAGAATAATATTGATACTTTAAAAATTTCAAGATGAAAAATGTAAGTCCTTTTTTCTTTTTTTTTTTTCTTTTTTTGAATCTTTTTTTCCTCTAGCATTTTACGATGGGATAATGAGACAGATGTCTCTCAACTGGAAGGACATTTTGACATTGTTATGTGTGCTGACTGGTAAGTACATAAAAATCATAAAACTCACGTTAGAAAAATAGCTTTGCTGGAGTAATTGTACTGTGCTGCTTGCTGATGGCTAAGCAAAGTCAACAAATGAAGCACAAAGCCACCTTAACCTCAACAAATTAATATTCATCTCCATGTGACAGTTATAAGGTAGTCTTCTATCACACAGTAACTTCTACCACATTATTTCCCAAAGATTGATTTTGAGAAGCATTTCCATTTTCTGGAATTGCCTCTGTTTCATGCTTGACGTATCAGTAAATGGACGACTTAGGCAAATTGCAAATAATTATGGCTCAGTGAGGAACAGTCTGGAGAAAAGGGAGTTTATCAACACAAACAGCTCAATTAGCTTACTTCTTAGAAAAGATCTGACTATTGATATAAGGGGATATATTTTTTGCTCCCTGTAAAATCTTTCCAGGGAAAAAGACATTTTCAAACCCTTTTTTCCACCCCCACCACATTCTGTTCAAAAATCTATTTGACATCAATATTTGGAGGTATAGGCTTTATATTATTTACACAGGCACATGTTAATTACAAGATAATTTATAGTAAGAAAAATAAGAGTACAACACAATTTATGAAAAGGTAGATACTTGTAGCAATATGGTATCTTGTTTAATAATTTATGCAAGTAGATTTAGTTATTGACACAACCCTTTTCTGATACTGCATTTGTGGGATTGTGCTGTTCTGTATTTGCTGTGTGCTAGCTTTAAAAATGGTACATTACTAATTATTTGTGTTACATAAATGTAGACAGTGTGTAAAACAAAAAGCTCTGCAAATTTTATTTAGGAGAACAGATATTTTTAAACCAATCTGTCTTTCCTTCATGGATATTTGCTCTTGACCCATTAAATATCCAAAATAAACAAAAAAAAGCTGTCTATGTTTTGTGGCACGTAACTATTGTGAGAGGTGAAATTCTGAAAGCAGAGACTTCCTAGAACTGTTCAGTTCAGCAAATTTATATATCTTACCTAGAAATAGTTAAAGTCAAGGGAAGTATGAAGCTGTCTATTGTTTTTTTAAACAATGTTCTTTTAAAATGTTTCTTCTATTCCTCTAAAGCTTTTGTTTTTCTTTCATATTGTGCTATTAAAGCAAACTCTTCTAATTTCACAAAGTTATTGGTTTTGTATAGCTCTGGAGAAAATGTGTTTAGTGATCTTTTGCCTTTTTCTATCACCCATTTATTCTCAGAATGCAACAGTGCTTTGTTTCTCTTAGCATTTAATTTCAGAAAAGTTCTTTGTTCCCAAAAAGGACAGAGGAGGGTTTCTAACTAATCGCTGATAATGTGCCTCAGAAATGCATCATCTGATTAAAATAAGGAGCTAAACAACACCATATGATTTCAGCAAGTAATTTAGTAAATGCCTTCCTCACCAAATATTAGAATGGATACTCCAGGTTTCATTGCACAGATGAAGTTAATGCTGGACAGGATTAGATCAGATTAAGTATGAAAGTCAGATCAGAGTGCTGGCGGACATGAGCAGGAGGGCAGCAGTCTTCTCGGAGGCTTAGACAAGGCTCACATATGGATGTTCTCCAGATTATGTGGGTGAAGCAAGGTCTTGCCAAGAGATTTAGAGTTAAATTTGTTCTTCACACAAATATCAAAACAACCTGGCTGTGCTGTCTCTTGTATTCTTGATACTCACACCATGTCATCCTATTTGTGCTGGAAGTACAGCAGAGTGGAGCGAGACTTAAGTTGTTTTTTTCAGTAATATTCTGGCCTCATACCCCTCCCAGTCTGTTTGGAAATAGTGTAGTTTCTTTAGGAAACAAAGAATCAGACATGACAGGTAAAATACATAATGCATTTGCAATCCCTGCATTTTGTACATTTATTTTGAAGCACTTAAGATGCAGGTAAGTGTATATAAATATTTATAGATTTCTAAAAAATAAATAGAAATGTGCAGTTTAGTTAAAGGAATATGGGTTTCTTCACAAATTATTTCTCTTTTCTTATTTAAGTGTTCATAGATACGTGTATGGCTTAATAAACATGAAAATCCCTTTATTGTTTGTTTCTTTTAGGAATAATTCTTTTAGTTATGGACACTAGGTTTTCTGGTACATGAAAAAGCTGAGGAAAGAAATGTTCCATGCTTTATCGAACTCAAATCTTCTTTTCATTTTCGTGTATTTCTCTTCAGCAATACAGAATTGGTTTGAGAACTGTTGGCAGAATTTTTGCTGTCTGAATTTTTTGGGCTGCCACTGAGGAGGAAAAAAAAAATTCTTTTCTTCTAGCTTCTCAGCTGAAACCTGAAGTATGCAGTGATAAAAAACAGATAGAATAGATTGCATTTAGTTTAACACCATCATATAGCTCGTTGTCAGTCAATAAAATCCGAGATTAGAACAGAGAACTAGAAAGTAAAAAAATATGAGTTCAAATATTAGGTACATGGATAAATTTTTATTGAAGTATTTCCAGCAAGGGTGATATTGTCTGATTCTCTGAATAGCTAACCAGTGGTACTGCTTGATCCCATTTACATGAAAACAAGCTCTATTCATAAACATCTTCCAAATCCACATGGAGATTCAAGTAAAAATGTACATGATTACAGCAAGCAGCAATATGTTTATATTCATATATTTACATTCAGACTTTCATAAACCATGTGTGCAGGAGTGGAAAATAAGTTATTTCCCAGAACAAACAGTCTATTAGTTAACAGCTAAATTTAGTAGCTCAGCTAGATTATAAAATAAATAAGAGGCAAACCATGAAAGTCAGTATTTAACCATTCAGGATGTTGACAATAAAATAGTTTCATGGTTCAGCAGTTCCAAAATAATTTTTTTAAATGTCAACTAATAGATAAAAATAAGTTTAAAAAAATCAATATGAGGCTACACCTGGAAGAAGGACAGAGTAAAAAAATACTGAAATAATGGAATCTTTAAAACATATCCATCTATCTCATATTTTTCAGGGGGAATTTTAAGGCCAAATGAGGGCTGTCAGAATTTTTCATTTTCATTTGACCTACACCTATGATATAAAATTATACAGGTGCTGGAATTGTGAGTTTGAATAGAGAAGGAGAAATCACAGGTGCCTGGATGGACAGGCCAAGCCCAAGACTCATCCAAAGCTCTTGAGAGCCTCAGATTTCTGATTATTTAAATAGTGTACATATTCTTCTTTATTGGGGGAAGAAGAATCTGAGGTTTTTAATCCAAAGAGAGAGTAAAGGCCAGTAGGACTGAGACAATAAAAAAACTTTATCTTTCACATTATTGTGAAGCAAGTTTTCACAAATAATTTGATGTAGAGGCAATATAAGTTTTAGAACCCCATATTGTTTTGAAAATGTGTAATATCCTACTATATTTACTTAGAATGATTATATTCTTAAAGTTTGGCACATGCATAAGTATTCACGTAACAGAGGCCAGGGGGAGCTATCCCACATTACTTTCACTGCTCTGATTTTTGCTGAAGTCACGGGGAGTGGTGGCTTTGCCAGGAATGTAGAACTGAACTTAAAGTATTCTTTAAATACCTTAAAACATGTCAATTTTGTCTTAATTAGTTTATTTCACTTATTATAAGGAGATCTTTTTGCAGGAATGCAGTAAGACCTCTGTCTGTCCAATTTAGGCCTGATTTCTGGCACACACTTTCAAGCGCATTGGAAATTGATGACATGGAAATAAGAGTGTTTTTAGTTTACATCACCCATGTAGTTGAAAATGAACAAAAAATAAATTACTCTATACATTAGACACTACATATGAATGTAATAATATCTGAAGTAAACTCACCTGTAAACTCAGCTCTTTTACCAATGGCAGAGCATGCAAAAAACCAAAAAAAGTTCACATCATAGCCTACAAAATATATGTCCCTTTTTATGAGGCAGAAGATAACAGGATATTAGCATGAAACAAACTAAGAATCTACTTATTTTTTTTAAAATTTCTTTCCTTGTGGCTTACTGTTACTTCTCCTCAGTTTTGGTATAAGCTTTCATTTTGGCTTTAATTGCAATTTAAAATTTTAGTAAGAGAGTTAGAGAGTAGAGAGGTGACAATGTTCATGCCTGCCTGTTCATCCAGATTTCACAGATTAAGAGAATTGTCTAAACAAAGGCCAAATCATCAGCTGTGTTCTCACCTTTCTATTGCTGTGCTTTGAAACTTTCTTGCTGACCCAAGAAAACCTTGCTATTCCTGTCCTAAGATAGATAAACATGAAATATTACCACTAAAGTAATGGCAAGCTTAAGCCATATTTGAATTGAGGTGTGAGAACTGTGTGAGTGGTTTAGAACAATCCATTATTTAATTTTACTGAGCTGTTCACAGAATCACTGAATTGTTTAGGTTAGAAGGGACCTCTGGAGAGCATCAAGTCTAACCTGCCTGCCAAGGCAGGGTCACCTAGAGCAGATGACACAGGAACTCACATGTAGTGAGCTCTGAAGGATGTTCTCAGAGACGTTTTCAGTATGCTGTGGTAATGTTTAGTCATACAATTCTACTGGTAAGAAAAACTGCGTGACTAAATCTCCTTGCGTGGGCCAAATCCTATGCTGTTCCTGTCTGCAGCATGGATTATCTAATGACTTCTTCAGGATTTTCCTCATTTAAGGCATCCCCCGACTCAGAGGGAGGATAGAGATGTTCCCTGGAGTCATTGCATTGCCATAGTTTTGCTTCCAGTCTTCTCTGCTCCTTCTGGTAGGAGTACGTGGCTCACAGAGCAACAGTTTGGAAACCACAGAGAGCCACCAGTATGAGAAACTGTTTTCAATGGGAGTAAATCATGTTCCCAGGGACAGGCCTCTTGGAGGGCAGGGCAACTTGGGGCAACTGTCTCAGGTTATCTGGGTTTCCTAAGCTAAGGCAGATAAGAGTCTACCTCCCGCGCCACCAAAATATCAATTGGGGTTAGACAGAAAAAAATTTAAGTTCTCAGACACTCAGCTTTTGGTAAAGACCTGAAGTTCTCATTGTAAATGAACAAGATTGGTAGCAGCAACTGTGCCCTATCTCATTAAAAAAAAAAAAAAAAAAAAGAGAATGGTATTCAGGGGATTTTAATACTGTTAAGCTACCCCAAGATTGTGTTTCCACTACACTGCAATAATAAAAATATTATAAATGCACTTTTGATTCAGAATGTGCTTCTGTTTACATAGGATCCCAGGAAGTCTTAAATGTGTGCATGCTTGCAATGTTTCATGTTGAAAAAATTAATTACTTTTCACTATTCTTTTGGGAGAGGAATCATGTATTCCACTTCTTCTGCAGGTGGTTAAGTTCCCAGTGGTGTCTTATAACATCTATCTGTATAGGGATCAACATGAGGTGAATGTCATTAAAACACCCGAGAGACATCAGAGATGCTTTTTCAATTAATTAAATTTAAGCTCCCGTGTTTTCAGTAAAGTTCTTCCAGGAAGATAAATCAAGGCTGAGGGGTTGTCATGTCAATTGCTCAGGTTTAAATTTTCTTGGAAGCCAGGCTATCAGGAATATTGTTAGCTGATAATCTATATTCTTGAGGAGAAATTCAGAAGATCATACTTCTGTATTAGATGTTCTTCAACATATATAGGTATGTTGAATGTTCTTCAACATATATGGATACCCATTCTACCATATTTTCTCAACAGTGTGAGGTTCTGCCAGTTTTTATTAATAAAGTATGGTCACTTGCAAGTTTGCTTTTGTTTTGTATTGTTGTTTGTTCCAGAGTAGCAAAAATTCACAGTTCTTGCACAGCTGCTCGACTCTATGGTATATGATACAGTATTCTCCTTGGTAGCTGTGGAGTGTCCTTACCTAAACATTCACATATCTTCTGTTCTTGATGAAAGGCCTGTGGATGGCAGACTACTTTTTTCACTTCAGTGTTTTCATATATTCTTTATGTTATTTTAGAATTTCAAGCCTGGAAAAAAAAATTTACCCACATCTCTTCAGAAAAGAAGTTTGAGAATAAAAGGAAGGGGAGTATATTAAAAACACATAGAGAATGGACAAAATGCAATGTGGTATGAAACTTGAACTTGACACAAGGTGGAAAGCAGTTTTATTACAGAGAAAATGTGGGGGGAAGAAAAAAAAGGAAGGAAAAAAAAATCACATTATCTGTGGCCTGCTTGATAGAGTTGCTTATCTGAATCACCAATATAAATGCAGCCCACGGTAGTAAGGACTGAAAGGCATCAGTTGCTATCAGATGGTTGTTCACTAACCATTGTAAATGCACTCATCCACAGTAACTACATGTCCACAAATATCTAGTCAAGAGTGATTGGCACCCTGGCTGCCACTATTAGTATATACATTAAGGTACTGAGGGGCATGAAGAATGAATTATCCCCTCAAATCATGAGGTAATCACACCAAAATAGGGCTGAGCATGTTGGCAACATTGCATGGGAAAATTGACTCTGCTGCTATCCTTGCGGGACCCATGCTGGAGATGAAGGGTTGCACTCTTGAGAGATGACAACTCTGTACAATCTGGGCCATTGTATTTCAACAGCATTGGAGAGATGGAGGAGGTGGTGTCTTGTAAATCTCTATAGGCATAGCTAGAGATAGATGTAGAAATATAGCAAATATGTATCATAGGTAAGAATTAATGCTGAATCTGTGAAGGTAGAAGGGAAAAAATACCCTTAATAGTAACACCTGAAATACAATAGAAAATATTTTTTAAAAACTCCATCCCCCTTGAATATACATGTAAAATGCTAACTTTTAATGTTGATCCTCATTTCTGATACAGTATTACTATAATAGCTAGCATGTATGATTGGTGAATTTCAGCTATATAAGGAATTGTTTCATGCTGATAATTTAGGTTTAGTTTAGATTGTATTTCATTTTATATCTTTTTAAATGTTAAAAATGCCTGAACTGCATAGAAATGTAGACCACAGTTTCTCTTTTACAGCATTGTGTAAACATATGTAATTAGCCTTGTACTTATCTGCATTAGTATCATTAGAATTGAAAACCCATTTTAATCTGGATTCTGTTCTCTTCTCAATGTCAGCCTGTTTCTGGACCGGTACAGAGCTAGCCTTGTTGATGCAATAAAGAGATTACTCCAACCCAGTGTAAGTATGTTTCTATTTTCTCCTGAACACTGGCTTCAGAATAATTAGTCTGTGCACAATGATTGAGAGAGTAATGGAATGGCAGGATTAATGTCATGTAATACTTTAATACTTATTATGTCCAACTTCAATTGAGTCTTCTAATCTATCAGATTCTTTCCTAATCATAAACTAGGAAACTTCTTATACTTGGCCTTCTGATAAGGAACACAGTGGGTAGTAAAATAAATGAAACCGCTTCAAAGATAGCGTCAGATTATTTTTATCAAAGCGTTTCTCAAGTATTTTCCTTTGATAATAATGTCTTCATATTAAAGTAAAATACGATATTGAAAGTTTTTATGTTGGCTTCTGTCATTTTTAATCCCTTCAATTGTAACCTTTGTCATTGTGTATTTATTTATTATGAAAGAATAATTTTTTTCCTTTTCATTTATAGTTATATAAAATGAACAAATCGCTTATATGTATACAGTGGCTTAAAGCATTTTTCCGTTAAGTAAGCCCTGTGTTTACATTTTTTATACCTTAGAAAATAATGAAATTATGCTCTTCATAAAATGATTACATGTTCTACATGAGTGTCACTCAAGAGATATTTTATCAATTTAAATCTGTTGGGCTTTTAATCAGAGAGACTTGCAGGCAAAAAACTCTGTTACATGCATATATAAAAAATACATATATTTTCAAATATTTAAAAAAGGGAAGATATCAAAATAAGAAAAGGAGAAAACATTAAATAATTGCTCTAAGTAGGATTTTGAAACAGAAATTTTATCATTCATGTTTTACATCCAAATCTTCCAATAAGGTAAACTTTCAATTTGAAAACAAAACATTTCATGCTAGCAGTGAATTTCCAAACTTTATTTAAAATTTGTAATACTTTTGTACTTTTTATACAAGAGATTTGCTCTGTAAAAGGAATAGAAGACCCAAACGTGCAAAGGTTTAAGAACCCGAGTCATTTTAGTTCTGTAAGTAATCCCATTCTTTGCTTAGATTGATCAGGTTTCTATTCTTGGTTCTATCACAGATTTTCCTGACTGACCTAAGGCAAGTTACTTAAGACTGAATTATTTTAATGAGCTGTGGGGCAAGGCTGCCAGGAAGACAGGAGAAATGTAGCCACCGTGAGGAAAAGATTACCCAGATATTTCTGTCAGTGGCAGTAAGAAGAGGCTAAGCAGCTCCTGCTCAGAGTGATGCATTCTGACTTACAGGATGTATCAACAGTTGTCAAACTGCAATAATTTTGGGGACCACAGGTGATCTGGAACACAAAGCAGATCCCAGTTTAAAAAAGTATTTTTCAACCTAGATCACTGTTAGCAACTGGTTCTTCAGGTGCTCCCCTATGCTGCTCTACTGGCTTCATGAAAGGACATGAAAGGGGGAGAGCAAGAGTGGGAAGAAGTGAAGTGTGTAAGAGGTGCCCTGGTAACTGTGGAATTTAAGGTTCACTTTAAGCCAAACCTGGCTTGACTCTTAAACTCCAATCAGCAAATTCAAATTCAGAACATGTCTTTGTATTTCAGAGCATATGAGCTACACTCCTTTGTGAATGTAGATGGAGTAAAGGGAGATGGCTTTTTGTTGCCTGTCTTCCTCGTTGTGTTTGCTTCTGCACATTGTGATCTATAGCACAGTCAGCTATAGATAATAACCTAGCACTTATTTATAAAATGCTGTGCATTTTAGGCACAACAAATGGTTCCTACTTCTTATCAGCAAAACTAACTTAAGAAATTCATGCTCCATGCAGGAATTTCTCTGGCAGAGTTTTGGACATCTATCCAAAGTGTATTTTTTAACTAAATTCAGTTGCCAAATCCACTTTATGAATGGCTATATGGATGGATATCCAGTTATGTCATGAGCTTGCAAATTATTGTAATTTATAACTAAGAGGACAGCAGACTATTGTATGGGATGGGAGCTGCGAGTACAGACACCTGAAATGAGCTCTCTTGTCTGAAAAAGACATGTTCAGCAAAGATGCCTTCAAGCATATGCCTTCATGGTTTGAAAGACACAAATAAAAACATATGCTCATTGAAGATCCCAACAGATGCAGTCACAAGTGTGAAATTGTTACCAATTTCACTGCTCTTGTTAACCTGTATAAATCTAAGCATAATGTCAGAGGGCACTTTACTAAATGGCACTATACTTAGGCTTTAAAGGACAAATAAATCAATAGTGAACTTATTTTCCAGTTGCAATATTTAAGAATAGTTTATGGGCATCAGTTTATGCCCAAGCTAAGGCATAAACTTATTAAGTTCAGTCTTCTACATTAATTATTTTGTCTCAAATGTAGAACTTTCCTTTTTGGAAATACTTTGATAAATTGATTAAATTGACATACCTAAATGCAAGTCATTTTTCAAATGTAACTAGTATACAACTAGTTTAGAAGAGTCCAGGGAAAATAATAACCAACACTAGCAACAGAAAAAGTGGAGTAAACAGAGAATAACAGATATCCTTGCAAAGCTCTCTTGAAGGAGAGATTCAGAACACATAGTCTATTCCTACTGTTAATCAAAAATGTATCTGTGGTATTTCCTTTTTCAATAAGGATGATATTTTTGGCTATTAGAATTCTTATGGTACAGAATGATGTGTTTTGGTTAACTTTTTGTTTGCCTTGAAACAGGACTCTAATCATTTCAATCATCTGGTTCCTAGTATTGACCCCATGGACAGTTTTGTTGGCACAGGAAGAAATTCACAGAGAGAAATGAGCAGCTCATAGAGTTACTGAGGGCTGAAATTTCTATCTGAGTTTGTTAGAGATGCAAATGTCACCTTTAAACCCATTCAAAGCATTAGACACAGAAATATTACATCAAACAAATTTATCTTGGATGGCTGTATTTTAATTCTCTCAACCTATTTGACTTCATTTACCAACATGTAAGGGGTTTTTATGTCATTAAAATTTACTTTTAAGTTCAATCTCAAACAAACAAATAAGCACTTGTTTGTTTGCATATTTCCCTACTTAAGAACAGTTTTTTATCAAGGCTTTGATTCTTCTGTGGCCTATCCATTCAAAGTCCCAATGAAATCAATGAAATCAATGGGGTGCTGTTGAGCAGAGATTAGTACCAGCAAATAAGACCACATTTAGTAATAATTGATGAGTAAAGTTAGTCATAATCACATCCAAAATATGAATGACTGTCCCATTGTCTTACTTTAGCATTTTATTGACACTTCAGATTATCAGAACTGGCATTTTCCTCTGTGGTTTTTTTTTTTCACAAGTTTACTGGAAGTGTTTTTCCATCTGAGGAAAGGCCATTTTGAATTTTAAACATCATCCATTAAACATCATCCTAGGAGATACTTCTGAATTAGAATTAAACTTGGAATAGTCCATCAAGAGTAGAATCAGGACTCTGATTCTGTATTATATCCTGTATTTATCAGGACACTGATTAGTGTACTTCTCTTTCAAATTTAATTGAAAGTAGTCTTCAGAGAATATGAGAAGAAATGGCCACATGGACTGCTGACTCCAGATGAGGCAAAGGGATGCTGTTGTGTGAGCACCTCATCAGAGCTGCTGGATCAGTGGCCAGTGTAGGTCTGTAGCCTCCAGCAGTCTCTGTTCACAAGGTTTAGTCCCTTCTGAATGTGGATCATATGATCAGTAAGCCCTGGATAAGGGACATTTTTCCCATTACAGTGATCATGAAAGTTGGGGTCTCCAGAGGAGTCTTGGCCTTCTTATGCCAGAAAGGGTTTCTGCAGAACGTTCTGGGGAGCGTGAGATGGCAGCAGGAGCAGGATCCTCAGCTGACGGTTCCCTTTGCTGCCCACTTCTGTCTGATGACATTAAAGCATGCCAAGGATGTGAGGGAACCGATTGTGAATTTCCTGTGTTTAATGTTTTTCATCCTGAGCTGAGCCTATATTCAGACATAAGCAATTCCAGGGCCTTCGGTGGGAGTTACACCCCTTTGCGCCTCTTATTTTGCCACAGAATTAAAGCTACAGCTACACAAATGAACAGAAGTTTAGTTGGTTTGGATATTGCCCTAAGACTCCTTTGTGCTTTAATTTCCCACAAGAAAGATGAAGGTAACAGCATTTCCCTGTCTCACCGAGCTGTTGTGAGAATAAATATAGTGTTGTGGTGTTAATGGTTGGAATCTTTTAACTAATTAGCACCATAGGTACTGACATAGCATTTTTATTGCTGCCTCACTGTGCATTGTCTCAGTGTTCCTGTGCATGTGTGAGACACAGATTGGTTCCCTATTCTCCTCACTAAGTGTCTGTGTCAGCATTGTAACTTTCCAGCATTCCTGTTGAAATTTTCTGTACTGATCACTCTTTTCCTGTGGCTTACAGATTGTATTTTCTGGAGCTAAATGTACTCCCACAGTGTCTAATCCTTTCACAACTTTTTCAGATGCCCAAAAATGTTTTTTGTCTCTTTGCTTGATTACAGCACCTCACAAATTAATCTTAGCTCTCATTAACATGGAAGTTAAATAGAGGAACTTAGAGTAAACTTCGTGGCTCCCCTCAGTGTGATGTGCTGTTGGCTGGTATTAACCTTTGTTTACAGCTCTTCAACCGCTTCTCATTCCATGTGGCAGAACACAGTATTCAGCCAATTAGAATTAATTCTGCAAATAAGACTTCAAGAGATGCTCTATCAAGTAGGTTAGGTTTTGGGCAAGGGTGCACAGGGTGTCTAAAATCTATCAGTTCAAGGTACAATCATTTTTGTTTTCTTAAATACAGAAGGATGAACAAAAAATTAGGTAATGGACCATAAGGCATTGCCTAGGCATCATAAATGACCTGATCATCTTGCAAGAACCAGAATGAGTATTCAGGAACATTAATTCTTGATTTAAATGCAGTTTACCAATTTAAGGTCAAATTTAGTTGCACTGCTCAGGTAGTTTAAAATATCTTCTAAAACTTAATGATTGGGTCTGATTTGCCTGCCATTTTGCCTTGTTTTATACTGTTGTAATTCCACTGACAGGAAATGGGAGGTACTCTTCTATGTGTGAGGGAGGAAAAAAGAAAATCATTATTTACAGTCTTTGCATGGTCATGAGCTAACAAATGGATTTTTCATTGAGTGTATGTTCTGTATGCTTTTTCTGTGTTTTATTTTGGCAATCCATAGATACCATTATTATATGAAAAGAAGCAGATGTGTTGCAGTTGACAGTTTTCTAAAGAAAATATTTATTTATTACTTTCTGGATTGCATTTGTTTAATCACAGAAATCTTGCATATTTTGAACAATTATTTGTGTTACCATATTTTAGTATTTTAACAAGAGAACAATTGACTTTCCCAGCTGGAGCAGCTTAGTCAGATGTATGCTATATCTGGTTCCCTTCCAGTTTTAAAAATGTATAAATTCTCTTTTTAATGTTCCAGGGAAAAGCAATGGTATTTGCTCCACTCCGAGGGAATACTTTAAACCAGTTTTGCAATCTAGCTGAAAAAGCTGGTTTCTCTATCCAAAGACATGAAAATTATGATGAACACATTTCGAACTTCCACTCCAAGGTTAGTTTTCTGCTTGTGTTAGATAACACTTTAATCCGCATTGCATTTTGAAGAGATCATGGTCCTTTTGGCAGGTAACCTAAATGTTTGATTAAAGTACTCCTTAGGTGTGCTGTTTCTGAACAGCTATTTTTGTATCTGATTATTTTGTGTGGTAGAGCCATCCTTTATCTCTGCATGTCTAGAAGAGTTTTGCAGAAGCGTCTCCTGTTTACCCTTTTCATTCATAGAAATCTAATTTATGAGAGTCTTTTCTTGTTGTTGTTAGCTGCCTATAAATATACAGCACACAAGCATTTACATTTTAATAAAAAGCCTGCAACTTTTAAATAGGTTATATACTGAAATGGACTGAAATAAATAAGAGGTGAATGTCTAATTGTATCATATCGTACCGTAAATCCTTATCTCTGGCTGCTTTATGGCTGGGTCAGTTGGCAGCTTCAAACTGCTAAATCTCATACAGAATTTCACAGTTGTGGGGTTGTATGTCAGATCGAGGCGCTACAAGATTTAGGTCAAAAGCACTTATCTGAGCGTGATTTCTAAGCTTGCTTACATAAAACTACTGTTATCAGCCTCCTTTTTTATTATTTATAAGTATGGAGTAATACAGGATATGAAGAGGAAGGCACTTCACAGAAAACTTTTTAGGAATTTATTTTCCTGGAGAAGCACTTATCAAAATCATATTTATTACTTGCAGTTCTGAGATCTCTCTTTCATACCTTAAAGAAATCCACTGTTGTAGGTCTGTGTGACCTTAGACATACCTTTTGCAATTTTCTAAGAATTGTCCCTGGAAAATACGGATGTTCAAAATTGAGGTGAAATGCTTTTTTAAAATTTTTTATTTAGCACCACCATATGAAGAAATCAGATTATGCTAAAAATATGCATGTGGTGTGCATTGTGGAACAAATATATGTTTAAATGTGTAATTTCATATATAATAAATACTCCCATTAAAGCTATCTACACTTATGTACATAAAATCACTTAATTTCATTGTTCAGATAAATCTGAACCAGGCCACATGAAAATGAAATAAATTTCAGTCATTGTTCAATACATAAGGTGATATAAATGTAAGGCCCAATGTGATGGATGTTTTATTTGCTTCCACCTGAAAAAGGGCATGATTTTGATTATGTTGTTTCATGGTGGTAGTTCTCTTTCATTATCCACTGCATCCAAATCAGCTCTGCTGCAGTGAAATGCAGGAGTAATAGTTGTTATCTTGATCCAAGAGATGGGTCTAAAATGATAGAGTAGCTTATTTTGCTTAGAAAACAAA